>NW_027223759.1:74713466-75313466 GCF_028538775.1 Myotis yumanensis | reverse complement strand
CAAAGTTTCTGGTCAGTTCTGGTCTGCGGTGGGCTGGAGCCTGGGAATGTCCATCAGGTTCCCACGTGAGGCTGAAGCCGCCAGTCTGGCGACCACACATGGAGAACAATTAGTTTAGAAATCAAATATCAGAAAGGGGTGGTTTTTAAAAATATATGGTAAACTGTATGTTAAACATAAAACCGACCATTGAAGCCATTTAGAAAGGGATGGCATTTAAGAACTTGCTGTGCTGTGAGAGGCGAGGGTCAGTACGTGGCATCTACGGACAAGTTTCCTGAGGCCTGTGAAGCCAGCCCAGCACTGGTTACAAGTGGTGGGAAGGACACTACTGACGTGTCCCACGTGCTGACCTTATAGGGTGACTGGACTGACTCTCAGGGCACTAGGAACATGCCCCTTGGCCCCTCCTACAGTGTCTAGTGCAGTGTTTCTCAACCTTCTGGCCCTTTAAATACAGTTCCTCATGTTGTGACCCCCAACCATAAAATTATTTTCATTGCTACTTCATAACTGTAATGTTGCTACTGTTATGAATCGTAATGTAAATATCTGATATGCAGGATGGTCTTAGGCGACCCCTGTGAAAGGGTCGTTCGACCGCCAAAGGGGTCGCGACCCACAGGTTGAGAACCGCTGGTCTAGTGGCTCTCAGCCCCCAATGCCTTAATAGACCCCACCTTTCCCTTGACCTGATTGGAGCAGGAGCAATCTCCTGAACTATGCCAACCAATCAGATTCACTGTTAAGAACCAGAGCTATTGAGGAGGTGGTCCTAGACCTACAGCTCAGGTACCCACCAGGACCAAGTGCAAGTTGAGGTCATGGGGAAATGAACAGGGTAAGCAGAGGGGCTGGCTGGGGGCAGAGAGGCAGCCCTGCCACGGGGTGCAGAGGTGAGAAAACTTAAAGAAAGAGGTAATGGAAGTGGACAGACAGACACAGAGCAGTTCCCATGCTTACACCAGACACCTGGTGCCTGATGGTCTTTATTTGCATAAGACCAAGGTATCCTTGGCATCTTTCTCGGGTCAATGGGAGCTAAGGACCAACAACAGGAAGGCAAGGGGCACTAAACCCATCGGGGATGGGCTCTCACACCAACTCTCCTTGGGTCCTCCTCCTATTGGAACCCCAGACTTTCAAGACTGCTACCCCCGCCCCTCCCCTGAATCAGTGCACCAAATGTCACTCAAAGCCCTTCCAGTGATGGTCCACTCACCTTCGAAGAGGCTGAAGAGCAGCTCAACCCAGTTCTTGCTGGTGGAGGGGCAGTCCTGGAGTTTTAGATTGAAGATGAAAACTTTCACTTTTGGCTCAATAGTCTGCAAAGATAAAGGCCAGCCAGTGAACCGAAACTGTACGTCTTTTGATAGCAGGGACCGATATTTCAAGATGAGAAGCTACAAATACTCAATCTGGTTTTGGAAGTTACCTCTAGCCTTCCCAGTTAATACAGGGAGCTGACTCCAGGCTCTGCGGGAGAGAGAGCTAACTTTTCAGTACCATAGGCCACCCTCCCCACTGACCCCCCTCAAGCAGACAGGCCCATCTGTCTTCATCGCAGGCTTCCGAGGCACCACCTGGAACCAGGCTCTGTGTCAGGCCCAGGAACGAGGCAGTGCGTCCTGGTCAGGGGACTGTGTTCCCACAGGAAGCTGAGTCAGGTGCCTCCTTCACGGTGTTTATGGATGTCTGGGCTTTACTTCAAGACAATCTGGTTTGGGGGAAGGTAAGGTACAGAAGAAACCAGATTAACCACAAGGTGCTAGTTTTGAAACGGGGGTGGCTTCATTGTACTTTGGCTATGTCTGACATCTCCCATAATAAAAAGATAAAAGGAGCCCAGGCCGTGTGGCTCAGTAGTTGAGCACTGACCCCATGAACTAAGAGAACACCAGTTCCATTCCCAGTCGGGGTGCAGGCCGGGCTGTGGGCCCGATCCCCAGTGTGTCACGTGCAGGAGGCAGCTGATTCCTGTGGACGCAAGTCAGCCCCTCTCTCGGGGAGAAACGACTGCCTTCCTGTCCTGCTGTGGTGACTGGGAAATGCTACCAGGCAAGTAATGAACGGCACCAGAGGGGCCACCTCTCCAGCTGGGTTCTCTCCCCACCACTGCGTGACCAGAGTGGTCATCCTGCCCCGTTAGGGCAGCTTCTGAGCTGCTGGTCACATCTGGATGTCATTCCCACCCGAGGAGACAAGAGGAAATAGATCCGCTGCAGGTGCAGTGAGTGGCTGCTCTTTGTCCGGGGAGGTTTACTATTTGGCTGGTGGCTACGAAGTGAGGGGTCACAGCTCTGTCCAGCCACTGCAGGAGCAGGGCCCCTTGAGAATGTTTTCATGTAAAAAGGGAAACTGTACCCCACATCCCCCAGCAGCAGTGGAGCCAGGGCTGTGCGGCGTGTCCAAGTGCTGCACCCGCATAACCCAGGGTTTCCAAACGTCCCCCGCGCCTCAGCCCCGGAGCTGAGCAACAGGCCTTGGTTGAATTGCTTGAGGAAGATGAGAGACAGATTCAGTCACCGCAGGCATCTGCAGGCCTCGGAGACCCCCCAGAGCTGCCTGTGGCCCAGAAACCTGGCAGCAAGCCCACAGTGCAGGCTCCGGGCCCCTATGAGGTGCTTACAAAACAACTAAGATCACAGGTGATTTTCAAAAGGGCCACCCCAATGAGCATGCTCCCAACACCTTGGGCTTATTGTGGTTTTTGAGGGGCAGTGCGGTGTCCTGGGAAAGCCCAGGTCCAACCTCAGCCTGGGCTCCCGACCCAGTGTCTGACGTTGGTTCGGTGGCTTGGTCCTGGGGGTGCTGAGAGGGGAGGTCCTGTGAGAAGAAGTGCCCGCCCGGTGCCCGCGGTGGAGCAGGCTCTGAAACCCGAGCAGCTAGCACTCAAAAGTCTGGTGAAGGCGCCTGCTATTCTGAGGAGACCCTCTTGTCTGTAGACAACAAAAGCAGCAGCACCTACACGGGCCAGCTGGAAACACAGCTATGGGGATGGGACAGATGCTGCTTTGTCCATCTCAGGCCTCCTGCCTCGGGAAGAATGGAGGCCCGCCTAGCTGCAGCACTGAGCCTTAACATTAACGAGTGTGGCCTTTAAATGAGTACCTCCTCTGACAATCCATCTCCGTGGTGGTGGAGGTGCTGGGATCAAAACCAGGAGGCACAGGGCAAGGCGTGGCTTTGTGCCCGAACCTGCACAGGCTGGAACAAGGCCTGCAAGAGGGCAGCTGGCTCTTCAGGGGTAAGGGCAGGAACACTGCCAGGACTCGGCAGGTCCAGAGGGAAACTGCTGGGCATGTAGTCAGTTACACTCTGCCAGGAGGGGGCACAGTCGGATTCCAGGAATTAAGCAAGGAAGCACAGCAGTGACCAAGCGCAGGAGAGGAGCTAATAGTTGGGTAGGAGACACCTGCCATATTCTCTCTAAGGCAAGCATGTTTAAATAAACGAGGCATGCGGCCCGCCTGCCATGAGTTTGACATACTCCCTCTAAGGCAGCAGTTCTCAACTTGGGGGTTGCAATCCCTTTGGGGGTCGAACGACCCTTTCACAGGGGTCGCCTAAGACCATCGGAAAACACATATATAATTACATATTGTTTTTGGGATTAATCACTATGCTTTAATTATGTTCAATTTGTAACAATGAAAATACATCCTGCATATCAGGTATTTACCTTATGATTCATAACAGTAGCAAAATTACAGTTATGAAGTAGCAACAAAAATAATTATATGGTTGGGGTCACCACAACATGAGGAACTGTATCAAAGGGTCGCAGCATTAGGAAGGCTGAGAACCACTGCTCTAAGGAGTCAGAATCGTTAGACTTGGGGAAAACAATACCGGGTCAGAGGTTATAAGAAAGTCCCGAAAGCTGGTATCTGATTTTGCAGACCTGGGTGTCAAATGTCATTTGTTAAAAATTGTGTGGTAAATTACACATAACATAAACGTTGCCGTCTTAACCATGTGTAAGAGCACCGTTCAGAGGCATTAAGCACATCCACACTGTTGTGCAACCGGGAGCCAAACCCAGGAAATGTCGTTGTTAATCTGGAATTTGGATCCTCAGTGGATTTCTACACAGGAAAGCAGGACTTGCAGGTAAACGTTTACCTTAACAGCCAACCCTCACCATCCTTCCCGGGGAAGACCTCGCCTCCCCACACCCTCCAGCGATGCTCTGGGGAAGCTCCCGGACACAGCGCAGCAGGTCTGCCGAGTGTAAGCGGCAGTTCAGTGCACACACCAGCCCACGCGGTAAACGTGGACTGTGCTCCCAGGAGCCGCTGCCACCCAGCATCGGACAGGAATGTCCAACTCACCTGCAGCTCCCTCAGCTCCTGCAGCAGACTCGGGCCTCCTTGGCAATCATAAGACCAATCAAGAGACAGGAAATCGACTGCGTCCTAGAAAGAAGGAAACAGGGTCATCAGAGATAAGCGATTTCTGATGAGGAACTGCTCAGAAATGTTTCGTTTCTCCCCCATCACTGAACTGAAGACTCCAACGTGGGATTTTCCGAGGGAAAAGCAGGCGGAGGAGCAGCTGGGGAAGGAGTGAGAATGTGTGTGTGTTTCTGGTGGGAGGAGCTGTGTGCTGCTGGGATACATCATCTATGTACTCAGCAAGTGCTTGGCACCCAGTAAGCGCTCAATAATTGCCTATGAGTAAACGAATGAGTGAGCGGAGTGCTGTATGCCAGACATGGCGGGCTCGCACCAAGCAGGTGAGCCCTAGGAGGGAGTCGGCGGCCAGGGCTGCCCTGGGCCGCACCTCCGTGTGGCCCCACTTTGCCAGGACGGAGGCAGGGGAGCCTCTGCCACCCACACCCCCCCTCCCCCAGGGATCTCTGCAGAGCCCCCTGCAGTACTGAGCTTTCTTTTCATCGGAGGCTACAGCCACTGGCTACTTCCAGCCACAGTTTAAAGTCCGCCCAGGTGGCCCTCGCCTGGCCCAAGCTATTACCCGAGAACACCGCTCTCTCGGCCGTGGTCTTCCCCATCCCATCCCACCCTGGCCCAGGGAAGGACATGCCCTCCGCCCTGCCTCTGGCCTGCATGAACTCTAAGAACTTCAGATTCACAGTCTAAACACATAACAGACACTGTGATTCCCTCCCCTGCCCTGGTCAGCACGCCATTTCCTGATCCTCCCTGCCCTACCCCCCAGTGGATCATCTGTCCCTAAGAACAAAGACTGGGTACTGGGCCCTGGTGACACCGTGTGTGCGGCGGGCTGGGACAGCTGCCTCCACCGGAGCCCTACGGCTTCCCCGTCACGTTCTCATCGGTGTTTACTAACCGTCCCACACGCCTGGTGGGACACCCAACCTCCCACTCCCGCCCGGGCCGCTCAGCTCCTGCTTTTGTCCAGTCCTCACAACTCATCCTCATGGAGCGTCCACTCTTGAAAGTCACTGCGCTGGGTCCAGTGGGTGGGGAGTCACATTCAAAGAGGCAGACAACTGAGTGCAGAGTGTTAGTAAAGGCGGGATCACACCAGCAAAGGCAGACTCGTAGCAGGGTCATAAGGAAAGTCCACACCAGGTCCTCAGACCTCGGGGGCGGTTAGGTTCACCTGGGCCTGGGAGGCCTCTGCAGGCCCAGGACTGGCCTCAGCCGCTGTGACGAGCCCTCCAGGTCAGCGGTCGCCAGCCTTTCGGACCTCCCGGAGGCGATTCGGATCAACACCAGACGCTGGGAGCTGCTGGCTAAACAGCCGGCTAAGGGCTTCAGGTGGGAGAGGCCACAGCCGGCCCAGCTCGGCCTCCTGATGAAGAGCACCCTCCCACGGACGGACAGACAGACGGACGTTCACAATGGGGAGAGTTTGTTGGGAGGGATTTCTGAGGAAGGCTGGAGGATTAGAAGGGGTGCGGGAGACAGGAAGAAAGTGGGGCACAGGCTGGGAAAATGAGGTGAGGTCAGAGGGAGCGCACAGGCAGGCCCTGCGGGGTCTCCCCTGCTGCAGTGCAGGGGAGTGTAACTCCCAGGAGGGGCCCGGGCAACGCCAAGCTTTTGGAAGGTAATT
Organism: Myotis yumanensis; assembly: GCF_028538775.1. Taxonomy (NCBI): domain Eukaryota; kingdom Metazoa; phylum Chordata; class Mammalia; order Chiroptera; family Vespertilionidae; genus Myotis; species Myotis yumanensis. The sequence continues at coordinate 75,307,424 of NW_027223759.1, read as the reverse complement.
CAGAAGCACGGCCTGGCACGGATGGTAATTCAGAGCACGGTGCAAAGGCTGCTGCTCCACCCGCACTTTCCTGATGAGCACTTTGGTCTCTGAGTTCACGGCTGATAGCCTTATTGCCCTTCGTAAATCAATTCAGACGGTTCCAGCCACACACTCGGCCTTGGAGCACGTATATCTAGCTTATCGCGTCTGGATTGTAAATTTCGGAGCTCATTAACCCGAAGGCCAGACGCTGAGTGTGGGGCCTCCCTGTGTCGCACATACCAGCCGGTGTCTGGCACGGGCGGCGCCCTGTGGGCCAAAGAACTGCCGAATCGGCCTTTTCCTGATGGCTCTCCACGCTGCCCGCAGCCAGCCTTCCGAGGGCCCGCAGCTTCAGTCTCAGGTGTTTAGCTGTTCTGATTAAAACCACCGTTTAAAGCTGTATTTCGCCTGGCCGGGGCTCCGGTGGTTAGAGCGTCATCCCCACACACCAAGGTTTCCGGTTCCATCCCGTCAGGGCACAGACAGGAGACAACCGCAAACTGATGTTTCTCTCCCTCCCTCCCTCCCTCCCTCCCTCTCTCTCTTAAAAAGAAAAAAGCAATAAATAAGATTTTAAAAATAGAAGTTATATTAGAGGAGGCAGAAACCTGGATGGGGGCTCGAGGAAGCACATACTTACAAGAACGAGCCCTCTGCCTGGTACCTGTTTTGCTATGAACTGACTTCCCTTCTAACACGCTATTTTGACTCTTTTAATAAGAAATCAGAGCGAGCAGCGCAGAAGCTGACACCTGACCAGCAGGAGCGGCGGCTCCAACATGGGGATTTCACCTAAAGTCACTGTGAATCCCGAGAGCAGACCCCAGAGGGCACGTATCAAAAGTCGAGCTAACAGACAGCACCAGCTGGTCGTCTGGAATGAAAATGGCACTTTCCTGGGATGTTGCAGAGGCAGGTCTGTCCTCACCTTGGCCAGGGAGGCTGTGGCGGGTTCTCGCAGGAGCTCTGAGGCGGCTTCCGCTGGCAGGACCACCGAGAGCTTCCCACCTGCAACCAACGGGGAGGAGAGCAGGTGAGCGGGCGGGAGCCCGTGGCCACGGAGGCCGCGTGGGGACTCCCTGCCTATCAACTTTCTACTCCATGGCCACCCATTTAAAAAGAGTATCACTCGCACGGCTTAACCGCAGCTGGAAGATTTTAGGAAACAAGGCGGCTTACAAGCACCCTTTAGAGAATGCTCCTGTGCCCTGGGCCTCTGCAAGAGCCTTTCAAAGGAACGCAGGCCTCCGCTGCTTCCTCAGCTTCTCTCCAGGCGGGAGCTCTGGGGAGCTGCTGTCGCCTGGCCCTGTTCTCTGTACAAACACCAGCTCAGCCGCTCCTGTGTCCCGAGGGGGCGACAAGGAGATAGAAACATATGCGGCTTGTACCCACTTGCTTTGACATTTGATCACCTAACAGTGGGGCTTGAATCTGTGTGCATCAGGAGCACCTGCCAGCAGGAACTGGGGCATTCAGCAAGCTGGGGGCCGGGACCCTCAGTGCATCCAGCAAGCTGGGGGCTGGGACCCTTGGGGCATCCAGCAAGCTGGGGGCTGGGACCCTCGGGGCATCCAGCAAGCTGGGGGCTGGGACCCTCGGGGCATCCAGCAAGCTGGGGGCTGGGGTCCTCGCTGTCTCTATTGCTCTCGAACGCTCAGATGAGCACACATCTTTATCTCCCACTGGAGTGTAGGCTCCTTGACCAGCAAAACTTAAACACGTCTTCAGTCCCTGCAGATATCAAGCTGAGGACTGGAGCATGACAGGTGCTCAGGCCCATGAAGGGAAAACGCCAAATAAACAAGGAACAGAACCACAGTTGGAGGCGACATGCCTTGCCTTCTCTCTTTCATCCGAGTGCTGCCCAGGAGAAAGTTCTTCCAGCCATGGCACCACCACTGGCAGCCGCTGCCAGCTCCCAGGGGCTTCTTTCAATAGCACAATGGGACTTTGAAACCCTCTGCGCAGGGACTGTCACCCAGACAGTCAGTCCTCATTCTGATAAGATAACGCTGTTCCAGGAGTTTACTGCCTGTGCCCACGGCTCCACCTTTCATGCTGCAGTCTGTCTGTCGTCATGTCAGCACACACAGAACATACATTCTCCGCCTGTGCTCCACACTTTAAAATGAACAGTTCAGTACCATCTCTTGACCAATGAAACGAAACAAGGGCACAGCTAATCCCTAAGCACAATGAACCCACAAATCATTTCTGTTTGACTTTGCAAACTGTTTTTGGAATTTAGACTGAACAAATGTGCCCGAAGTTCTGGAAATCCTCATACACAAAATGTCAGCCTTCCCCAGCGTAGCTTATGCTTGCTCCTGTCTCCAGTGCTAGCACAAACCAGGCTTCTTAAAAAAACGTAAAATGCGGATTCCTCAAGACTAGATTCTCACTCTAAGCTTGCAGCTCCTGTTCTCTATGGGACTGAAAGGGGAGGAATTACTGGTGTAAGAGGATGTATCCTGTAGTTTGTGCTGAGTGTGGTTACAGATAGGTTTTTACGCCCACGGGACTCTGAATCAGCATTTGCTGTGGGTTGAGAATTAACCGTGTTGAGCCCGGGTAGAACGTCGCTGCATAGACCTGTGTAATTCCATTCCCGCCCCCCCCCCCCCCACCCCGCCCAGGCATCACCAGACCTCACTGAAGGGTCAGCTCATTTCTGTCTCCGCTGTAAAGAGAAGTTGTTCCTCCAAAACCCACTGCAGTTCTCCACATAAAATAGGCCCTTTCCGGTTGGTCCAAATGCTTCAATAACAGGGACCTGGCAGCATTGAGCTGCCAGTGCTGCCAGCCACGACTGCCAGGAGTGGGTGGGGAGCTGGTGTCACCCTGGATTGGGCCCCAGACGGTGCAGGCGGAGGACGCTGTGTGCACTTCTACGCTTCCTGTGAGGGGCCGTCACTCTCCTCTCTCCCTCCAACCCTGCCGAACCCTGTCTTCGGTGCGCCCCTCTGTGTGGGCACCCTGGACACATCGATGCCAGGTTTGTAAGACATAGAGAAAGGTTAGAAAAGAACTTTTCAAATATCGTGGCAAAATACAAACAACACAAAGCTACCATTAACCATTTTTAAGCGTACAGGTCGGTGGCATCAAGCACATTTCCATTGTGCAGCCATCACCACCATCGTCCCCGGAACTTTCCCACCATCCCACACTAGAACGCTGTGTCCACGGAACAGTAACTTCCCATCTCCCCTCCTCCCAGCTCCTGGTCACCACTACCCTCCCCGCTGCCTTAGTGGACTTGCTCATTCTAGGTCCCTCATCTAGGCGGAATCATATAATATTTATGCTTTGTGTCTGGCTTATTTCATGTAGTATCATGTCTTCAGGGTTCATCCATGGTATGGCATGTGCCAGAATGTCATTTCTTTCCAAGGTAGAATCATACTCCATTGTTTGTATGTCCCATATTTTGTGTGTGTTTATTCATCGATCCACGGCATTTGGGTTTTTCGCACCTTCTGGCTGTTGTGAATAATGCTGCTATGAAAATGAGCATAGGAATATCTGTTCAAGCCCCTGCTTTCAGTTTTGGGGGTATATACCCCCAGTGCTAGGTCATACGGTAATTCCATGTTTAATCTCTTGAGGAACTGTCACCCTGTCTTCCACAGTGGCCACATCATTTCACACTCCTGCCAAAGACGCACAAGGATTACAGTTTCCCTGTAACCTCACCAACACTTGTGACTTTCTTTGTTTTTAATGGTATCCAGCTAATGGGTATGAAGTGGAATCTTGTGTGTTTTTAAATCTTGAGGTTTTGATTTGTATTTCCTAATGATTGTTGATATAGAGCATCTTTCATGTACTTATTGGCCATTCTTTGGAAAAAAAATATCAAGTCAAGTCCTTTGCCCATTTTTATTTTAAATATATATTTTTATTGATTTCAGAGAGGGAGAGGGAGAGAAAGAAACATCAATGATGAGAGAGAATCATTGATTGGCTGCCTCCTGCACACTGCCTACTGGGGATTGAATCCGCAACCCTGGCATGTGCCCTTGACCCAAATCGAACCCGGGACTCTTCAGTCCTCAGGCCAACGCTCTATCCACTGAGCCAAACCAGCTAGGGCCTTTGCCCATTTTTAATACAGTTGTTTGTTTTGTTATTGTTGACTTAGAAGTTTTTAAAATATATTCTGGATATTAATCTCTTAGTAAATATATGATTTGCAAATATTTTTTCCCATTCTTTGGGTTGCTTTTTCTTTCTGTTGATAGTATTCTTGGATGCACAAAATTTTTTAATTTTGATGAAGTCTAATTTATCTATTTTATTTTGTGTTACCTGCACTTTTAGTGTCATAGCTAAAAAACAGCACACGATATTGTCCCAATGTTTTCTTCTAAGAGTTTTATAGTTTTAGTTCTTATGTTTGGGTCTTTGATCTATTTTGAGTTAATTTTTAAGATCAAATACACTCCTGGGTATTCACCTAAGATAAAATAAAAATATATGTCCACATAAAAACTTACACAAGAATAAATGCTTATAGCAACTTTATTCATAATAGATGAAAACTCAACATAGCTCAAAAGCACCTCAACTACGATACATTCATAATACAGAGCGACTAAGAAGAAAAACAGGAGCAAATAATGAATGCAGCAACAGAAATTAATAAATCTCACAAACATTATGCTGAATGCAAGAAGAGAGACAGAGGACAGACACAAACACTGTGTGGTTCCATTGCTATCGAAGCTGATAGAAACCAGGTCAGTGGTTGCTCCTGGGGGAAGGATTGACTAGCAAAGGTTACAATTAATCATGAGGGGAATTTTGTATCTAGAGGGCATTTTCTGAGGTGTTAGTTAAGTCTTATCTTTTTAAAAATATATATACATATATATTTTTTTATTGATTTCAAAGAGGAAGGGAAAGAGAGAGATAGAGACATCAATGATGAGAGAGAATCATTGATTGGCTGCCTCCTGCACATGAGCATGTGTCCTGACCATGACCTGCTGGTTCATAGGTTGACACTCAACCACTGAGCCACGTCGGCCGGGCAGTTAAGCCTTATCTTGGTAAGGGTATGGGTTACATGAATGTGTTTGCCAAAACTAATCAAACTGTAAAATTAAGATCACGCATTTCACTATATGTAAATCATGCTCTGATAAAAAGAATTTTTAGAAAAGTATCAGAACTGCATTTAATACTGTATTTTCTAATCAGTAGTAAATGGAAATTTACTTCTTTAACATATTTTTTCAAAACACTGGGAATGTGCTTTATTTGCTAAACTGCTACCTGCTCTGTAACGAAAATTTTTTTTATTTAAAATGTTTGGCCTTGTACTATCAAGTCATTGTGGACACCAAATGGCGAGGAGCGAGGGGGGCGGGCGGCTATCAAGTAATAAAAGGTAAACAGAACAGTTGCGTAGTGGTGACCTGGCTGAGGAGGGGATGAATAAAAGATGGGACAGGGTCCTGGTGAGGTGGCTCAGCCGCTCGGAGCTCTGTCCTGTGCACCAGAAGTTTGCGGGTTTGATTCCGCCAGTCAGAGCACATATCTAGCTTTCAGATTCAAACCCTGGTCAGACCACGTACGGGAGGCAGCCAGTTGATGTTTCTCTCTCTCAAAAATCAATAAAGACATATCCTCGGGTGAAGATTAAAAAAATAAAATAAAAGATGGAAGGGGGGCATATTCAAGTAGATGTAAGTGTGGTTTGTTTTGCCTTGCTTTATAAACCCTCAACCCTCCCATTTATTTATTTTTACATTTTTAAAGTTAAAATATGTATTCATATAGCAAAAAATTCACCCCTCCTGAAAAGAATATAAAATAATATTTAATGTCAACTTTAATTGAAAAAATTCACCCCTTTAAAGTATACAATTCAGTGGTTTTTAATATAGTCACAAAACTGTGCAGCCATCTGCACTATTCCAAAATATTTTAGTCACCTAAAGGGAAATGCCACGTAGCCAGTAGCAGTCACTTACCATTTCCTTTGAGCCCTAGATATTGCTAATGTACTTTAGTGTCTCTGTAGAGCTGCCTGTTCTGGACATACAGTATATAGGGAATCCTATAATATGCGGTGTTTGCGACTGAAGGTTCATCATGTGTAGCATGTATCTGTACTTCACCTCTTTTAAGGATGAATAACATTCCAGTGTATGTTTGTGTCTCATTTTGTTTATCCATCGGTGATGGACATTAGGGTTATTACAAATAATGCTGCTATAAATAATGCTGCTCTAACCTCGTTGGGTTATTGTAAATAACGCTGCTGTAAAGGTTGGTAACGAGTTTTTGCCTGCACGATTGTTTTCATCGCTCTCCGATATATACCCGGGAGAGGCAGTGTCGGGTCACGGTAACGCTAAAGTTAACCTGAGGAACTGCCAGGCTGTTTTTCAGAACGGCTGCACCGTCAGTCATTCCCACCAGCAATGCACAGGGTTCTAATTTCTCCACATCACCGCCAGCCCTGTTACTGCCTGTGTTAGTAGAGCCATCCTCGCTGATGTGAAGTGTACTGTGTTCTATTTTAATTGTTGGATTGAGTGGTCACTCCATGTGTATTGGTTGTTGTATTTTGCTTTTAACCAACATAAGTTATATAACTTTTTGTGTATATTAAATAATATATTTTAAAAAGAACAACAGGCTACGGTTTGGACTTAAGAGGAAATGGAGAATGAGAAGGAGGGAGGGAGGGAAAAAAGGAGAGAGAGAGAGAGAGAGAGAGAGAGAGAGAGAGAGAGAGAGAGAGAGACCTTTTAAAATAGTAAAGAAATTGAAAAGAGAATTAATTTTGTTTCCCATATTATATTGGGGGCAGATAATCTAGTGATAGTGATGAAACAGAGAGTAAATGGGGAAAATGAGCACAAGAGGAGAAGAAGGAAAATGTAAGTTTAAAAAAGAAACCATCTTTGAAACAAAGAAACAGTCTTTAGGAACCTGATGGAAATTAAAAACGAAATTTGCAAACCATTTAAAGAAACATGCGTATATAACTGCATAATGTAAGGAATCCTATAGAACCTGACCTCAGAGTAAGACAGATGTCCTCTTACTGGAGAGGATGCAAGTTCAGTGCTGCCTTCTTCCAAAGTTCGTTTTACTCAGCGTTTCTTCAGCAGAAAGAATGAAGCCAACAAACACTCGCTCACCCTCCCTAAGGTGCGCTTCCCGAAGGGTCAGCTTCACATCCAGCCTCGCCTCACGCCCCACCCGGGGTCCCGGTTCACTAAACGGACCACCGGCCTTCGCTGCGCTGTTCCCAGGGCCAGGGCCTCGCACTCCTCCGCCGGCGTCCTGTTCCCCAGGTCCCCTCGCCCCCCCCCCCTCCGCCCCCCCCCCCCCCCCCCCCCCCGCTCCCCTGCAGGCTGCACCGAGGTGGCCTGAGGTCTGTCTTCCTATAGAAAACAGCCGCTTCCACACTCACACTCCTTTCATTTTTCACATAGAAAAAACAAGTTTAGCTTCTTATAATCAAATACATGCAAACGGAGACTATAAGGAGAAAATAGTTTTTAGCTGTCAAATTATCAATGATAAAAATAATCGCATCATCGAAAACCGGCTGAGCAGGGTCAGAAAAGCAATTTTATAACTGTTGTATATAAACTATTACAACTCTCCTGGAAGATAGTTTAGCCACATGCTTTAAGGTCTTAAAGAAGGTACCTCTCTTGATCTAGTCATTTCAATTCTAAGAACCGATCAGAAAGAATTCGTCAGAAGGTAGGCAAGCATTTATATAGAGGCATGTTTATAATTTGCAACAGTAGAAATTAAACATATACTAAAATGAGCGCAATCTTTTAAACTTTATGATCCATTCATATTGTGGGAACCCATAAGACCACTGGAAATCATGCTTTTTATAAAAATGAGAAGATACTCAGAAAGTAGAATATACAGGCATGCATACACGGAGTGGCCACATTATTATGACCACCCCATCAGTACTTCATTGACACTTCCAAAAATACTGAATATTGAAAACTTCCTAAGCAAATACTCTCAAGATTTTATTATTATTATTATTTGCGTAACTACTTCACTTCATTGTACTGATGGGGTGGTCAAAATCATCTGGCCACTCAGTGTATATTATATGCTACACGTATATAATAAAAACAAGAAAGCAGACAGAACCCAGAATTGGTTCTCACCACTGGTGTCCTCAGATGCGCCCAGAGAACTTATCCCAGTCACGGATGCCCTGGTCCCGCCCAGACCCGCTGAATCAGAACCTCACGGAGTTACGCAGCAAGCACATGGACACTGGAACCGTGCCCTCCTCGCCACCTGCCAGAACATCACGATTTATCTTTGTACTTGTCTGTCTCTCCCGGAATGCAAGCTTCAACCAGACCGTGTGAGCGGCTTTCCGTAAGAAATGGGGGGGCGGGGTGGAGGGCTGGAAGGGGGCGGCCGGGTGGCGTGGACTCACCTGGAGGGGCGTATTTTTCGTGGAAAACCTCATAGGCTTTTCTGTGGGCGTCGGCGAGGGTCTGCAGGCGGGCGGGTCCTGCCTTCTGGGCGGGCGGCCCCGCGATCGCCTCCTCCAAGTCGCTGAAAGTGAACCAGGTGTCCACCAAGTCCCCGAAGGAGCGGAAGGCGAACGCGGCGTAGTCGGCGAAGCGGTCGGCGGGGGTTTCGCCGCGGGGCCCGGGGCCCGGGAGGCGCCCGCCGTGCAGCACCCCCAGCGGCCGCAGCCCCGCCGCGCGCACGGCCCCCAGGAGCCGCCGGTAGCAGCGCAGCGCCCCCGGGTCCGGCGCCTCGGGGCCGCCCGCGGGGAGCAGCCGGGCCCAGGACAGGAGCACCTTGTAGTGGGTGACGCCGCGGGCGCGGAGGCCGCCCAGGTGCCGCGGCAGGAGGGCGGGCAGCGGCTGGGGGCACGCGTCCCCCGCCGCAGGCAGAGGCCCGGCCACTGCCATGAAGCTGTCGGCAGGCTCCCAGGCGAAGCCGCCGCGCGGAAAACTTAGGAAAACGCAAAGGGCTAAATTCCAGGTCAGCTCCATCTCCGAGGACCTGTTGGGAGGCGGTGGAAGCCTTACTTTATAGCCACAGCAGAGGCTGTAAAAGGCTACGTGAGTATTAACACTTAATAGGTAACTGGTCATCGGTGATAATGCAATCAGTGCATCGTTCATCGATGTAATGTCGAAAAATGTAAAGGCCATAAGCGATAGCAGCACAGAATGTCAAATGTCTCGCACGATTTAAGCCGAGGAACCTGGAAAATGTCGGAAGAAAGACACGTTCTCCACATTTTTTTTTTTTTTGTCTTACAAAGCATTTTAAACTTTGTTTCCATAACGCAACAAAAGCGAGTCCCTTGCAAAACTTTTCCCCCCTTTAAAATATGTAAGTAAGTGATGAAACATTTTGTAAAAGATTCAAATAATATAGAAACATATGAAATATCCCTGTAAGTTCTTTCCCTCCCGCCCGCCTCTTCCTGGTGTAAGCAGTTCGACATCGCTTCCTTCCCGTTTTCCTTCTCCGTGTGGCCGAATGGTAATGCGGGAGTTTGCAAGCCGGTTTAAATCGCACCTGGAGAAAAGCCCTTACTATGCCTGCCTCTTCACCTGTAGAATGAAGTAGCTGGTAGTGAGAATGAAATGAGGTCATTCTTTAGCATGCTTAGAACAATGCAACTCAGTGGTAGCTGTTACCGCATATATTCGATGCAAACATATGTAGGTGTGTGACATTTTAAATGTATAATATAATTTAACATATACAGGATTATGGTTGTTCCTCAGCTTGCTTCTGTTCATCAGAATGTATAGACCCACCTCTTTTTAGCATTCATTCCACAGAAAGGAGGTAACATAAGTTAACCTCTTGGATATTAAACACTGGTTTTGTCTTAATTTTAATTGGTTGCAAATGTATACAGATATACATTTCTATCTATACATTACATATCTTTGTCCACATGTGTGACTATTTCTTTAACATGGATTCTTAAGAATTAAGTTGACTCAATGGCATGCCTGTTTAGAATTCTGATTGAAATATAAATAGTCTTCCAAAACAGGCTTCTTCAAATTTAAATTCTACAGACAGAAGTGTGCTTAAATCTCTCTGCTTTGCTAACACTTGTTATAAAACTTGACATTTTTGACACTTGGAAGAATGAAAATATTATCTTTATTGGTTTCGTATGTTTCTGCTTAAAATGTAGCTGTTCATGTTTTTGGGCTGCTTGTTTTTCTTCTGAGATTTATGTTGATATCCTTTGTATGTTTTTATTATTTTAACTTACTACTGAAATAAAAACTCTTTAATAGAGTTTGGATGTCATATATTAAAGCATGATAGAGCCCTGGCCAGGTGGCTCAGTTGGGTGGAGCATCCCCCTGTACACCCACAGGTGGTGGGCTGAGTTCCCGGTCAGGGCATGTGCCCATCCTGCAGCCCATCACGCTTTTCTCTCATGTATCCTCAGGTGAGGATTAAAAACAAACACACAAACAAAAAAACATGATAAGAAAAAATTTTCCCCGGTCTTTTAATATGGATTATGGTGTTTTTTAAAGTACATTCCTGGTACCATAGTTTAAGTCTCATGTCAAACCTGTATTCCTTTATCCTGTTTTAAATCTTTACATCTTTAGCTCATCTTGAATTTTAACTGTATGTATATTGTGTGGCATGGCTTATCAATTTCTAACATGTTATTGAATAGGCCATCTTCTTCCACTATTTGAAATGCTACCTTACCAGAAACAAAATTTCTATAAAGACATAGATATGTCGGGACTTTCTACTGCTTGATTATCCATTCCTGTGACAATACCACACAATTTAAATTTCTATAGTTGTGTAGTACTTTTTACTTTATGATAGGACATAGCCTCTCCTTTCATTCTTTTTCCTGGACTTTCTTGGTGTGCACACACACATTTACTCTTTTCCTATTTTTTTTAGTAGAAACAATTTTATTTCATTTATTGGAATTTTAAAATGGCCTTGACGTCAAGCTTCAAATCTGGTAACCATCATTCTGTTGTCTCTATCAATGAGTTTGTTTTTTGTTTATTGCTTTTTGTGTATTATCCCACATATGAGTGAAATCATGTGGTTCTTATCCTTTTCCATCTGACTTTTTTCACTTGGCATAATACTCTCAAGATCCATTCATGTGGTCACAAATGGCAATATTTCAATTTTTTAATGGCTGAGTAATATTCCATTGAATGTAGCATATCTGTATCCAACTGTCCATCAAAGGACACTGTTTCCATGTCTCAGCCACTGTGAATAAGGCTGAAATGAACATAGGGGTACATATACTAGTATCTTTACAGGTAAGTGTTTTCACATCAAGATCCTGGCCATTACCAACTCCTTCAAAGAACAATCAGAATCTAGGTTTTGCTGAAATGAAGCTGATTTTTTAATATATATATTTTTTATTGATTTCAGAGAGGAAGGGAGAGGGAGAGATAGAAACATCAATGATGAGAATCACTGAACGGCTGCCTCCTGCATGCCCCCCACTGGGGATCAAGGTTGCAATCTGGGCATGTGCCCTTGACCGGAATCAAACCCAGGACGCTTTAGTTCACAGGCTGACGCTCTATCCACTGAGCCAAACCAGCTACCATCAGTTTGACCTCTGTATCTATAAGTCAGTTTCTATTTTATTTGTTTATTAATTTTGCTCTTTAGATTCCACATATAAGTGAAATCATATGGTATTTTTCTTTCTCTGTGTGACTTATTTCACTTAGCATAATACCCTCTAGGTTCATCCATATTGTCGCAAGTGGTAAAATTTCACTTTTTTTATGGCTAACATTCCATTGCATATATGTACCACAGCTTTCTTACCCATTTGTCTATTCATGGGCACTTGAGTTGCTTCCAAATCTTGGCTATTGTAAATAACACTGCAATGAACATATTCTTTCTAATTAGTGTTTTGGGTTTCCTCGGATATATACCCAGAAGTGAAATTTCTGAGTCAAAGGAGAGCCTTCATTTTGTTAATGTGGAGTATCAGTCACATTGATTTGTGGGCATTGCACATCCTTGAATCCCTGGAATAAATCCCACTTGATCATGGTGTATGACCCTTTTAATGTATTGTTGAATTCAGTTTGCTAATAATTGTTGAGGGTTTTTGCATCTAATATCAGGGATATTGGCCTGTAATTTTCTTTTCTTTTGGCGACCTCCTTTAGTTTTGTTGTCAGGGTAATAATGGCCTACTGAACTGAGTTTGGAAAGGTTCCCTCCTTTTCTACTTTTGAGTTTGAGAAAGATTGGTATCAATTCTTCAAATGTTTGGTAGAATTCACCATTTAAGCCATCGGGTCCTGGACTTTCAGAGGTTTTGTTGTTTGTTTTTTAAAAATATGTTTTTATTGATTTTAGAGAGAAGAGATAGGGAGAGATAGAAACATCAATGAGAGAATCATCATTGATTGGCTGCCTCCTGCATGCCCCCTACTGGAGATGGAGCCAGCAACCCAGGCATGTGCCCTAACTAGGAATCAAACTGGTGACCTCTTGGTCCATGGGTCATCAACACTCAACTACTGAGCCACACCAGCAGGACTGCTGAGAGGTTTTTGATTATTGAGTCAATCTCCTTACTAGTCTGCTCAGATTTTCTGTTCCTTCATGATTAAGTCTCAGTAAGTTGTATGTTTCTAGAAATTTATGAACTCCCCTCTTGTTAATGGATATCTGTTGGGATTTGGTTGAAAATACATTAAATTTATAAATTAGTTGACAATTTCAACTTTCAAGTAGTCCCACTCAGTAACATGTTATATCTACCCACTTACTAAAGATCTTGTATGCTGTTATCCATTTTACCTTCCTGACAAGTAACATGCGGAGGGAGGGGGTTATGTGGAAATGAAAGCTCTCATTCAGACGGACTGTAGCCCCAGCTGGTTTTGCTCAGTGGATAGAGCATCAGCCTGTGGACTGAAGGGTTCCAGGTTCGATTCTGGTCAAGGGCACATGCCCAGGTTGCGGGCTCAATCCCCAGTAGGAGGCACACAGGAGGCAGCCGATCAATGATTCTCTCATCATTGATGTTTCTCTCTCTTTTTCTCTCTGAAATCAATACAAATATATTTAAAAAAACCCTCTGACTGCATTTGTAGTAATCACCTCATTTGCTCTGGAGCCTGCACTCCCATTAATGGTAGAATTGGGAAGGGGATGAGATTCATCAAAACAGAACTCGGGTTTCCTATGCTTCAAATTTTCCTTTGGGCAAATAGTTGATCAAATTAAAGTTCAAACTCCTGCCAGGCTGTTTCTCTTCTTTCAGGACCTCTTAACACTATTTTCGAGTGGGAGTCAGTACAGAGAAGGGCTCTTTCTTGCTGTCTCCTAGCTTTTCTCTAGAATGTTCTTCCTAACACCTGTTACTGAATGTCCTGCCTGACATTTGTCCATTTTTTACACCAGTATCTCAGCCTCGCTAGCAAGTCTGAGATCCCAAGATATCTTCATCCCAACAGCCTCTAATACCCTCATTAATTAGGAACATACCTTCGAAGGAGCTTATAACCCTGCATTTGCTAACTGTGCAGCTTCTCTATTCCCAGTGTCCCCACCCTATCTTTTTCAAGCCAATGGATAGAGAAATTACTATTATTGAACTCACATACCACATATGAACACGCCTTAACTGGCCCTACAGGCCAAGAATGACATCTGATAAAAGCTGCAATAGAAACTGCATCATCAGTATACTGATAACTAAGTTTCAGGAAGTTAGTATCATAAACAGCAATAACTTTTACCTGGAAGAAAGCCATAAAATTTGGAAATGGTTTATAATATATAAAATCACACATTTCCCTTAAAATAAAAGTTAGAGCGCTGATTGGTTTGGCTCGGTGGATAGAGAGTTGGCTTGCAGACTGAAAGGTCCCAGGTTCGTTCCGGTCAAGGGCATGTACCTTGGTTGTGGGCACATCCCCAGTAGGAGGTGTGCAGGAGGCAGCTGATCGATGTTTCTCTCTCATCGATGTTTCTAACTCTCTATTCTCTCCCTTCCTCTCTGTTAAAAAATCAATAAAATATATTTAAAAAAAAAAAGTTAGAAAATAACTTTTAGGGCACAGAAGTTAAACTATTACAAAGTAATGATGCCCTAGCTGGTTTTGCTCAGTGGATAGAGCTTTACCCTGCAGACTGATTCCGGTCAAAGGCACATGCCCGGGTTGGGGGCTCGATCCCCAGTAGGGGGCGTGCAGGGGGCAGGTGATCAATGATTCACTCTCATCATCGATGTTTCTCTCTCTCTCTTCCTCTCTGAAATCAATAAAAATATATTTAAAAATAATAGTAAAAGACTCATAGTTACAAGTAGATGAAAACAATCTCTCTCTATATAAAAGCCTAAGCAACTGAACGACTGGTTGACCAGTCGCTATGATGCGCACTGACCACCAGGGGGCAGATGCTCAATGCAGGAGCTGCCCCCTGGTGGTCAATGTGCTCCCACAGCGGGAACACCGCTCAGTTGACCAATGGGAGCCAGACGCAGGGCTCACAGCTGGCGAGCGCTGCTGTGGTGCAAGCCCGTGGCAGGTGCAGCAGGGCTGGGATGAGCGGGAGCGGCAGGCAGGAGTAGCAGGCGGCATTGGATTGCTGGTTTCGGCCCAATCCCCGCAGGCCACGCCAAAGGACCCCACTGGTGTATGACCAACCCACGGCTGGCCAACCTTCTGTGGCCAGCCAACCTCCTGCAGTCCCTCCCTCCCGATTGCCAGCCAGGCAGAGGGACCCCACCCGTGCATGAACTCGTGCACCAGGCCTCTAGTAAGAGTATAAATAAATTCAAGACAAATGCAAAACAAGTTATTTTATTTTGGTGAAAAACTGCAATAGTTAGCAATTGAAAGTTATTTCCCCAATAAAATACTACATACCATAAAAGTAATGGACCATTTTCCTACAAATGAAAGCAAAGGTCTTAGTTACTGAAACCACACATTATTGGGTTCCAACTTCACTTAGATAAGAAGCACACTAAACAAAGGCCCACGTTGGCATAGAAGTGTATGACAGGAATGCACACAGGACCTTCAACTTGGTTCGTTACTCAGCAATGTATCTTCCCGAAGCCTTGCTCCCAGAAACATTATCTCCCTAGCAGAACTCCATTCAGACCCCAGGCTCCAGGTCAGGAAGCAGTGGGCGGCAGTTTCTTTGGTTAGTTGCTTTCAATATCTCAATCTTCAAGCAAGTAATTAGGGTTCACTACCAAGTAGGGATCCTCTTCATAGCTCTCACTCCCTTCCGTGGAACCTTTCAATCCAGCTTGGGTGAGCTCAATGAGAACATGATCCTGTGAAGCACAAACATTCGTCCTCAGGTCTCCACAGTGTTATAGACATGCCAGGTACACAGCACCCGACCCTTCTCCTGAGTGTTTGCTACTAGCATTTTCTTTCATTTCCCCTCCAGACACTCTTAGAAAAAGGACTATACTTTAAAATCATTATTAAGGATCTGCTAAACCTGTCCCCATTTGGATATAGACCTTTTCACACCATAAACCTCCTTTTAAAAATTAAGAAATATGGACCTGGCTGATGTGTCTCGGGTGGTTGAGCGTCATACCAAGAGGTGGCTGGTTCGACCTCCAATCAGGGCACATGCCCAGTTTTGGGCTCTATCCCAATAGGGGGTTGTGCAGGAGGCAGCCAAGTGATGTGTCTCTGTCTGTCTCTCTGTCTCTCCCCTCCCCTCCCTCTGTCCCTTCTTCTCTAAAACCAGTAAAAATACATTTTTTAAAAAAGAAAAATTAAGGATTATGTAAGTAAGCTCAACAGTCACTGTGATTTTTAATAAGGTTTCCTGGCATACGACATCAAGTACTTGTAAATATAATTTCAAAAGGCAAGATGTATGAATTTTAAGATTTGCAACTGTGTAAAATACTATGTTTATCACTCTGATAAAAGTATTTAGTTTCACATAATATCTTGATAATTTTAATTACTGGTCATTGAACTCTTTCTTTACTACCCATTCATAAATCAGAAGTAGAATCTGAAGATAAATTTCACTCTGATCTATGAGCTAATAATAATTTAAAAAAATTTTAAAAAAGAACATGCCAGGTGGCTTAAAAATATTGCTGACAGATTTCAAGCCTATGATGTATCTATACATCAACCTAAAATATCTACAAATGAGAAGGACTCCTAGCCAAGCCTGTATGGAGGAACTCAGGGAACAGTGATTTGATCCTAAGAAGGTGGCAAAGTCCCACAGAATGAGCACTAATGCCATTAAGAGGGACTGGACACTTTCAAGCACTCTATGTACTAACACACGCTCAGAGGGAGAACACTTGATCAGCACCGTACAAGTTCGCTAGTCTTTTGCGTGAATTAGCTTAGGCAGTGAGTCAAATTAATCAGTGTAGATCAGTTAATTCAAAATGTGGCCCAATGTGGATTTCCACATGGATCATGTTATCTTACACTGATCCCAGGGGGCTCTAGGGAGGGAAGGGCGGGCCTGGTGCAAAAACACTGCCCACTATTCGAAAGACAATTCTGAGCACGCACCACCCCGGTTATGGAGTGATTATTAGCTTTGTTTTCATATATATTATTTATTAAGTTCTGATATGGATAGCTGTTCTCATCAGCTCCTGAAATTATACACTTATTTGCATCTGCTCTCACAGGTAAAGTTTTTCAGATAAGACAACCCTCAGATGTGATACCTATAATATGTTTGTAGTGAGCACTGAAACAAAATGCAGGACAATTGAATCTCTGCCATTTGAACAGAAAAATTCAATTATTCAGGAAATATTGGACCCCTCTATGCGCCAGGCAACACTGTAGAACCTGAGGATACTGTGGTTAAAGTCCCTGCCCTCATGGTGCCTGCCTTCTAACGAGAGAGATAAACCTAACACCTAAGGAATATACTGGCAGGCAATAAGCACTATGAAGAAACACACAGCAGGGCAAGGGGGTGACAGCAAGGAGGCTATTTCAACAGACTGGGCAATAAAAGCCTCTTTCAGGACGGAGGAGGGGATCTGGGCAAGGGCAAAGGGCGAGGTGTGTCAAAGGAACCGTGATAAGGCCAGTGTCCCTGAGGAGGATGAGAAGAGAAAGGGGGCAATAAAATGAAGTGAACAAGACAGACAGAGGCTGGTGGTCTGTGTAGGCTTCTGCAGGCCATGGTATTGGCAACTGAATTTTATTCTAAGTGGAAGGGAAGAACTGGAAGGTAGGCCACTAAAATAATTTGACTTGTTAAAAGATGCCTAGCTACTGGGCAGAAAGCCAATACAAAGAGGGACAGACATAAGGTGGTGAGAAAAGAACAGAAAATATACATACTGAAGATAGGGCTCATAGAAATTGCTGCTAAAAGAGAAGTTGTGAGGGAAAAGTGGAATCAAGAATGATTCTAAGGCATCAGTTCTCAACTTGTGGGTCGAGACCCCTTTGGCGATTGAATAACCCTTTCACAGGGGTCGCCTAAGACCATCCTGCATATCCGATATTTACATTACGATTCATAACAGTAGCAACATTACAGTTATGAAGTAGCAACGAAAATAATTTTATGGTTGGGGGTCACATCATGAGGAACTGTATTTAAAGGGCCAGAGGTTGAGAACCACTGACTTAGATAGTGAATGTAAATAGAAAAGAGGTCTGAGGAATGAGCACAGTACTCCATTTAAAAAGTGACAAGAGGGGGGGAGGTTGGGGGTTAATGGGGAGATGAGGACACATTTGTAATACCTTAACCAATAAAGAAATTTAAAAAAAAAAAAGTGACAAGAGAAAAAGATTCAGAAAAAGAGACTAAAGAGAAATAACCAGTGAGACAGGAGAAGACCCAGGGGAATATGGTGACTCAGAAGCCAAGGGAACAAGTATTTCCAGGAGCAAAGACCAACTGTGACAAATGCTGCTGAAAGGTTGAATACTGAGAAGGGCCAATTAATTTGAGCAGAGAGAAAGTACATATATAATGGTCCTTTAACCGAGTGAACTGACTAGGGGAAAGTAACAGTACCGGCAGGGCTACTGTAAAGTCTATAAGATACAGAATTGTCCACTGGAGACTTGTGGTCATGCATTTAAATAAGAATGGGCACATGGTTGCATGCTTTTCTCTAGATATTTTTAAATGCTTGGATATGAGTATAAAGAAAGAATTAGATTTAACCAAGACTGGGGTCTGGCCAAACAAGTAACACAAAGAGAGAATGAAGTTGAAGGTAAAAGACAAGAGTGATTATTAGAATGTAAACTGGATAATGAAGGTAAGGAAGGTGAAATATAAAAATTAGGTAATAGTGGTTGATGCTTGAAAGTTTGTAATGAGAGAGAAAACAAAGGTTAAAAACCCTCAAATAATAAGACCCTAAATCCACCTTCCCAGATCTGACTTACATTCTGCTTGTTATAATAGAGGAAATAAGTCAATCAAATGCTGTCAATTCTGTTACAATTCATAATTGTGACTAGACCCAATGATTCAAAATAAATGAACATCTAACCAACCTACACAAGAGGCATGAGATCCCTCCCTCATCAAAACCCAAGCAAGCAAAGTTCTGTACGTACATAGTGGGTGAGTCGATAAATTACTTTCTCTATGATCCTCTTTTTATTTATAAGTTCCTCTTCAGAATCTATTTCTGATTCAATTTCCTTCAAGTACCAGTTAACAAGCTCACTCCTCTTTAATGCCGACTCATCCTCTTCTGCAACAAAAAATACATTTTTAAAGGGTTAAATTATCTTTCTAGCAAATTGTACTGTCAATCCTGGGGGCTTGCACACATAGATATGTACAGATTAGATAACCACAAACCAGTCAGAAAGTATATCTGCCGAAGTAAGATTTGCAATGTTCCAGTATAAGCCTGAAATAACCTGTCATATTACTTGTATGCTTGACTTTATCCTGAAGAGAAAAATCAAATTAAATAGAGATGATAAGAAACAAGCCTTAAAGCTACTAATATTTCAGAGTATAAGGTGTTTCCTTCACCTTTTTATGCTTCATCATTTAAGAGAATGTCTGCCAACATCAACTGAAGGCATAAATTAGGAATGAAACAACAGCAAGCAAAACTTCTTACATATAACTTTTCTTCTTTGGAAAAAGACAGACTGGAATTGAGGTCAACTGAGAAGCAAAAACCATGGGAATTGACCAACCGGTGTGGCTCAGTGGTTGAGCGTCAACCCATGAACCAGGAGGCCATGGGTTCGAATCTTGATCAGGGCACATGCCCATGTTGAAGACTCAATCCCCAGTAGGGGGTGTGCAGGAGGCAGCCTATTGATGATTTTCTCTCATCACTGATGTTTCTATCTCTCTTTCTCCTCCCTTCCTCTCCGAAATCAATAAAAACATTAAAAAACAAAACCACAAGATTTTATTCAAAACAAAAAATTAACAACTGATTCCAGCAAGGTCTATTCATACTGACTGAACTGTGTGGTTCTAGGAGTCCAAAGCAGAACTCTAAATTCACAAGAAAAGTTGGAACCTGCATAATATTATAACACAGAAATAAAATATAACCTAAAAAAAGTCTACTTAGTCTTGATTCTAGCAATTGCTAATAAAATGCAAAATAAAAATTGGAAAATTCTAGCTTTACTGATAACTTCCTTTGAAAAGTTTATTATGGCTGTAGAGTAAGTACTCGCTTAACATCGTCAATAGGTTCTGCCATTTGAATTAAAACATCTAATTGGCTGGGTGAACAGTGACTTTTTTTCTTTTTTAAAGAAACGAAGACCTAGTAGAATTTATCAATGGAATGCAGACTATCTGGGTGCTAATCATATCTTTGCCCCATCAATGGTCTGCCATGTTTAAAACTTGTTGTGCGAGAGAGAACTAGAATAATAAAGTGTAACATGAACATAAGAACCTGTGAGCTCCCAAATCTTTTTAAATGAAAAGGGAGCACCTGTCTGTTCTAGTGGCTCCTTTACTATCTTCTCTCCTCCCACCCATTGGCCAGATATCAGGGGAAAGAGAGCAGAGGTTACAGGGCTCACACCTTTAGTAAGCCAAGACAGTCTCTGGTCTTCCTTTACTCCATCTCAGACAGGGTGCTGTGATGACAGCATCTGTCCGAAAGCCGGAATATTGGAACTTATAAGAAATGTCGGATGGCCAACCACCAAATTAAAGTTTTAAGCTTGACTCCTTGATTTCATTATTTTTCCTTCTACCTTGTGGGAAAGCAGTTACGGGTAAGAAATGTACTGCTATCCAGATATCACACTTAAACTATGGAGAAATGAGGGTTTTAAGTTTATTCCTAGTCTGGAACGTTTTTGTGCTGATACAGTCTTTTGAGTTCAATTACTTGCCTATGAAATATAAATAACCTAGGAGTTCATACATTTAAAATAAAGCTATAGTAAGGAATAGTGATTTTTACATCTGTAAAAACATTATAAAGGACTTCTCTATGTATTATAGAATCCCAAATCCTGCTTCTAAGCTATTAAAATTGGCCAACATTAATAAGAATAACCCATAAATCTTGTCTGACAATGAACTCGTGGGGAAAAGTCCAGGCTGGAATATGCTGACTCCCTGCCAAAGTAAGATTGTCTAACAATTTATCATTTCTCCTGACAAAACACAACCTTTAGCAATCAGAAGTGGTTTATGTGCACACAGCTTATGTAAAGGACTGAGCCTGGGGGCCTCACCTTCTTCCATCTTTCTGAGGTGAAGCACAATAAGGTTAGAGATTCGGCAGTATTCGGAGAAGCCCAGCCTTAGGGAGGTTTTCGGAACAGAATCTCGGTCTGTGTCTTCACTGTGGCCGTTGATTCCATTCACAGGAGCAGGGCTGTCAGCGTGACCTGAGGGAAACATCAAGCACCTGAGTCTTCCTTCTGTTCCTCCAAAACTTCCGCATCAAATGTTTATACATACACTAATAGTGCAATACTAACTTCAAAACAAAGATATATTGGGTATTTAGTAATTTTACAAATAAAAATTAAAAGCAGCCCTAGCCAGTTTGGCTCGGTGGCTAGAGCTTCAGCATGCGGACTAAAGGGTCTCAGGTTCGATTCCGGTTAAGGGCACGTACCTCAGTTGCAGGCTCCTTCCCTGGCCTGGGTCGGGGTGCATGTGGGAGGTAACCAATCAATGTCTCTCTCTCACTTCAATGTTTCTCTCTCTCCCTCCTTTCCACTCTCTCTAAAAATCAATGGAAAAATATCCTCGGGTGAGGATTAACAAACAAAAAAAGGGGCAAATTTGTAAGTGCTATTAGTAAAGACAACTAAGTTAGAAGAAATGGGAAGGATGAGAGATAAAGATTTCATGATCTAGTCCTAGCTGGTTTGCCTCAGTGGACAGAGTGTCAGCCTGCGGACTGAAGGGTCCTGGGTTCGACTCTGGTTAAGGGCACATGCCCAGGTTGTGGGCTCAATCCCCAGTAAGGGGTGTACAGGGGGAGCGGATCAATGATTCTCTCTCATCATTGATGTTTCTCTCTCTCTCTCTCACCCCCTCCCTCCCTCTTCCCTCCCTCTCTAAATCAATAAAAGAAATATTTCATGATCTAAAATGCATCTAAAATATTATATGCAAATTTTCATCCTTTTATGTAAAACTTTAAATTCTGGTAATTTTCTGTTTTAATGTATTTGAGAAAATGTTTTTAATTCAAAAGCAAAATAACAATAGGTTGGGGAATTAAGTCCACTATCACCATTTTTGGT
Organism: Myotis yumanensis; assembly: GCF_028538775.1. Classification (NCBI taxonomy): domain Eukaryota; kingdom Metazoa; phylum Chordata; class Mammalia; order Chiroptera; family Vespertilionidae; genus Myotis; species Myotis yumanensis. Next base: position 75,285,654 of record NW_027223759.1, on the reverse strand, counting down.
GTATTTTGTCTTGTAAGAAGACATTTTTATGTTAATTACTTAATTAAATTTTAACTTATAAACAGTTAATTACAATTCAATATCCACTTTTTCCTTTTGCCACAGAGACTTCAAAACCATCAACAAGTGCACTTTTACCAAGGCATCTCAGAGGGCATTCTGGACTCTAATTCCAGAACAGATTTATAAACAAATGTCTCACCATTGATGCCCTCTGGGCTCTCATCGACTTCCATTTGGACTTCTTCGTCTTGATCTAAATTGACATCAGGTGTTTCTACACGGATGATGGATTTGTTCAGTAACCTGAAAGCTTCCTTCACATGTTTAGGTTGGACCTAAACCAATCAAGATGAGGTAAATCAGTCAGTCAGTCTTCTTGGTTTACCAAACAGATTTTCTCCAGACAAAATCACAGCGGTATTTTGGTTTACTCACACTCTCCCTCCCTCACACAGACATGAAATATGACATAGTACCAGACAGTCACCAGCATGGCTAAAAAGACCAACAATATTGAGTGTTGGAAAAAAATGTAGAACAACTTTCATTCATTGCTGGTGGAAATATAAATTGATAGAAGCACTATGGAAAACCGTTTTTGGCAATCTTTACTAAACTGAACACACGTACAACCTAAGACCCAACAATTCCACTCCTAAATATATATATACCCAACAGAAATGTTTACATATATACATTATATGATCAAAAGATATGTATATCCCATAAGAACCCAAATTGGAAACTAAGTGTTCATTAACAGAATAATTGGTGAGTCACTGTGATATATTCATTGACAGATCATATAGCAATGAAAATGGAACTACCTCATGTATGTGGTCAAATAATCTTGACAAAGGTGTCAAGACCACCCATTGGGGAAAGGACAATCTTTTCAATAAATGGTGCTGAGAAAACTGGGTATCACATACAGAAGAATGAAACTCAAAATAATAAATTAACTCAAAATAAATTAAAGACCTAAAACTATAAAAAACAATCTATAAGAAAACAGGTTTGAAAAGCTTCATGACATTGGATTTAGTAATAGTTTCTGGGATATGACATCAAAAGCACAGGCAACAGCCTGGCCAGCAGGGCTCAGTAGTTGAGTGTTGACCTATGAATCAGGAGGCCACAGTTCAATTCCTGATCAGGACATATGCCCTGGTATGGGCTCAACCCCCAGCATAGGGCATGCAGGAGGCAGCCGATCAATGATTCTCTCTCATCATTAATGTTTCTGTCTCCCTCTCCCTTCCTCTGTGAAATCAATAAAAATAAAGCAAAGGCAACAAAAAATAAAATTGACAAATGAGACTACATCCAATTCAAAAACTTCTAAGTTGAGCAAATTATAGAGTAAAAAAGGCGACCTACAGAATGGGAGAAAATATTTGCAAATGATATATATGATGGGGGTTAATATCTAAAACATAAATAAAGTATACCTATGCCCATTGTACCATTATTCAAAATAGCCAAGAGGTGTGGAAGCAACCCAAATATCCACTGATGGATTTACAAAATGTGCTAAATACATACAATGGAATGTTACATGGAAGGAAATCCTGTCCATGCTATAACATTGATGAACCTTGAGGGCATTATACTAAGTGAAATTAGGTTACACAGGCATGCTCACTGAAAGTTAAATGAGTTGTACACTTACAATTTTTGCACTTTTCTATACGTATGTTCTGCTTCAATAAAAAAGCTTATTTAAAAGAAAAATGACATGTCCATGTTTTTTTTTTTTTTTTTTTTTTTTTTGCGGGGGGGGGGGGGTTGCTTCAAGTACTTTTATAAATAACCTACATTCTCTCTAAATCTCCCTCCCTAACCACTGAGCCCTGTAACAAGATAAACCCAACAGAGCAATTTTTAAAAAAAACAAAAAACTATTAACAAAGACACTAAGTCATTTAAGAACAGTCAATATCAAGACATATCCTAATAAACTTACTGGCCTAGGAAAATAAAAAAGAATACTTTTGAAAAAGAGAAAGAACAAGTTATTCATGGGAGCAAAATTAATCAAGGGCTGGCCTCAGATTTCCCCACAGCAAAAGTTAATGTTAGGATACAGTAGAAAAATTCACAAAAAAGGAAAATATGAGCCAAAGGTTGTATATCAAGCCAGGCTATTATTCAGGTAAAGGCTATAAATAACATAACACTAAGAGAATATCACTCTCATGAATGTGGGTGTTTTTTTCACTGAACTCTTCACAGGTAGATTTCAATCAGCCAAGAAATGGATTAGAAAATCATAACAAAATAATCTCCACTGAGCCTTGCATATATTTAGCTACAAAACTAAGATTAAAACAAATGTGGGAATTAAGAGTGACAGAACACAATGCAAATGATATGCGTCTGAAGATAGAGAAATGATATATAGAAACGGGAAGGGAACAGAAGAGAACAGGGAGACCTGAGAGATAAATGTGCTGATTGCTTCTCATCTGTACCAGTCAAACTATAATAAATCAAGTGATAGATAAGCATATCTGACTGCACAAAGGTAAACGCTAAGGCATTATTTTCTAAAATTAGATGGTTGAGAGGTAGGGGAGTAGGAAATATGAAACATGCTGGTTTTATCACTGTTCAAAGTAGGGAACCAATAGATAACCAAGTTACCACTAAAATAAAATACAAACTTTCTGGATATCAGAACTGCATATATAAGAAGTTTCTTGAATGAATAGCATTAACAGTAACACTCTATAAGTATTACCAAATCTATAATATGACTATCTCATTACTTTTTAACTACACTCAATAAATGCTTGACAGTAACCTTCTTCAAGGGAGAAATCCCAAGGTCACATATCTTACGATCACTCAACAGTTATATAATGCTAGTATGTCCCAAACCAAAGATAAAAACATGCTTAAAGCCAACAAATCAATTTCTCTTCCCATCCATTGTGTTAAAGTGACTCTGATACCTCATCACAGCAGTGCATCCGAGCCATTGCTTCCGAGAGACGGATCATGCTCTCAAGCTGCCGCACTGTAATCCTCCAGGACGACTTGCTGACTCCAGAACCATCCCTCTGGCGGAGACGTTTATACTGTTCCACAATGAAGTCCTCCGACTCTCTGGAAATCTGTTTCAGAATATCACTGACGTCAGAGCGTTTCTACTTGACGGGAGCTGTGTTAACCAGAGGTTTAAGAGCCTTCCAGGTGGAGACATTAGGGGAACTGAGAAAGTCAAAACTTTGAAGCCAATGACAAGGAATTAACACTAAAATGCCTTTCAACAGAAACTAAGAAGGCCAGTGTATTCCATGTACTATTTTATAAACAGGAAGGCAGCAGGGTTAGTATTTAAGGAAAATGACAATTTCTAAAAAAGACTAGTGTCCAGGTGCATGGATTCACACACATTGAAATTAATTAGAAGAAATATTTTAATATTGCTATTCACATCTTGCTAATGAAAAGACAGGATTCTACTGAGTCTCCTATCTACCTACCCCAGGACTTCTGTGAGGATCAAATGAGATGAAGCATGAGAAAAAGCTTCACAAACATTTGGTTAAACTGTAAAATGTTAGCACCTGGCTATAAAACAAGTTGGGTTCCTGGGCTGAAGAAACTCCAAGGATGCTAGTCGCTAGGGAGAGGAAGCTGGATGTTGCCACGTGACGTCATTACCCAGCGTCCACAGCCACCATTTCTGGACTGGGCTGGGCTGTGGGCTGCATTTTGGGCCGTGGGGGGTGGTGGCGGGGCCTGTGTCCCATGTGGGGGAAGCCGAGTGTTGGTGTGTCGGTGCCAGGTCCATGGTGCTGTTTATTTTTAAATGGTCAGTGTGCAACACGGCAGCTCCTGCGTTGAGCATCTGCCCCTGGTGGTCAGTGCGCATGATAGCTACTGGTCAGATGGACGGACACTTAGCCTTTTATATATATAAAAGATATGTAACAAGCTGAAGCAATGGGATAGGATGTAATCTTTTCACCCGAGATGCCAGAGCCCATTAAACAATGCGCAGGCTATTCTTGAGATTCAATTCATTTATGTTGTCTTTAGGAAAAAAAAAAAGGACAATACACATATATATTATGACTTATTGATTTCAAAGAGGAAGGAAGAGGGAGAGAGAGATTGAAACATCAATGATGAGAGTGAATCATTGATCAGCTGCCACCTACATGGCCCCTACTGGGGCTCAAGCCCACAACCTGGGCATGTGCCCTTGACCAGAATCAAACCCAGGACCCTTTAATCCGCAGGCCGACACTCTATCCACTGAGCCAAGCCAGCTAGAGTGAACCCTCAGTTTTTCAGAGCAAGGAACTCAGCATGTTAACAAAGAATGCATGCCAAGATCAGAGAAGGGCCAGTACACAGTCATGGAGTACAAATGCCTCTTCACACAAAAGTGACCCATAATCCTTAGTTTTAAAAGACTCACTAAACTTCTACTGGGACAGTGAGAGTCAATCTCAATATTATAAACTAGAGGCCCAGTGCACGAAATTCATGCATGGGTAGGGTCCCTAGGCATGGCTGGCGATCAGGGCTGATCTGTGGGGCGACTGGCGGGGCAATTGGGGGGCCCCCCCCTGGCACCCTCATTGGCTGGCCTGGCGGTGCCTGCTCGCCCCGCCGCGCTGCTGGTCACCTCCCTCTGTGGGGTGACTGGTAGGGTGATCGGGGCCCCCGCTGTCACCTGCCTTGGCTGCTCCTGCATTGAGCGTCTGCCCCCTGGTGGTCAGTGCACATCATAGTGACCAGTTGTTCCACTGGCCATTCGGTCTATTTGCACACTAGGCTTTTTTTTTATATAGGATAACTAAGTGAAAGTGAAAAATAATGAAAGACTAAGAATAACTTCCAAGCCCTGGCCAGATGGCTCAGTTGGTTGGAGCGGCATCCCGTTAACCAAAAGGTTGCTGGTTCAATTCCCAGTTAGGGTACATTAAAAAAAAAGAATAACTTCTAAACGTCAAGCCAGACAATAATGTGTAAAAACCTAGAATCAACCAGAATCAAGTAAACATTTTTTTCTTTCCATATTCTATTTTAGGAAATGCCAACTGGAGGTTTATTTATTTATTATTATTAATTTAAAAAAATATATATATTTTATTGATATTTTACAGAAAGGAAGGGAGAGAGATAGAGAGTCAGAAACATCGATGAGAGAGAAACATCCATCAGCCGCCTCCTGCACATCTCCTACTGGGGATGTGCCCGCAACCCAGGTACATGCCCTTGACCGGAATCGAACCCGGGACCCTTTAGTCCGCAGGCCGACGCTCTATCCACTGAGCCAAACCGGTTTCGGCTATTATTATTAATTTTTAAATTAATTTTCAGAGAGAAGAAGGGAGAAGGAAAGAGATAAAAACATCAATAAGTGCTCTAACCAGTTTGGCTCAGTGGCTAGAGCGTCAGCCTGCGGACTCAAGGGTCCCAGGTTCGATTCTGGTCAAGGGCATGTACCTTGGTTGCGGGCACACCCCCAGTAGGGAGTGTGCAGGAAGCAGCTGAATTGATGTTTCTCTCTCATCAATGTTTCTAACTCTCTATCCCTCTCCCTTCTTCTCTGTAAAAAATCAGTAAAATATATTTAAAAAACACAACCATCAATAAGCAAGAATTATTGTCTGCCTCCTATATGCTCCCTACCAGGGATCGAGCCCGAAACCTGGGCATGTACCCTGACCAGGAATTGAACTGTGACCTCCTCGTTCAACCACTGAGCCACTCCAGCTGGGCTATTAAATGGAGGTTTATTTTAAAAATAAATGTCTAAATAACTATCCTGGATCCAGTGCAGATTCAATCTAATGAACTACATAACTACTGTAAAATAACAATCATGTTCATTCACAATTATCCAGAGGAATCCAAGTTTTTCCTCAGAGAAAGATATGAGAGCATTCAGTAGATTACTAAACACATACACAGTCTTATGATTCTTAGGAATGGTTAAAATAAAAGAATGTCTGCCCCAGCCAGGTGGCTCAGTTGGGAGTATTGTCCTATGCACCAACAAGGTTGCAGGTTCAATTCCCGGTCAGGGCACATGCCCAGGTTGAGGGTTTGATCCCCAGTAGGGGGTGGGTAGGAGGCAGCCAATCAATGATTCACGCTCATCATTGAAGTTCCTATCTCTCTCTTGCTCTCCCTTCCTCTCTGAAATCAGTAAAAATATATTTTAAAAAACCCAAAACTCTCATCCATAAAAAATTGTTATTAGCACATAACAAGGAAAAGAAATGGAATTATTCAGATGTTTTTAAAATGCCCTTTTCTCAACTCTCTGAAGAAACAAACTTCTAAACAAACAAAACCCCCAAAAATAAAGAAACAAAAAACCCAAAGAAGTGAAGGTTCAGATTTCTCCATGTAATCCTTTTTTCTAAATGCCATTTAAAATATACCCATGATGCTCTATTCTAGTATAAAAAATGCAGGTTACCTTTGGCTTAAACTGCCTTGCAAAGAGAAGATACCTCCTGATATCATCAAGGGAATAAACACGATCAATCGAATCTTCAATCCTTGAATGCAAGTCTACTATACGCCTTGCAATAGCATAATCTGTAACCTAATTAAAAAAAAAAATCACTTTGATCAGTCACATCAATATCCACTCCAGACTATCCTAGGCATTAAGAAATTAGTCATAGCTAAAAATAAGCTCTAATATGCTACTGAAAGATGTATTCATAGGTACAAGATTTCTGAGGCAAGTTTGGTACCAGTTTCATTTAAAACCAAATTAAAATGTTTACCTTTGCCCCACTCCAAGAATATTCCTGAAGGAATTAACTGACTTTAATAACAATAGCAGATTTCTAGGGCCCTTAGTATATGCCAGCCACTATTGCCTAAGTGTGTATAGAAGCATTAACTCATACAAGCTTCACCAAAAGCTTATTATTAGGTAGTTATTACCCCTATTTTACAGATGAATAAATTGAGGCTCAGAGAGGTTAAATCACTAGTCCAATATCACAGCAAGCAATGGAGCCAAGATTCGAACAGTCCAGCTTCAGAGTCCATGGTCTTAGCCACAACTTTATATTACCATTTGTAAATATATAAAGATAATCATCACAGTATTAATATTGAGAAAAAAATCATACAAAAAATAAGCAATTTACTCTTAAATGATACAGAAAAACCATGTAGATGTAAAGAGAACAAATGATACAGCAAACAGGGCAAAATGTTAATACGTGAATAGAATAAAAGGATGTGGGTACCATGTGCACTATTATATTTCTTGGAACATTTCTGTAAGTCTGAAATTATTTCCAACAGTTAAAAAACTAATTTAATGGATTATGTACAAATAGAAATATATGAAATCAGGTAACTCCCAACTATGGGTAGGTGGGTTAAATATTTATATGGATTTGTGAAGGGATAAAAACAAACCAAAACATAAAAAACTAATGGAAGGCAGCTATTATTTAGATAATATTTGAAGTTTTGCAGTAAGCAAGAGTATGGATTGTGCCTAATGCAATACAGGACCCCCATGCTCAGTAATTAACAGTACAGCCTATAATATTAGCTTCTACAGAATGTCACTTTGTAGTCCTGTGCCCATCTGAGCTGTGCAGTATTGTTAAATATTTAAGATTAAGTATAAATAACTCTAATAGTTAACATGTCCAAATCCAAGTTACATTTAATCTTCAAATTATTCTATAATTAAGGGGAAAAAGTGATACACACTCAACTTTATGAGAAAATATAGGAAGACTTATGACTCTTGATTTGGAGGAGAAAAAAAGAAATTTCTTTGGTATTCCAATTTTTTCAAGCTTACTAAAAAGATCCTCAACAAAACAAAAAATTCTTATAAAAATCTTAAAGAGAATGATTGGAAATTAATTATAATGTTTCCTTTTTCTTTTTTTTTGTTAAATTTATTGGGGTGACATTGGTAAACATGAACATACAGGTTTCAGGTGTGGGTTTCTATGTTACAAGATCTGTATATTGCACCATGTCCTTTTTCCTTTGAAAATTAAAAAAACATTAGCAAAAACAAACAACATTATATTCCTCAACACAATTAAGTGGAACCAGCAATTCAAGTGACTTTATTTTGAACTGCTTAATACACCTTTGCCCAATTGGAGAGAAATAAAAGATCAGTGCAAACACCTGTGCCAGCTGTTCAGGAGTATATATTCAAGCCTGACTCATTCAATTACTCATATTGGAAATAACAAAAGAAGTAAGAGTGATAGATAATGTTGGTTACCTCATTACATTCATCCACAAGTATAAAGAAGAGATCAAATCGGGACATGATGGGAGCTGACAAATTTATATTCTGTTTCAAAGACTTTGACCTGTCATAGTGTCCACCGATTGGGTTTGCTGCTGCCAAAATAGATGTTCTTGCATTCAGAGTAGCCTGACCACAAAAGAAAGAATTGTGATAGGTTTAAAAAGACATCTGGAACGGCCAATAAACATATGACAAAATGCTTGATCTCTTTCATTATGAAGTAAATGTTAACCAAAATACTAAGACATCATTTCTCACCTACTACATTATTAAAATTAAAGTCTAATAACACACAGTGCACAGTTACTCCCATATGATGATGGCGAAATGCTGTGCATACCCGTTAAGCCTGAGATTTCTTGTTAGAAATTTATCTTGCAGCTAGGTACAGGAAGATGTGTGTTCAAGGATACCTACAATATTGTTTGTAATCAAAAGGCTGAAAAGGACCCAAATATCACTCGGTAGGTGTCTAATTGGGGTACATACAACTGAAAACCATGCAGTAATAAAAAAACCCAAAGTGGATGTAATATGTGCCAATATAAAGGGTGTCCCAAAATTATCGCAAGAAGTAATTTTGATAGAAAACACAGGTTTTTAATTAAAAATTGTAAATTTTTTATTGATTCATAAAGTATACAGTATAGGGTTATGTATGGAATAGCATATCGGGTAAATGGCCTCCACGGCTTTGCTGGCACATACGCACTCTTTTGTTGAAATTTTCCATGACCGTTTTGCATAAATGTGGCTGAATTTCGATGAGGCTCATTTTCATCTTGATGGCTTGGTTAATCGACAAAATTGTCGCATTTGGAGTTCAGAAAATCCAAGAGTGATTGTTGAGAAACAAATGCATCCACAACGTGTCACTGTTTGGTGCAGATTTTGGGCTGGAGGCATCATCGGACCATTCTTCGAAAATGCAGGCTGCTCAGGCAATAACGAAAGAGTGCGCATGTGCCAGCAAAGCCGTGGAGGCCATTTACCTGATATGCTATTCCATACATAACCCTATACTGTATACTTTATGAATCAATAAAAAATTTACAATTTTTAATTAAAAACCTGTGTTTTCTATCAAAATTACTTCTTGTGATAATTTTGGGACACCCTTTAGAAAGATTGCCAAAATAAAATTATGATGTTGAATGAGTAAGGAACAAAACTATATGTATTATGCTTGTTTCTATATAAAATATTCCTAAAAGGGGCATAAACTCAGCAGGTATTTCTGAGTACTTATTAGTGCTGGGAGTTGCAGGGGAAGATTTCTCTTCCTTGTATTTTAGAGTACTGCTTAAATTTTCCTCACTACTTGAATGTATTACTCAATTTGAAAAGTTTGATTCTCTCGAATGTTAGTCACAATATTGTACAGTCTTGTATCACTTAACGAGGGGGTAGGTTCTGAGAAATGAGTTGTAAGGCAATTCCATGGCTGTTCAAAGATCACAGAGTGCACTTACACAAACCTAGATGGTACAGCCTACTGCATAAAACAACGAGACTCAATCAGGCATGAGAAGATGATGCAATCAAGAGATGTAAACACATCATGTATGAGGTTGCTGCCTTAGTATGGCTTACCGTTTTATAGCTAACTTTTTTTTTATAAGTAGGAAGAGAACACTCTAAAACAATAATACCCAGTATTATGTACTGTACATAATTGTGTGTGCTCTACTTTATACAACTGGCAGGACAGTAAGTCTGTTTGCACCCGCATCACCACAAACATGTGAGTAATGTGATGTGCTAAGATATTACTACGACTAAGATGTCACTAGGTGATAGGAATTTTTCAGCTCATTATAATCTCATGGGACCAACATCACATATGTGGCCCATTCTTGACCAAAATGTTATGTGGCACATGACTGTACCTATTATTTTCATTTAAATAGATTATTTTTGTTATAATTGAAAACCTGCTTTATCAAAAAATATTGAAGCCGAAACCGGTTTGGCTCAGTGGATAGAGCGTCGGCCTGCGGACTGAAAGGTCCCGGGTTCGATTCCGGTCAAGGGCGTGTACCTGGGTTGCGGGCACATCCCCAGTGGGAGATGTGCAGGAGGCAGCTGATCGATGTTTCTCTCTCATCGATGTTTCTAGCTCTCTATCTCTCTCCTTTCCTCTCTGTAAAAAAATCAATAAAATATATATTTAAAAAAAAAAAAAATTGAAGCTTTGTGAAAATTTTGAACTGTGAAATGCTACAATTTTCACCAGTACCCTCTATTTTCTGTCATAGTGACACATTTTCACAGTACCTATAATTTGGATTAATAATCCTCAGGGCTGTGTTTTCCATTTCAACAAATAACATTTTATGTTGAAATAATGCATTTTATCCAGGTGAATGTCTCTAGAGCTACATCAATCTACAAGGCACGATGCAGTGGAACAGAAGTGGACACATGTACCTTCACGCCTGCTTTAGTGATGGAGATAGTCTGCTGTTCCATAGCCTCGTGAATAGCAACTTGATCCCGCACTTCCATCTTATCAAATTCATCAATACAACATACACCCTGTAACCAAACAAATCTAGCATAAGAAACTGCCTTTTAAGTGTCAAATAGCAAGTAAACTCAAAGTTTGCACCTATACTGTAAGATAGGTAAATAATCAATCCTAATTCCCTCTACTAGAGCACAGTAGATCCCAGAGCTAGAAGGAACCATATGCTTTTGACTCATTTTAGACTAAGACTAAGGAGTGTGCAGGAGGCAGCCGATCAATGATTCTCTCATCATTTATGTTTCTCTCTCTCTCCCTCTCCTTTCCTCTGTGAAATCAGTACAGGTATATTAAAAAAAACACACCAAACTGTGTAAATCTCAGGGTCAAAATATTTTGGGTCACTTCAACATTGATTTTCAGCTGCAGAAGTGAGGAGTGAAATTGAAACAATGTTTATAAGCATACTAGTGGCCCAGTGCATGGATTTGTGCACATTGAAAAGAAATTAGAAGGCGGACATGCCCTGGAGCCAACCTCCCATGGTCCCTCCCTGGCCGGCTGCACCTGGGGCAGCACTGCAGCTTGAAGAGTGCCTCTGGCAGGTGGGCCAAAACCTGCTCTCTGACATCCCCTGAAGGGTCCTGGAGTGCAGGAGGGCACTCTGAAAAGTTGCTGTCACTCAGCAGCTCCTGTGTTGAGCGTATGCCCCCTGGTGGTCAGTGTGCATCATACCTACCAGTCGGTTGGATGGTCAGAAGGTCACTTAGCCTTTTATATATATAGATATAGCTACAACTTACATGCCTTTACAGATCTAATTAATCAATGTCAAATAAAGATTATTTACTAAAAATGCTCTTTTTAAAGGACATCTTTTAATTTTTTTATTATTATTTTTTAAGGACATCTTTTTAATAGAAACTTATAGGTCTTTACTGACATGGTAAGGAATATTCTGATTTCTTTATATACAAGAGTATAAAATGTTCTTACATTATCAGCCAGCATCAAAGCTCCAGCTTCAATAACAAATTCATGAGATTCTTCATCTCTCACAACAGCTGCTGTTAAGCCAGCAGCACTGGATGCTTTGCCACTGGTGTAGACAGCTCTGGGGGTGAACTCCTCCACATGCCTGTTCAAGGTTATCATATTCATTAATACATGACTACAAAACATTCTGTGCAGGAATATCACCTAACAGCATTTGTCAATTAAGAATTTAAATTTATTTTTAAAAAACTGAGAAAGGCATTAATCATAAGCAATCCAGAGATACCTATATTAGACTGAATATGAAACCACAGACTGAACATAAAGCCTTTCTCTTTTGGCCTTTTAGATAGATTTAAATCCATTCCTGTCAAATGTAAGATGAAGTTCATACATGACAAAAACATCAACTTCAAAAGTCTTTAGTAATAAAAGTTCAGCAATAATGATTTATTAGAACGCCTTGCACTTAAAAAATAAAATTAGCTGTGAGATTTACTGTAAAAATGCAAGGTTGGTTTAATAGCAAAAAATAATATATCACATTAATAAAGATAAAAACCATCTCAATAGTTTCAGAAAAAAAAACGTGACAAAATCCAACACCCCTTTATGATAAGAACTCAACAAATGAGAAATAGATTTCCCTTCAACCTGATATAGCATCTATAAAAACCCACAGCTAACATCATTCTTGAAGGTTAAAGGCTGAATGCTTTCCCCCCAAGATTAGGAAAATGAGACACAGATGTCAACTCTACCACTTCTATTCAATAATATACTCAAAGGTGTAGCAGGTGCAGTTAGGCAAGGAAAAGCAAAAGGCAGCCAGTTTGAAAGAACTATCACTATTTGCAGATAACATCATTTTACAGAAAATCCTATGGAATCTACAAAAACGTTACAACTAATAAAAGAGTTCTTATAAGGTTGTGAGACAAAAGATCAATTTCATTCATATACACATACAATGAACAACCCCAAAATGAAAAGAAAATAGCATCAAAAAGATTAAAATACTTAGGAATAGGTTTAACAAAAGAAGTGCAAGCTTATACCCTGAAAACTATAAAACATTGTTCAAAGAAATTAAAGAAGGCCTAAATAAATGGAAAGATGTCCCATGTTTATGGATCAGAAGACTTAATATTGTTAAAAAGCCAATATACACCCTGGCAGGGTAGCTCAGTTGGCTGAAGCGTCCTGATACAGCAAGAATGCAGGTTTGATTCCTGGTCACAGCCAATACAAGAAATAACCAATGAATGCATAAATAAGTGGAACAATAAATCTCTCTCTCTCTCTCTCTCTTTGTTCATTGAAAATGTTTATTGTTTTATCCAGTTGGTTCAATATTTGTATAATTTAAAACTCTGAGCTTGCCCCTGAATAATCCAGATGTCTACAACATAGACAAACTACTATATTTCCTGATACTTAACATACTCAGATTTCTCTAACTTCCATTTATCAGATAAGTAAAACAGTAATCTTTCAAAGTTACACCTTTAAGAAGTTCACAAATTCCTATTTCTCCAACTTTAAAATTTTTTTTAAACCCCTTAAAAGAGGAAGCTGAAACTCCCAAATCAAGTCTTAATCTGCCACTCACAATGTACCCACATATCAAATAATCACAATGTACACTTTATGAGACTGACGCGCTGCCTGCTGCGCTAAGAGGGTGCCTCAATGTACACTTTAAATGTTACAATTTTTGTCAGTTATGCCTCACAAAGCTGAAAAAAATTAAAATCATCCACAGAAAAAAACCTTAGTCTGAACCAACAATGGGAAACAGAGCAATGGAAGTATTTTATTCATTATTCTGAGCAAAAGTACAGAATATATTTATTTCATTTTCCCATAAAGAAAATGTACTTTGTATTTAGAGAAATAAAAAATCAGTTGTCGGGACTTGTTTTTAGAGCATGATCAGTAAGTCCCTTATCAATGGTTGGTGCCTGATACCAGGGACCATTGTCTCTTGTACGCATTTATCTTCATATAGGGTGCCCCAAAATTCACGCAAGATTTAAATTTTGCGTGAGCATTAACAACAACAACAACAACAACAAATAAAAGCCTAATTTTACTTGGTTTATTGAATCAGATTCTAATATCTGTTGCCCTTTGATTTCAATCCCTTCAATTTGATAAGCATTATCAAGTACCAATTATGGCCCAGGAGCAGGGACAATGAAGACCAATGAAGACCACGGCTTTGCGTATGTGCCAGCAAAGCCATGGAGGCCATTTACCCGATGTGCTATTCCATACATAACCCTATACTGTATACTTTATGAATCAATAAAAAATTTACAATTTTTAATTATAAACCTGTGTTTTCTATCAAAATTACTTACTGCGTGAATTTTGGGACACCCTATACTTCCCACTCCTTTAGCCATAATTCAGCGTTTTCAATTTCAATGGGAAGGATAGCTGTTGTTCATTCATAATTCTTTTCAGGACTATCATAGAAAGTTCGGGCAACCCATCTTGATATAGGATGCTTGTAATATTCCCAGTGTTCTGGGATATAGCCTTCTGGAATTTCTGCTAATTCAGTTTCATCAATGAATACATTCACCAGAGTTAGGCCAGTTATTACTGGAATCCCAGTCAGCATAATGTAGAATTTCAGTAAATTCAAAGAACGCCTATCATAGAATCCAGAAGGTTTGATAAGAGTCTTTTCTCATGGTCTCCACTGTGTCTTACAGGAGCAATAGCCTTCGGAAAGCCACACGTGAGAAAGGCCCCGGATCCAAGCTACGTGCCCAAGTGGTGGCCAGAGAGCATGGTCAGCGGTGACCGAAGTCCGCTGCGGCAAGCTCAAGGCTGCCATGGCTACTCCCTTTCCCCCTCAAAAAAAAAAAATGCCAATATACCTCAAATTGATCTACAGATTCAACACAATCCCTATTAATATCACAACTGGCTCCTTTGCAGAAACTGACAAGATGATCCTAAAATTCATGCAGAAACTCAAAGGACCCAGAATAGCTAAAACAATCTGGAAAAAGAGTTGGGCAACTCACATTTTCTGATTTTAAAACTTATTACAAAGCTTTGATATTCAAGACAGTGTTGGTTCTGGTCTAAGAATAGACATAATATGAGGGTTTTGTTTGCCTTCCTGAAAAAAGAGACTAATACATGTCGGTCTGGGTGATGTTGGATAAGACATAATATACACATATATACAGCACCAAGAACACAGAAAGTGCTCAAAATGGGTTACTATTATTTTGACCTCTAAGTTTCTTAAAAAGTTAAAAGTAAGCAAATTCTTGCAATACTTATGCTAATAAGGCTGGCAAAAAAAAAAAAAGCCTCATGCTTATAGCACTGCTTTGGCAAAGTGTGTCCTATTTAAGAACCTTAAAGATATTTGTATTCTTAAATCTCAGTAATCCTATAGTTGGAATTTACCCATAGGAAACAAAAAAATTTTAAATAAAAATTTCTACATATCATGGTATTCACTGTATCAATATCTATATAATCATTAAAATAAACTACGACAGGCTAGGGAAATGATTTTATAAGTTACAGTACACCAACCAAAAAAAATTGTGAAAGTACAGAAGGAAAAATTTTTAGGGTATATTAAAATGAAAATACATATTTATGTATTCAAAGATTACACAAAGACATTATACAAAGATTAAAAGAGTTCTACATGGGAATGGGATTGCAGGCAATTTTTTCCCTATTCCAAAATGATAACATATTGTTACATTTTGTTAAAAAAAATTAAGGTGTTTTGAATCCAAGTGAGTTACATGTTCAACACAGTCCTAATTTACACTCCTGCTCTAGTACAGGCACACTGACTGCACTCTTGGTAGCACAGAGCCTGAAACATGCACAGTTTTTCCTGCTGCACTACTATGAGCAAACACTTACTTGAGAAACTGGCTCTTAGCTGTACTTGGGTCACCAACAATGCAAACATTTATGTCCCCTCGAAGAGAGGTTCCTTCCCCTGTTGTCTTTGGAACACCACCAAAGAGCATCAGCAGGACGCCCCGTTTTACTTCATCATTGCCTGAAACAAAAACCCAAGGTATTTTTCAACATGAAGCTAAACATATCACAGGAAATTCCAAAGGCATGTTTATCAACCAAAAGAGCAGATAAACGTGAAGCAAAGCACAAGACTGAAGTAAAAATACCTGGCTCCTAATCTTGGTTCATGCTCTGGAATTTGAAGTCCCCTAACCAATGTCTTCACCTACACTGCAGGTGTCACCGGTGCCAATGTTCACCCTTCTAAGAGGCTTTCCTTGCTCACAAGTCCCACTACCTTATACAAAGCTTTTCTCTATCAGGTAGTCCTCAAATATCTCTCCCCATAAATAAACTATGCCCCACCCCCCAGTTTATCTATCGTATTTTCTAGTCTTTCTAATGGCATGCAATTCAATCAACAGTTTGAGAAATGGTCCATGACCTACTTCTTTTGTATTACCAATAGTAACCAGTGCTGAATATAAATTCATGCTAAGTGAACTCATAGGGATTAGATAAAATGCTTCAAAGAACTATATAAATCCAATATAAGAAGGAAATGCACAATTAGAAAACAATGGATCTTTAGAAATATTTCCCTGTGCTAATTATTATGACTTTCTGTGAATTCCATCAACAAAGTGCTAGGGAGATTTACAAAAACCACCTCTTAAAAACAGAAAATAAAAAACCCATTCCACAACCAAAGCTACTCTGACCTATAAGCCATGTAAGTAAGCTCCCTCATAAATGGATCCTCTGGCCCCAGCAAAGCCTTCAAATGACTGTAGCCCCAGCTGATGTCTTGGCTGCAACCTCTTAAAAGACTGAGCAGAACCACCCAGCTAAGCCTCTGTCAACTCCTGACCCACCACAGACTGTATGAGATAATGTTTGTTGTTTTAAGCCATTAAATTTTGGGGTAATTTGTTATGAAGCAATAATTTATGGGAAAAGTGAAGCAGCATAAATTTTTTTACCCTATTCATTATTAAAGGACGACACTCCAAAATCCATAAACAATTATTAACATAAAGAATTCAGTTCAATTTCATTTATCAAATATTTAGGTAGAAAAACAGGTTAATTGTAATGATTAAAAAATATATACCTAAGAGAAAAACCCGTTATAGTATGAGGCCTGAAAATTTAGTTATACCCTTCAACACACAAGAGGATTTTAATAACAGTGAGCAGCTAGCAACCAAGAGCCAAAAAAAAAACAAAACCATGAAAGAAACCACCAAAAGTATAGACATGTACATGTAACCAAGAAACATCAAGAAATCTCCAGCTCTAAAAATTAAAAAAGCCCCACAGATATTAAACTAGCATATTGGAGTATACTGAAGTGAAGTTCTGTCCTAAAGTCAGAAAAAGAAGACTACATGATCCCTTTTTCTTTTAAAAAAAATTGTGGTAAAGTATACACAACATAAAATTTACCATTTCAACCATTTCCCCCATTTCAACTATTTTTAAGTGTACATTTCAGTGGAATTAAGTACATTCACTATGTTTTATAACCATCATCCCTATAAATTTCTAGAGCTTTTCATCATATTAAACAGGAATCTATCCATTAAACAGTAACTCCCCATTCCTCTCCCCCAGTAACCTCTTTACTTTCAATCTCTATGAACTTGCCTATTCTAGGTACCTCGTTTTAAGTGGAGTCATATATTTTCCTTTCATAAATGACTTAAAAAGACCCTTTCTAAACCTACAAAAAAACTTTCATGATCTCATTTGTGTGCTTTAAGAAATCATATGTTGCTGTTTTATCTTGAATCATTATCTTGAATTTCAAGTTTATGGCACAAATGGATAGAACTCTTACCATGTATAGTAGGGAACAGGCTGGTACAAAGGTTGTGGTACAGATTTTTATCTTGACTCATTTCAAACACTTTCTCCCATTCCTTCACAGTCATTTGGTTCTTTATGCTCTCAGCTGTTTGTTCCTCATCTCGGAGCTCTTTCCCTCCAAACTGAGGGACAGAGAAGAAAGGAAAAATATTAGTACAGAAACAGTCAAAATAATGTGAAAGAGAAGACACTTCACTACAAACAAATTATAGTCTGGGAGATAAACTTCAGAATCTGTTGACTATAAAGGTTTTTAAAAAATCCTCAACTAGTAAGTTCTAAGTTAATTAAGAGAGTATGTCATTTGTCCTGTGAATTAAAAAAACAAAAAGCCACCACCACTATTTTATATTGCTATCTAAATTTATGTGGTTAAGAGATGAGCCATACTAAAATGCTAGTCCAATGATGCGAAGATCAAAAAGAAGTGACAGCCCTAGATAGTTTTGCTTAGTGGATAGAGCGCCAGCCTGTGGACCACAGGGTCATGGGTTCGATTCCGGTCAAGGGCACGTACCTTGGTTGCAGGCTCCTAGCCGGCCTGGACCCTGGTCGGGGGCATGCAGGAGGCAACCAATTGATGTGTTTCTCTCACATCGATGTTTCTGTCTTTCCCTCTCCCTAAAAATCAATGGAAAAATATCCTCGGGTGAGGATTAACAACAACAAAAAAAAGAAGTGACAGAATAATATTATGTTCATTTCTTTTTCCAAAACTGGATGATTTTCCAAACTCTTTCTACCTGCTTTTCCATTCAGGACACAGAATCAAGTTCTGAACAACTATTAACACCAGGAGCCCATCACTCTCAGAAAGCAATTTACTTTACTTTCCAGATTACTAAATCTTTCTATTTGCACTTTCTCCAAGAGCATGAGAGGAACCGTGATAATTAAAAAACATAAACCCCCACCATAGATTATTTGTACCAGTGCTATTAAAGCAATGAGCTCTTACACGAAAACAAGATTTTTTCCTTGTCAGAGATATACAAAAAAATTTGATTTTAAAACTAAAAAAAAAAATCAGATCGTAACAACCTGTATCTTTAACATTGACTAGATAACTGAGAGGTTTCAGAAACCTGTAACTTTGCGGCAGCCTTGGGGGGAGATCTTTTTCAAGCTTTGCTATTCTACTAAGACTCACCCTTGGGTTGGTTGGTGCAACACAACAGGCAAGAAAGACCAGCCTGTATGAAAGGTCCCTAACACCAAGGGCCCGGAGTCCTCGAATGCCTTCTGTCTCATATCCATCAACACCACTGACACGAGAGTTAGTTTCTGCACGTGCTCCTGAAAGATTGAATGAGAAGTAGTTTCACAGCTCAAATATTGAAGGTGCTGAGTAAAAATTGCTCAAATACACAAAACCTATAAATCCAAAGATTTCATTTAGGCTGATTTTTTTTTTCAGATCACTACCTTTTGTAGCAAAATCCATTAGTCTTTATTCTCATCATACTTCCCCGATTTACCCTCTGATTGGTAGCCCAAAATAAGATAAGGAAGATACAAGAAGCTAGATACTCTGCAGTTCAGGTAACAGAATTTGTTAGATTTGAGCCTCAAATTACCAACCTGGTGTGCTAAGCTTAGAGACATCAGGCACAACAATCAGTGTCCCTGTAAAGTCACACTTGTCACCAGCTTGAGCTGACTCCACAGCTTCAGCCCTCAAGATCACTTCTAAACTGCGTGGGATACTTCCTCGAGGAAGCTCAGCTTGAGTCTCCTGAATACGAACCTATAACAAAGAAAAATGGCCAAGAATAAGAGATCTTGTTCAATGTCATATAATCTAAATTAAATTCCATAAATATTGACATATTTTAAACTATCTTACCTTTTGCACTTTTGACATGTGCCATCATTTATCGCAAAAATTATCTACCCTAAAACTTTCAATTTGGTAAAAGATTATATCTATTTATTTATTTTAATATATTTTATTGATTTCAGAGAGGGAGAATGAGAGAGAGAGAGAGAGAGAGAGGGAGAGAAAGAGAGAGAGAGAGACGTCAATGATGAGTGAGAATCATTGATCAGCTGCCTCCTGCATTCCACCCAGTGGGGATTGAGCCTGCAACCCAGGCATGTGCCCCTGACCAGAATCGAACCTGGGACCCTTCAGTCCGCAGGCCGAAGCTCCATCCACTGAGCCAAACCGGCTAGGGCAAGATTATATCTATTTAAAATCTTCGCCCTAACTGGTTTGGCTCAGTGGATAGAGCGTTGGCTTACAGACTCAAGGATCCCAGGTTCGATTCCGGTCAAGGGCATGTACCTTGGCTGCGGGCACATCCCCAGTAGGGGGTGTGTAGGAGGCAGCTGATCGATGTTTCTCACTCATCGATGTTTCTAACTCTCTATCCCTCTTCCCTTCCTCTCTGTAAAAAAATCAATAAAATACATTTAAAAAAATAAATAAAATCTTCATTTTTCTCTCATTAAAAAGCATTGTTTCTCGTTTTCTCTTTGTTCAAATTGACTATGTAGTTATATATCTGTTCTGTGTTTCATAATTTATGCTCTCCATCTCAATGCATCTGTTAACATTACTTAGACACACATACTTTTACTATATTATTATATTTTAAATGTAAGTATCAAGATACTTCACCCCTAAATATTTAAGCACAAATAAAGACACTCTCCTATGTAACCACAATACCATTATAACACCAAGAAGATTAAATAATATTTAATACCATTTAATACCATTTAATACCAAATATTCAGTCCAACTTTAAATTTCCCCTTTATTACAGATGTTTTGTTTTCTTTTCAAACCAAGACCCAATGGGGTTGTTAGCACGTTCTTTTTCAAATATAGAATATCTCCTATCAAAAGTTGTTGATAGAGTATGTACTTCTTAAAAACTAAGTATAAGAATATTAGAAATCTAAGTGAGGATTGAAAGCCGAATTAAATATTAATTATTTTAGACTGGTACTCATTCCTCCACGCTCTAATGCTTGAACTGCTATAATTTTTTTTCCCCTTTGCATGTCCCAGAGTTACTAAGTCATACAGAGGTAAGAGCCCCTACACCTACTGCTACCATCCAACTATTGCCCAAATCACTACAACTACCTAATTACTAGTCTCTTGTTAAATACTACAAACCAGTGTCCCATTAATCTTCCTTAAAAAAAATCTTATCCCCTGATAATTCCCTTATTTATCAAGATAGGTCCAAATCTGAGAGTTAAGGCTCCAAGTACCTCTATGTCTCAGACCAAATCCTCTCTCAGATAATCTCCAATTTGGCTCCTCTCCTTCAATCATGGTAATCCTCACTGCTGTTGACAAACATGTCCATTTGCACCTACCCTATTATTCATGCTGTCTCTCTCCTAACCACCTACTCAAAGTCTTACACCAACAAGTCTGTACTTCTCCAAAGTTCTCATAACTCTAGTTAATATTGATAATAATTACTATTTATTCTTTAACAAATACATTTTGTCACAGCCTGAAGAGGCTTCCAATTCAGGTTATTAAAGGTTAAAACACATTTATAAACTGATAACCAAAATTTGTATTAAGAGTTTTTTGGCTTAAATCTGTGGTCACATTTGATGATCCTTGACTTAAAATAAAAACCGAGTTTAACACTGTCTAAATAAGCTCTTAAATAATAATTGCAGGTGCCTAGAAGGGAATTATTAGCATAGGCTAAATCCGAACTTAACAAAAATTTAATAGTTACCTTCTGAAAATCAACAAATCTTGATTTATTTGTATCTAGCAGGAATCTCTTTCTGTTGGCACAAACTGGATTTCGGCAGATGTTTGGCTGTGTGTATTTGAACTGCTGTTCTACATCCTTGATCACTGTCTGACAGTCCAAGCACAGGAAAGTTCCACTCACAAGCTCGGGGTGAACTGGGTGAGTCCGTACCACCTGCCCACTGATTCGAGTGAGCAAACCAATTCTGGATGAAGTGAGTTCTCGAATTCTGTTTAAGGATAAATGTCCCATTGGTGAATAAAGCACAACAAAGAAATAAGTAATTATAAAACGGGATAATCACATTTTTGTTTATATGCAATTTTTTTTGCTTATTTACAACTTCTAAATAAGTATGTATTAAAGTATTTTCAAAATAAAGTTATCATGGGGGGAAAATTTAGACTCAGAAGTTCAGAAACACTTTACTGCACAAACCCATTCTATATTAAATAACTTGGTAACTTTATAAGTAATTTCAGTAGTTGTTTTCAAAATATCACTTCAACTTCTTAAGCAATTATTTAAGTTCTTTAAAAGGTATGCCATTTAAGCGCTGACAAAATTTTCCAGATTCATGAATTTCTGTGACTGTTCCAGTTTTCAAATGTTCTCACTTGACTAATTTCCCTCCCAAATATCTCCTCAAAAGTATCCTAAAATAAGACAATACTCAGAAATTGCTTCACTTAATTTACTTCTCATCCTATCTCCCTAGAAAAATACATTTCTCCAAAATTAAATTTTTTTGATAACTGGGCAAAACTTTACAGATGTAAGACTACAACCTCCTAAGTTTTCTGACAATTAAGTGATGCCTATACTATTTGGTACATTTCTTTTCTTCCAAAGAAGGGTTTCTTACTTGTGTCTGGTAGGTAGGTCTTGGAATGCAACATAAAAATCCTTGGCAAGAGGAATCTCTTTCCGGTCTTTGACGAAAGTTTTTAAGGCCCGACATAGGTAAGGATAAACTCTAAAAAGCAAACAAAAAAAGAACAACTGACATCTTCAAGAGGCTTATTATTACCAAGGCCTCCTTCCCCCCTCATGCTTGCCAACAGCTGAGACTAAGTAATTTCATCTGGTTACACCCAAGCCTTAGAATTTAACTACACAGGATACTAATATTATCTAGTTCAGGTTTGAGAGCCTCTTTCAATCCTCTCTTATCCCTCCACAAATAGATCTAAGACAGTAGAAACACCAAATATAAAATGCTGTGCCCAAATACTCATTATCTTTAATTATCTAGAACCACACTGTAGGCCACTTCTCTGTCCAAGAAGACTCAACCTGAAAAATCTGAAGGGGGAGAGGGAGTTACAATCTACCAAGGCAGCTTTTCATTTGGTGTCGAGGCCACAATTTATTTTTCTAGGTTTAATTCTTTGATTGATAAAAAATGGATGAGGTCAGGGGAGGAATGTGTGTACATCAGGTATTGGCAGAAATGGCCCATCTGACTGGTTAGACTGAAGTGGCCCATGTCTTCTTGAAAGAAGTCCCCAGTAGTTGCTACAGCCTGGTTGAAGGAGTGGGGACTGGAGTCCTCTGAAAAATTAGCTGCTTTCAATGAGACAGAATTACTGCATGACCCGTGCATGAGGTATGGGTGTGGGTATTTCTACCACCAGCCCTGACTTTCTACCTCCCTCTTACTTGTCCGTACAACTTCACTGCTGCATACTTTCACAATAAACTGCTGCTTATCTCTCCAACCATTCTTGATGGTCAGATACGACAAAACATGAAGACAAGTCCTCCACCTCATAGTTCACCAGGTAAAGGAACTGGGCTGTGTCTCCTTACTCCTGGGCCTCCGTTTCTTTCACAACGGTCCACAATGTTTAGTCTAACCTAATTTTATTTATACAGACTGTAACATTTATTAATCCAAATAAAAAGATATGTGTTAGAAAATACTTCTCGTTTTACATAGCAATCAAAAACAAATTTAAAGCCTAAATTATTAAATATAACTAATTTCTACCAAAAAATACCAATCTACTATTAAAATATTTTCAAGGGATTTTATATGACATGGAAAAATATTATACTGTTAAGTGAAAAGAGCAGGTTGCTCTATCAATAGTATGATCCAAATAATTATAGATATGCAGAAATACATCAAAATTTTTCAAGAGATCCTTAGGAAGCTCTGCACTTGCAGACCTAGAAGGCTCTTGGAACTTTGTTGGCACAGACCTGCTAATGACAGTTAACTATGGGGCAGCGGGATTACAAATGTACAGATGACTTTACTCTCCCTACTTTTCTCTATTTTCTAAATTTTCTACAATATATGTTACTTTTATAAATCAGAAGAAAAATTAAATTTTAAGAGAAGAACGACGTTACTGCTATAAAGACATCTCTCTCTGATCAAGAACAGGATCCACACAAACACTTTCTCAAAACTCCTATGGGGTGGGTGGGGGTCGAGAATTGAATGTCAGCAATAGCACCAAATACCTGACACAAAGTAAATGGTCCTCTTAAAACTTAGGAAACTATATAGAAAGCAAAGGTTTTCAACATTTGCATGTGAAAAATATTCAGCTTTGGGCCTAAGTTAGTTCAGAGCAATACTAACATGACCACTGGCTGTATCAAAGGGCGTCTATCACAGCTGCCCTTCTGCCTCACAAATGAACACTTCCAGTCCAAACAGAACTGGCCTCCCAGAAAGATTAATATACCATACCTATAGAACTCCTCTTGAATGGTGGTGGAAAGTTGCTGGTTAAATTGCTCCAGGTCCACAAAACTCACAACCAATGTGTTTCTCTCAGGACGAATTAGCTCTTCTGCTAACTGCAAGTACTTAGTTTCTCCATCACTGTTCTGGAACCTGCAGATACATGCAAGTCAGATTAAATTGAAGAACTAGGCAGTAAAAAGAAGAATCCAAATGCCTGATAATTCAGTGTATTGATTAAAGATCATCAGCTTTAGGGTCAGACAGGCCCATTTCCACAGTTGTGTAACTTGGGGCAAGTTACTTATCCTCTCTAAACCTGCCCCTCTCATTTTTGCAAAAAATTAGAACAAAATGAAATAAAGCAGATTAGGATATCACTTTATCTCATAAGATTACTGTGAAGATTAAATGTGAGAACGCCTGTAAAATGTTTTATGCAGAGCCCAGAACATAGAAAAACTGGGTTTTCAGATTTTAACACGAATTTCTTGATATAATATTTTCTAATCAACAAATGCTAACTATTCTTTTATTATTGGTATGTATAACTAAAATGAGGACATGTTCAATCAAGAAATTCAGGTCAAAATCTAAAGACTCAATTTCTATAGGGAAAACTGATAGGTTAGTTTTTGGTTTAAGAACCAGAATAAAAATAAATACATACACACAAAATAAATCTGGTGTTGTTTTTTTTTTCTAAAAGGAGTATCATACAAACAAATTTACTTTTTGTTCTTTTTTTAAAAAAAAATATGTTTTTATCACCTGGCTGGCATGGCTCAGTGGTTGACTGTTGACCAGGTCACAGTTCGATTCCTGGGTGTGGACTAGATCCCCAGTGTGGAGCGTGCAGGAGGCAGCCAATCAATGATTCTCTCTCATCATTGATAATTCTATCTCTCTCTCCTTCTTCCTTCCTCTCTGAAATCAATAAAAATATATATTTTAAGTATTAAGGGATAGAGATAGCAACATCAATGAGAGAGAAGTATCATCAATCAGCTGCCTCCTGCACACCCCATACTGCGGTGAGCGAGCCTGAAACCCAGGCATGTGCCCTGACTGGGATTCCAACCGGTGATCTCTTGGTTTCTGGGTTGATGCTGAACCACTCAACCACACCAGCCGGGCCTGCTTTTTGTTCTTTTAACATGACATGATTAGTTTTTTTTTAAGCATCACCCGCGGATATTTTTCCATTGATTTTTGGAGAGAATGGAAGAGAGAGAGAAAAACAGAGAAAAATATTGATGTGAAAGAAACACATCAATTGGTTGCCTCCTGCACGCGCCCCGACCAGGGTCCCAGCCCGGGAGGAGCCTGCAACCGAGGTACATGCCTTTTACCAGAATCAAACTGGGACCCTTCAGTCCACAGGCCGACACTCTATTCACTGAGCCAAACTGGCTAGGGTGAAGATTAGTTTTTGAAGCAAAAATCAATTCCTCCTTCAAATACAGCATGTTCTGTTAAATATTTACTGAACTATCTGCAAAGCATTATACCAGAAGTAACTACAGATGAAAATGACAATGTTGTTCCTATCCTAGGGTTGACAGTTTCATAAGAGACATACTAAAAAGAGGTACTAGACAACCTAAATATCCATCATAAATGATTAAAGAAAATGTGGTATACACATACATTTTATATTACTCAGCCTTAAAAAAGGAAATTCTGCAATGTGTCAATATGCACGAACCTTGAAGACATTATGCTAAGTGAAATAAGGCAATCACCAAAAAAGACAAATACTGCATAATTCTACTTATGAGATATCTAACATAGTCAAATTTATAATAAAAAAAGTGGAATGGTGGTTGCCAGGGGATGAAGGAAGAGGAAAATGCTAATCAACAGGTATAAAGTTTCAGTCAAGAAAGATGAATATGATCTAACATTGTACCTATATTTAACAATAAGATGCTCTATAGCTAAAAACTTGTTAAGAAGGTAAATCTCGTGTAAGTGTTCTTTCCACAATAAAATAAGAGGAAAAAAAAAAGTACAAGAAATGTGATAGGGGATTATTAACTAATTCTACCTAACATCTAGAAAGGCACTGGAAATTCAGCCTTGATAGACTTAAAATCTGAAAGGAAAAGAAGTGGCAGGTAGACTAGCTGCAGATGTCTGCAAGTATGTGGTGGTCAGAAAAGGTATGGGAGGAGTGTGGGCAGCAGCCTGGATGGGGAAGATGAAACGGAAAAAGAGCTGTGAAGAATTTGAGCTTTTTCCACAAGCGATGGCAAATCAAAGTTGATATTTTGAAAGGAAGTAGCATTTTATTCTCCAACGAAGTACAAGGACTGTCTTGTTCATCATTATCCCCAGCATCTAGGTGTATGTTAACTGCAAGGTTGTAAAGGCAACTATATTATTTGTTAAAACAAAACCCTAATCTTTGTAATATGGTATGGTGGCTAGGTGGGGGTAAGGATGGGATTTACAATGAAGATGAAGTGGTCGACAGGTAAAGATATATATAAGAGGTTTTATTATCAGATATAATGGAAAATGATTGGGAACATGAAGGAAGCAAGGACTGGTGCTGCCTGAAAGGTTTGTACAGTTTCACAGGAGATGTGAGTCTAGCTGGGCTTTGAAGGATGAATACCTGCCAGGCAGAAAGTAACACTGCCACAGGTAGGGAAATATAAATACAATAATGGTTTTAAGCATATCAGAATTTCATAGGACAGTAGACTTATTCACGAATGTGAAAGTGTGAAAACCCAAGTGTCCATGGACAGATGAATAGACACACACAACGTGTATATACATGTAATGGAATACTATTCAGTTTTAAAAAGGAAATTCTGGCCCAGCCGGCGTGGTTCAGTGGTTCGGTATTGGGTCAGGGCACATGCCCGGGTTGTGGGCTCCATCCCCAGTGGAGAGCTTGCAGGAGGCAGCCGATCGGCAATTCTCTCTCATCATTGATGTTTCGATCTCTCTCCCTCTCCCTTCCTCTATGAAATCAATATGAATATATTTAAAGCCCTAGCCAGTTTGGCTCAGTGGATGGGGCCTCTGCCTGCGGACTGAAGTGTCCCAGGTTTGATTCCCGCCTAGGGCATGCACCTTGGTTGCGGGGACATCCCCAGTAGGAGGTGTGCAGGAGGCAGCTGATCGATGTTTCTCTCTCATCGATGTTTCTAACTCTCTATCCCTCTCCCTTCCTCTCTGTAAAAAATAAAATATATTTAAATATATATATTTTAAAAATAAGAAAATAAAGAAAAATAATAAATAAAAAGGAGATTCTGGCACATGCTACAAAACATGGATGCCCCTTGAAGGCATCACGCTAAGTGAAATAAGCTGGTCACAAAAGGACGAATACTGCATGACGGCAAGCGTAGGAGGCGCTGTCAACTTCACAGGCAGAGAGAATGGGGGCGGCCAAGTACTGGGGGCGGGGGGAGGGGGGAGTTGCTGTTTAATGGGGCAGTCTGACGGTGGGAAGAGGAAAAGAGTTCTGGGGAAGAATGGCGATGATGGCTGCACGGGTAAGGGGAAAGCCACCCACCGAACGCTACGCTTACAAAAGGTTACCGTGGTCAACTTTATGCTATGCACTATTTCACATAACAGTAACAGAAAGGATTTCATAGGACATCCCCAAGTGTTTACACGTCTCCCGGAGGCGGCCGAGGCCGTGCTCGGAAAGGGAGTATCCGAATTACCTGTAAGGCAGTGACTGGCGGCGGCGGGAAGCCCGGGAGGGGTGACGGGAGGCCAGCAGCCCCGAGGGGAAAAGACGAGGTGGGGATGGAGGCAGGAAGGAAGGAGGGATGGGAGCCGGGCTCACCCGAGCACCTGTCAAACCACAGGGTCCCCTCTAGGACTTTCATCTCCCGGCGCCCGGCTGCTGAGGTCCTCGGACCCCTAACTCCGGGGTCCCGGCTGTCTGGGCCCTCAGGCTTCCGCTGCCAGCTCGGCCTCCCGCTCGAACCTGCCGGCGGGCGGCCTCGCTGGACAGTGACTGGTGCCCGCCGCGCCTCGGTTTCTGCACAGGCCACTGGGGCCGCACGGGCGCCACGGTGGGGATGAGCGACGGGAGAAAGCGCTCACACGGGCACCGGGCACAGTGAGAGCTGGAGGAAGGGCTCGCCGTGGTTTCGCCCCAGGACACCGGCCCGGCCTGCCCCGGGCGCTTCGCAGAGGGCCCGTGAAGCCCCATGTGGGCGGTGGGCCGCTCTCCGAGGCGCGCGACCCCTCGGTTCCGAACTCGCGCGGGCCCCACGCGCCGGGCACTGGGCTCCCCGGGCTCCGGAAGTGGGGAGGGGCGGCGCGGGAAGTTCAGCCAAGAAGGGCAGCCCACGACTTACTCTTCTAGGAAGTCCAGGAAGAGCTTCTGGCACTTCTCGGCCACCTCGTCGCGCACCACTACGTGCTGGCTGCCGGCGCCCGGCTCCGCGGCCGCTGCGAGGTCCATCGCTGCTTAGCGCTGAGGGGCCACCGCAGTCACACTCCGCCGCCTCTAGTCGCGTCGCGCGCGCCGCCGCCGCCGTCTCAGCCCCGCCTCCTCGTCGGCCGGAGCCAATTGTGGCGCAGGAACTCGGCGATTTCGCGCCAAGCCTGCCCAATGAGCGCGGCTTCTCTCCGAGCCCCGCCCACGTCGCGGGGATTTCGCGCCAAATGCAAAGACCCGAAGGAAGCCGGAGTTCAGCTTTTGCGCCTGCGCAGTGTGTTCGGGTCCCTGGGGAATTTGGTTTGTAGAGCACCATTCTCATCAGGGATATTTCTATCTCTCCCCCTCCCTTCCTCTCATAAAAATATATTTAAAAAAAAAAAAGAGCCTACATTGGGTATAAACAGTACCTGGGATGGGGGAGGGGAGAATTGGAATAGTTATTCTGGTAATGCTGACCTGGGAAAATCAAGGTACGGGGACTGGGCCTTTGACTCCCGTATCAACCAGTTATGGCAGCGGTTCTCAACCTGGGGGTCGAACGACCCTTTCACAGGGGTCGCCTAAGACCATCGGAAAACACATATATAATTACATATTGTTTTTGTGATTAATCACTATGCTTTAATTATGTTCAATTTGTAACAATGAAAATACATCCTGCATATCAGATATTTACATTTCGATTCATAACAGTAGCAAAATTACAGTTACGAAAATAATTTTATGGTTGAGGGTCACCACAACATGAGGAACTGTATTAAAGGGTCATGGCATTAGGAATGTTGAGAACCACTGAGTTATGGAATGTGGGATGCCCTTGGGGAAGAAGTGTAACTAAGTGAAGCAGCTTATTTTGGTCAAAGGCAATTCCCAGAGGCTATGGCTGTTAGCCTTCAACAGCTAACACTCCCAGCGGCTGGTGGGCAGTGAACTCCTGAAGAGGGTATCTGGATGGCACCTCACAGTGTTATAGAATAGTAAGAAGCTAGAAAAATTCCAGGACAAGCAGAATGGGGAAACTAAGACAGATAGTTAAACAGCATTTTGCAGACACCTAGTAAATCCTGTCTTCCCTAAACCAAGGGCACTTGAGAGTAAATGGTTTGCACTCCTCCCCAGAGGGTAGATAGCTTAAATCACCCTACTCAGGGAGACAAATAACAGAAATACAATTAGTGCTATTTGCCAACAATACCCAAGACAGACTCACCCCCCCACGTATCCCCTATCCTCTAAGGGACCCCATACGACTTGCAACCAGAGGAGCAATGGACAGCAGCCACTCAGTCTCAGGGTGCTGTCCCTCCAGGGAATATTCCCTTTCCCTTCTCCTTCCCCCACAGGAACGTATCCCCTAACTTGTAAGGGACCTCATGAGACTTGAAACCAGGGGAGCAATGGGCAGCAGCAGCTTGTCCCAGGCTAACTCCCTGTCTCCAAGGCCCCCTATTCTCTGACTCCCAGTGAGCGAAGGCAGCCCAGCCTAGGTTCACCTGTTGCTTCTTCTATGCCCTTCCTTGTTTCACTCTCCTATATTTTTGCTGCAATAAAAAATTCTTGCTTCCTTTTCTACACTTTGTCTCTTGATTGAAATCTCCCTCAAGAAGACAAAAACCAACGTCTCCTCATCTCCTCTTCTTGTCATCTCCCAGCTGGTAACCCCAATCAGTAACAACAGCATCAACCACAGCTCATCCTTGCACCTCTCAGGTCCACTTGCTTTGTATATTAACTCCACTATGTTTGGGAATAGCGTCACCAGGATGCTAGTTGGCTCTTTTCTTGGGGAAACTTACAAGAGAAAGGTTAGTAGGATGAATTACAGCCTTTGCAATGGAAGCTGATCTTGATTCTACAAGGGATACTCATCATGACTCCCTCCTCTCCCACCCATTCTAGATTCTTCTCTCAGCCAGCACCTTTACTGTTTTAGGTGGCTTACCTGGTGGGGTAAGGCAGACCGTCATTCCTGAGGGGCCTGAGCCTTTAGTCATCATGTCTTCCTCAGGCCATGGCTAAAATTGGTTAGTGGTTGTATGTGAAGAAGCCCTACCTGATGATCTGGTGTCAAACATTTTCCTCCTAACCCCCACTGTATAACAGCTGCCCTCCCTTCCCCTGCTGATCGGATCAATTAAACCTGTCCGTATCATGACTCTTCCTTGTCTCTGGGGTTCTGGCATGAGGACCATAAAATGGCAGATCAGCAGTTGTAGTTTCAAGTTTATAGGGTTATACTGTGTCTCCTGATAGAAGTGTTAACTTTTTGAGAATCAGGATCTTTAGATCCAGTCTCAAGCTGTGGAAAAGGTAGCCCAAATTTCCCAAGTCAGTCACCGGAATAGATGGCAAACAGGGCCACTCCTTCCACCTCTTGAATCTCAGACCCTTGTACTCTACCTAGCCAGCACGATGCATGTTACAATGGTTGTTGATTTAGGGTTATACACCACGTCCTGGAGGTGATATCCCCTCCTTGCACAATAGCTCCACTCGGTTGTTTTGGCTGAATCTTCAAAGGCCCCTCTATATAAAGCTTGAATCTTCTGGGTGATCCAAGTAATAGGATCAGTGTCAGGAGCTCAGCTGAGTTTGGAAAGAGCTGAGTTGTCAAGTGGCCAAGTAGCTGATTAAAACAACAAGCCAAAAATGAAAGAGTTAAGCCTTTAATCATTTAGTGCAATGGATAAGCAAGAGGCTAAAACCAGGGTGACCGACTCTGTTTCATTTCCCCCATGGAATGATGAGTGTGGCTATGGGGGTCATCTCATTGTTGAGGTGACAAAAGGGCAACAGCAACATTATAGATCCCAAGGTGAAGGGGAATGGCTAGGAGTGGGAAAGTACTGGATACTGAGTTCAAGTGGGAAAAAGAATCTTCAAGGTTCCTCTCTCCTCTCTTCTATAAGGAGGCCTCACAGGAGGTACCTGAAGAAGACTTCTGCCCAGGGCCTCAGAAAAAGAGACCTAGGAAAGAATGAATATAAATATGTGAGGAGTATGACCACTGGAGATATCACCTCCAGGACGTGGTATATAACCCTAAATCAACAACCATTGTAACATGCATGGTGCCCGTTAGGTAGAATACAAGGGTCCAAGATTCAAGAGGTGGAAGGAGTGGCCCTGTTCGCCATCAATTGCAGTGATCCACTGAGTGTGGAGAAGGCAGCTTACCCCTGTGAGTTCTGCCAGGTAAAGCCTATGGCCAGGCCTGAAAAGTCATGTTTTATTTATTTATTTATTTTTATATCTTTATTGTTGAGAGTATTACAGATGTCCACTCCCTTTTTATCTCCCCATTGCCCTCTTCCACCCAGATCCCACCCCACCCCAGACCTTCACCACCCTATTGTCTGTGTCCTTGGATAATGCATATATGCATAAAGTTCTTTTTCTTTTCTTCCTTTATTTCATTTTTATTTTATTTTATTGTTTTATTGCTTAAACTATTACAAAGAGTATTACATATGTCTCCTTTTTCCCCTGCCCTTGACAATCCTCTGGCCTCCCCTACCCCCCAGTATCTTATGTCCATTGGTTATGCTTATATGCATGCATACAAGTCCTTCGGTTGATCTCTTACCCTGCTCCCTCCTGCCCCCCAACCCTCCCCGGCCTACCCGCTACAGTTTGACAATCTGTTTGAGGCAGCTCTGCCTCTGTAACTATTATTGTTCATAAGTTTATAATGGTCTTTATTATCCATGAATGAGTGAGATCATGTGGTATTTTTCCTTCATTGACTGGCTTATTTCACTTAGCATGATGCTCTCCAGCTCCATCCATGCTGTTGCAAATGGTAAGAGTTTCTTCTTTTTTTACAGCAGCATAGTATTCCATCGTGTAGATATACCACATTTTTCTAACCATTCATCTACTGATGGGCACTTAGGCTGTTTCCAGATCTTAGCTATGGTGAATTGTGCTGCTATGAACATATGGGTGCATATATCCTTTCTGATTGGTGTTTCTGGCTTCTTGGGATATATTCCTAGAAGTGGGATCACAGGGTCAAATGGGAGTTCCATTTTTAGTTTTTTGAGGAAACTCCATACTGTCTTCCACAGTGGCTGTACCAGTCTGCATTCCCACCAGCAGTGCACAAGTGTTCCTTTTTCTCCACATCCTCTCCAGCACTTGTCGTTCGTTGATTTGTTGAGGATAGCCAGCCTGACAGGTGTGAGATAGTACCTCATTGTTGTTTTGATTTGCATCTCTCGGATGACTAGTGACTTTGAGCATGTTTTCATATGTCTCTTGGCTTTCTGAATGTCCTCTTTTGAAAGGTGTCTATGTAGGTCCTTTGCCCACTTTTTGATTGGATTGTTTATCTTCCTTTTGTTGAGTTGTATGAGTTCCGTATAAATTTTGGAGATTAGGCCCTTATCAGATATGACATTGGCAAATATGTTTTCCCACGCATTGGGCTTTCTTGTTGTTTTGTTGATGGTTTCTTTTGCTGTGCAGAAGCTTTTTATTTTGATGTAGTCCCATTTGTTCATTTTCTCTTTAGTTTCAAGTGCCCTAGGAGCTGCATCAGTGAAGAAATTGCTTCGGCATATGTCTGAGATTTTGTTGCCTTTGGATTCTTCTAGAATTTTTATGGTTTCCCGTCGTACATTTAAGTCCTTTATCCATTTTGAGTTTATTTTTGTGTATGGTGTAAGTTGGTGGTCTAGTTTCATTTTCTCACATGTATCTGTCCAATTTTCCCAACACCATTTATTGAAGAGGCTATCTTGGTTCCATTGTATATTCTTGCCTCCTTTGTCAAATATTAATTGAGCATATTGGTTCGGGGCAATTTCTGGGCTCTCTATTCTATTCCATTGATCTATATGTCTGTTCTTGTGCCAGTCCCAGGCAGTTTTGACAATCAGTGGCTTTGTAATACAGCTTGATATTTGGTATTGAGATCCCACCTACTTTGTTCTTTCTCAGGATTGCTGCAGCTATTCGGGGTCTTTTTTTATTCCAGATGAATTTTTGGAACGTTCGTTCTAGATCTGTGAAGTATGCTCTTGGTATTTTAATGGGAAATGGTTGAATTTATAGATTGCTTTGGGTAGTATGGACATTTTAATGATGTTGATTCTACCAATCCATGAACACGGTATGTTCTTCCATTTGTTTATGTCTTCCTCTATATCTTTTTCAACGTCCTGCAGTTTTCTGAGTAGAGGTCTTTTACCTCTTTCGTTAAGTTTATTCCTAGGTAGTTTAATTTTTTTGGTGAGATGGTAAATGGGATTTTTTTTAGACTCTCTTTCTGCAAGTTCACTATTGGTGTATAGAAATGCCTCAGATTTCTTGGGGTTAATTTTGTATCCTGCTACATTGCCAAATTCATGTATTAGGTCTAGTAGTTTTTTGATGGAGTCTCTAGGGTTTTGTATGTATAATATCATGTTGTCTGCAAATAAGGACAGTTTTACTTCCTCTTTTCCAAGTTGGATGCCTTTTATTTCTTCTTGTCTAATTGCAATGGCTAATACTTCCAGGACTATGTGGAATGGGAGTGGTGAGAGTGGGCATCCCTGTCTTGTTCCTGTTCTTAGGGGAAATGGTGTTAGTTTTTGTCCATTGAGTATGATGTTGGCTGTGGGTTTGTCATATATGGCTTTTATTATGTTGAGGTATGATCCTTCTACTCCCACCATGTTGAGAGTTTTTATCAAAAATGGGTGTTGGATATTGTCGAATGCTTTTTCTGCATCAATTGATATGACCATGTGGTTTTTTTCTTTCAATTTGTTTATGTGATG
Organism: Myotis yumanensis; assembly: GCF_028538775.1. NCBI lineage: Eukaryota > Metazoa > Chordata > Mammalia > Chiroptera > Vespertilionidae > Myotis > Myotis yumanensis. The sequence goes on along the minus strand of NW_027223759.1, from coordinate 75,251,383 downwards.
TATCACATTTATTGATTTACGGATGTTGTACCATCCTTGCATCCCTGGGATAAATCCTACTTGGTCATGGTGTATGAGCTTTCTGATGTACTGCTGGATCTGATTTGCTAAGATTTTGTTGAGGATTTTGGCATCTATGTTCATGAGGGATATTGGCCTGTAATTCTCTTTCATTGTGTTGTCTTACCTGGTTTTGGTACTAGGGTGATGCTGGCTTCATAGAATGAGCTTGGAATTGTTCCTTCCTCTTGAATTTTTTGTAGTAGCCTGAGGAGGATAGGTTTTAGTTCTTCCTTGAATGTTTGGTAAAACTCCCCTGTGAAGCCGTCTGGTCCTGGGCTTTTGTTTGCTGGAAGCTCTTTGATGACTGGTTCAATTTCTTCCGTAGTTATTGGCCTATTGAGATTTTTAGATTCTTACTGATTGAGTTTTGGAATGTTGTATTTTTCTAGAAATATGTCCATTTCCTCCAGGTTGTCTAGTTTGTTGGAGTAGAGTTGTCCATAGTATTTTTTAACAATCATTTGTATTTCTGTGGGGTCTGTTGTTATTTTGCCTCTATCGTTTCTGATTTTGTTTATTTGGGTCCTCTCTCTTTGCTTCTTGGTGAGCCTGGCTAGAGGTTTGTCAATCTTGTTTATCCTTTCAAAGAACCAGCTCTTGGTTTCATTGATTTTCTGTATTGTTTTTTATTGGTCTCTATGTCATTTATTTCTACTCTAATCTTTATTATCTCCTTCCTTCTGCTCACTCTGGGGTTTTCTTGTTGCTCTCTTTCTAATTCTTTGAGTTGTAGAGTTAGATGATTTACTACCATTTTTTCTTGTTTTTTTGAGATAGGCCTGTAGAGCTATAAACTTCCCTCTCAGGACTGCTTTCATTGCATCCCATAGGTTTTGGATTGTTGTGTTTTCATTGTCATTAGTTTCCAGGATGTATTTAATTTCTTCTTTGATCTCATTGGTAACCCAATCAATATTTAATAACATGCTATTCATCTTCCAAGTGTTTGAGTATTTTGGGTTGTTTTTATTGTAGTTTATTTCTAATATTATGCCATCGTGGTCTGAGATGATGTTTGGTATGAGTTCAATCTTCTTGAATTTGGGGAGACTTTGTTTGTGACCCAATATGTGGTCTATTTTTGAATGTGTCATATGAGCACTTGAGTAGAATGTATATTCCGTTGCTTTGGGGTGAAGTGTTCTGAAGATGTCAATTAAGTCCATCTGATCTAGTGAGTCATTTAGGATTGCTGTTTCTTTGCTGATTGTTTGTCTAGAGGATTTATCCAGTGATGTCAGTGGTGTATTAAAGTCCCCTACTATGATTGTATTGTTGTCAATCTCTCCTTTGATATCTTCCAGGATTTTTTTATGTATTTGGGTGCTCCTGCATTGGGTGCATATATGTTTTCCAGGGTTATATCTTCTTGTTATATTGATCCCTTTAGTATTATGAAGTGGCCTTCCTTATCTCTTGTTATGGCCTTCACTTTGAGGTCTATTTTGTCCGAATAAGTATTGCTACCCCAGCTTTCTTTTCATTTTCATTTGCCTGAAAGGTATTTTTCCATCCCTTCACTTTCAGTCTGTGTGAGTCCCTTCTAATGAGGTGGGTCTCTTGTAGACAGCAAATGTATGGGTCATGTTTCTTTATCCATTCAGCCACTCGTTGTCTTTTGGTTGGAGCATTTAGTCCATTTACATTTAAAGTTATTATTGAAAGGTACTTGTTTGTAGCCATTTCTTTTTTTGTGTGGCTGCTTTTTTTCTGAGCTTTTTATTTCTTCTTTTTACACCAGTACCTTTAGCATTTCTTGCATTGCTGGCTTGGTGGTGATAAACTCCCTTAGCCTTTTTTTGTCTGTGAAGCTTCTTATTTCCCCTTCAATTTTGAATGACAGCCTTGCTGGATATAGCATTCTTGGATTCAGTCCTTTGGTTTGCATCACTCTGTAAATTTCTGTCCATTCTTTTCTGGCCTGATGTGTTTCTGTTGAGAAATCATTTGATAATCTAATGGTAGATCCCTTGTATGTTACTTTCTGTCTCTTTATTGCAGCCTGTAAGATTCTTTCTTTGTCCTGAACATTTGCCATGGTAATTATGATGTGTCTTGGTGTGGGTCTTTTCGGGTTCACCTTGTTTGGGACTCTCTGTGCTTGTGTGACTTTTTTCTTCCCCACCTCAGGGAAGTTTTCTGATATTATTTCTTCAAATAGGTTTTCTAAGTCTTGTTCCTCTTTCTGGTGTTCTGGCACTGCTATTATTCATATGTTGTTTCATTTCATGTTGTCCCATAGCTCCCTTAGGCTCTCCTCCTGTCTTTTAATTTTTTTCTCCAATTGCTGTTCAGTTTGGGTGTGTTTTGTTTCCCTGTCTTCTAATTCGCTAATTCAGTCCTCCACTTCTCCTAGTCTACTATTGAAACTTTCAATGGTGTTTTTTTTATTACAGCTATATCACTCTTCATTTCTTCTTGGTTCTTACATAATTTATTGATTTTTTTCATCTGTTTCTTCTTGCTTCTTGGATAAGTTGTTGATTTTTTCCTTCATCCAGTTTATGCATTCTAGGACCCTTAATCTGAATTCTTTTTCTGTCATGCTGCATGCCTCAGTTTCACTTAGCTGCTTTTCTGGCAAGTCCTCCTTTTCCTTCCTTGGGGGTTTCTTTGTCTACCCATGTTAGATCTCACCGACATATCTAGATGTTGAGTCCTTCAGTGACTGCTCCCTGGGTGGCAGTGGCTCCTCGGGCTGCGGTTGCTCCTCGGGCGGTTGTGGTAGCAGCTGCTCCTCAGTTGGCAGCAGCTCCTGTGGTGGGCGCTGTTCACCACTGTCGTGGCTCCTCTGGCTGGTTGGGGGAGGCTTCACACACAGCTGCTATTCCTCAGACTGTCTCTCGTTTTTTAATGCAGTTGGAATTTTCAGTATATTTAGCAGTATAGACTTCTATAGATGATTAGTTCTTGTTTTGTGAGCTCTTCCAGTGTAAATCAATTTACTAAGTGGTAATGACAGCCAGCATTTTATTGAGAGGTTCCTCTGAGCCTGGAATGATGTTAAAGTGCTTCATGTAAATTTTTCCTGCAATTCTATAAGTATTGTTATGTGATATTTTATAGTTGAAGAAATTGGGGCTCAGTGAAGTTCAATAAGACTTGAAGTCCTTGACCAATAAATTTTGGAGCTGAGATTCAAATCCAGGTCTGTCTCATTCCTGAGCTCTTGACCACTGCTCATCCTGCCTCTCAAATAATTATTAATCTCCCAATATATGCCAGACACATTATGAGAGAAATGGAAAATTCCACTCCAGGATTCTGGAACCAATGGTGGCAGTCCCTTCTTCTCTTGAACTATCCGTTGCCACTCATAAAATACATATTCATTGTACTTAAAAACAAAGGAATATAAAGGTAATCTGTGATCTTAGTACCCAGAGATATCACTGTAATATTTTGGAGAATATCCTTACAGATATCTCCCTCTTATAGGTGCAGACATGTATGTATGGTATCATACTACTTTGCTTTTTTGTAAAAAAAATTTTTTTTTAAACTTTGTAAGAGTTATTTTGAGCCAAACTGACAACATATGCTAGAAAGCAAGATCTCAAATACTGACTTGTAAACTTTTTAAAACTTGCAATGGGCTGTGGATATGACTGAATAAATATTGATATTATAATTTTTATGGCTAACTGGTATTTCACTGTATGATCAGTTCCCAGGTGATGGATATTTATACTTTTATTGATTTTTTTCATTGTAAATAAACATAAAATTTACCATCTTAACCATGTAATATTGTTACAGATGTCCCCCTCTTCCGCCTAACCTCCACCTCCACTTGGCCCCCACAACTCCTCTCTCCCCAGTGTATATAATACAGTTGTGTTAAGTGTATGCACCTGGCAGGCAACAGATTTCTGGAACTTTTTTGTCTTACAAAACTGAAACTCTGCTCATTGAACAACAACTCCCCTTTTACCCTCCTACAGCTCCTGGCACCTACTATCCCACTTTGTTTCTAAGAGTTTGAGTACTTTAGATACCTCATATGGAATCATGCAGCATTTGTCCTGTAACTGTCTTATTTTATTTATATCATGTACTCAAGGTTCATCCATGTTGTAACATATGACAGAATTTTTTTTTAAGACTGCATAATAGTCCATTGTATTTTATTTATCCATTCATCTGCCAATGGACATTTAGATTTTTTCCACCACTTATTATTATGAATAACTAGAGGCCTGGTGCATAAAAATTTGTGCACTTCGGGGGTGGGGTGGGGCGTCCCTCAGCACAGCCTGCTCCCTCTAGTAGTCTGGGAGCCCTTGGGGGATGTCCACCTGCTGGCTTAGGCCCACTTCCCGGAGATTGGGCTTAAGCTGGCAGTCAGACATCCCTCTGGCAGCCCAGGAGCCCTCAGGGGATGTCTGACTAATGGCTTAGGGCTGGCCACGGAGGTGGGAGAGGCTCCTGTCACCGCCACTGTGCTGGCCATCCATGAGCCTGCTTCTGGCTGAGCAGCGCTCCCCCTGTGGAAGTACAGTGACAACCAGGGGGCAGCCTCTGCGTTAAGCGTCTGTTCCCTGGTGGTCAGTGCATGTCATAGCAACTGGTCATTCCCAGTCGTTCTGCTGGTAGGGTCAATTTGCATATTATCCTTTTATTATATAGGAGACTTCAGTGAGCATGGATGTGCAAATATCTCTTTAAGATTATTAATTCTGGCCAAACCGGTTTGGCTCAGTGGATAGAGCTTCGGCCTGTGGACTGAAAGGTCCCAGGTTCGATTCCGGTCAAGGGCATGTACCTTGGTTGCGGGCACATCCCCAGTAGGAGGTGTGCAGGATGCAGCTGATTGATGTTTCTCTCTCATTGATGTTTCTAACTCTCTCCCTTTCTCTCTGTAAAAAATCAATAAAATATATATATATTTTAAAAAGATTATTAATTCTTTTGGATATATAATACCCAAAAGTTGGATTGTTGGGTCACTTAGTAACTTTTAAAAGTAATACTGTTGTCATCTCCATGTTAGTATGCTTATCCAATTATCCCTTAAATCTAACTTTTTAGAAATACTATTACTTAGTCATAAATACTCTAATTCCTCAATTACTCTTTTCAAAAGGTTGTGCCCATTTTCTTTCCTACTTATAGTGTTTGAGAGCACCCATTTCCCATCTTTTATTCTATCCAATCAGATTGTAAAAAGTGATCTCTCATTAATTAAATTTATATTTAATGGAAGTCTGTTGATGCTAAGCATCTTTTATGTCTATGTTGTCCATTATTGTTTAATCAAATTTTCATTTGTTTTTACATTTAATTTTGCAATTTACATATACTTGGGTTTTTTTTGGACTCTGTTCTCTTTCATTGTTCTTTTTTTTTTTTTTGTACCTCCTATTAATTTCGGTAACTTGTTTTGATAGCTAGTAGGAAAAGTGTGCTTCCACTCTTCTTTTTTAGATATTTTCTTCTATTCTCATGGTTTATTAGATGGATTTTTGGTATCATTTTTCAAATTAAAAATAAATCTCTGTACTTTTGTATTTTAACAAAATACAAGCTTGACATTTATATAGATATTGAATACTACATAAAGGAAGGAAAGTATTTCAATTAGTGTTAGCAATCAGAATTTTTCATAGGTACCATCAAGGCTCAATGGGGCATTCTGTGCTTTGTTAAAACATGTTTTTATTACAGAGTTGGACCAAAATGGTTGCAGTTTCAGAGCACATCTAACTTTTTAAATTATATAATTGCTTTTTATACAGCAGCTTGCATGTGATAGGTGGCTTCTGGTAGAAGCTGATAATTTCTTTGAATGATTATCTCAATTTATAACTATTTATCACACTGTACTTTACAGCCTTCTCTAAGTACTTCAAATTCAACATGTTCCCTAAATCTGTTCCTCTTTTACCTCATTTGTTTATTTGGTCAAGAAATATTTATTGAGCTTCTACCAAAAGAGGTACTAAGGGTCAAGAGGAGGGTCTCCAGGTTGCCTAGGTTTGATTCTTGGTTCTGCCAGTTACTTTTTGGTGACCTTGGGCAGATTAGATAACTATGTGTACCTTAGTTTTTTCCTGTAAAATTGAGATAATAGAGTACCTATGTCACAGGCTGTGTGAGGATTAAATGACTTAATGTATGTAAAACACATAAAGTAGTGCCTGGTACATAGTAAATGTGTGCTAAGCTTTGTTAATATAATTTTTGTTGACGTGGCTGATGCTAGAGTACCGAAGTAAAACAACAATAAACAAGACAGTTGATGGTTCTTGACTTTATGAAAGCATTCTAATAGGAGAATGAGATAATTTTCTAGCAAACAGATTTTTAAAAATTGCCAGTTATAATCAGTGCTTTGAGGAAATCCTACATAATAAAAGGCTAATATGCAAATTGGCAGAATGGTGGAATGACCGGTCTCTATGACACGCACTGACCACGAGGGGGCAGATGCTCAATGCAGGAGCTGCCACCTGGTGGTCAGTGTGCTCCCACAGGGGGAGCGTCGTTGAGCCAGAAGCTGCAGTGGTGGTGGTGGGAGCCTCTCCTGCCTCTGCAGCAGTGCTAAGGATGTCTGACATCCCCTGAGGGCTCCCAGACTGTGAGCGGGCGCAGGCTGGGCTGAGGGACAACCCCCCCCCCCGCCACCCCCCCCCCTCGCAGAGTGCACAATTTTTGTGCACTGGGCCTCTAGTCAACTGATATTAAAGAAAATATCAGGGTGTCCAGTTGGGAGATATTGCAGTATTCCAGTTGAGCAGTGATGCCTTGGCATAAGTGATGGCAATGGAGCTGGAAATAAATGAATTTATTTGAGATATATTTGGGGAATAATCAATAATAATTGGATTTAATATGGTGGTTAAGGGAGAGGGAGAAATCAAGAATGAACCAAGGTTGCTGGTCTGAGTAGCTTGCTTGATTGTATTATTACTGAGAGATTGGGCAGGAAGCACACAAATTTGGTGGAGAAATCAAGATATTGTTTTTGGACATTTAGGCTAGAAATATTTATAAGATACCAAAAATGTCAAGTAGGTAATTAAATATAGGAGTCTGAAGCTAAGAGATTATGAATTATATTAACTGGACTATTTGTGGTAGCCTTCTAAAGGTTGTCCCTGTCTCCAGATCCATTCTTCCAGATTTGACAAGATAATGTTTGTAAAATAGTGGCCTGATTAAACTCCAAGAATAGCTGTCAATTTCTTGCAGAATAAAGCTCAGTTTTAGCATTGCATATGAGAGCCTCCCTGATCTGGCCTGTTTTTGCTTCTTTACCACTTATCACAAGCATCTTATTTCTTAGCTATGTTACACTGCTAAGGATTTTCTGAAACTTTATGCTTTTGCAAATATGGCTTCTTTCTCTCTAGAACATTTAAAAAAAATTAAATATTGATTTCAGAGAGGAAGGGAAAGAGAGAGACATAGAAACATCAATGATGAGAGAGAATCATTGGTCAGCTGCCTCCTGCACGACCTTGACTGGGGGTTGAGCCTGCAACCCAGGCATGTGCCCTGACCAGGAATTGAACTGTGGACCTCCTGGTTCATAGGTCGATGCTCAACCACTGAGCCACACCAGCCGGGCAATATTTTATCTTGATTCTCCATCTGCAAATTCTACTCTTCCTGTAGCTTCAATTTAAGAGTACATCAAATATTTAAACAAGCTGTACTATGTGCTAGCATTTTTTTTCTGTTAAATGAAGCCTCTTTGATTGTTTGCTATGTTACACAGAGTCAACATTGCTACTTATGTATGCTATTTTTAGTATACTCCTTTCATAGCGCTTATTACATTATGTTGCAGTTATTTGTTAATAATTCTTATTTCTGTCCTAGAGTGGGCTGGGAGGTGAGGATACAATGACATAAATTTATCTTTGTATATCTGATGCCTGCTGCAATGTGGTACATAATAGGCACTCAATAATTATTTGTTGAATGAGTGATTTTAAGAGGCAGTATTGCATAATGGGGAGAAAAATCAGACTTTTAAATTAGGCCAATCTAAGTTCCAGGCTAAATATCACCAATATTTTTTTTGTCCCTAACATGAGAATAATAATATTTATTTTTTTGTGAGTGTTTTTGAGAATTATAGATTTTCTAAAATTTCCTAGTGTAGTACTAGGCGGTATATCCCCTACCAGAGAATGAAGCCTACAAGCTGGTCATATGTCCTAACCAGGAATTGAACCAGCTACCTTTTAGTGCATAGGACAATGCCACCCCCGCTCCCCCCATAACCACTGCCGGTTGCCTCCCTCTTGAAGGTGAGGGGAGCGGGGGGCGGAGGGGGGGGGGCAGACTCTCAATGCAGACACTCCTGCGTTGAGTGTCTGCCCCCTGGTGGTCAGTGAACATCATAGTGACCGGTTGTTCCGCCAGTCGTTCCACCATTCGGTCTATTTACATATTAGGATTTTATTATATAGGACTAGAGACCCAGAGCACAAAAATTTGTGCATTCGAGGGGGGAGTCCCTCAGCCTGGCCTGTGCCCTCTTGCAGTCTGGGACCCCTCGGGGGATGACCACCTGCTGGCTTAGGCCCACTCCCCGGGGGGATTTGGCCTAAGCTGGCAGTCAGACATCCCTCTGGCAGCCCAAGAGGCCTTGGGGGATGTCCACTTGTCAGCTGGGAGCAGGCCTAAGTTGCAGTCTGACATCTTAGCGCTGCTGAGGAGGCGGGAGAGGCTCCCACCACCACCACCAATGTACTGGCGGCCATCAGCCTGGCTTGTGGCTGAGCAGAGCTCCACCTGTGGGAGTGCACTGACCACCAGGGGGAAGCTCCTGCATTGAGCGTCAGCCCCCTGGTGGTCAGTGTGTATCATAGTGACCAGTCATTCCAGTCGTTCTGCTGTTAGGGTCTGTTTGCATATTACCCTTTTATTATATAGGATAGAGGCCTGTTGCACAGGTGGGGCTGGCTGGTTTGCCCTGAAGGGTACCCTGGATCAGGGTGGGGGTCCCCACTGGGGTGCCTGACCAGCCTGGGTGAGAGGCTGTTGGCTGTTTTCAGCCTGGCAACACCCCCTTCAGGGTGTGGGTCCCCACTGGGGTGCCTGGCCAGTCTGGGTGAGGGGATGAGGGCAGTTTTCAGGCTGCCAAGCCAAGCCCCCTCCCCCTCGCGACAGAAGCTCCCAGCCTCTCCTTTATTTCTTTTCTTTTTTTAAATCATGGGATTTATTTACCTTCAATAATTGAAACTTTGTAGCCTTGAGAGGAGCTCAGAGCTGGCCTGCCAGGGCAGGCTGGGAGGGAAAGCCTCCTGCTTGCTCCAGCTCTGTGGCCACAGCCAGCTGAAAGCAGGTATCTGGGGTTTATTTACCTTCTATAATTGAAACTTTGTTGCTTTGAGTGGAGCTCAGAGCCAGCCCTGGCAGGTGGGAAGTTGGCTTCCTCCATCATTAGGGCAACCAAGCCTACTGCTTGCTCCAGCTCTGTAGCTGCCGGCCACCATCTTGGTTGGGTTAATTTGCATATAGTCGCTCTGATTGGCTGGTGGGTGTGGCTTAAGGCATAGCGAAGGTATGGTCAATTTGCATGTTTGTCTTTTATTAGTGTAGATTAGTTTTCTATAGGTTGTTTTTATTCTATATAAATGATTCTGTTATGTCATCTGTCAATTATATACACCTTTTCTTTCTCCTTTTCTATTTGCCTTATTCAACAGATCTGATTCCACTTTTAAATAAAATATGAGGTAGTAGATATTTTTTGTATTGTCTGACCTTGCATGGAAAGCTTTCAACAGTTTACTTTAAGTATGACGATGGGTGCGGCAGGGGGTTGGTAAAAATCTTTCATCATATGAAGGAAATTTTCTATTTTTTCTGCATCTGAGAGCTTTTGCTGTGAATGGATTTTGAACTTTATCCAATGTCCCTCACCCCAGTCCAATGACCATGCACATTACTTTGTTATTGTTGAGAATTACATTGATTGAGTTTTTCCACCATATATTCCTTAACAGTGTAATTGAGATGTAATTCATATACCATAGAATTTAATCATTTTACAATTTTGTGGGTTTTGATATTCTCAGAGTTGTGGGATCATCATCATGATCTAATTTTAGAAATTTTTCATCACTCTAAAAAGAAACCCAGTATTCATTAGCAGTTGCTTTCTATTCTCCACTGCCCTACTCTCCTCCATCCCCCATTCTATTAAAGCAATTTTTTAAAACAGAAGTGGCTTTAGCCCTAGCCGGTTTGGCTCACTGGATAGAGCGTCGACCTGGGGACTGAAGGGTCCCGGGTTCGATTCCAGTCAAGGGCATGTACCTTGGTTGCAGGCACATCTGCAGTGGGGGGCGTGCAGGAGGCAGCTGGTCAATGCTTCTCTCTCATCGATGTATCTAGCTCTCTATCCCTCTCCCTTCCTCTCTGTAAAAAATCAAAAAATATATATATTAAAAAAAAAACTGTTTCCCTTGAATATATAAAAAGAATTAAGTCCTAAAGCTTACTTTCATTATCTACACTAATAAAAGAGAAACATGCAGATTGGTGTCACTCCGCTACCCTTCCCATTGGCTAATCAGCATATCCTTATGCAAATTAACTGTCAGCCAAGATGGCGGCCAGCAGCCATGAACTGAAGCGAATAGGGAGGCTTGCTTGCTCCAGTGATGGTGAACTCCAACGTTCCCTGCCTGCTGCTGCCGGCCTCTCAGCTGCAACTATAAGAAACTATGTTGCAAATATAGAAGCTAAACAAAACCCCAGAAACCAGCTTTCAGTCAGCCGGGCTTCAGCCAGCCTGACCGCAACATTATATCAAATACAGAAGGTAAAGGACAGAAACCTGCTTTCAGCAGCAAGGCCTCAGAGCTAAAGCTGGCCCAGAATGGAAAAAAAAAAAGAAAAAAAAGAGCAGTTGGGAGCTTCAGTCACCCGCCAGCCTAAAAACAGCCCTCAGCCCCTCACCCAGCCTGGCCAGGCACCCCAGTGGGGACCCCCACCCTGATCCAGGACAACCTTCAGGGCAAACCAGCCGGCCCCCACCCGTGCACCAGGCTTCTATTCTATATAGTAAAAGGGTAATATGCCTCCCTGCACCGGGATCAGAGTGACAGGGGGCAGTGCCCAAACCCCCTGATCGCCCTGCGGCTCTGTGAGTGACAGGGGGCGGGGCCACAACCTCCCTATCCACCCTGCTCTGTTCCTGACTGGGGAAGGTGCCCCAACCCCCTGATCAGCCCTGCTCTGTGCCTGACAGGGGGGAGCTCCTCAACCCCCTGATCAGCCCTGCTCTGTGCATGACAGGGGGGAGCTCCCCAACCCCTGGTTGGCCTTGCTCTGTGTGTGACAGGGGATGGCGCCTCAACCTCCCCATCGACCCTGCCTTGAGTGTGACAGGGGGTGGTGCCCCAACCCCTCAATCGGCCCTACCCTGAGCGTGACTGAGGGTGGCATCGCAACCTCCCGATCCGCCCTGCTCTGTGCATGACAGGGGCCGGCGCCACAACTCCCCAATCGGCCCTGCTCTGATCCCGACCAGGGGCTGCACCTAGAGACTGGGCCTTCCCTCTGCCACCCGGGAGCAGGCCTAAGCCAGCAGGTCGTTATCTCCCGAGGGGTCCCAGACTGCGTGCGGGCACAGGCCAGGCTGGGGAACCGCCCCCCCCCCCCCTCCCGCCCCAGTGCACAAATTTTTGTGCACCGGGCTTCTAGTTTATCTTTATAAATATAGTGACTAATTCACTTCTTATAGAATAAATCATATAAGTTGTAATGTGACCTCAATGTAGCAGATTTTTTTTCTTGGAGTTTTTGTTAGAACTTTTTGCATTGTAGAAAAAAGCAAAGATAATAGACTATATAATGTGGTTATTTTTTAATATATTTTATTGATTTTTTACAGAGAGGAAGGAAGAGAGATAGAGAGTTAGAAACATCGATGAGAGAGAAACATCGATCAGCTGCCTCCTGCACATCCCCTGCTGGGGATGTGCCCGCAACCCAGGTACATGCCCTTGACCGGAATCGAACCTGGGACCTTTCAGTACGCAGGCTGACGCTCTATCCACTGAGCCAAACCGATTTCAGCTATAATGTGTTTTTTAAAAAAAATTTTTTTTAGATTTTTTTCCAGTTTTTCCACACTAAAGCCAGCACCCCTCATACCCTTGACCCTGAGAAGTGCTTCTTAGCTGCTATTACTTATAGAAATTGGGCATGGCTCTTTCGGCTGTTGCTACTCTTGCCAGAATGTGTTTCACTTAATCCCTGCTCTTCTGAGTTTTGACATTCTGGATTAAAGTCTAGAATGGGTCTATCTGTATATGCAATGTAAATACAGTGTTCTCACAAATATTTGAGGATGTGATATGCTACTATTTGTGAAGAGTAGCTTTGAGAATCATTTCTTCCTTCAGATTCTTTAGTAGAGCTCTCCTTAATTAACCTGGTTATTGTTCCCATTCCATTTCAGAAGTGCATTCTCTGTCTCTCAAACACAGGAGCTATCACAATGCCCTGAATAGTTCCCAGCTTGGCCACTCTGCTTTGGCAACACTGTCTCCTATAAGAAGTGAGGATTTAGGTAGAGATAATTCAGCCCGACAGCACAAGAGTGGACGTGCCCTTGACCTTAATCAAACCCAGGACCCTTCAGTTTGCAGGCCTACACTCTATCCACTGAGCCAAACAAGCTAGGGAATGGCTTAAAATTTTAATAGATAATTTTTTAACTTTACTATGGCATGGAAACCATACTCCAAATTTTGAATTTTAACCTTTTCCTGGGCTGGCAGTCTGTGGTATGATACTATGTGGTGACGCATGCGATTAGAAGGGTAAACAATTGGTATTATAGCTTGTAGTATTCAATGCATTTTTACTATAACTTTTTGAAACTTGATTTGTAATCCTTTTGTAAGTCAGGAAGTGTGTGTGTGTCTGTGTGTGTGTGTGTGTGTGTGTGTGTGTCTACATTTATATTCTTAAGAGAGGTTCTTGTACAAATGTTTTCTTTTCAAACAGTTTTGTCTGATTTTTCTGGATGCTAAATATATAGCCCACTTATATAAATGAATAACAAGGAACAATTATTGAGTTCTGGGTAAAGCATTGGGCACAGCCTGTGGGCAAGTGGGACTCTTTCTTAGAGAGAAGCCAAGTTCATCAGGCTGGTGTTGCTCAGTGGTAGAGCATCTACCCATGAACTAGGATGTTATGGTTTGATTCCTGATCAGGGCACATGCCTGGGTGAGGGCTTGATCCCTAGTGTGGGTTGTGGAGGAAGCAGGGGGAGCTCTGCTCAGCCATAAGCCAGGCTGACGGCTGCCAGTACAGTGGTGGTGGTGGGAGCCTTTCCCGCCTCCTCAGCAGCACTAAGGATGTCCTACTGCAGCTTAAGCCTGCTCCCCGCTAGCAAGTGGACATCCCCCGAGGGCTGCTGGGCTGCCGGGCTGCCAGAGGGATGTCTGACTGCCAGCTTGGGCCTGATCCCCCAGGGATCGGACCTAAGGCAGCAGGTGGACATCCTCCGAGGGGTCCCAGACTGCAAGAGGACATAGGCCAGGCTGAGGGACACCCCCAGGTGCACAAATTTTTGTGTACCGGGCCTCTAGTGTTTTATAATAGACTAGAGGCCCGGTGCACAAAAATTTGTGCAATGGCGGTGAGGGGGTGTTCCTCAGCCCCACTTGTGCCCTCTCACAGTCTGGGACCCCTCAGGAGATAACGCCCTGCTTGCTTAGGCCCGCTACCGGGTGGCAGAGGGCAGGCCCTATCCCCAGGTGCAGCCCCTGGTCAGGCTCAGAGCAGGGCCGATTGGGGAGTTGGGGCGCCATCCCCTGTCATGCACAGAGCAGGGCGGATCGGGAGGTTGTGATGCCACCCTTAGTCACGCTCAGGGTAGGGCTGATTGGTGTTTGGGGCACTGTCCCCTGTCACACTCAAGGCAGGGTCGACGGGGAGGTTGTGGTGCCACCCCCTGTCACACACAGAGCAGGGTCGATCAGGGGGTTGGGGCTCTGTACCCTGTCACCCACAGAGCAGGGCCGATCAGGGGGTTAGGGCACTCCCCCCTGTCACACTCAGGGCAGGGCCGATGGGGAGGTTGTGACTCCACCCTGTCACACACAGAGCAGGGCCCATGTGGGGGTTGGGGTGCCACACCCTGTCACACACAGAGCAGGGCCAATCAGGGGGTTGGGGAACTCCCCCCTATCAGGCACAGAGCAGGGCCAATCATGGGGTTGGGACACCTTCCCCTGTCATGAACAGACTAGGGAGGATAGGGAGATTGTGACCCCGCCCCCTGTCACACACACAGCCCCAGGGCGATCAGGGGGTTTGGGCACTGCCCCCTGTCATGCTGCTCCAGGGGCCAGGATGACTCGCAGCTCCGCTGATCCCAGGGCTAGGAGGCCTAGTGGCTCCTCTTGACACTGGGGAAGTGAGGCCTCACTGCTCTGTTGACCCCAGTGCTGGGAGGCCTCATTGCTCTGCTGATCCCAGTGCCAGGAGGCCTCGCGGCTCCGCTTGACACAGAGGCAGTGAGGCCTCGCTGCTCTGCTGATCCCGGTGCTGGGAGGCCTTGTGGCTCTGCTTGACACAGGGGCAGTGAGGCCTCGCTGCTCTGCTGATCCCGGTGCTGGGAGGCCTTGTGGCTCCGCTTGACACTGGGGCAGTGAGGCCTCGCTGCTCTGTTGACCCCAGTGCTGGGAGGCCTCACTGCTCTGCTGATCCCGGTGCCAGGAGGCCTCGCAGCTCCGCTGATCCCAGTGCTGGTAGGCATATTACACTTTTACTATATAGCATAGAGGCCTGGTGCATGGGTAGGGGTTGGCTGGTTTGCCCTGAAGGGTGTCCTGAATCAGGGTGGGGGTCTCGCTTGGGTGCCTGGCCAACCTGGATGAGGAGATGATGGCTGTTTGCAGCTGGTCATACCCCCTTCAGGGTGAGGGTCCCCACTGGGGTGCCTGGCCAGTCTGGGTGAGGGGCTGAGGGCCGTTTTCAGCCTGGCAGGTGACTGAAGCTCCCAACCTCTCCTTTTTTTTCTTTTTTCTTTTTTTATTCTGGGATGTATTTACCTTCTTCTTTTTTTTTTTTTTTTTTTTTTTTTTTTTTTTTTTAATATATTTTATTGACTTTTTACAGAGAGGAAGGAAGAGGGATAGAGAGTTAGAAACATCGATGAGAGAGAAACATTGACCAGCTGCCTCCTGCACATCTCCTACTGGGGATGTGCCCGCAATCAACATACATGCCCTTGACCGGAATCGAACCCGGGACCTTTCAGTCCGCAGGCCGACACTCTATCCACTGAGCCAAACCGGTTTCAGCTTATTTACCTTCTATGGCTGTCACTGGAGCTGAGAGCCGGCTTTAGCACTGAGGCTCGGCTCCAGCTCTGAGGCCTTGGCTGCTGAAAGCAGGTATCTGGGTTTGTTTGGGTTCTATAATTGAAACACTGTTGCAACTACAGCTCAGGCTGGCTGGCTGAAAGCATGGGGATTGTTTAGCTTCTATAATTGCAACATTGTTTCTTAGACTGCAGCTCAGAGGCTGGCAGCGGCAGGCGGGGAACCTTGGCTTCCTCCATCACTGGAGCAAGCAAGCCTCCTGTTCACTTCAGCTGCCTGGCTGCTGGCCACCATTTTGGTTGGCAGTTAATTTGCATATAGCCTTGATTAGCCAATGGGAAGTGTGTCGGAGGTATGGTTAATTACCATGTTTGTCTATTATTAGATTGGATGATACATTTACATCTATAGTGAAAAATTTGAATGATATATAGGAACAATCTGTGTGATGTGTAGTTCTTAAGAAGTCACTTTCAGTTACTATTCATTTAGAAAGTTAAGAGTCTTTGCAATCAGAAGACTAATAATGTGGTTTTGAAAATCTTGGATCTTTACTATTTATTTGTCAGGTCATAACAGATCAAAATGTATTATTCACTTTTCTCCCTACTCATTGCACAAGCATTTCATAGAGATTGCTGGATGAAGAGGTGCTCTCAAGGAGCACAGAACAACAAGCAGGCAAACCACCAGAATAATGCAGCAAGTGCAGATCTATGTACTAATGTACTTAAAGCACAGATGGAGTATGCAAGAAGAAAAATCCCAGAAATCTCCACTGAGGAGGTCTTATTTGAGTTGTCTTTTAGGATGAAAATAAGTTTGTCTGGCTGGCCAGAGGAGGCGGGGAGTAGTATCTGCTTTAATCACACTTGACTCAGTTTGCTCTGCTGCTAAGAAATATCTACACTAATAAAAGAGAAACATGGTAATTAGCGTACGACTGCTACCCTTCCCATTGGCTAATCAGCATATCCTTATGCAAATTAACTGTCAGCCGGCAGCCATGGCAGCCATGCACTGAAGCAAGCAGGGAGGCTTGCTTGCTTCAGTGACGGCAAACTCCAACGTTCCCCGCCTAACTGCCAGCCTCTCAGCTGCAACTCTAAGCAACTATGTACTATGATGCAAATAAGAAGCTAAACAAAACCCTAGAAACCAGCCTGACTGAAAGCCAGCCTGACCACAACATTGTATCGATGTTTTCAGCAGTGAGACCTCAGAGCTAAAGCTGGCCCAGAATAAAAAGAAAAAAAAAGAAAACAAGGAGCGGTTGGAAGCTTCAGTCACTCGCCAGCCGGAAAACAGCCCTCAGCCCCTCACCCAGACTGGCCAGGCACCCCAGTGGGGACCCCCACCCTGATCCAGGACACCCTTCAGGGCAAACCAGCCGGCCCCTACCCATGCACCAGACCTCTATTCTATATAGTAAAAGGGTAATATGCCTCCCGGCACCGGGATCAGCGTGACAGGGGGCAGCGCCCAAACCCCCTGATCGCCCTGCGGCTCTGTGTGTGACAGGGGGGGGGGGGGCCACAACCTCCCTATCTGCCCTTCTCTGTTCCTGACAGGGGAAGGCGCCCCGACCCCCTGATCAGCCCTGCTCTGTGCCTGATAGGGGGGAGCTCCCCAATCCCCTGATCGCCCTGCGGCTCTGTGTTTGACAGGGTGTGGTGCACCAACCCCTGATCCGCCCTGCTCTGTGTGTGACAGGAGGCAGTGCCCCAAATGCCCTATCGGCCCTACTCTGTGAGTGACAGGGGGGAGCTCCTCAACCCCCTGATCGGCCCTGCTCTGTGTGTGACAGGGTACGGAGCCCCAACCCCCCTGATGGGCCCTGCTCTGTGCATGACAGGGGGCAATGCCCCAACCCCCTGATGGGCCCTGCTCTGTGCATGACAGGGGGAAGCTCCCCAATCCCCTGATTGACCCTGCTCTGTGTGTGACAGGGTACAGAGCCCCAACCCCCTTGATGAGCCCTGCTCTGTGAATGACAGGGGGCAGCACACCAACCCCATGATCGGCCCTGCTCTATGAGTGACAGGGGGCAGCGCCCAAACCTCCTGATCGGCCCTGCTCTGTGCATGACAGGGGGTGGCGCTGCAACCTCCCCATCGACCCTGCCTTGAGTGTGACAGGGGGTGGTTCCCCAACCCCCTAATCGGCCCTACCCTGAGTGTGACTGAGGATGGCATCACAACCTCCTGATCCGCCCTGCTCTGTGCATGACAGGGGGCAGCGCCCCAAATCCCCAATCGGCCTTGCTCTGAGCCCGACCAGGGGCTGCACCTAGGGATTGGGCGTGCCCTCTGCCACCAGGGAGCAGGCCTAAGCCAGCAGGTCGTTATCTCCCGAGGGGTCCCAGACTGTGAGAGGGCACAGGCCGGGCTGGGGGACCTCCTCCCCACCCCCGAGTGCACAAATTTTTGTGCACCGGGCCTCTAGTATCATATATAGCAATAATGAGACAAATGAAAGGGATCAATTCATAATTTGTGTTAAACCCTTCCAACAAGTTACAGAATGTAGTTCATAAGCCAAGTTATGAGTCAAATTGTAACTTCTCAGTATGTCAATATATTCTCAATTTGTGAAATTCACTTGTTCACTTCTCATTGTTCATATAGATGTAAGCTCTTTATAATATTCATTGAAAAAACATTGAGTTATAGATCTATATGTTTTAAACAAGAAAATAAGTTTTAAGTTGTAGACTTCTCTGCATGAGTAATATGAAATATTCCACGACATTCTGAAATGGTTTATTCATTGGGAAAATGTTGCAGTTTGATTTTTTTTATTTCCATAAGAGTTTTTAATAAAAAGAATTGCATTGTGAAATGCAAGTGGACATTTTAATAATTCTTTTAAATTAATTGCCAGCATTGTTCTTTTTTTAATTTTTAATCTTTTATTTCTTTATTGGTTAAGGTATTTCATACGTGCCCTCATCCCCCCTTTACCCCCACTCCCCCCCTCCCCCCCACTCATGCTTTCATCCCCCTGCTGTCTGTGTCCATTGGTTGGGCTTATATGCATGCATACAAGTCCTTTGGTTGATCTCTCTCCCTTACCCCCACCCTCCCCTAGCTTCCCTCTGAGGTTTGACAGTCTGATTGCTGCTTCTCTGTCTCTGGATCTGTCCCTCTTCATCAGTCTATGTTGTTCACTATATTCCACAAAGGACTGAGATCATGTGTATCTTCAAGAGAAAACTTTCAAAACATTACTATACTATGAATAAATAAAAATTATACAATATAAAATTACTATGAATTTAAAACAAAGGCACAACTCAATAATAAGGGGAAATGTTTTTAGAGTGCACTCAATTTTTAACCTGTAGAAAAGTGAAAGCTATCCTTATTATACAAAACATAATTTTAGATACTTTAATCATTCTTGGGTAGACAGTGTAGAAAGTGCTAGACTTTTTAAAAAGTATTTTATAGTGTACTTAGTATTAGGTATACTGGAACGAGGCAGAAAATGATGGCAAGCATAGAGAGGATTTTGAATCTCAACAGGATATATATATATATATATACATCATTTTTTTTTAGAAAATGGGGGAAATAACTTAGTATAATCTATACAAATAATACTTATTAGACCTCATATAAAAAATAAGAACAAATAGTAAACGCCAACAATGGAATTGGTAGCATGTAAGAAATTTTATTTGCTTTGTCCATTTAACAAAATTCCTGTTGTTACAAATCAATATATATTAGTTTGCAATTACATTCTAGGCTCCAGTACATGCTATCTTAACAAAGAACACTTTCATAGAAATGTTAGGGCTGAGTAGAAGGGAGGAGTATTGCAGTTTCTATTCTAAAATTTCTAAAATGTTTATAAAGTCTTTTGCATCATGCAGATATTCATGAATGGCATATGTAGGGGGTATAGTAAGTTGGATAGAGGGTAAGGCAGTATCTGGGATGTGTGGTCTGCCTTGTGCTATGTGGTATTAAAAGGGGCCGTCTGCTCATATTGCTGGGGTGGTTGTAGAGATGGTGGTGGTAGAGGTGCATAAAAATGTTGGCTCTAGATCTGCAAATGCACTTTCCTAATTAATCAAGGACATAGTATACGTACTGACTACCAGTATATCCCTTACTGTTTCAATATAAAGTCAGAGGAATATAATGTGTTTCTCCTTTCTAGGTTATGCCATTTCAGCTATTAAAATGGAAGAACTTATTCTGTTGAAGCTTTGCATTAAAGAACTTTATGTTACAAACTATAGGAAATGGCTTAGGCTAATTGAGGGAAAAAATCAAGAACTTAACTGAACTTAGTAAAGGAAGGCTAATGACTTAGTCACTGTTTAAACAGCCCAGTATTTCAAAGGAGAGGAACTGAAGCAAGCCTAGCAGTGGAAAAAGCTTCAAGTGAGTTGCAAACAGAGGATAACTCACTACTACCACCATCCCCAATCTCTCACTCTCCTGTTTTACTCTTCCAAGTTATTAGTACAGATTGGTCATGGATAGATGTTTACTCGGGGTAACTAGGTCGGATGATGACAGGAAGATAGAGAAGTAATGACTTTACTTAACTAGTCTGGCTTGCCTACATATTTGGCAGAAAACAGAGCCTTTTTTCAAAGGAAGAAGTAAAAAAAATACTCAGATAAGAACAACAGTAACTGTAATCCATCTCTTAGCTTCTGTGTACTTGTGGACACACAGGTGCACATATAGTTCTTTTACATGTGTTTTTATGGGGAAGAATGCGGCACAAAATGAAAAGTTACAAGATAATCTAATATGTATACATAAAGGTGTCCAAAATATCATAGTACAGGTTTAAGCTTTAATAATTTCAAAAGGGTAAAAGCTACAAATTATAAAGATCATTTAAAAGTGGATTTATTTTATTTTCCATTTTCCCGTATAGTTTCGGGAATTATAAATAATACTTTTTGAGTTTTAATTTTTTCTTTCATATCCTCTGAGGATGGCACAGAGAAAAAAATTAACATTGGTAGTTAAAAATATACAGAGTCAAATAAGTATAAATGACATGGATGTAAATAAAAATGTAAATTGTGTTTTTCAACAGTTGGTAGCTGTCACCCTTCTAAAGTTATTAAACTTAAATATGCACTATGACATTTTAGAAACCTGTATATATACACGTTAATCTAAATATTAGAGTATCCTGTAATTGTTCATTGTGTGCTCTTACTTCCCCATGTATACATATGTATAAGGAGTGTATGTGCACCTGTGTTTCCACAAGTTTATAGAATTTTAGAGGTGGATTATAATTGCTTTTGCTTTCATCCATGCAGTACCTTTTTATACTTCCACAATGTCTGTCTTCCAGCCAAATAATGGTGCAGCTGAATACATTAGAGGAAGGTATTGAAAAAACGTATATCTTTATTTAAAGAAAGGGATATAGAAAAATATGTAAATTTGTTAACAAAGACCAATTGCATAGAGATGTGGGGGTGACTACAGGGGAGAAGAATTACAATCTGTACTATCAAGATTTTGTAGTGTTTGCAGTCTTTTGCATTAAGAATGTCTTCATGGATGGTATATGATAAAGTTGGAGAGAGGGAAGGCAGTATCTGGAATGACTTCTTGTCCCTTAGGAAAATGGTGGATGGTATTAAAAGGGGCCGTCTGCTGGGATAGGTGGTACGGTGTAGAGATGGTGGTGGTAGGTAGGAGTATAAAGGTTGGATAGTATGTCTGCTTGAAGGGAATGAGCCTCCTCAGTGGAGTTTAACCTTCACATCCTCTCTTTTAGGGGCTGAAAAACAGTCTCTTTAGTTGTACAAGGTTGTCTTCATGGCAAAATGCTTGTCATTTAGCGTCTAAATAATGCCTTCTCTTCTTTCTCCTTCTTCCTCCTAATACGTGCTTTTGAACTTTAGATGAGCCATGGCATTATGGAAAACATGGCAGCTGAAGCCCTCCCTGACCCCATACTCCACATGGTCCTGAAGGATTTTTAAAGTAGGGAAGACCCTGCAGCAGGCCATGCACCTGAATCCACTGTCCAGGGCCACCAGCCACTCAGGTGTCTTAACGCTGGGATACCCGCCCAGAGCTGGAGGCTGTGCTGGACTGTCAGCCTCCTCCCTTTTCTCCTGGGCTCCGCTGTCTAACATGGGCTCATGGGTAATCAGGTGTTTCTTCTCAGACATGTGATAGACGGGGACATTTTTATGGACCTTTCCAATGTAGGTCATTTCTTCCATTTTGATTTTTTTTGAGGGTGGCTCCCACCCTTCCTTTGTATGGTATAAGACGGCCACACCCCTTTTCAGTTGTACATGCATATAGTAAATTTTCATGGGCCTTACATCTGTCCCATGCACTGGGGACATAAAGGGCTCGTTATTATTAGGTGGGTGGGAAGGAATGTAGGGATGTGAATAGTCAGAGGAGTTCTCCGTTTGCTCCGAGTCCAGGGATATAGTTATCTCCTTGATTTCTAGGAAAGAAAATTTGAAACATAAAAAGATTAGAAAATATATGTAAGGACTGTAGGAGTTAAGGTACACATGCAATATGTGACCATGTGAAGTAAAAATAGACATATATGTGATATTTCAGAATTCTGTATGTGGTGTGCTATATCTGAGGTGTTTACATGGTATAACTATATCAGAATGAGGATATAGGTTGAGTAGCATGTTCTTCTAGAGTTGTATATATATTCTTGACCATATTTTGGAAGTGTTTCTGTGTTGCTAAAAGAGAATGGCAAATCGGTGAATGCATGCTTGTTATGTAGTGTGACAGCGCATGTGAACAGTGCAGGAGTGGTACCTGTTTTAATGTGAGACAGTGAGACTGAGTGTGTTATGGGCTTTCAGAATGTTCACCTCTATGAAGGTCTTATGGCCTGGTGGATGAAGTGGCATATGATTAGTAGGGACACAACAGATGAAAGTTCATTTCCTTCAGGGCATGTGAGTTTCTACAGTTTGACCTAAAGAGGTTATCTGTGTGAGGGGAAGTAGATTACTTATGGAACTAGTGTGTAAATGGGTGAGTCTGGAAATGATTGTGTGAAGGAATGAGGGTAACAGTGCATCTGGGTAATGCTGCTAGAGAATGGGAAATACAGATGAAGAAGTAAGGCCTGTGTATATGAGAGAACAAGGGAAAAGTAGGAGAAATGAGCCTTACCTGGTATGGAGGAGGACAGATGTGTGTGTGAGTGTGTGAGGATCTGATGTTGTGCTCATCTGAGGGGAAGGTTCTGAGTAAACTCTCATATCCATGTCAGCACTGTGCTCTACCTCAGGCACAGCTGTCCCAGTGCTGTATGTTGGGGATTTGTGCTGCAGGACTTTGCCCAGTTCTGGAAGGCTCACTTTCTATCTGTCCCTCCACAGAAGCCTCAGTCCTAGTCCTTCTGCCCTAAAGCCCTTTCCTGTTTTTGAGGGGAAAGTGAACTAATAGGGAGCAGGCTGAGGAATTGAGCTATAGCTCATGACCAAGCTCAGATCCCACCTTTGAATATTCCTTACCAGCATCATCAAGACGGGTACGCTTGGATGGGGTGGAGACACCGATAGGATGTTCTGAGAAGGAAGACTTTTCTCCTGCAGCCAGACCACAGGCTGGGGCTTCCACTGGTGACTCGGGCTGAGGGACATTGTCTTGGCTGATGCGGCGTCCTGGGCAATGGAATAAAATAGAACATTGAGATGAGGCATTTCCTGAGGTCTGTGTCAATTCAAAAAGTACATGTTGAGTGGACATGACATGTGAGACATTATTGCTACCCATGACACTTCTTCTCATAGAAATTAATATGAGTTTTCCATTTAAAATTCCATTAACTCCAAACTATAAGTAAACGTACTAAATGGTGTGTTTTGTGAATATCAGTGGGATTGGGTATCAAAGTGTTATTTGAATGTAATGTGCTTGGTGTTTAAATGCATAATGTGTTGGTTAAAACTGGGTCAAGGTTTAATGTGAGGTTGATTTGGTATTTACTAATGTGAATATGGGATGAACTTTATGTGACTGAAAAGGTTAAGGTTATGTGTGCTTTCTGTCTCTTGTTAGTTCAGCACACACTTATGTATGTAGAATGCATCATCAATAACGATGTATTTAAGTGCTTTATATATTATACTAGAGGCCTGGTGCACAAAAATTTGTGAACTCGGGGGTAGGGGGTGTCCCTCAGCCCGGCCTGTGCCCTCTCGCAGTCTGTGACCCCTCGGGGATGACCACTTGCTGGCTTAGGCCCGCTCCCTGGGGGATTGGGCCTAAGATGGCGATCAGACATTCCTCTGGCAGCCTGGCAGCCCCCGGGGGATGTCCATTTGCCAGCGGGGAGCAGACCTAAGCTGCAGTCAGACATCCTCAGCACTGCTGAGGAGGCAGGAGAGGCCCCCACCACCACCGCTGTACTGGCAGCCATCAGCCTGGCTTGTGGCTGAGCAGAGGTCCCCCCTGTGAGAGCGTACTGACCACCAGAGGGCAGCTCCTGCATTAAACGTCTGCCCCCTGGTGGTGAGTGTGTGTCATAGTGACCAGTCATTCCCAGTCTTTCTGCTGTTAGGGTCAGTTTGCATATTATCATTTTATTATATAGGATAGAGGCCTGGTGAATGGGTGGGGGCTGACTGGTTTGCCCTGAACGGTGATCTGGATCAGGGTGGGGGTCCCGCTTGGGTGCCTGGCCAGCCTGGATGAGGGGCTGATGGCTGTTTGCAGCTGGTCACAACCTCTTCAGGGTGGGGGTCCCCACTGGGCTGCCAGGCTAGCCTGGATGAGGGGCTGAGGGCCGTTTTCAGGCTGGCAGGTGACTGAAGCTCCCAACCTCTCCTTTTTTTCTTTTTTTAAAAAATTTTATTCTGAGATTTATTTACCTTCTATGGCTATCACTGGAGCTGAGAGCTGGCTCCAGCTGTGAGGCCCTGGCTGGCTGAAAGCAGGTATCTGGGTTTGTTTACCTTCTATAATTGAAACTCTGTTGCCATCACTGGCGCTCTAAGCTCTGAGGCCCCAGCTTGCTGAAAGCAGGTATCTGGGGTTTGTTTAGCTTCTATAATTGAAACATTGTTGCTTCCAGAGCTCAGAGCTGGGCCGTGGCAGGCGGGGAACCTTGGCTTCCTCCATCACTGGAGCAAGCACACCTCCAGCTTGCTTCAGCTGCCTGGCTGCCGGCTGCCATCTTGGTTGGCAGTTAATGTGCATATCCTGCTGATTAGCCAATAGGAAGTGTAGTGGAGGAATGGTCAATTACCATGTTTGTCTATTATTAGATAGGATTGTTAAGATAAGGCATGTTATTACTGAGAATATACTGTGAGACTAGAGCAGTTAGTGTATTTGCAAAATGTGAGGGAATAATTAAAGGGGATGTGGAAATGAAGTTATATAAAATAAAAAATACCTGTGATTTGAAAAAAAATGGCAGAGAGTTCAGAGGAGGATGTATAACATTAGAAATAAAAAGTATGAAACATTGAGTTCTGAAGGGAGTCAGATAGAATATGGGAACTAAGGCCTAGCAATCTAACTCTTAAGCATTCACTGAACAGAAATGTATCCATAGTGAAAAATACATGCAATATATTACCCACAATATCACTTTTCAAGCAGCTCAGAATGGAAGCAACCCTAATGACCAGATAATTATAGTCAATGAAAATATAATATTCATGCAATGATATACATGTACCAAAAAGGAGCAAAATTAATGTCATACACAACATGGATAAATTCCAAAATATATTGATTAATGAAAGGAGCTAGACACCAAGTATATACTGTGCCCTTGTATTTCCATAAAATTTAAAAACAAGGATACTAACCTAGCGTCTTAGGAGTCAGAGAAATTATAACGGTTTGCATGGCATGGACAAAAATCCAGCATGGAGAATTCAGATGCATGTGAAATGTGGTAGGGAAATGAATGATGGGGAAAGTGAAAGCAAAGGGGTCTTATATGAGATAAATGTGAATGGGAAATACTGGCTATGTAAATATATGGATGTGATGGTGTCTTTGCCTGGGTATCTCTGCACTGTACCTCAAGTTCAGTTCTTGAGGATCCTACCACCTTGGGCCTATGTTAAGTTATTAGTGCTTCCCAGGATCCTGGTAATATGACATGTGCTTGGCCAGCTCATAGGAACCTATTCTTCCATGGTTCTCTGATAAAACTCTCATCCCCTTAGGCCCTCGCCCATGATTTCCTCAAAAGAACACTGTTCTCCACTGATCTCCTTGGGCTCCCTCCAGCTGTTTTTGGTGTTTTCCGTTGCTTCCACTGCAGATCCTACTAAGAAGATGCAGAATCATTGCAGTATCTGTTTGTACTGGGCAGCTTGTTGTCGGTTAATGGGCAGAAACACTCAGCTCAACCATGGGTTCTGACTAGATCCTACCTCCCTTTGCATCCTACTCAATAGTCCCTCCTTACCAGCATCATTCTGTTTGTTTTTAGAAAAGATGCAGGGTAAAATCTCTGAGGAAGAGGCCTTCCATGCTTTCTGGCATTGAGTTAGGGCCACTGCCTTGTGTTTGTGCTGCAAAGCATCTCCTGAATTCAGCTTTGCTGAGAAATTAAATAAAAGTAATAGATATGCAGCCAATTCTTGTAAATTGTGTATTTACCTGTCCTTTAAACAAAGCGTCTACCATGTACCACATTCATGGAGCACACACAGCCTGGATGGGTAGTGTTATGTGGTTCCTATGAAAATAATAAATGCACGGAGTAGTTATTGTGCTAATATATGTCCTGGGTGACTGGGTTTGTTCAAAGTGGCTTCTTTGAAAATGGAACCGAGATTGCTGTGCTCTTTCAACCTGGACATAAAACTATGTTATCTTTGTTAGCTTCCCTTGAAGGTAGTTCTGACCATGAGAATACATTACTTACAATAGAAAATGATTGGAAATGACATGTGCCATTTCAGGCTTCGCCATACAAACCTTGAATGTGCTGCTCTGTGCTCTTCTGTTTCCTGACTGGCAGGAATGCTGGCATCTCAGAGGCTCCAGTACAGGAAACTTTTTGTAGTGGTTGTTGGAATACTGGGAAAGAAAATTTTTAACATAAGCAAGCTAGAAGATGTGTGTGAAATCTATAGGGGTTCAGATATCCACGACCCACATGAGAATTTGGAGTGAAAGTTCATATGCATATTATATTTCAGAATTCTATGTGTGGGATACTTTGAGGTGTTCACGTGGCATATCAATGTGGTAATGAGGATGTAGTTTTATATGCAAATATGTTTTGGAATTGTATGTATGTATTAGAATATTTCTGGTGAGTGTTTTCCATGTTGGTAAAGAGGATGGGGAAGAACTGTGTGCATGTTTGCAATGTGGTTTGACAGCACATGTGAATGGTGCAGGACTGATCCTTGTTCTTACTGTAAGACAGTGAGACTGAGAGTATTAGGGGAAGGGTGTGTAAGATCTCAGAATGTTCAGTTCAGTGAAGATCTGAAGGCCTGGTAGCTGAAGTGCCATATAGATTAGAAAGGAAACAGATGAAAGTAAATTTTCTTCAGGGCATATAAGTTTATTCGACTTTGACCTAAAGAGGTTTTCTGTGTGAGGGGATGTGGATTATCTATGGGATTAGTGTGTGCATATTATGGAATTAGTGAATCTGATATTGATTATGTGATAACGTGAAGGCAAGAGTGTATCACCGTAATGGGAATGGAGAATGGGAAAGAGAGATGAAGAGGGAAAGCCTGTGTATATGATAGAACAAGGAAAAAGAAGGACATACAGAGCCATACTTGGTATGGAGGGTGACAGATGTGTGAGTGAGTGTGTGAGGATCTGACTTTGTGCTTCCCAGTGAGTAAGGTCTTAGTAAAATGTCATACACACACATCAGCACTGTCTATTGCCTCAGTTTCAGCTGGCGCTATGCTGGAAATTTGTGCTGAGCGACTTTGCCCTGTCCTTGAAGGCACACTGCCTACTTGTCCGTCTGCAGGAGCCTTAGTCCTAGTCCCTCTTTCCTGAAGTCCCTTTCTGCATTTTTGGGGAAAATGAACGAAGTAGAGAGTAAGCTGAGCAATTAAGCTATATCTCATGATCAATTTCAGATCCCTCCTTTGTTTATTCCTTACCATCCTCATCACGACGTGTTTTTCCAAACATGTGTATCTTCATACACCCCTTCGATGGTGAGAAAACAACGTTGATAGGTTTACAGAAGGCAGACTTTTTCCCTTCTGTCTGACCAAAGGCTGGCGCCTCCAATGGTGACTTGGGTAGAGGCGTCTTGTCTTGGGTATTGCAGTGTCCTGGGCAATGGAATAAAAAAGAACACTGAGATGAGGCATTTTCTGGGGTCTTTGTCAATTCAAAAACTGCATGTTCAGTGGACATTACATGTCAGGCATCATCATTTCACTTGACACTTGCTCTCACAGTAATTAAGGTGACTTTCCCATTTAAAATTATATTTATTCCAAGCTATAAGTAAACTCTTATTAAATGGTGTGTTTGGTGGATGTCAGTTGGATTGGGTATCTTGCACGTGATATTTCTGGAGATCTATCTCTACAGATTATCAACACCTTCGAACCATGCCTGAAAGACAGTATGCAGAAATTGAAAGGTGGATATCAATTCAAATTCCTTATGAAAAATTGTGCATTTAGTAGATATATGGTGTGACTTTTATGAAGTTCTTAATGAATATCAAGATATTTACATTGCTCTTTATACTGATATATATATATATTTGTATACATATATAGGCAGAGCTGTAAAAGGATAAATGTTTATTTTTGAAGAAATTATACACTATTTTGTCACCATTCCTGTTTCAATCTTAGCAAACTCGCTGCTGCTTAATTCACTGTAAGATTATCTTCATGTCTCTGGAATGTGTGCACTATAGTATTATTCATATTTATAGCAAAATGCCATGGTGAATGTAATGTACTTAGTGTTTACATTTCTAATGCGTTGTTTAAAACTGGGTTGAGGTATAATGTTATTGAGTTGGTGTTTGCAAATGTAAATGTGGAATGAGCTTTGTGTGACTGAGGAGGGTATGTGTGTTTTTTGGCACTGTGTTAGTTCAGTACATATTTATTGCATAATGTGTAGATTGCATTATCAATAATAATGGACTTACGTGCTTTATATATTATGTTGTTTAGATAAGGAATGTTATCACTAAGAATATTGTCTTTGAGACTAGAGCAGTTAGTACATTTCCAAAATGTGAGACAATAGTTATAGAATCTGGGGATGTGAAAATCAAGGTTTATAAGAGAAAGAATGCCTGTGCTTAAAAAATAATGGCACAGAATATTTTCTGATACTAGATATGCCATAACGAGAAATTGCATTAGAAAGCAAAATGTGAAATATTGACTTTTGAGGAGGTTAAAATAGAATATGGCCCCTATGGCCTAGCATTCTAATTCTTCAGCATTCACCGCATAGAATTATGCTCATATTGACAAATATATGTACTAGATTGCCCAGAACATCACATTTTCAAGTAGTTCAAAGTCAAAGCAGCCTGAATGATCGGAAGAGTATAAACAATGAAGAAATAATATTAATAAAATGATATATATATACCAAAAAGGAACAAAATTAACATCATGTACAACATGGATGAATTCCACAAATATAGTAATGAGTGAAAGGAGCTAGACACAAAGTATATACTGTGCCCTTGTATTTCCATAAATTTTAAAAAACAAGGATACTAATCTAGCGTCTTAGGAGTCAGAGAAATCATAACGGTTTGCATGGCATGGACAAAAATCCAGCATGGAGAATTTAGATGCATGTGGAATGTTATAGGGAAATGAATGATGGGGACAGTGACAGCAAAGGGGTCTTATATGAGATGAATGTGAATGGGAAATACTGACTATGTAAATATATGGATGTGATGGTGTCTTTGCCTGGGTATCTCTGCACTGTACCTCAAGTTCAGTTCTTGAGGATCCTACCACGTTGGGCCTATGTTAAGTTATTAGTGCTTCCCAGGATCCTGGTAATATGACATGTGCTTGGCCAGCTCATCGGAAAGTATTCTTCCATGTTTCTCTGATAAAACTCTCATCCCCTTAGGCCCTCTCCCATGATTTCCTCAAAAGAACACTGTTCTCCACTGATCTCCTTGGGCTCCCTCCAGCTGTTTTCAGTCTTTTCCGATGCTTCTGCTGCTGATCCTACTATGAAGATGCAGAATCATTGGAGTATCTGTTTGTACTGGGCAGCTAGTTGTCGGTTAATGGGCAGAAACACTTAGCTCAACCGTGGGTTCTGTCTAGATCCCACCTCCGTTTGCATCCTACTCAATAGTCCCTCCTTACCAGCATCATTTTGCTTGTCTTTAGAAGAGATGGAGGGAAAACTCTCTGAAGAGGAGGCCTTCCATGCTTTCTGGGGTTGAGTTGGGGCCTCTGCCTTGTGCCTGTGCTGCGAAGCATCTCCTGAATTCAGCTTTGCTGAGAAATTAAATATAAGTAATAGATACTCATCCCATTCATGTAATTTGTGTTTTTACCTGTCCATTACACAAAGCGTCTACCATGTACCACATTCATGGAGCACACACAGCCTGGATGGGTAGTGTTATGTGGTTCCTATGAAAATAATAAATGCACGGAGTAGTTATTGTGCTAATATATGTCCTGGGTGACTGGGTTTGTTCAAAGTGGCTTCTTTGAAAATGGAACCGAGATTGCTGTGTTCTTTCAACCTGGACATAAAACTATGTTATCTTTGTTAGCTTCCCTTGAAGGTAGTTCTGACCAAGAGAATACATTACTACAATGGAGAATAATTGGAAATGACGTGTGCCATTTCAGGCTTCGCCATACAAACCTTGAATGTGCCGCTCTGTGCTCTTCCGTTTCATGACTGGCTGGAATGCTGGCATCTCAGAGGCTCCAGTAAAAGAAACTTTTTGAAGTGGTTGTTGGAATACTGGGAAAGAAAATTTTTAACATAAGCAAGCTAGAAGATGTGTGTGAAATCTATAGGGGTTCAGATGTCCATGACCCACATGAGAATTTGGAGTGAAAGTTCATATGCATATTATATTTCAGAATTCTATTTGTGGGATACTTTGAGGTGTTTACATGGTATAACAATGTGGGAATGAGGGTGTAGTTTTGTATGCAAATATTTTTAGAATTCTATGTATGTATTAGAATATTTCTGGTGAGTGTTTTCCATGTTGGTAAAGAGGATGGGGATGAGTGTGTGCATGTTTGCAATGTGGTATGACAGCACATGTGAACGGTGCAGAACTGGTCCTTGTTCTTACTGTAAGACAGTGAGACTGCGAGTATTAGGGGAAGGATGTATAAGATCTCAGAATGTTCAGTTCAGTGAAGATCTGAAGGCCTGGTAGCTGAAGTGCCATATAGATTAGAAAGGAAACAGATGAAAGTAAATTTTCTTCAGGGCATAAAAGTTCATTAGACTTTGACCTAAAGAGGTTTTCTGTGTGAGGGGATGTGGATTATTTATGGGATTAGTGTGTGCATATTATGGAATTTGTGAATCTGATAATGATTATGTGAAGAAGTGAAGGCAAGAGTGTATCTCCGTAATGGGAATGGAGAATGGGAAAGAGAGATGAAGAGGGAAAGCCTGTGTATATGATAGAACAAGGAAAAAGAAGGACATACAGAGCCATACTTGGTATGGAGGGTGACAGATGTGTGAGTGGGTGTGTGAGGATCTGACTTTGTGCTTCCCAGAGAGTAAGGTCTTAGTAAAATGTCATACACACACATCAGCACTGTCTATTGCCTCAGTTTCAGCTGGCGCTATGCTGGAAATTTGTGCTGAGCGACTTTGCCCTGTCCTTGAAGGCACACTGCCTACTTGTCCGTCTGCAGGAGCCTTAGTCCTAGTCCCTCTTTCCTGAAGTCCTTTTCTGCATTTGAGGGGCATATGAACTAAGTAGAGAGTAAGCTGAGCAATTAAGCTACATCTCTTGATCAAGTTCGATCCCTCCTTTGTTTATTCCTTACCATCCTCATCACGTGTTTTTCCGAACATGTGTATCTCCATACACGGCTTAGTTGGTGAGAAAACATCGGTGAAAGGTTCATAGAATGCTGACTTTTTCCCTGCTGCCTGACCACAGGCTGGGGCCTCCAATGGTGACTTGGGTAGAGGTGTCTTGTCTTGGGTATTGCAGTGTCCTGGGCAATGGAATAAAAAAGAACACTGAGATGAGGCATTTTCTGGGGTCTTTGTCAATTCAAAAACTGCATGTTCAGTGGACATTACATGTCAGGCATCATCATTTCACTTGACACTTGCTCTCACAGTAATTAAGGTGACTTTCCCATTTAAAATTATATTTATTCCAAGCTATAAGTAAACTCTTATTAAATGGTGTGTTTGGTGGATGTCAGTTGGATTGGGTATCTTGCACATGATATTTCTGGAGATCTATCTCTACAGATTATCAACACCTTTGAATCATGCCTGAAAGACAGTATGCAGAGATTGAAAGGTGGATATCAATTCAAATTCCTTATGAAAAATTGTGCATTTAGTAGATATATGGTGTGACTTTTATGAAGTTCTTAATGAATATCAAGATATTTACATTGCTCTTTATACTGATATATATATATATACATATATATATATTTGTATACATATATAGGCAGAGCTGTAAAAGGATAAATGTTTATTTTTCAAGAAATTATACACTATTTTGTCACCATTCCTGTTTCAATCTTAGCAAACTCGCTGCTGCTTAATTCACTGTAAGATTATCTTCATGTTTCTGTAACATGTGCACTATAGTATTACTCATATTTATAACAAAATGCCATAGTGAATGTAATGTACTTAGTGTTTACATTTCTAATGCGTTGTTTAAAACTGGGTTGAGGTATAATGTTATTGAGTTGGTGTTTGCAAATGTAAATGTGGAATGAGCTTTGTGTGACTGAGGAGGGTATGTGTGCTTTTTGTCACTGTGTTAGTTCAGCACATATTTATTGCATAATGTGTAGATTGCATTATCAATAATAGTGGACTTAAGTGCTTTATATATTATGTTGTTTAGATAAGGAATGTTATCACTAAGAATATTGTCTTTGAGACTAGAGCAGTTAGTATATTTCCAAAATGTGAGACAATAGTTGTAGAATCTGGGGATGTGAAAATCGAGGTTTATAAGAGAAAGAATGCCTGTGCTTAAAAAATAATGGCAGAGAATATTTTGTAATACTAGATATGCCATAACAAGAAATTGCATAAGAAAGCAAAATGTGAAGTATTGACTTTTGAGGAGGTTAAAATAAAATATGGCCCCTATGGCCTAGCATTCTGATTCTTCAGCATTCACCGCATAGAATTATGGTCATATTGAAAAATATATGTACTAGATTGCCCAGAACATCACATTTTCAAGTAGTTCGAAGTCAAAGCAACCTGAATGATCGGAAGAGTATAATCAATGAATAAATAATATTGATAAAATGATATACATATACCAAAAAGGAACAAAATTAACATCATGTACAACATGGATGAATTCCACAAATATAGTAATGAGTGAAAGGAGCTAGACAAAAAGTATATACTGTGCCCTTATATTTCCATAAATTTTAAAAAACAAGGATACTAATCTAGCGTCTTAGGAGTCAGAGAAATCATAACGGTTTGCATGGCATGGACAAAAATCCAGCATGGAGAATTTAGATGCATGTGGAATGTTATAGGGAAATGAATGATGGGGACAGTGACAGCAAAAGGATCTTATATGAGATGAATGTGAATGGGAAGTACTGGCTATGTAAATATATGGATATGATGGTGTCTTTGCCTGGGTATCTCTGCACTGTACCTCAAGTTCAGTTCTTGAGGATCCTACCACCTTGGGCCTATGTTAAGTTATTAGTGCTTCCTAGGATCCTGGTAATATGACATGTGCTTGGCCAGATCATAGGAACGTATTCTTCCATAGTTCTCTGGTAAAACTCTCATCCCCTGAGGCCCTCTCCCATGATTTCCTCAAATAGAAAACTGTTCTCCACTCCTTGGGCTCCCTCCAGCTCTTTGCGGTGTTTTCCCTTCTTCCACTGCTGATCCTACTAAGACAGTGAAGGCGAACCTTTTGAGCTCGGTCTGTCTGCATTTTGAAAAACCCTACCTTAACTCTGGTGCCGTGTCACATATAGAAATTTTTTGATATTTGCAATGATAGTAAAACAAAGATTTATATATTTAATATTTATTTTATATATTTAAATGCCATTTAACAAAGAAAAATCTACCAAAAAATGAGTTCAGTTGTCACCTCTGACAGGCGTGTCATAGGTTCGCCATCACTGTACTAAGAAGATGCAGAATCATTGGAGTATCTGTTTGTACTGGGCAGCTTGTTGTCGGTTAATGGGCAGAAACACTCAGCTCGACCATGGGTTCTGTCTAGATCCCACCTCCGTTTGCATCCTGCTCAATAGTCCCTCCTTACCAGCATCATTTTGCTTGTCTTTAGAAGAGATGGAGGGAAAACTCTCTGAAGAGGAGGCCTTCCATGCTTTCTGGCGTTGAGTTGGGGCCTCTGCCTTGTGCCTGTGCTGCGAAGCATCTCCTGAATTCAGCTTTGCTGAGAAATTAAATAAAAGTAATAGATACTCATCCCATTCATGTAATTTGTATATTTACCTGTCCATTACACAAAGCGTCTACCATGTACCACATTCATTGAGCACACACAGCCTGGATGGGTAGTGTTATGTGGTTCCTATGAAAATATTAAATGCACGGAGTAGTTATTGTGCTAATATATGTCCTGGGTGACTGGGTTTGTTCAAAGTGGCTTCTTTGAAAATGGAACCGAGATTGCTGTGTTCTTTCAACCTGGACATAAAACTATGTTATCTTTGTTAGCTTCCCTTGAAGGTAGTTCTGACCAAGAGAATACATTACTTACAATGGAAAATGATTGGAAATGACATGTACCATTTCAGGCTTCGCCATACAAACCTTGAATGTGCCGCTCTGTGCTCTTCTGTTTCCTGACTGGCAGGAATGCTGGCATCTCAGAGGCTCCAGTAAAAGAAACTTTTTGAAGTGGTTGATGGAATACTGGGAAAGAAAATTTTTAACATAAGCAAGCTAGAAGATGTGTGTGAAATCTATAGGGGTTCAGATGTCCATGACCCACATGAGAATTTGGAGTGAAAGTTCATATGTATATTATATTTCAGAATTCTATGTGTGGGATACTTTGAGGTGTTCACGTGGCATATCAATGTGGTAATGAGGATGTAGTTTTATATGCAAATATGTTTTGGAATTGTATGTATGTATTAGAATATTTCTGGTGAGTGTTTTCCATGTTGATAAAGAGGATGGGGAAGAACTGTGTGCATGTTTGCAATGTGGTATGACAGCACATGTGAATGGTGCAGGACTGGTACTTGTTCTTACTGTAAGACAATGAGACTGAGAGTATTAGGGGAAGGGTGTATGAGATCTCAGAATGTTCAGTTCAGTGAAGATCTGAAGGCCTGGTAGCTGAAGTCCCATATAGATTAGAAAGGAAACAGATGAAAGTAAATTTTCTTCAGGGAATATAAGTTTTCGACTTTGACCTAAAGAGGTTTTCTGTGTGAGGGGATTTGGATTTTTTATGGGATTAGTTTGTGCATATTATGGAATTAGTGAATCTGATAATGATTATGTGATGAAGTGAAGGTAAGAGTGTATCTCCGTAATGGGAATGGAGAATGGGAAAGAGAGATGAAGAGGGAAAGCCTGTGTATATGGGAGAACAAGGGAAAAGAAGTACATACAAAGCCTTACCTGCAGGTTTGGAGGATGACAGATGTGTGAGTGAATGTGTGAGGATCTGATTTTGTGCTCATCTGAGGGGAAGGTTCTGAGTAAACTCTCATATCCATGTCAGCACTGTGCTCTACCTCAGGCACAGCTGTCCCAGTGCTGTATGTTGGGGATTTGTGCTGCAGGACCTTGCCCAGTTCTGGAAGCTGTACTCTCTACCTGTCCCTCCACAGAAGCCTTAGTCCTAGTCCTTCTGCCCTAAAGCCCTTTCCTGTTTTTGAGGGGAAAGTGAACTAATAGGGAGCAGGCTGAGGAATTGAGCTACAGCTCATGACCAAGCTCAGACCCCACCTTTGTATATTCCTTACCATCATCATATAGACGGGTACGCTTGGATGGGGTGGACACACCGATAGGATGTTCTGAGATGGAAGACTTTTCTCCTGCAGCCGGACCACAGGCTGGGGCTTCCACGGGTGACTCGGTCTGAGGGACATTGTCTTGGCTGATGCAGCGTCCTGGGCAATGGAATAAAATAGAACATTGAGATGAGGCATTTCCTGAGGTCTGTGTCAACTCAAAAAGTACATGTTGAGTGGACATGACATGTGAGGCATCATTGCTACCCATGACACCTCTTCCCAAAGAAATTAATGAGTTTTCCATTTAAAATTCCATTAACTCCAAACTATAAGTAAACGTACTAAATGGTGTGTTTTGTGAATATCAGTGGGATTGGGTATCAAAGTGTTATTTGAATGTAATGTGCTTGGTGTTTAAATGCATAATGTGTTGGTTAAAACTGGGTTAAGGTTTAATGTGAGTTTGATTTGGTATTTGCTATTGTGAATATGGGATGAACTTTATGTGACTGAAAAGGTTAAGGTTATGTGTGCTTTCTGTCTCTTGTTAGTTCAGCACACACTTATGTATATAGAATGCATTATCAATAATGATGTATTTATGTGCTTTAAATATTATACTAGAGGCTTGGTGGACAAAAATTTGTGCACTCAGGGGTGGGGGCGGGTCCCTCAGCCCGGCCTGTGCCCTCTCGCAGTCTGTGACCCCTCGGGGATGACCACTTGCTCGCTTAGGCCCGCTCCCCGGGGGATTGGGCCTAAGATGGCAATCAGACATTCCTCTGGCAGCCTGGCAGCCCTCGGGGGATGTCCATTTGCCAGCAGGGAGCAGACCTAAGCTGCAGTCAGACATCCTCAGCACTGTCCCCCACCACCACCGCTGTACTGGCAGCCATCAGCCTGGCTTGTGGCTGAGCAGAGGTCCCCCCTGTGAGAGCGCACTGACCACCAGAGGGCAGCTCCTGTATTGAGCGTCTGCCCCCTGGTGATGAGTGTGTGTCATAGTGACCAGTAATTCCCAGTCTTT
Source organism: Myotis yumanensis (assembly GCF_028538775.1). Classification (NCBI taxonomy): domain Eukaryota; kingdom Metazoa; phylum Chordata; class Mammalia; order Chiroptera; family Vespertilionidae; genus Myotis; species Myotis yumanensis. Next base: position 75,214,842 of record NW_027223759.1, on the reverse strand, counting down.
CTGCTGTTAGGGTCAGTTTGCATATTACCCTCTTATTATATAGGATAGAGTCCTGATGTACGGGTGGGAGCCGGCTGGTTTGCCCTGAAAGGTGTTCCGAATCAGAGTGGGGGTCCTGCTTGGATGCCTGGCCAGCCTGGATGAGGGGCTGATGGCTGTTTGCAGCTGGTCACACCCCCTTCAGGGTGGGGGTCCCCACTGGGGTGCCTGGCCAGTCTGGGTGAGGGGCTGAGGGCTGTTTTCAGGCTGGCAGGTGACTGAAGCTCCCAACCTCTCCTTTTTTTCTTTTCTTTTTTTTATACTGGGATTTTTTTTTACCTTCTATGGCTGTCACTGGAGCTGAGAGCCCACTTTAGCTCTGAGGCTCGGCTCCAGCTCTGAGCCCTCTGCTGCTGAAAGCATGTATCTGGGCTATGTTTAGCTTCTATAATTGAAACACTGTTGCAACTCCAGCTCTGAGGCCTTGCTGGCTGAAAGCAGATTTCTGGGGATTGTTTAGCTTCTGTAATTGCAACATAGTTGCATTGACTGCAGCTCAGAGGCCGGCAGCAGCAGGCTGGGAACCTTGGCTTCCTCCATCACTGGAGCAAGCAAGCCTTCCTGTTCGCTTCAGCTGACTGGCTGGAATGCTGGCATCTCAGAGGCTCCAGTACAGGAAACTTTTTTTTTTTATCCCAATTTTATTTATTAATTTTTTCTTTTTTCTTTTTATTGCTTAAAGTATTACAAAGGGTATTACATATGTGTCCTTTCCCTCCCCGCCTTGACAATCCCCTGGTCTCCCCTAAACCCCAAGGAAACTTTTTGATGTGGTTGGAATACTGGGAAAGAAACTTTTGGAATACTGGGAAAGGAACTTTTGGAATACTGGGAAAGAAAATTTTTAACATAAGCAAGCTAGAAGATGTGTGTGAAATCTATAGGGGTTAAGATATCCATGACCCACACAAGAATTTGGAGTGAAAGTTCATATGCATATTATATTTCAGAATTCTATGTGTGGGATACTTTGAGGTGTTTACATGGTATAACAATGTGGGAATGAGGATGTAGTTTTGAATGCAAGTATTTTTAGAATTCTATGTATGTATTAGAATATTTCTGGTGAGTGTTTTCCATGTTGGTAAAGAGGATAGGGAAGAATTGTGTGCATGTTTGCAATGTGGTATGGCAGCACATGTGAATGGTGCAGGACTGGTCCTTGTTCTTACTGTAAGACAGTGAGACTGTGAGTATTAGGGGAAGGTTGTATGAGATCTCAGAATGTTCAGTTCAGTGAAGATCTGAAGGCCTGGTAGCTGAAGTCCCATATAGATTAGAAAGTAAATTTTCTTCAGGGCATAAAAGTTCATTAGACTTTGACCTAAAGAGGTTTTCTGTGTGAGGGGATGTGGATTATTTATGGGATTAGTGTGTGCATATTATGGAATTAGTGAATCTGATAATGATTATGTGATGAAGTGAAGGCAAGAGTGTATCACCGTAATGGGAATGGAGAATGGGAAAGAGAGATGAAGAGGGAAAGCCTGTGTATATGGGAGAACAAGGGAAAAGAAGGACATACTGAGCCTTACTTGGTATGGAGGGTGACAGATGTGTGAGTGGGTGTGTGAGGATCTGACTTTGTGCTTCCCAGAGAGTAAGGTCTGAGTAAAATGTCATACACACACATCAGCACTGTCTATTGCCTCAGTTTCAGCTGGCGCTATGCTGGAAATTTGTGCTGAGCGACCTTGCCCTGTCCTTGAAGGCACACTGCCTACTTGTCCGTCTGCAGGAGCCTTAGTCCTAGTCCCTCTTTCCTGAAGTCCGTTTCCGCATTTGAGGGGAAAATGAACTAAGTAGAGAGTAGGCTGAGCAATTAAGCTACATCTCTTGATCAAGTTCAGATCCCTCCTTTGTTTATTCCTTACCATCCTCATCACGACGTGTTTTTCTGAACATGTGTACCTCCACACACCCCTTAGATGGTGAGAAAATAACGTTGATAGGTTTACAGAAGGCAGACTTTTTCCCGTCAGCCTGACCACAGGCTGGGGCCTCCAATGGTGACTTGGGTAGAGGTGTCTTGTCTTGGGTATTGCAGTGTCCTGGGCAATGGAATAAAAAAGAACACTGAGATGAGGCATTTTCTGGGGTCTTTGTCAATTCAAAAACTCATGTTCAGTGGACATTACAGGTTAGGCATCATCATTTCACTTGACACTTGCTCTCACAGTAATTAAGGTGACTTTCCCATTTAAAATTATATTTATTCCAAGCTATAAGTAAACTCTTTTAAAAAAAAATTTTTTTGTTGATACTTGCTTGACTTTATTTTTTTTATTGTCTTATTGCTTAAAGTATTCCAAACCTATTACATATGTCTCCTTTTTTCCCCCACCCTTGACAATATCCTGGCCTCCACTACCTCCAGTGTGTTATGTCCTTTTGTTATGCTTATATGCATGCACACAAGTCCTTCGGTTGATCTCTTACCGCCCCTCCCTCCTGCCCCCCACCGTCCCTGGCCTTCCCACTGCAGTTTGACAATCTGTTTGAGGCAGCTCTTATTAAATGGTGTGTTTGGTGGATGTCAGTTGGATTGGGTATCTTGCATGTGATATTTCTGGAGATCTACATAGATTATCAACAACTTAATGTCTTGTGTGAAAGACAGTGTGCAGGAACAAAAGTTGGATATCAATCCAATTTCCTCATGAAAAAGTGTACAATTTGAAAGTTTGTAGTGTGAATTTCTTGAAGCATCCTGCATATATCTATATATTTATATTTCTACCTTTAGTGATATTGATATACAGAGATACAAAACGATGAATTTTTATTTTTGAAGAAATTATATTATTACGTCACTGTCCCTGTTTCAATGTTAGCCAAGCTCAATGCTCATTATTATCATCATATCTCATGAATGTATATCCTACATATATTATTCATATTTGTAGCAAAATGCTATGGTGAAGGTAATGTGCCTGGTGTTTAAGTTTATAATGTGTTGGTTAAAACTAGATTAAGGTTTAATGTGTGATTGATTTGGTGTTTGCAAATCTGAATATGGGTTGGGCTTTGTTTGCCGGAGAATGGTATATGTGCTCTTTGTGTGTTAGGTCAGCACATATTTATGTGTGTAGATTGAATTTCCTATAATGAAGGATTTGTGTGTTTTTCATATCATGCAGTTTAGATAGGGAATTTTATTATTGAGAATATTCTCTTTGAGACTAGTGAAATTGCAAAATGTGTGAGGGCATAATGAAAGAATGTGAAGATGTAAAAATGAAGGTGTATAAGAGAAAGAATACCTTTGCTTTAAAAAAGATGCAACAAGCACAAAAAAGAGTGTGTAAATTAGGAGGCCAGTAACATGTAATTGCCTGAGAAGTTAAAAGCATGAAAGATTGAGTTCTGAAGCGGTTAAGATAGAATATGGCACTTTAGGCCCAGCAGTCTAGCTCTTCAGCATTCATCAAGTAGAAATGTGTCCATACTGAAAAATACTTGTAATAGAATGCCTAGAACATAACCTTTTCATGTAGTTCAGACACAAAGTAACCGAAATGCTCAGAAAAGTATAATCAATGGAGAAATTATATTCATGCAATTTCATACAGATACCAAGAATAAAAAAGCTAAAGTCAAATGCTACATGAATGAATATCACAAATATAACGAAGAGAGAAAGGAACCAGACACAAAGTATGTATTTTGCACCTCTGTTTACCTAAAATTTAAAAGCAGGGATACCAATCTCACAAACAAAATAGAAACAGAGGCATGGACACATAGAATAGACTGACCCCTCTCACAGAGGAGGAGAGAGGAGATGGGATGAGAGAAGGCAAAGGGATTAGCCAAAGAGCACATATGCATACTTGATGGACACAGACAACAGTGTTGTGATGGCCACAGGAAAGGGGGAGTGGGTGCGGAGGAGGTGGGCAAGACTTAAGGCGGTCGGGCAATGACAACTCTGTAATAGTACCAATGATAAAAATAAAGTTAAAATATGATGTTGCCTAAGGTCCCCTGGAGGATGCAGAAATCCCAAACAAGTTGGAAATACCAGTTCCCTTGAGGAACGTGAGCTACCATTAGAACTTCGGGGTTGGCTCCAATCTGTCTCCCCCCACCCCTGACCAACAGTTCTTCCATATACTGGTTGCTTGTTTACTTTTAATCTCCATAGTAACCAAAGTATTCCAGTTTTCCAGTTTTCAGAAAGAGCCAAACTTTCTCCTTAATTTAACCCTCATTGTTAATGGTTGTTTTTTTGTTTTGTTGTGAGTGTGTGTGTGTGTGTGTGTGTGTGTATCCCATTTTTTCTTACATTTCACATAGTAGGCCCACATTTACATCTTCATAATCTAAAACATAACAATTCATTTTTACCCCTGAGTAAATAAATTCTATCTGATATTAAACACTCATCCTTGCACAATAAGTTTCAGTGTTCAAAGTCCTTCTCCCCCTCCCTCCCCCCAATTTATTGCTCACCTCTAGGAGCCAGACTTTCTTCTTGATTAACAGGAGGGTATACTATTAAAAAACTAGTAACAACAACATTTACTATACCAATGCCCTTAGGCAGAAATCAAACACAGGGAAATACATTTCCTAAGAAATATTATACTAATCAACCACTAGGTTTCTAACAGAGCAGCCCAGAGTGACATGCTGCAGGTAGCACATGTCCTAAACCACAGTGACAAGGACCTGGACATCTAAGTTTACTCTCAGACTCCCTGGGCCCTAAAAAGATCAGCAGGCACACATCCATCTCAGTGTCTCAACGTCTCTCTCTCCCTCCCTCTCACCGCCCGCTCCCTCTTCCCCTGGTTTATCTTCTTTATCCCCTTCTCTTCATTCTCTCTCTTCTCTCTCCCACCCACAACTCGCTCCCTTTCCTCTCTTCTCTCTCCCATCCTCCCTCTTCTTTCCTCATTCTCTCACTCTCTCCCTCTGTCATCAAAACTAGGAATTCTCTCTCTCTTTCTTTAGAAAACAGCACCTGGTTACCCTATGCCCCGAGAATGTGCATAACACATACCTCTTGACATCCTTGCAGTTTTGATGAAATGCCTGCCTTCCAGATGTTTCTGTTTCTTCTTATGCTTCATGGTTGAACTCTTTAAAGAGTCACTCAAATCAGATACCTTTCTCCCCCAAACTCTAAAGAGTTTGGGGGGTTTGGGGTTCTCCCCCAAACTCTGCTCTCAGAGTTTGGGGGAGAGTGTCAGTTGATGATGACAAAGAATAAAATTAACAAATACAATCAATATAAACAAATTACTATCAATAATAAGACACTTGAGAGACCTTTCCTCTCACCAAATCACTATTCTGACCAGTGCTCAGTACACCACCAGGACAGTTATGATGCACGTCATCACCATGGTTTCAGTGGTGTTCTATGACCCGTGCATGACATCAGTGCACCCCAGCCACCCAACCAGTATTCACAGAACTACAAGGCTGCCACAGCCACTGGCCAGAGTGGTCCCTTTATCCAATGGAGACACTACCATGAACTTGAATTTTTTATTGTTTACTTCATATCAAAATAAGAGGATAGGAGACTTGAATGAAACAAAGGAAATGATTTTATATGACTGGGATAACCACATTACTAATTCTCCCCAGTGGTGAGACTAAGCAATACCTGAGAAAAATAGGCTTAGAACCATGCCTGTCTCACAGAAAGTGGTGGTATTTTTATGTAGTATATGCTATTGGCAGTTCTATTTAACTAATGTATAAACATGAGTTATATGTGAGGTATATATTGGTGTATACTAGTATGTGTGGATTTGAAAATTCCATACAACTCTGTCATTTATCGAGTATCCCCCACTATGGCGAATAGTCTCATACATTTTTACAACATGCCATTCTCTCTTTGGCTACGCTTTTCCTTATCATGTCCCCAGAGGCTTGGGGAAAGTGGGAGCCTCTGGCCCTTGTCATGAATCCTGTTCTTGTCAAGCTAGAAGGTCTCGTTTTCCAGGCTCTGTTCTAGGCCCCCATCTAGATCTCCTGGAAACGGTTGGGCTCTAAACAGGGTTTGAACTCTATAGAGTCCATTCTACATCCCACCCACCACAGAATATGCCTCATCCCTTCAGAGCAACATGTATTTACTTAGCAGTTACATTCGAACTTGGCTGTGACTTAGCCTTCTCAGTCTTCCTTATGCCCAGTAGGCCCTGCCTCTGGGTATTACCCCATGTAATCATGGGCAGTATTTTCCAGTGCTATCACCAACACACTATTATAAATAGTGGTGGAAAGAGACTGCACTTGCGGTGGTGAACACAATAGAGATGATGTATTATAGACTTGTATCCTTAAAACATGTTTTTAAACCAATATAACTCCAGTATCTCAATAAAAATAAAAGAAACTACAAAACAATAGATGTCATTAAAAAAATTACGTTTTCAAAGAATTTTGTTACTTCTGGCTCTTCTACTTTTCTCAATGTTATTTGTCTATAACTTATTTTTTTTAAAAAAATATTTTATTGATTTTTTACAGAGAGGAAGGGAGAGAGATAGAGAGTTAGAAACATCGATGAGAGAGAAACATCGATCAGCTGCCTCCTGCACATCTCCTACTGGGGATGTGCCTGCAACCCAGGTACATGCCCTTGACCGGAATCGAACCTGGGACCCTTGAGTCCACAGGCCGATGCTCTATCCACTGAGCCAAACCGGTTTCGGCTGTCTATAACTTAATACTGGACTCTTTCAAGTGTCTCTTCAGTTTTATCTTGGCACTAGGTTTCTTTGAGAAGGGATTTTTACCTTCATGTGTGAATAACTCTCTATCACCTGAATTATTATTTTTATTTTGTGCCTTTTGCTTCCCATTTGTCTTTTCCTTCAAAGTTTCTTGACCTAAATTATAAATGTAAAGTTTATAATCCTAGAGAATTTGGTGATGTGCTTAATAAATAAAGAAGGAGTGAGCAGGATCAATGAGTGTAAACCCTGGTCATCTTGTGTATGGTTACAATATTTTGTCTTTCCACATGATACTCGAGATTTCCATAATAACTAAATTGCTATAGTCATCCCCATATATAATCTAAGAAAAACTTTTGGGTCATCTTTTACTACTAACGATATGGCTAAGATAGACACCCTCATTAAAACACCCATTATTAGATTTCATTAAGGAGGACATAAGAATTAATAGGGAAAAATAGTAATACTATATAAAATATATTAATAAAAGCATAATATGCTAATTAGACTGGAAGTCCTTCCAGTCAACCTTCCGGATGAAGCCGGGTCTGCGAGGGAAGCCCGGACCCCAGGTTCCTGCTCATGGCTGGAGGGAAGCCGAGATTCCGGGTGCCAGAGGGAAGCCGGGGGAAGGAGCTGGGGAAGGAAGGCCTACTCTTGCATGAATTTCATTCATCAGGCCTCTAGTACTGTACAAAACATTTTAAAGCTAGAGGAACGAATGATCCCCTTGCAGAGAAACTAATGATCCAAAGACCTGATATTGCCTGGGTTTTGTAGCTTCCATTGTCATTAACTATTGTATTGTTCTTGTGAAGTTGGAGGTAGTATTTACTTTCATCATTTTTGGCTCTACCGTCCAATCATTTTATCTGAGGCTCCTTGGTGCCTTTTAACCAATCCATCCCATTCCTCCCTCCTCCTCTTCAGTGTGTACATGTATGTGACCATCCACATTCTAGTTCCAGATGATTCTTGCTTTATCTATTGCAGTTCCTTGCTTTTATGCTTTTCCCTTTTTGAACCATTCTCTATTCTTTACTCAGACTTTTGTTTTTGTTGTTGAGATGGTGCTAGGGATGCCCACTCATTGGTGTTTACGTATGAGGACCTTATCATACAGGTCTGAGTCATAAATCACTTCTAAATCCAGTTAGCTACTTGGGGCAGTGGTGGCTTTGTGGACTGGCATGTCCTTTAGGAACATTTATCCCCTACCTTTCTATTGTTAGCTTTGTCCTTCACTGATAGCTTTTGAAATGTAAGTCATATTTTGTCACTCTGCTGCTTAAAATTCACCAGTAAGTGCTGCCCAGTATAACTTTCAGTGTAGATAGAAATGTTTTATATATGCAAGGTTCAATATGATAGCCAATAGCCATATGTGGACATTGAGCACTTGAAACATGGTTGATGCAACTGAAGAGCTGAATTTTTAATTTTAAATAAACTCAGATAGCCTGGCTAATAGCGTATTGGACAGCACAGCTCCATTGGCATCCCTTCATTCTTAAAATAGAAGCCAAAGTCGTAATCAAGACCTTCTATGATCTGGCTCTTGCTTATCTCAATAGCTTCATCTCATACCATTCTTTCTCTTGGTTCAGCCACATTGGCTTCCTCTGTGCTGCTAGAAAACATCAAGCCCTTTTTAAACTCAGGGTCTTTGCTGATGCTGTCTGCTTGGAGTACTCTTCTTCTTTTTTAAAATATGTTTTTATTGATTTCAGAGAGTGGAAGGAAGAGAGAGAGTGGGATAGAAACATCAATGATGACAGAGAATCATTGATTGGCTGCCTCCTGCATGCCCCCTACTGGGGATCGAACCCATGACTCAGGCATATGCCCTGACCAGGAATCAAACCATTGACCACTTGATGTTCAACCACTGAGCCACACTAGCCGAACTATTTTATTTTTTAAATGCAGTTTTATCCCGTTCTTAGAAAATATGGTGTGATATAAAAATGTATATCTATAAATTATGATAGGATTCATTTTTCTATAGCAAATTTATCCTTTATTTTAAAACTAGGGGCCCAGTGCATGAATTCGTGCACCTTGAAAGGAACTGTGGGCCGAGAGGCTCCGATGGGCACAGGGGCAGGTCTTGGACCATCCTTTGCACCCCTGCCAGGCCCCTCCCACCGAGGTTCCTGGTCCCCTGTTTGCCGGCAGCCCCGTTCCCACTGCCACCGCTCCCACGCGATGATAGCACTGGTCCTGCTCACACTCACTGATGGCACTGAGTGATTGGGGCCAGCGCCGGCAGCGGGTGCCAGCGGGACTGGCACCGTCAGTGGATGTGAGTGGCGGCTGCTGCCCCTGATCACCCCTCAGGAGCAGGGGGAGGTGGAGAAGCCCTCAGGGGCGATCAGGGCCGGCAGCCACCACTTGCACCGGCTGATGGTGCTGACGATCGGAACGTGTTGGCAGTGAGTGCAAGAGGTGGCTTCGGTGCCGACAGCAGGTGCCAGCAGGGCCAGTGCAGGCAGCAGGTGCAAGCACCGGGTGGGACAGCGGCACGCAGGAGCAAAGAATTTTCAGTAACCACCAGAGGCTCGCCCCGATGACAGCGCCCAGTGCCCCACCTTGGTCTGGCACCTCCACTTATCTGCTCCACCATCCTGCTGGGGCCGATTCCTGCCATGTCCCCCACACGCCCCTTGGTGGTCAGCGCATGTTATAGCAACCGGGTGTTCGGTTGTTCCACCATTTGTTCTATTTGCATATTAGGGTTTTATATATATAGAATTATTCAGTTGGTAAAAATGTAGTTGACTTATAACTTTTCAGTAACATATTATTGCTTAAAACAGGGTTATGGCTATATTATGGCTCAATTAGAAATACAAATGAAATAGAGGATGCTGAGTTTTTGTTTTTATTTTTATTTATTTTTAAATATATTTTTATTGATTTCAGAGAGGGAGAGAGAAGTAGAAACATCAATGATAAGAGGGAATCATTGATTGGCTGCCTCCTGCATGTCCCCTGACTGGGAATCAAACCATGACCTCCTGGTTCATAGGTTGACACTTAACCACTGAGGCAAGCCAGCCAGGCGGTGCTGAGTTTTTATCTATTTTTATTTGCTGGGGTCCAATCCCAGCAGGTCCAGGGGTCCCCAAAGGTGTGGACGGAGTCGGTGAAGAAGGAATGACACGAAGACAGCCTTCAGTTGATCAGCAGCCTAATCAGGACCTCTAGCCAGGAGCTCCAGCCAAAGTTCTGGTCGGAGTTCTGGTTAGGAACTGATGAGGATCTGATGAGGATCTGATGAGGATCTCATGTTTATTGTCTTGTTACATCTGTATTTATACCAGTCGATTTTAATCCTGTCAATTTCTATTACAAAGGTTAGGGCATTTCTTATCTCCATTCCAGGGAGTAAAGATTATGTAGCTTAACTACCCGCCTGGCACTTAATTAAGGGGTTGTATCCCCTCCCTAACCTCAGGGAAAGATCCCCACCTGGGGAAACAACCTTTCTTGGAGAGGTGACCTTGGTTAAAACACATGGCGCTAAAGGGAGCAAACATATGAACAGTATGCTATATACGCCAGGTCCATTGAAACATATCCTGTGCAGATGTTTCTTTCCTGCAGCGACTGTGTCAAGCAGCAAGGATGGACCGGCTTCCGGCATTTATTAATTTTATTTTATTTTATTATTTTTTCACTTTTTAAAAAATGTATTTTATTGATTTTTTACAGAGAGGAAGGGAGAGGAACAGAGAGTCAGAAACATCAATGAGAGAAATTTTATTTTTTAATTAAATCTTTATTGTTCAGATTATTACAGTTGTTCCTCTTTTCCCCCCCTATAGCTCCCCCACCCGGTTCCCACCCCACCCTCTACCCTTACCCTCCCCACACTGTCCTCATCCATAGGTGTACGATTTTTGTCCAGTCTCTTCCTGCACCCCTCACACCCCTTTCCCCCTGAGAATAGTCAGTCCGCTCCCTTTCTATGCCCCTGATTCTATTATATTCACCAGTTTATTCTGTTCATCAGATTATTTATTCACTTGATTTTTAGATTCACTTGTTGATAGATGTGTATTTGTTCTTCATAATTTGTATTTTACCTTTTTCTTCTTCTTCCTCCTTCTTTTAAAGGATACCTTTCAGCATTTCAGATAATACTGGTTTGGTGGTGATGAACTCCTTCAGCTTTTTCTTATCTGTGAAGCTCTTTATCTGACCTTCAATTCTGAATGAGAGCTTTGCTGGGTAAAGTAATCTTGGTTGTAGATTCTTGGCATTCATTACTTTGAATATTTCTTGCCACTCTGTTGTGGCCTGCAAAGTTTCTGTTGAGAAATCAGCTGACAGTCGTATGGGTACTCCCTTGTAGGTAACTGACTGTTTTTCTCTTGCTACTTTTAAGATTCTCTCTTTGTCTTTTGCCCTTGGCATTTTAATTATGATGTGTCTTGGTGTGGTCCTCTTTGGATTCCTTTTGTTTGGGGTTCTCTGCGCTTCCTGGACTTGTAAGTCTATTTCTTTCACCAGGTAGGGGAAGTTTTCTGTCATTATTTCTTCAAATAGGTTTTCAATATCTTGCTTTCTCTCTTCTTCTGGCACCCCCATAATTCGGATGTTGGCATGCTTGAAGTCGTCCCAAAGGCTCCTTACACTATCTTCATATTCTTGGATTCTTTTTTCTTTTTGTTTTTCCAGTTGGGTGTTTTTTGCTTCTTCGTATTTCAAATCTTTGACTTGATTCTTGGCATCCTCTACTCTGCTGTTGATTCTCTGTAAATTATTCTTCATTTCAGTTAGTGTATCCTTCATTTCCAACTGGTCCTTTTTTTATTGCTTAAAGTATTACAAAGGGTATTACATATGTGTCCTTTTTTCCCCCCTGCCCTTGACAATCCCCTGGCCTCCCCTACCCCCCAGTGTCTTATGTCCATTGGTTATGCTTATATGCATGCATACAAGTCCTTCAGTTGATCTCTTACACCCCTTCCTCCTGCCCCTCAACCCTCCCCAGCCTTCCCACTGCAGTTTGACAATCTGTTTGAGGCAGCTCTGCCTCTGTATCTATTATTGTTCATCCTATCTAATAAAAGAGAAACATGGTAATTAGCCATACATCCGCTACCCTTCCCATTGGCTAATCAGGGTGATATGCAAATTAACTGCCAACCAAGATGGCGGCCGGCAGCCAGGCAGCTTGAAGTGAACAGGGAGGCTTGCTTGCTTCAGTGATGGAGGACTCCAACGTTCCCCGCCTGCGCTGCCGGCCTCTGAGCTTGCAGTTTGAAACATTGTAACAAATATAGATGCTAAACAAAACCCCAGAAACCTGTTTTCAGTCAGGCAGGATCTCAGAGCTGGAGTCGCAACAAAGTTTCGAATACAGAAGGTAAACAAAGGCCAGAAACCTGCTTTCAGCAGCCGAGCCTCAGAGAGAAAGCCGGCTCTCAGCTCCAGTGACAGGCATAGAAGGTAAATAAATGCCAGAATAAAAAGAAAAAAGAAAAAAAGGAGAGGTTAGGAGCTTCAGTTGCCCGCCAGCCTGAAAACAGCCCTCAGCCCCTCCCCCAGACTGGCCAGGCACCCCAGTGGGGACCCCCACCCTGAAGCAACAAGATGGCGGCTAATTTGCATACTGAAGGCAGGTGGCAGCAGGCAAGGCTGTCTGCGGTTTGGGACTCAGATCTATGACCCTGCCAGGCGGGGGGCAGTGCTTGAGGCTGTCTGCGGTCTGGGACCTGGATCCATGTCCTTGCGGGCGGGGCGGCAGTGCTTGAGGCTGTCCGTGGTCCTAGAACCCAGATCTGTGACCCTGCCAGACAGGGGGCACCGTGGGAGGCTGTCCACAGTCCAGGACTCGGATCTGTGACCCTGCCGGGCGGGGGGCAGCACTTGAGGCTGTCCACTGTCCCGGGACCCAGATCCATGACCCTGCCAGGCGGGGGGCAGTGCTTGAGGCTGTCTGCGGTCCCGGGACCCGGATCTGTGACCTGGTGGGCAGGGGGGCAGCACGGGAGGCTGTCTGCAGTCCAGGACCCGAATCTGTGACCCTGCCGGGTGGGGGTCAATGCTTGAGGCTGTCCATGGGACCAAGACACGGATCTGTGACCCTGCCAGGCGAGGGGGAGCGCTTGAGGCTGTGTATGGTCCCGGGACTTGGATCTGTGACCCTTCATGGCAGGGAGGCAGCCATCAGCGCCCAGGAGTGACTGCGCAAGATCCGCCTCCTGGCCCAGAAGGTGCAGGATCGCAGGGAAGGCCACCATGGCGGGCCAGACTGACGTCCTCCTGGCCGCACCACGGGGGTTTGCGGATCTGGAAAGCCAGAGGCCTCCGGTGTGCACATACCCCCCTGGTGTGTGAACATCCCCCAGCATACTGTCACCCTCCCACGCCTGCAACAGTTGCAAACCAAGGCGTGCACAAGTTCCCCCTGCCTCTTCACTGCACTTCCATCAACCTGGCATGCCTAACACCCCCACAGGATGTGCACACATCCCCTCTGATGCGCTCACATCCTTTGGAGAGTGTCTTGGTGTTCTGGGTGCTGAGAGTGGGCGCCTGTGAGATGACAGTGAGAGGGCAAAGTGGTGATGCCCTGTTCCTACGGAGGCCAGTGCAGCTATGAGATCACCTCTGGGGAGTTAATGCAGGTGCTGAGGCAGGAGCAGGTGCAGACAGACACACCTGGTGGGTGCGGGCAGCCCTCTCTGAGGTGCCTTCGGTCAGCGTTCAAGATCAAGAGCCCAGAGGCAGAGAGGAATTCCATCCTCTCAGTGAAACAGTGGGATAGTCGAGGCGACTGTAGAGGAGGAATGTGCACTTTGGGTGCCAGCACCCATGAGCGAAGGCTGCCCTGACTGAGCCTTGCTTGCTTGGGGCCTAGCGCACTCCTGCCAGGCAACAGGTGACAGGATGTGCTTTTCTGAATTAATGAGAGAAAACGTTGATTCTCCTGCTGCCCACGAAGGTGGAAAGTGAAGTGGGGAGACATGTGGGGAATGAGCAAGGTTCCCTGTCTGGGGGTTCCAAATCTGCTGTTGGTTTCTTTCACCACTGACTAGAGATATACAGGATGTCCCCCCAAAATGTATACACACTTTGAATACCTACTAATTCCAATGGTTTTAAGCATAAGAAAGGAACAACAATGGAGCTGTTATCTGTTAAAAGTGTGGGCACAAATAGGTAGTTGGACATTCCCTGACGGGTCTCAGATTGGAGAGGGTGAAGGCCAGACTGAGGGGCCCCTTTTCCCCCCCTTACCCCAGTGCACGAATTTCGTGCACTGGGCTACTAGTAAGTTTATAATGGTCTTCATTATCCATGAATGAGTGAGATCATGTGGTATTTTTCCTTCATTGACTGGCTTATTTCACTTAGCATAATGCTCTCCAGTTCCATCCATGCCATTGCAAATGGTAAGAGTTCCTTCTTTTTTAAAGCAGCATAGTATTCCATTGTGTAGATGTACCACAATTTTCCAATTCATTCATCTACTGATGGGCACTTAGGCTGTTTCCAGATCTTAGCTATGGTGAATTGTGCTGCTATGAACATAGGGGTGCATATATCCTTTCTGATTGGTGTTTCTGGCTTCTTGGGATATATTCCTAGAAGTGGGATCACAGGGTCAAATGGGAGTTCCATTTTTAGTTTTTTGAGGAAACTCCATACTGTCTTCCACAGTGGCTGCACCAGTCTGCATTCCCACCAGCAGTGCACAAGTGTTCCTTTTTCTCCACATCCTCTCCAGCACTTGTCGTTCGTTGATTTGTTGATGATAGCCAGCCTGACAGGTGTGAGATGGTACCAAATTGTTGTTTTGATTTGCATCTCTCGGATGATTAGTGACTTTGAGCATGTTTTCATATGTCTCTTGGCTTTCTGAATGTCCTCTTTTGAAAGGTGTCTATTTAGGTCCTTTGCCCACTTTTTGATTGGATTGTTTATCTTCCTTTTGTTGAGTTGTATGAGTTCCGTATAAATTTTGGAGATTAGGCCCTTATCAGATATGACATTGGCAAATATGTTTTCCCACGCAGTGGGCTTTCTTGTTGTTTTGTTGGTGGTTTCTTTTGCTGTGCAGAAGCTTTTTATTTTGATGTAGTCCCATTTGTTCATTTTCTCTTTAGTTTCAAGTGCCCTAGGAGCTGCATCAGTGAAGAAATTGCTTCGGCATATGTCTGAGATTTTGTTGCCTTTGGATTCTTCTAGAATTTTTATGGTTTCCCGTCATACATTTAAGTCCTTTATCCATTTTGAGTTTATTTTTGTGTATGGTGTAAGTTGGTGGTCTAGTTTCATTTTCTCACATGTATCTGTCCTATTTTCCCAACACCATTTATTGAAGAGGCTATCTTGGTTCCATTGTATATTCTTGCCTCCTTTGTCAAATATTAATTGAGCATATTGGTTCGGGCCAATTTCTGGGCTCTCTATTCTATTCTGATCTATATGTCTGTTCTTGTGCCAGTACCAGGCAGTTTGAGAACAGTGGCTTTGTAATACAGCTTGATATTTGGTATTGAGATCCCACCTACTTCGTTCTTTCTCAGGATTGCTGCAGCTATTCGGGGTCTTTTTTTATTCCAGATGAATTTTTGGAGCGTTCGTTCTAGATCTGTGAAGAATGCCGTTGGTATTTTAATGGGAAATGCGTTGAATTTATAGATTGCTTTGGGTAGTATGGACATTTTAATGATGTTGATTCTACCAATCCATGAACATAGTATGTTCTTCCATCTCTTTATGTCTTCCTCTATCTCTTTTTTCAACGTCCTATAGTTTTCTGAGTAGAGGTCTTTTACCTCTTTAGTTATATTTATTCCTAGGTAGCTTAATTTTTATGGTGTGATGGTAAATGGGATTGTTTTTATAATCTCTCTTTCTGAAAGTTCACTATTGGTGTATAGAAATGCCTCAGATTTCTTGGGGTTAATTTTGTATCCTGCTACATTGCCAAATTCATGTATTAAGTCTGGTAGTTTTTTTGATGGAGTCTCTAGGGTTTTGTATGTATAATATCATGTGCTCTGCAAATAAGGACAGTTTTACTTCCTCTTTTCCAAGTTGGATGCCTTTTATTTCTTCTTCTTGTCTAATTGCATGGCTAATACTTCCAGTACTATGTGGAATGGGAGTGGTGAGAGTGGGCATCCCTGTCTTGTTCCTGTTCTTAAGGGAAATGGTGTTAGTTTTTGTCCATTGAGTATGATGTTGGCTGTGGGTTTGTCATATATGGCTTTTATTATGTTGAGGTATGATCCTTCTACTCCCACCTTGCTGAGAGTTTTTATCAAAATGAGTGTTGGATATTGTCAAATGCTTTTTCTGCATCAATTGATATGACCATGTGGTTTTTTTTCTTTCAATTTGTTTATGTGATGTATCATGTTTATTGATTTGCGGATATTGTACCATCCTTGCATCCCTGGGATAAATCCTACTTGGTCATGGTGTATGATCTTTCTGATGTACTGCTGGATCTGATTTGCTAAGATTTTGTTGAGGATTTTGGCATCTATGTTCATGAGGGATAATGGCCTGTAATTCTCTTTCATTGTGTTGTCTTTACCTGGTTTTGGTATTAGGGTGATGCTGGCTTCATAGAATGAGTTTGGAAGTGTTCCTTCCTCTTGAATTTTTTTGTAGTAGTCTGAGGAGGATAGGTTTTAGTTCTTCCTTGAATGTTTGGTAAAACTCCCCTGTGAAGCCAGCTGGTCCTGGGATTTTGTTTGCTGGAAGCTCTTTGATGACTGCTTCAATTTCTTCCATAGTTATTGGCCTATTGAGATTTTTAGATTCTTCCTGATTGAGTTTTGGGATGTTTTATTTCTCTAGGAATTTGTCCATTTCCTCCAGGTTGTCTAGTTTGTTGGAGTAGAGCTGTCCATAGTATTTTTTAACAATCATTTGTATTTCTGTGGGGTCTGTTGTTATTTTGCCTCTATCGTTTCTGATTTTGTTTATTTGGGTTCTCTCTCTTTGCTTCTTGGTGAGCCTGGCTAGAGGTTTGTCAATCTTGTTTATCCTTTCAAAGTACCAGCTCTTGGTTTCATTGATTTTCTGTATTGTTTTTTTTTGGTCTCTATGTCATTTATTTCTGCTCTAATCTTTATTATCTCCTTCCTTCTGCTCACTCTGGGGTTTTCTTGTTGCTCTCTTTCTAATTCTTTGAGTTGAAGAGTTAGATGATTTACTACCATTTTTTCTTGTTTTTTGAGATAGGCCTGTAGAGCTATAAACTTCCCTCTCAGGACTGCTTTCATTGCGTCCCATAGGTTTTGGATTGTTGTGTTTTCATTGTCATTAGTTTCCAGGATGTTTTTAATTACTTCTTTGATCTCATTGGTAACTCAATCAATATTTAGTAACATGCTATTCATCTTCCAAGTGTTTGAGTATTTTGGGTTGTTTTTATTGTAGTTTATTTATAATATTATGCCATCGTGGTCTGAGATTATGCTTGGTATGATTTCAATCTTCTTGAATTTGGGTAGACTTTGTTTGTGACCCAATATGTGGTCTATTTTTGAATCTGTCCCATGAGCACTTGAGTGAAATGTATATTCTGTGGCTTTGGGGTGAGGTGTCTGAAGATGTCAATTAAGTCCATCTGATCTAGTGAGTCATTTAGGATTGCTGTTTCTTTGCTGATTGTTTGTCTAGAGGATTTATCCAGTGATGTCAGTGGTGTATTAAAGTCCCCTACTATGATTGTGTTCTTGTCGATCTCTCCTTTGATATCTTCCAGGAGTTTTTTTTATGTATTTGGGTGCTCCTGCATTGGGTGCATATATGTTTACCAGGGTTATATCTTCTTGTTGTATTGATCCCTTTAGTATTATGAAGTGGCCTTCCTTATCTCTTGTTATGGCCTTCACTTTGAGGACTATTTTGTCCGATATAAGTATTGCTACCCCAGCTTTCTTTTCATTTTCATTTGCCTGAAAGATATTTTTCCATCCCTTCACTTTCAGTCTGTGTGAGTCCCTCCTAATGAAGTGGGTCTCTTGTAGACAGCAAATGTATGGGTCATGTTTCTTTATCCATTCAGCCACTCGATTCCGTTTATGTTTAAAGTTATTATTGAAAGGTACTTGTTTGTAGCCATTTCTTTTTGTGTGTGTGTGTGTGGCTGTTTTCTTTCTGAGCTTTTCATTTCTTTTTTTTACACCAGTACCTTTAGTATTTCTTGCATTGCTCGCTTGGTGGTGATAAACTCCCTTAGCCTTTTTTTGTCTGTGAAGCTTCTTATTTCCCCTTCAATTTTGAATGACAGCCTTGCTGGATATAGTATTCTTGGATTCAGTCCTTTGGTTTGCATCACTTTGTAAATTTCCATCCATTCTTTTCTGGCCTGATGTGTTTCTGTTGAGAAATCATTTGATAATCTAATGGTAGATCCCTTGTATGTAACTTTCCATCTCTCTCTTGCAGCCTGTAAGATTCTTTCTTTGTCCTGAACATTTGCCATGGTAATTATGATGTGTCTTGGTGTGGGTTCACCTTGTTTGGGACTCTCTGTGCTTGTGTGACTTTTTTCTTCCCCACCTCAGGGAAGTTTTCTGATATTATTTCTTCGAATAGGTTTTCTAATCCTTGTTCCTCTTTGTGTTGTTCTGGCACCACTATTATTCATATGTTGTTTCATTTCATGTTGTCCCATAGCTCCCTTAGGCTCTCCTCCTGTCTTTTAATTTTTTTCTCCAATTGCCGTACAGTTTGGGTGTGTTTTGCTTCCTTGTCTTCTAATTCACTAATTCGGTCCTCCGTTTCTCTTAGTCTACTGTTGATGCTTTCAATGGTGTTTTTTATTGCAGCTATATTGCTCTTCATTTCTTCTTGGGTCTTACATAAGTTATTGATTTTTTTCATCTGTTTCTTCTTGCTTCTTGCATAAGTTGTTGATTTTTTCATCTGTTTCTTCTTGCTTCTTGCTTAAGTTGTTGATTTTTCCCTCCATCCAGTTTATGCACTCTAGGACCCTTATTCTGAATTCTTTTTCTGTCATGTTGCATGCCTCTGTATTCCTTTGCTGCTTTTCTGGCGAGTCCTCCTTTTCTTTCCTTTGGGGGTTTCTTTGCCTACCCATGTTTGATCTCACTGACATATCTAGATGTTGAGTCGTTCAGTGGCTGCTCCCTGGGTGGCAGTGGCTCCTTGGGCTGTGGTTGCTCCTCAGGTGGTTGCGGTAGCAGCTGCTCCTCAGTTGGCAGCAGCTCTTCTGGTGGGTGCTGTTCACAGCTGTGGTGGCTCTTCTGGCTGGTGGGGGGCGGCTTCACATACAGCTGCTGGTCCTCAGACAGAGGGTGTGGTGATCAGGAGGCTGCTGTTGCTTGAATCTGCTGCGTTGATTTAAAGGCACAAAATACAACACAGCAAGGCACAACATACCAGGCACTGAACACAAATATATTCATGATATTAATAACCCCGAATAAAGGTGACCACCCAAATTAAGAGAATTAGGGGATAAGGAAGAAAGAAGAGAAAAAAAGAAAAGAGAAACAATAAAAGAAAATAAAATTAAGAACAAAAAGTAGTGCAAAAATAAAATTGGGAAAAGGAGGGGAAAAAAAAGAAGAAAAAAGAGAGAATGAAGTAGAAGAGGGGAAGAGACTATTTATATGAGGAGAAAACTCTGATAGAACTGCCACTAATCCCAACAAATTCCATCAACAGATCCCTGGAGATGAATGCAAACTACAAACAACCAATAATATCAAGAGAGGCAAGGGAAAGCAGAAGCACAAAAATAAAAGCGGGTGGGGGGAGGGGGGAAGGAGGGGGAGAAAAACAAGTAGAAAAAAGTAAAAAGAAAAAACCAAAACAACCTCACAACCAGTCCTAAAAAAAACACAAAACAAAACAAAACAAAAACCTCCCAATATACTCAACAATCAAGTAAACAGCAAGAAAACAATAAAAAGATAAAAGAAGAGAAAAAAAATTTTTTGGATAGTGAAGAAAGGTAAGAGATAGGTGTATAAGGATTTAGAGCAGTGGATTGGAAATAGGATATATAAGTAGGGTGAAATTTTTACAGGGGGTAAAAAGAAGGAATAGGGAAACTCTAAAGCAGGAATAGGGTAAGAGAAACAGGACAACAGAAAGGGAAACGTGAGGAAGAGGTTTTTAGCATAGAAATAAAGTTGAGGTAGGGAAAATTGATGCTAAAGGAATGATGAAAATAGAATGGAGAATACTAATCCCAAAATAAAATAAAGAGAAAATAAAATGGCACTTTAAAAAATGGTAAAATGATAGCAGTAATAATACTGGTTAAAAATAAAAATGTAGTAATTAAAAGGGTAAAATCAGATGATGTAAAAAGAAGAAAAAAATTGGTTTCTTAGTTAAAAGGTGAAAAAAGAAAAAAAAAATTGGCATTAGTGAAGGTCCTTCGGTTCTTCTACTCTTCAGTCTGGCTTGCCTTAGTCCTGCCAGGTATTCAGGAGAGTGTTGAATTTCCCTGCAATACATTGGTCCTCCGTGTTGTAAACCACAGTCCTGATTTTAAAGCAGGCCGTATTTGTTTCCCAGACTGTCTTAATTTGTGTTTACCTAAGAGTCAGTTTGTGGCTCAGCATCTGGGTGGCAGTGTTTTGGGGTTGGCCTCTGAGGCTATACGGCTTCTCTATCCAGTAGCAAGGGTTTATTTTCTCTATTGCACTTAAAACTGGTTTGGGGAGGTCAACTGCCCAGAGCTGGTTCTTTAATCGTTACCCTGCTCTGTGTTGTTGCTGGGACTCTGTTTTGAATTCTGTATCTAGTAGTTTGCTTGCTTCCATTTCATTTAGTTCTTTTTCTGGAAATTCCTTCTGTTCTTTCATTTGTGACATGTTTCTTTGTCTCTGCATTCTGGCTACTTCCCTGTGTTTTTTTCTACATATTAGGTAGAGCTGCTATATCTCCTGGAATTGGTAGAGTGGCCTTGTGTAGTAGATGTCCTGTAGGACCCAGTGGCCCAGTCTCCCTAGTCCCCGAACTGGGCACTCTAGGTGTGCCCCTGTGTGCACTGTCCTGTTGTAGTTGAGCCTCAATTGCTGTTGGTATCACTGGGAGGAAGTCACCCCTCAGGCCAATTGGCTGTGAGGACCTGCTGCAACTCAGCAGAAGAGCTGCTGTGCAGGAGACACCCCTATGGAGCAGAATTTGATTTAGTGGGGCTTTGGTGCTTAGTCTGCCCCTTGAGTGTGTTACTTGTGGATGTATAGAGTTGTAATCTGCTATGATCTGAAGCTGTCCACTAGGTACACTGGCTCTGGGGCCTCCCGGGAGGTGCAAAGTCAGCCACTGCCTGTGCCCTGCCTGGGGTCACCTAGCACAAGCTACAGAGCAATCTGTAATGGCTGCTACTTGTGTTGGGCTAGGACAGGGGCCCTCAAACTATGGCCCGCGGGCCACATGCAAATACAAATATTGTATTTGTTCCTGTTTTGTTTTTTTACTTCAAAATAAGATATGTGCAGTGTGCATAGGAATTTGTTCATAGTTTTTTTTTTTTTAACTATAGTCTGGCCCTCCAACAGTCTGAGGGACAGTGAACTGGCCCCCTGTTTAAAAAGTTTGAGGACCCCTGGGCTAGGAGGTGCCCAGGAGAGGCAAGCTGTGAACCTTGGCAAGCTGCTGTTAGTGCTAGGGCTGTGGACACTTATAGAGAGGTATGGGGTACACTGAGTCCAGCTGCAGCTTGTTTGAGAGATTTTAGAAAAATCTGAAGCCTGAGCCAGAACAGGCAATTCACATGGAAAAGATACTGCAAACAGCTTAGGGGGGCTGCAAATTGGGTGGGGTGGGATCTCAGGGAATCACCAGGGCTGGGCCAAGTGTGGACCAGGTTGATGGAGACTCAGATATAGTGTCTGCTAATCAGCTCTGTGTGTGGGGGGTCCCAGTACTTTCATCTGGGAGAAAGCTGCCACCAAGTTCTTGCCCTGACATGTTTCTTTGTCTCTGCATTCTGGCTGATGCCAGACAATTTAGTTTCTCCTGGTATCCTTTCAAGCTGTTGCCCCAGAGCTGGAGCTCAGAGCAAATGAGTCTGTATAAGTCTGTGCATGGGCCCTTTAAGAGGAACTGCCTGGGACTCCAGCAGCCTCATGTCACTCAGCCACCTCCCCCACTGGTTTTTACAGCCTGAAGTTACAGGGACTTCTCTTCCTGATTGGGGGGCGGACGCGGGGGAGGGACCTATAATCTGAGAGATAGAGCACCTGAATTAATCTGAACAAGAATCATATTATTTTAAATCTTAGAACACGTATACTTATGTGAATAGGGGGTTAAGTTTTTCTTAAGTTTCCTTTCCAAGGCTTGTGCAAAGCAATCGAGGAGGTGACCCAGCTGTGAATCCAGCAAGCAGAACTGATAAGCATGGTCAGGCCAACCCACCAGGAGTCAAAACAGCATCTCATCAACATCATCTCATCGTCTGATGACTCCAATAGCTGACATCTGCGGACCTCCAGGGCTGCATGTAGCACCCTAGCCCCTTTCCCTTTTATAATCCTGTTCCCTACACCTTGCTGGGAAGACAGGATTTGAAGGCTTGTAAACGCCCCGTCTTACTGGTTGGCTACCCTTCTCAATAAACACCTACTATGACTCAACCCTGCCTTCGTTATTGGACACAGCAACAGGCAGCCCGAGCCCAACCGAGGGTTTCCCGGTAACATATTTTGGCGACTCTGCTGGGACACCCTCCTCTGAGCCCTAAGGTTAGACCCTTCGGGGTTTGCCAAAGGACTCAGGTGGTTGCCTGGACTTGGGAAACTTCTTGCAGGCACCTGTGGAAACTCTTTAGCAGCTGCCGAGTTATTTAACTCTATGACTTTCCTTAGGTGCTTACAAACTTTCCCAGTCACCTTTGCAGTTGTTGAATCGGCTTTCTGTTGGGGTGCCTATTATCTGTAAGTCTCAAGCACTGTAAGCCGGGAGTGGCATTAAGGTACCTTCTGTTTCTGTTTGTGAGTGTTGAATAACTCAAAAAGCATGGGAAATGCACTGGCAACCCCGCCGGAGTTGATTGGTCCATTTATACTTGGGCTTTACTCCTAAATATCCTCTAAACTGGGAACAAGAGGAGATTAATGTTTGGGAACGCACGGTGTGAAGTTCTTGTCTGAGGGTTGTACAATGTCAATGTCATATATGAGTGTCTATTGATTGTTGTTTTGTGTCTCTCTGTTGTTTGGTTTCTAATGAAAGTTCTTGTCTGTCTGTATATAATGTAACTTGGTTACTGATGTTCTTTGCTTGCTTTCTTATTTTGGGGGGACTTAGTTTGCTTTCTGGTTTCTACTGAGAAAGAAAAACATGGGAAAGAATCGTTTAAACTCCCCAAGTATTTATCCTAGAGGGCCGGAGCTGCAGAAGTACCCTTGAATAGGCTGCAGAAGCGGCCACAGCGGGGTGAGGGGTGGGCACTCTTCTTGTAAAGAAAAAAAAATGGTGCTTTTATACTGAAGTGGTTGGAGGCCCAGGAATTGCTGCAGTAGAAAGCAAAGGTTCTCTGGATTTATAGAAATACTGGCAAGAAAAATCAGGAGAAACAGAATTTGATTATAGGACTGAGTGAGCTAAAAATAATTGTATGGTTTTTGTAACTGTTACTGAAAATATTGATTTTTAACCTTCTTGTTTTCCAGACATAAAGAAACTTGTTTATTTTCTTAAAGCAATTTGGTAAATTATACTTTGATAAGCAATATTTCTCCATACCTGACACCTCCAAAATTTAGAAACTTTTAATGAGTAGTAGTATTATTCTCATGGCAATGTGTTTGTTTGCATGAATCCAATAAGAATCTCATTTCTTCATAACAGGACGTAAGTCAGTTTCCAGTTGTGGTTTTATTAACCAAAGCTTTGCTGGAATGTCATGTCTGAGAGAGACATGCCGGGACTCTGGATGTCACCAGAGAGCTCTCAGGAATGAAGATTGACTTTGAAGCCGATAAACCCCTTGGATAAAGAGCCTGGCACCTTACTTGGTCACATGGTTCATGGTGGCTTTTCCAGGTAAGGAAGGAAGGTTACTTTCCTGAGAGATGGCATGAAAGGAACCTCAAGACACTTGTGGGGACTGCAACTTGAGGAATGCACCCCAATTCTGTAGGTATTGCAGGCAAAGCCTGAATGGCCACTGTGTGGTGTGGCTTGTTTGCCCTGGGAAGAAACTTTCTCATGAGATTCCAGCAAAGCATATTTTTTAAAAAATAGCCTAAGTGATAAACTATTATTCTTTTTAAAAATATATATATATATATTATTGATTTTTTTACAGAGAGGAAGGGAGAGGGATAGAGAGTTAGAGACATCGATGAGAGAGAAACATCCATCAGCTGCCTCCTGCACACCCCCCACTGGGGATGTGCCCGAAACCAAGGTACATGCCCTTGACCGGAATCGAACCTGGGACCCTTCAGTCCACAGGCCAACGCTCTTTCCACTGAGCCAAACCAGCTAGGGCTCAACTATTATTCTTGTTGTGTTTATGCAAACCATCAGGCCAAATTGTAATGACTTAATACAGTAAATAAATTGGTCTTAATTTGGTTTTTTGATAAAAATGAGGGTGATTTTTGGGAGAAAAATTGTGTTTCAACAGGATTTTTTTTTAAATCCTCACCCAAGGGTATTTTTTCCATTGACTTTTAGAGAGAGTGGAAGAGAGAGGGAACGACAGAGAGAAATATCGCTGTAAGAGTAACACAATTGGTTGCCTCCTGCACATGCCCTAACCAGGGCCCGGGCTGGGGAGAAGTCTGCAACCGGCTAGGGCTGGCAGGGTTTTTGGAGAGGGTCTGCAGCACAACTTTACAGCTGGTCCTAAGGGAGTCTCCCTTGTCCCTTCCACCCCCACACACGGCCGTCAGTTTAAGCTGAGAAGCACCGAAGCAACAGGGTAATGACAAGGGGCTTTGGGAGTCCTGGTTATCCAGTCTTTTTTCTACTCATGTCCAGCCCCACATGTACTAACCACTGTCTTTTGATGGGTCGCTTTTGGCCCTTAAAATCTGATGGATCTGACAGAACTCAGCACATAATGGGAAGGTCTGGCTGCGTGGTCACTAATGTCCTACCGGCAGGTGCTTTATCTCCACCAGAACCGTGTAGCAAGCCAGGGGCTATTTATTGAATGGTGTACACTTTTCTGATGCAGATGGCATAGCTTTGCTCCAGAGCTTAGGGGTCTATGTTGGGGCTCCTATAAACTCCACATGGTGCCTTTTCCTACCACTGATACCATTAGAACTGTGGGTTCCGCTGCTTGAACCACAGCCTGGACCTGATTAAGAGCCTCTCCTGCCCCAGGAACCACTCAAACCTGACAGCACTCCACGTAGATAGGTTAGCACAGTATTCTGTTAAGTATTCTGTTGAATAGTTTTAGTTTTATGTATTCTAGACTTGGAAAGTAAAAATAAAGTAGGATTTTATTATCATTATACTTTTTGAATGTCTTATAAAAAGCGGGGCATTTGTAAAAATGTTATGGAGGAAATCTCTCTTTAACTCACAGTGCATTTTGCAACTGTAAGAGCAAAGGTAAGGAATTCCAGTGAACTGATATTTTAGGGTGCTCTTCTATGACAGGTTTCTTAAAAAACATTCAAGAAATGTTTTACTCTCTTACCATCTTAAAACAAACCAGCCCTAGCTGGTTTGGCTCAGTGGATAGAGCATTGGCCTGGGGCTGAACGGCCCCCCGGGTTCGATTCCGGTCCAGGGCACATGCTCAGGTTGTGGGCTCCATCCCATGGGGGGGCGTGCAGGAGGCAGCTGATTAATGATTCTCTCTCATCATTTATGTTTCTATCTCTCTCTCCCCCTTCCTCTCTGAAATCAATAAAAATATATTTAAAAATATTAAAACAAAAACAAAAAAAAACCCCAAACCAACCAACCAAACCTTCATTTCAGCTTTTCCCATCCACCATCTATGGTGTAACCACTGCCAAGAGGCAGATTTTTGTGAAAACCCTTACAGGGAAGATCATCATTCTTAACGCTGAACCCTCGGATACAACAGAAAATGTTAAGGCCAATATCCAGGATAAGGAAGGAATTCCTCCTGATCAGCAAAGACTGCTCTTTGCTGGCAAGCAACTGGGAGATGGATGTACTTTGTCTGACTAGAACATTCAAAAGGAGTGCACTCTTCACCTTGTGTTGAGACTTCATGGTGGTGCTAAGAAAAGGAAGAGAAGTCTTGCATCGCTGCCAAGAATAAGCCCCGGAGAAAAGGTTAGCTGCGGTCCTGAAATACCGCAGCGCACGAGAAGGGCAAAGTTGCTCGACTTCGTCTGGAGTGCCCCTTAGAAGAATGTGGTGCTGGAGATTTCATGGCCAGCTACTTTGACAAGTATTATTGTGACAAATATCTGACCTATTGCCTCAACAGAATAGGAGACAATTAATTGTATATGGGTTGATAAAAGACATAGACTAACATTAAAAAAAAAACCCACACCTTAAGCATTTCAAATGACAAAGTCACAAAAGCATTTTCAAAGTCCAATGTGTATATATTTTTAGTGCCTACTATATCTTCTGGCCTTGTTAAATATTCTTATTAGCATTTAGCAGTTAGCATTTTAATGCTTCTCACAAGTGGAATTTTCAATTAGGTCTAGTTCTGAAGGAAATATTAAGTTGAATATGTGGAGCTATGATTGATAACCAGTCTGAGCAGTAATGAAGCTATCTTTATATGTCAACAGTTTTTCTTCAATTGGAAATGTTAGCTATCTTAAATTGGACTCAGCAACAGCCCAGATGCAGGTGTCTGTTAGGGCATATGGCATGTTCTGAGTCACTCTAAGACAGCAGACAACTAATCTCATTTAATTCCTGAAACTTGTCTCTCTTCAGCAGTTCCTTAATAGGAATTGCTGCATGATCAACTCTTCTTTATTAGAACAGTTTTAAAGACACTCAGTCAGAGATATGGCTGGCTGAATGTTAAAAAGTAATTAATTTGAGAACTATAAAGATTTGGCTAAATTAGAAAAATAACTACTTTGAAGCTAAAATAATCCTTCAATATATGAAATTTACTTCTTTTCTTTTCCTTATATATGTTTTCTTATTTTTAAAAGCAGATAGAAAAAATGCAAAGTGTTAAAAGTAATGTTACTACCTATCTCCTTTCAGAACTCTGAGGACATGCACATGTTTGGATATGTACACATGATTTACCATGAACAGTGTGGCCTGGTAGCTAGGTGAGGATCCTGGTGGGAAGCATGGCACACTCAGGAGAAGTATGCTTGCAGGGAGTTTCGTGGAGAAGACATAACAAAGGTTTGGGAAGCTTGGAGTGGTGACGCACCCTGGAGCTGGCAACTATGTGAAGCTATTACCACCTCTAGGCCTGAAGGGACAAAGAGGGAGTAGTACCTGGGACCTGGGAAAAAGCTGTGACCTTGAGAAAGAAGCCAGGCCCCAAATGTGGCCCAGGAGAGAAGGAAAATAACTATCCTGACCTTTCTCCTCTCCCTTCATCTGATCTCCTCGTGGTGCCTTCCAATGACAAACCCAATTAGAAGCCATTGGGAAAGGTCCTGGATGATGCAGTCCATGAGGTTAGGCTCCCAGGGCACACAGCAAAGTGGAAAAGGGCAGTGAGTGGGAAGGGGAAGGGGGAAAAGAGAATGTCCAGTTCACATGAAGAGCTTTTGATGACAATGAATATACATATGTGTAGTCCTGGTTTTGCATGGTTCTGATAAGTTTAACTTTCAGTTATCACAGTTTTGTTAAATTACACCATTCCCCTAACAAATTGGTATAATAACGGAATAATTGTACAAACTTCACTGCTAGCTCTTCAGTCCACAGATGACTCAGTAACTAACAGATGTTCATAATGATCAGTGACCAATCATGTCACTTCTTCCCAAGTCTGTCAGTGATTGGTCACTGCACATATTATTCAGTTCATAGACAGCAAAGTGTGTAGTTGTGTTGCCCCCTTGTCTTCCACTGAGGAACCCATGTGATGAACCCATCTGTTACAAAAACAGATAATTGAAAGAATTGGCCTACACATTGAAGTGCAGTAAAGAAACAAAAAGTGGTAACTCCATAAATGATGTTTGAATCAAATGTAAATAGAGTTATAGAATAACTGGCTGTGGGAGTGTGCATATTGCCAATGTTTGAGAAACTCCAGATGTGCAGCCAGAGGAACTTAGTAAAGATGAGCTTATTGACACAAACAAGTAAGTGGTTTTGATGGAGAGGATAAAGATATTTCAGAGGAAGTGACAAGAGCAAAAAACTTAACATTAAGGAACGCTTGGAGATATTTCATGTAAGAAGGATAAAGTGTTAGTAGCTGTTATGAATGAACTTGGGAAGAGTATGACAATTCACCAAAGAATAGGAGAGATGGTCACTCCATACTGAAAGTTATGAGACAAGAAGGGAAGCAAAGCACTGTTAACATTTCTCTTGGCAAGACTTTTTTTTTTTTTTTGTTACAAAGCAATAAGGCACTTTAATTCACAGTGCTTCTGTTTTAAATTATAATGTACTAAATAATTATGTTTTATTTCTTATTTACTTATAAACTTATAACCAATAGAGAATTTTTAATGTTTAACAAATTTTAAAGGTCACAGAACAATATTTTTCACCTTTAACTATTTTTTAAAACAAATTCACATTTTATTTGTCAAAATAAACTGTACAAAATTGACTTTTTTTTTTTACCAAAAGTAACAGCAATATTTTCTGTATTATTCCTAGATAAATCACAAAACACATTTTTGTAGGTTTTCTAGGTTTTGCTTATAAATCAAGACACATCAGTAGATATAGTCATGAAAAAAAGACAGAATAAAACAGACCAATCTGTTGTCAGTATCCATGGCCTCTGATACTGTCTTGACCATGAAACAGAAGTGTTCGACATATACTTGCTAAAAAGCGTATGAAGCCCTAACCGGTTTGGCTCAGTGGATAGAGCGTCGGCCTGTGGACTGAAGGGTCCTGGGTTTGATTCCAGTCAAGGGCACATGCCCGGGTTGCGGCCCGATCCCCAGTAGGGGACGTGCAGGAGGCAGCCGATCAATGATTCTCTCTCATCATTAATGTTTCTATCTCTCTCTTCCTCCCTGAAATATATATTAAAAAAATAAAAAGCTTATGAAGACATAGGCTCAACACAGGAATGTAAACAGCAACACCCAGATGTGGAACAATGGCAAGTTCTTCCTTAAATGTTTAACAGTAACTTGTTTCTTTTGCCTTTAATTACTAACATTGCGTTGCACAGTTTTGGTTTATATGGTCATTTTAATTTTTTTAAATATATTTTTATTGACTTCAGAGAGGAAGGGAGAGCGAGAGAGATAGAAACATTGATGAGAGAGAGCCATTGACTGGCTGCCTCCTGCATGCCTCCCACTAGGGACTGAGCCTGCAACCTGGGCATGTGCCCTTGACTGGAATTGAACCCAGGACTTTTCAGTCCGCAGGCTGAAGCTCTATTCACTGAGCCAAACCGACTAGGGCTATATGGTCATTTTTAGAGTCCTCCACAATTGTGCAAAACAAGGACTGCCTACATTATGCTTTTCAATGATCAATATCTTATAATATGGATAAAGTATTATTTAATGCCCTATACAGGGAAATTTAGGTTGTTTCCAATTTTTTCACTGGTATAAGCACTACTGCCATAAATATCCTTATAACATCATTTTGTGCACTTGTATTCTTAAGATAAATTCTCAGAGTGGAGGTTTACGGGGTCAAAGGCTACGTACATTCACATTTTGATACATATTGCTAACCTGCTTTCCAGAAAGGCTGGCTGAGAGCCAGTTGATATTCTACAATAGTACCTCAAAGTTCCCAACTCTCCATCTTGTTGCAAACAATAAGCACGTTTATCACCATTGCCAGTTTGATATCTCACTGGTGTTTCAATTGAATTTCCAGGGAAGATGAACATCTTGAAGAGATAAGCTTTTAAAAAGTTATTTGTAAAAAGAGTTCCTTAAAAGATTACTGATGTTGAAATTAGAACATTTATTTGCTCTAGGGACACGATGGCATCTTAATTTATGAGAAACAGCAACAATAATTCTGGGTAATAATTAAAAGTCTGGTGCCTTATTTTAATTGATCAAGGTACAAACAATGATTTGAAGAGTGTACAAAAGGTATAACTTTGCAAACATTCACTTAAAGGAAATGTTTTCTCAAAGTCTTAAACATGTTTCAGCTTGAGTTAAAGTTTTATTTCAGAAATGCTCTTATTAGAAATATGTTAAAGAGAAATAGAAAAACCCTGAAATGCAGGAAGTTATGCAACAGAAGAGATGATCCAGGACAGAGCCTCAATACCAATTTGACTACCCTAGCAGAACTCTTGGTTGTTCCATGCAATAGGCAAAGAGAGAACTTCCTATGACGCCTACCACCTGTAGCCATTGCAAATATCCACAACTTAGTTTGAAAACTACTATGCTAGGAGATAGCATCTACTTATTATTTAAATATTATTTTCTTCCATATTATAATCTTTTTCAAGATGGTCAAATGAATTTACATGTGATAATCCCTTCTACGTGAACACGTCAAGAATGGACAAAAATAAAATAAGACATAGGCAAAAATATTTTGTAGGGACAGTATGATAAAGAATTTATCAAAAGGCATAAATGATGGCATAACTGCCACCAAAGAATGTAAGATTAAAGAAGTAGAAATTTTGGGATGAGACATAAATTTAGCTATTTGAAGCTAAAAAAGAGAGAGAAAATGTTAAATAAGCAATATTTGAAGAAATACTTGCAGATAATTTTCCATAATTGAAAACAAATGTGGCTCATAGACCAAAAGTATGCTGAATAAGCAAGGTAACTGTTGAACAGATTACAAAGAATTGGTAGAATATCAAAGATAAAGAGGCAACTTAAAAGCTTGCCTGGAAAGAGGCCAGATTATCTACAAATAAAAAACAACTATACTGACAGCAAACTGCTCATAGGCAACACAGAGAATTTAATGGTATAATATTTCAAAGTGCTAAGCGAAAATAATTGCTAACCTAGAATTTTATCGTGAGCCGAACTATTATTCAAGAGTACAGGACACGTTAGAGTTTATAACTAACAGACCCTAACTTTAAAAATAACATTAAAGGAGGTACTTTAGTAAGAAGAAAAGTGAACCCAGATGGAAATATACAGATATAAGAAACAATGGTGAGCACAGAACTTGATAAAAGTCAATATATATTTCATTAACTATGACAATAAAAAAGAAAACTGAAACTTAGCAAACTAGGAGAAAAACCTTAAAGAAACCAGGAAGAGCATAAATTTATGAACTAAAAAACAAAGAACAGAAAGGATCAAAAGCTAAAAATGTTAGCTTAAGACATTTAAAATACAGATAAATGTCTAATAAAATGTTAATAATTTTGAAATTAAAGAATAGGCACAAAAAGTTAAGATTATTTTTAAAACATTAGAGAATACTATGAACATTATCCCATTAAGTATAAAGTTTTCTCTGTCTCAAAAAAACTATTTAAAAAACCAGGCTGGTGGCCCTGGCTGGATAGCTCAGTTGGTTAGAGTGTTGTCCCGATACGCTAAAGTTGTGGGTTCAATCTCTGGTCAGGACACATATAAATGCATAAATAAGTAGGACAACAAATTGATGTTTCTCTCTAATATAAAACCAACCAACCAGGCTGGAAATGAGATATCCAACTGGAAGAGAGAAAAAAAAAGGAAAATTATGGTTATAAACATATAAAATTCTTAAATATAAAATTAATACCTATAAGTGGACTGTAAAAGTTAAGTCCATATTAACTATAATCTTGACAGCAAGCATAAAAAAAAATCAAAGAAGTTTAGTTCAAATGCCAATTGGAAAACTAAAATTCTAAAAAATACTTAGTCATTTTTTAAAAAAAGACAGGCCAGCAAAAATGAAGGAAAAAACCCCAGAGGAGGGAAGTAGGAAATTAATAAAGTGATACAAGTCTAACCATATAAATAACTACATTAAATCTTTTGGGATAAATTCTCCAATTAAAATGTAGAGATGGTCAGAGTGGATAAATAAGACCCAATTATATGCTGTCTCAAAATAAGAAACTCAAAATAAAGACACAGATGGGCTAAAGGTGAATGAGGTTAAAAGACATAACATGCACAAGAAGATGGGAATATCTATATTATGATCAGATAAAACAGATTTCAAGAGAGCATTACCAGAGTTACAAAGGGGGGTTTCATCAGATGCAAGGGCCAAGTCATCAGGGAGACTTAACAAAGTTTCAAAATACATAAATCAAAAATTTATAGAATTACGTGGAAAAATGGTTCTGAAACTATGTCTGATTTCAGCAACTGATAAAACTAGAACAAACAAACAGGATTCAAATCTTTTTTTAAAAAATATATATTTTATTGGTTTTTTTACAGAGAGGAAGGGAGAAGGAGAGGGATAGAGTTAAAAACATTGATGAGAGAGAAACATCGATTCAGCTGCCTCCTGCACACTCCCTACTGGGGATGTGCCTGCAACCAAGGTACATGCCCCTGACTGGAACCAAACCTGGGACCCTTCAGTCCACAGGCCAGCGCTCTATCCACTGAGACAAACCGGTCAGGGCAGGATTCAAATCTTGACAGTCTCTTCAATAAATGATGTTGGGAAAATTGGACAGATAAATGCAAAAAGGTAAAACTAGACCACCAACTTACACCATACACAAGAATAAACTCAAAGTGGATAAAAGACTTAAATATAAGTTGGAAAACCATAAAAAGCCTAGAAGAAACCATAGGCAGCAAAATCTCAGACCTTTCTTGTAGCAATGTGTTTATGGATACATCTCCTAGGGCAGAGGTCGGCAAACTGTGGCTTGCGAGCGACATGCGGCTCTTTGGCCCCTTGAGTGTGGCTCTTCCACAAAATACTGACTTCTGTGCATGGGTCACGAAGTTTCAGTTGCACTGTACATGCGCGCCTGCACGTGGTATTTTGTGGAAAAGCCACACTCAAGGGGCCAAAGAGCCGCATGTGGCTCGTGAGCTGCAGTTTGCTGACCACTGTCCTAGGGCAAAGGAAACAAAGGAGATAATAAACAAATGGGGCCTACATCAAAATAAAAAGCTTATGCACAGCAAAAGAAACCACCAACAAAACATAAAGGGAGTCCACTATATGGGAGAACATATTTGGCAATGATACATCTGATAAAGGGTTAATATCCAAAATATTTAAGAAACTCATACAACTTAACAAAAGGAAGACAACTAATCAAAAAATGAACAAAGGATCTAAATAGACATTTCTCCAAAATGGACATACAGATGGCCAAGAGCCATATGAAAAAATGCTCAGTCACTTATCATCAGAGAGATGCAAATTAAAATGACAAAGAGGTATCACCTCACACCTGTCAGAATGGCTACCATCAACAAATCAAACGACAAGTGTGGACGAGGATGTGGAGAAAAGGTAACCCTAGTGTACTGCTGGTGGGAATGCAGACTGGTGTAGCCATTATGAAAAACAGTATGGAGTTTTCTCAAAAAATTAAATATGGAACTGCCATTTGACCTAGTGATCCCATTTCTAGGAATATATCCTAAGAAACCCGGAACACCAATCAGAAAGAATGTATGCACCCCTATGTTCACAGCTGCATAATTTACAATCGCTAAGATCTGGAAATAGCCCATGTGCCCATGAGTAGATGAGTGGATAAAAAAGCTGTGGTAGGGAGAACCAAGATGGCGGCATAAGGTACAAACCTGTACGTGCTGCCCCCCACAACAACATTAAAACCACAACTATAAGACAAAACAGCTATCATCCAGAACACGGGAAAGCTGATCGAGTGGAAGTTCTACAACTAGAAGGAAAGAAAAAAGCGCATTGAGACCAAGTAGGAGGGGAGAGGCGCCAAGAACAGAGGAACTCTCTGAGACCCCGCCCCACTACATCCCCTCCCAAGCTGTGCCGCGGCACAAAGGAGGCACCTGCGCTTTTGCAGCCTAACAAACTGCAGTGAATCAGTGAGCTCCAAAACTTCCAAACTCCAAACAAAGAGGAGAAATCTGTTGATACTGCTGTAGCCCCTGCTGGGTGGACCCACACAGTGGTTGACTTGGAGATCCAGGAGCCAGGGTACTCCAGTCAGATACTAGATTTCAACTCCTCACATCTATAAGAAACACACTCAAGAAGCAGACTCAGTGAGCACCAAAGCCGCACTGAAGCAAGTCCTACCGGATAAGGGTGTCTCCAGCACAGCAGTTCTTCTTATAGACACAGTGGCTCCTCGCAGTCAGCCAAAAATGCGAAGACAAAGAAACATGTCACAAATGAAAGAAATGGAGGAAAGCAAACTAATGGAGGACATAGAGTTCAGAACCACAGTTATAAGGCTACTCAAGAATCTTCTACGAACCTCCGAGGAACTTAGTGAGACCTTCAAGGATCTTAATAAGAATGCCAAAAAAATGGAGAAGGACCAGTCAGAAATTAAACATACACTGACTGAAATAAAGAATAATATACAGAGATCCAACAGCAGACGAGAGGATCCCAAGAATCAAGTCAAAGATCTGAAATACGAAGAAGCAAAAAACACCTATCTGGAAAAGCAAAATGAAAAAAGAATCCGAAAATATGAAGATAGTGTAAGGAGCCTCTGGGACAACTTCAAACGTACCAACATCCAAATTATCGGGGTGCCAGAAGAAGAGAGAGAGCAAGATACTGAAAGCCTATTTGAAGAAATAATGACAGAAAACTTCCCCTACCTGATGAAAGAAATAGACTTACAAGTCCAGGAAGCACAGAGAACCCCAAACAAAAGGAATCCAAAGAGGACCACACCAAGACACATCATAATTAAAATGCCAAGGGCTAAAGACAAAGAGAGAATCTTAAAAGCAGCAAGAGAAAAACAGTCAGTTACCTACAAGGGAGTACCCATACGACTGTCAGCTGATTTCTCAACAGAAACCAACAGGCCAGAAGGGAGTGGCAAGAAATATTCAAAGTGATGAATGCTAAGAACCTACAACCAAGATTACTTTATCCAGCAATGTTATCATTCAGAATTAAAGGTCAGATAAAGAGCTTCACAGATAAGGAAAAGCTAAAGGAGTTCATCACCATCAAACCAGGATTATATGAAATGCTGAAGGATATTCTTTAAGGGATAAATACCACATGATCTCACTCATTTGTGGAATATAATGAACAACATAAACTGATGAACAAGGACTGATCCAGAGACGGAGAGGCATTGATTGGACTGTTGGGCCCTGGAGGGAAGGTAGGGGAGGGTGGGGGTAAGGGGGAGAGATCAACCAAAGGACTTATATGCAAGCATATAGGCCTAACCAATGGACATGGACAACAGGGTGGGGGGGGGGAGGGTGGGTAGGGGATAACGTGGGAATAAGGACACAGATGTAATATCTTAATCAATAAAAATATATTAGAAATAGCTGTGGTACATTTATACTATGGAATACTATGCAGCACTAAAAAAGAAGACTCTCTTACCCTTTGAGACAGTATGGAGGGACCTGGAGCGTATCATACTAAGTGAAATAAGCTAGTCAGAGAAACACAAGTATCATATGATCTCACTCATGTGAGTAATCTAAGTAACAAAATAAACAGATGAATGGAGAGGATCCAGAGACATGGAAGCATGGAATAGAGTGTGGAATCTCAGAGGAAAAGTGGAGGAGGCTGGGTGGGTGGGAGGTAATCAACCAAAGACCTTGAATGTATATATACATAACCCATGGACACAGACAATAGAGTGGTGAAGGCCTGGGGCAGGGGGTGCGGGCTGGTGGAGAGTGTCAATGGGGGAAGAAAGGGGACATATGTAATAATTTCAACAATAAAGATTTAAATAAATACAAACAAAACCTTATAACTGATAATGTTCTCATGCCTTACTAACATACAATTTAAAAATATAATAGAAAAATTCCCATTCCCAATGAAAAAAATTGTAAGGTATTCTAGTATAAACTAAAAATTAAAAAGCGTCTGCCCTCTGGTGGTCAGTGTGCATCATAGTGACTGGTCATTCCGCCATTAGGTGGATTTGCATATTAGGGTTTTAATATCTTTTGAAAGATATTAAAGAATATCAGTATGTTTTATAATTTAAAAAAAATACCAAAAAATGAAGAGATATACCATGTTCATTCATTTGAGTTTTGTGTGTGTTTTTTAATCCTCACTTGAGGATATTGTTCCATTGATTTTTAGAGATAGTGGAAGACAGAGAGAAATATCGATGTGAGAGAAACACATTGGTTGGTTACCTCCTGCACATCCCCTTCTGGGGATCGAGTCTGCAACCCGGGCATGTGCCCTTGACTAGAATCAAACCTGGGACCCTTCAGTCTACAGGCCGATGCTCTATCCACTGAGCCAAACCAGCTAGGGCTAGGGTGATTTTATTATACTACTAGAGGCCTGATGCACGAAATTCGTGCAAGGGGCTCAGCCCTCGCAGCACCAGCTTCTCCGGAAGGTCATTCAGCTGTCTGGTCTAATTAGCATATTACACTTTTATTATTGTAGATTTTAGGGCTTGGGGATTACACAATATAAAAAAAGATGAATGGTAGTGCATTTTATTCTTGTGTGGCTTAAATTTATTAAACACTATTGGGGTGCCTACTATACCCCAATACTCTGGTAAAATGTAAAAGACATAAAAATTGTGTCTCTATTTTCAAAGAGCTCATAATCTAGATGATGAAAAAAATTAACTTTCAAAAATAATAAGCAGGTATTTATGATCCAGGGATAGAGTCCTACCTTTCTGTGTTATTTTCTTTTCCCGTAGAAAAATATTTGAGTGACACTGTTTTGTTCCTGCCCATTCCATGTGATTCACTATAAACATTAGTATCAACATATTTAATTATCTAGAGAGAAACTGTTTCTAATTGTAATTCTTACACAGAAATTTCTTTTTGGTAGGGAAAATGGGAGTGCATTTTATTGACATTCACGAAATATCAGTACTGGTTAAAAACAAAAAATTCTGCAGTAATTTTTAATTTATGTGAAATAAACTATAAAGCAACCCAATCTTTCAGCTTTAAGAGCTCTATCCTTACACCTACCTGAACTTGTATCTTGTTATGAATACACTAGAAGCCTGGTGAAATACGTTCACTGTGTGTATGTGTGTGTGTGTGTGTGTGTGTGTGTGTCCCCTCAGCCTGGCCTGCACCTCTCACAGTCCAGGACCCCTCGCTCCTTACCGCCCGCCTGCTTGCTGCTCCTTACTGCTTGGCTTGCTGCTCCTTAGCACTGCTGCGGAGGCAGGAGAGGCTCCCGCCACTGCTGCTGTGCTTGCTAGCCGTGAGCCCAACTTCTGGCTGAGTGGCGCTCCCCATGTGGCAGTGCACTGACCACTAGGGGAAGCTCCTGTGTTGAGCGTCTGCCCTCTGGTGGTCAGTGCGCATCATAGTGACTGGTCATTCTGCCATTAGGTGGATTTGCATATTAGGGTTTTATTACTGGTATATAGGATGTTGTGAACATATAAGTTTTCATTTGTTTTAGGTCATTTACATAAACCATACATTTTTTCTATTCCCAAATTAAAATGCCAAGCGCTAATTATAAAATTTGACTGCTGTGAAGTTACACAAAGAAAACTATAAATTAGCTTTAAAATTTTATTGAAATTCAGGTTTAGA
Organism: Myotis yumanensis; assembly: GCF_028538775.1. Lineage (NCBI taxonomy): Eukaryota > Metazoa > Chordata > Mammalia > Chiroptera > Vespertilionidae > Myotis > Myotis yumanensis. The sequence continues at coordinate 75,177,356 of NW_027223759.1, read as the reverse complement.
ACTGAACAATTTAATACAATATTATATAGAATATTTTCTAACCAGTACTCTTACCTGCTTTTACATGATATCTGGACACAACTTTTAAGAATTGATACTTTCTGCCTAATTTTCCATAATATGCCAATTATGCATTTATTAAAATCTCAGATACTTATCAGAATTTAAAAAAATAAAATAAAATATGGAAAATTTAAGACATTAATATTGCAGCAACTATAATATAGAAATTTACAATCTTAACTGTTAAAATTGTTAACATTTATTGTAGTAATGCAGTATGAATTTTTAACATAATCACATGAATTTTTCATTAAAATGTTCAACCATTTCCTACTGAAGCATGTTCAAAGTTATAAAAATCTTCTCTTTTAAAGTAACTTATACTGAATTAGTCCAAAAGCAATTGTGGCACTTTAGAGAAGACATTTATTCTACTGCATATCTTAAGTACCCAAGGTGCTGCCCGATCAATAGCAGGTTACTGAAAAAGTGTAAAGCATGGCTTTCTTTAAGGAGTGAGTCGTTTGGGATCACGGGGGAACATTGAGGTCTGACGAATATTGTGCAATCCCAAAAACAGCATAGTCACTCGTTCCAACCCTAGGGAAAACAAAATAAACATTAATTCCTTTTCAGAAAATCTCTCAGGTTCTTACATTTTGAAAATTACCAACATAGTATTGCTGATCAACAAAATAATTTTCCTTGTTAGGAAGGAAAATGACTTCTATAATTTCAAGTTTATTTAAAATGGAATGTTTTAGGTCTGATTCAGAAATAGAGATGATGCTTGTGAGAAGGACAAAATGAGATACCCTTAAGCTATGTGATTCTGTGAAATGCGAACTACAGAAATCTATGTCAATGTCCAAAATTTACGGCTTAAACAAATATCTCCCCCTCTCCCCTCCATGTATAAGCCTGTATGGTTTCAAATAAGACCAGATTCTAAGTATGTAGTCCAGGTCATCAGTATAAGACAAAAGTCATAAACCTGTTCAAGGAAGTTTATTAATGGAAGTACCAGAAATTCGTTGTAATTTGATAGACATGTAACATGGTAGTTCCTAGTATAAAAGACTCTAGAGTACATTATTTACTAAATTCTTTGAGTGCAGAAGAGACTGACTTTGACTTAAATACTATACTACTGATAAGAATTAAGACCAAGTGCCATCTAAAAAAACAGAACAACACTAGCAAATGAAACATTTTATGTGCAATTTGATTTATCTATTTCACTAAAGCTATACGAAGACTAATATACCACATAAAGGTCAGAGAATAATCTTATATAAAAACTTCTAATTTTAAAGGAATATACTTAACTCTAAAAACAGAAATATAAATAAGAGAATTAATATTTTTATCCTTATTCCTTACCAAAAACATCTGCAGACATATATTTGAACCTTGTATTAATCTAACACTAATCAAGGTAGTATTTTGATAACCATTCAAATGTCCTCTTTCACAAGTAAAATTAAAATATACATTGCTAGCCAAAACCGGTTTGGCTCAGTGGATAGAGCGTCGGCCTGCGGACTGAAGGGTCCCGGGTTCGATTCCGGTCAAGGGCATGTACCTGGGTTGCGGGCACATCCCCGGTGGGAGATGTGCAGGAGGCAGCTGATCCATGTTTCTCTCTCATCGATGTTTCTGACTCTCTATCTCTCTCCCTTCCTCTCTGTAAAAAATCAATAAAATATATTAAAAAAAAAATATATATATATATACATTGCTAAATCAGTCACAAAAGTTTGTAATGTTATACCAACTGAACATTACTGAATACTCGAAGAGAAAATAGTCATAAATGTCTCATTGAGACTTAAACTATATGTTCAATGTAGCGTTGTTTGTAGTAACAAAAGGCTAGTAACAACCTACATGTCCTAGGAAGCTGGCTAACAAGGCTACAGTGCGTCCTTTCAATGGAGTCTATGTGGTGATTAAGAATGAAAAAGCTTTTGAGGTATTCATAAAAAATTATTTAAAAATATAGTCAGGGAAAAATGCAAGGTACTGAATGATTTACATAGTATGCTACAATTTGTAAAAAAATTATTTTTACAAGTGTGTGTATTTTTGCACATGCAAAGACTACCTTTACATAGGGAGGTGAATGCACACTCCTCTATACCCTTTTAATTTGAAATTATGGTAAGTATATTATGTATTTACCAAAAACCTCCAAACAACAAATAAAAATTCAACAGAACTATAAATTGATAATTACTTTTTAAAAGTCTTTGACATGGACATCCCAAAGTTGAGTTAAACATTTATTCATTTTAAATCAGAGAGCAGCAGATTACACATACTCTAGAAATAGTCCTGAAAGTCAATGAAATGTTACATTTTAACAAATCATTTAGCAGCAATCTGAGCTAATTTGAGGGACAGCTTTAATTTGGGCTAATTTGAATGAACTCATGGATGAAAAACACAGGGTATTTCATTTATAAGACATTTTGCTTTTAAACCATTAAGATAAAAGAATGGCTAGAACTTTATTACAATATTTTAATATATTTTTATGGATTTCAGAGAAGGGAGAGGAAGAGAGATAGAAAAATCAATGAGAGAGAATCATTGATTAGCTGCCTCCTGCACTCCCCACACTGGGGATCGAGCCCGCAACCTGGGCATGTTCCCTTGACCAGAACTGAACCGGGACCCTTCAGTCTGCAGGCTGACGCTCTATCCACTGAGCAAAACCAGCTAGGGCTATTACAATATTTTAGAACCCATAAGTTAATATTGTCATAATATTAAAGGAATGTATTACCAATGCCTCCACCAGCATGAGGAGGGGCTCCAAAGCGGAAGGAATCAATGTATGCTTTAATTTTCTCCAAATCTACAAAAAAAACCACAAACATAATTTACCATTTTATTTAGCTTTAAAAGATAAAAAAGCAATTACTGTTAAATGAAGACTTAACCAAATGACTATTTCTGAGGAGTCTTTAAAAGGTTTAAAATGAGTTATTTTCAGAATACATATCACTTTCCTAAATACATTTAAGTGGTTTACCAATTCCATGATGCAAGGCTCTCTCTGTTAGCAGCTGAGGATCATGTATTCTTTGAGCTCCTGATAGTATTTCTTCTCCTCTCATGAACATGTCATAAGAGTTGGACTGTTTCTGCAGGAAAAACAAACAAACCAAAAATATCACTTATCAATAGTGGCTACCATTCTATTTCCATTACACATGTGGAAAAAAAGACCTTTGTTGCAAGAAGAGCAAGTTCATTTTTTCTTACAATTGATGATGTACCTGCTCCAATGAACATATTTTGTTTCTCTAACACAGGTTAAATTAGCGAGGTTTGAATAGTAACTTCTTTCTTGCCTTTATCAGATTTCATACTCCCCTTCTCCCATATCTTCCAACATCAAATCAGAGCACCATATCTAACTTATAAGAAGTAGTGCTGATTCTCATTTTACTTTATCAACAGAAATGTTTTTAAGGGGGTCACTTTTGAAACTTCAAATTATCAATTAACATTTCTTTTTTATTTTAAGGGAAGCAAATTAAACATCAATTTACCACAGCTCATCCTATTCTCTATCAGGTTTTAACTTACTTTCCCTGTCTTTCAATAAACCAGTGGTTCTCGAAGTGTGATTCCGGGATTAGTAGCTTCAGTATTACCAGGAACTTGTTAGCAAAGCAAATTTTCAAGCCCTATCCCAAACCAACTAATCAGAAAGTCTGATGAGGGGGCTCAGGAATCTGTGTTTTAGAAAGCCCTCCAGGGACTCTGATGCACACTAAAGTTTGGAAACCACTACATGGAAAAATAGTAAAAGGCCATATTATTTAGATTTGTTCAAGGTCAAAAATAAATTTTGCTAATATCTGCAAATCTAGCAATACTATTTATTATGTATATGGTGTTTCTTCCTCAAATCTTCAAAAAGTGACACATAGAAATGATTTTTAATATGTTTTTGGAACAATTTGCTAGAATATTCAAGATTTCACCTTGACCTCAATTGACAGAAACTAGTAGTAATCCACATAACATGACCACTGAAACTGCAAATTATGAATGAAAACCATTATTCCCATTTACAATTTGACAAAGTAACAAAGTTTTCCTTCTTCCCCCAAACAGGTTATTTAAAATCAAATTACTTACAGAATTTCTTGGGTCAGGCATGGTATAGAAAGGTCTTACAGCCAATGGATATTTATCAAGAATATAAAAATCGGTATCATACTATAAAAAGAATAAATACAATTAAAATAGTTTTTAACAGTTTAATGAAAGTGAAAAGGTGGCTAGCACTTTGGTAATTAATGTTTTTTTAATACACACGTTTTATACTTCAAAATTACTGCAATTACACTGTAAATAAAATGAGTATTCTATTTCTTTCAAGTAATATCTGTATTTTCTATAATGTTGTATATTCTTCCAATACTTAATTTTTTTTGGGGGGTGACGTGACATGTACTCTTTCTTCAATTTCTCCCACATTGAAAACTATGCTGCGATAAACTGATTTTCATTTTTTCCTTTGCTATTCTATCTCATTTAGTTCTTCAGATGTATTTTATAGCTGTTTATGTTAAGTTATACCAAATATATTTGGGTTTTACAAGAATAACAAACATTTTAAATCTATAAATTATTTTAGGAAAAACACCTTTATAATATTCACCTTCAAAAAACCTTATCTTCCCGGTAATTAAAAATTTAGTTTAGATACCTAAAAGAAATTTGGTAGTTTTCTTCAATGAAAACTACAAATGAAATCAATAACATTAACATGAAATTATGACATTTTTTTAGAATACTTACTATGTGACCTAGATATTACTAAAAAGAAACCGATCACATTTCGACTGTTTTGATGTGAAACATTTTTGCTAAAACTGGAGTGTAGAGGGAATGTCAATAAAACCGACAAACTGATATTGGCTCTGCTGAAACAGCATTTTAAAGGTATAAACTCAATACTGTGCAGTTTCAGAAATATACTTTAGTTTCCCAGTTTAACAGTTTAGAGTGCAACCAGCAGGAGGCGCTCAAGGACTGTTTTAATTTCATCACACGGTTCTTTCAATTTCTTTAAGCACCCTTCTAAGTTTAGCTTTTATCTTTTCTTTAAGAGCTTTACAAAATGAGATAGGAAAGTAGCTTTCACATAAGAGGCGAAAGGAAATTCATTCTCCCTCATCTTGAGGTCCTTTCTAACTAATCTGACATAGATATCATTTTTAGAGATACCTCAGTACAACTAAGTACAAAAATTGACTACTGAGTTAATCAAACTGTCTGGGCAAAGCCTGTTTGAATATTTTTTATTTTTCTAAGATTGAAAAAAAAAATTGCCCCCCTGGGTTTTTATTTATTCTGGAATCATACTATTCTAGGAAAATCATTCCCTCTGCAACTGTTCTTTAGTACCAGGATACATCTCAGATTTAGAGAAAGAAATCCAGCATGTACAGGAGTCCTACCTTTTCCTTTACCAAACGACCCAACAGTTTTTCATTCGGCGTACTGGAAAACAATGACAAAAGCATGAAATCAGATGTTTGATTAGTTCTTAGAGTTATTAAGGCACCTCTATTTGAAGTTCTCAAAGAATAAAAAATTCAGCCAAAACACACAGTTGTCTATTCTGCTCTTTTTTAAAAAGGCAAGTACTACTGAAAACAACTTATAAGTGCACCTGGTATTTAGTAGATGCTGCTCAATAATATTTAAATAAAACCATAAACAGAATTTAGCAATTCACTGATTCAGAAATAACATGGATATAATTTCCTACAATCAAATATAACAAAAGTTCACTATATGAACATAGACTATTCTTGGCGTTAAATGGTTCCACTTCAAATGGTCTCTCCTTTTCACAAAAATATATTTTTATTTATTTCAGAGAGGAAGGGAGAAGGAGAGAAAGATAGGAACATCAACGATGAGAGAGAATCATTGATTGGCTGCCTCCCACATGCCCCACACTGGGGATTGAGCTTGCAACCCAGGCATGTGCACTTGACTGGAATCGAACCTGGGACCCCCTTCAGTCTGTAGGCTGACGCTCTTTTCCAATGAGCCAAAACGGCTAGGGCTCCTTTTCATTACTCTTAAAAAATATATATTTTATTGATTTTTTACAGAGAGGAAGGGAGAGGGATAGAGAGTTAGAAACATTGATGAGAGATAAACCTCTATCAGCCGCCTCCTGCACACCCCCCACTGGGGATGTGCCCGCAACCAAGGTTACATGCCCTTGATCAGAATTGAACCCGGGACCCTTCAGTCCGCAGACCGTCGCTCAATCCACTGAGCCAAATGGGTTAGGGCTCATTACTCTTTATCTAAGGTTCATAAAACAAAAATCACTAATTCTGAATCTTTAAAATATGTTTATATAAACCAATTAAATTTCTATAGCCACTTTAGCATCTACCCTATTTAAGAACAATTTCTAAAATAATGATAGAATTATGAAAATAATGATAGAATGTACGATTTGCCTTAAGATGTCATCTAGCAATGTAGGGGATGCTTAAAATCATATACAGATATATTTGTCAAACAAACAAAAATAAAGGGTTTTGAGTGAAATATTTTTTAAAAAGCCCTAAAAAATGACAATCATGCCTTTCCCTCTTATATCCATATGATTTGTGATGCCTTAAATATTTTAACTTAAGAACCCTTGAATAAAATAGTAGATAATAATTTCATATCTGTTAAACTACATAATTTGTTTAAAAATTATACACTGTATGATCTGAGTTTAGATAAAATAATACTGAATATCAAATAAATAAAGAATAGTGATTTTTTATAAACTTTTAGAGATCCTAATAGTTTTATACCTTGATCCTGTGTGGGGATGGGTTTAGATTACTGTCTATCTTCTCTAATACCACTGATTGAAAAAGAGAGGTAAAATATTAGATGCCAAAATCACAGGCAAAAGTCTCTATATTCTTTAAAGCATTACAAACTCGGGGGAGAGGGGGCACAAAAATGGTATTTATTGAAGCTTAGGCAAACCACATTATATCATTATTTCAGATCACACATTAAACAAGAACAGCATCATACGATATACCCAAAAGTTAATAAAAGCTGGGTTAAAAAATTATGATTTGTTAATATATTCATTCTTGCATATCTTAAACCTAGTTATTAAAGTTTTAAAAGTCACAAAGACAAACCTCAGATCTTCTTCGTCTCCCATTTCAATTCCAGCTTCCCTAAGCATAGCCAATGCTTCACAATACTCTAGTCTTAAAGTGGGCTCCAAAAATTTGAATGGCTCACATGGGAATTGTTTATTCACCGTCTGAATTTCAGTTTGAAACCTATTTGAATAACGATTTAGAGTTAATAATGTGTGAGATAAATGTTTTCCCCACAAGAGGTCACTGTGGCATCATGTTAAAAATTACTAAAAACTTTTTACTAAAACTGTTAAAATAAGGAACATATATAGCTTTTACTCTACCACATACTTACTACAAATTCTTTTTTCTTTTAACAAAGAAACATTTTAAACATTTCACAGTAGTCACTATCTGTGTGATTATGTGAGAAGTTCAGAGGCAGAAGCTCCATGATCAGCTGAGTACCTGTCCAGCTGAACCACTCAGCCCCCGCCCCTCCTAGCTGGCCAGTTGGCAGGGACCCAAGAGCCTACATATTATCAGTCCTATATGCATTCCACTGATAATTCTGGAATAAGGGACATATGTAGCTTTATTGTTCAAAAGGAACAATAAAGTTTATTTATCAAACGGAAATGCTTTTAGAGCAAAACTCTCTATGTAAAATCTGCCTCAGTGCAGAAATTGCCTCAGGCACTTTTAGGCTCTTCTGTAATACTAGCAACAGCTAAGAAAAAATATCTGGTAGGTACCGAGTACCATCTTTGCCACATAAAATCATCTTTGAATCAGTGTATGTACCAAGAAAATGTTACTAAGAAATTGTTTAAGTTAAAGACTAGAGTTTAAACACTTAAAAGATTTAATACCATTTCTCAGTCTTATGTTGTTTGTCACCATGGTGGCATTAAAGGATTAAAACTTTTTTTGTAACTCATATCAGGTAACATTGTTAGGAACAAACTACCCATTTCATGAGGCAATAAAAACTCTGACTTTAACTGCTACGAAAGTAACACAGGCTCTATTTCTTCAAATATCCAGGATGTTAGTATAAGGGAAATACAATCTGGTAACTGTACCCACCAAAATGAAGCCACAATGACTTAGATCCAGAATAGTATTTTGAGTGTGGATTTTTTTTCATTAATTAATTGATCATCTAACTAGCAAGTCTATATGCACACGTATGTCCAATAAAAATTTAGTTTATACATTTCAAATCAAGAATTGCTTTATTTTGAAGAGCCCAAACTGTTTTGAAATTAAGGTCAGTTAGGGATATAATACATGTATTTTTTACCTTTCTTGAAGTCCTTTGAATATTTGTACTAAAGTGTCAGCAATTTCTTCCATAACTTCATGGTAATGGTAATTAAAAGCCATTTCAATGTCCAAACCAACGAATTCAGTTAGATGTCTGTGGGTATTAGAGTCTTCAGCTCTGAATACTGTAACATTAATAAAAGATATACATAGCAGTGTTTTAAATTTTGGAGAAATTGAGATTAAAAACAAAATTCTATTTACTTGTACTCAAATGGTACTCTTTTCATTATCATTATAAGGTTGGAAAGACCTTTGACAAGCCATCTGTTAGAGCACTCTCATGGATAGTTAAGTTCATTACAAACTCCTACAGTCATGTAGTAAAAGCTGTAACAAATGTAAATTAGTAAGTGAGACTCCTAAGAACCCCGAGGGAATGCAAGGTCCTGAGGTGCCTTCTCAATAACTAAAAATATTCAATATAATGAGTTCTCAATTTTATTAAAGCTTGACTCAAGCTAAATGAAATCTGTACAAATGAAGCAGCTACCTCAGTCCAGCTCTTATTATCCTCACTGCACTTTCCTCCTTTCCAGTCCTCCTGGCTAGTCCTGTTCCATCTCTCCATGCTCTCATAATTTAATCCCACCCTATATTTCCCATTTCTCAATACTAACTAGTCTCAATTTTACTTGCTCCCGTGTTTTTAATTTAGCTTGCTTCTTCTAGAATGCCATCTCTGTTGTCTTTACCTCCTACTGCCATTTCAGTTTGAATTTTCTCTCATGGCATCTCTAGCAAACTCCAACTTCTTCCTCTTTTTTACCCTACCTATACCACATAATTAACACCAACCTGCTGACATCACAATTAGATTATTCGCTGTGGCTGTGATATGTATGCATGTCTTTTTAAAAAAAAAATGTATTTTATTGATTTTTTACAGAGAGGAAGAGAGAGGGTTAGAGAGTTAGAAACATCGATAAGAGAGAAGCATCGGTCAGCTGCCTCCTGCACACCCCCTACTGGGGATGTGCCCACAACCAAGGTACATGCCCTTGACTGGAATCGAACCTGGGACCCTTCAGTCCGCAGGCCGACACTCTATCCACTGAGCCAAACCAGTCAGGGCTATGCATGTCTTATTGTGTCTTAGGAGCAGGGACAATATTGTTCCTTTAGCACTCAAAGCATGGTCTGCATAGCAGCAGTACCTTGGAACTTATGAGAACTGTAGAATCTCAAGTCTTACCCCAAACCTCCTGCATTTTAACAAGATCCCCAGGTGATTTGTGTGCACATTAACATTGGAGAAGTGCTGGTTGGATTTTCTTTTATAGCGCAAGGCTATATATGCAGCAAGTGTTCAGCAAATGATTGCTTAATAAATTCAGAAAATTAAGACACTTAATGATTTTGCCAGTTTCTCTATTAGCAGGTATTTATCTTAAACTATCAAAAAATTCATATATATAAAATAACTTTTTTTTTTAAACCTGGTAAGTTTTAAAGAATATAGTAAAGCTGTTTTGGTTTTTTTTTTTGCTTATAGTTAGCATCATAAAAGAATTTGCTTCATGATTGTGTCCATGCTTGACTTTTAGCAAATGTATATATACTAGAGGTCTGGTGCACGAAATTCGTGCACTCGGGAGGGGGTTGTCCCTCAGCCTGGATTGCAAGAGGGCACAGGCCAGGCTGAAGGACCCCACTGGTGCATGATTGGGGCCGGGGAGGGACGCGGGAGGTTGGCCAGCCAGGGAGGGACTTTGGGAGGACTCCAGGGCATGTCTGGCCTGTCTTGTTCAGTCCCGATTGGCTGGACCCCAGCAGCAAGCTAACCTACTGATCGGAGCATCTGCCCCTTGGTGGTCAGTGTATGTCAGAGTGAGCGGTTGAGCATCCTTAGCGTATCATTAGCATATCATGCTTTGATTGGTTGAATGGCCGACTAGACAACCAGACACTTAGCATATTAGGCTTTTATTATATAGAATTTTAATATATTTTTATTGATTTGAGAAAGAAAGAGACAGAAACATCAATGATGAGAGAGAACCACCAACTGCTGCCTTCTGCACGCCCCCCACTGGGGACCGAGCCCACAACCCGGGTATGTGTCCTTGACTGGAATCGAACCTGGGACCCTTCAGTCCGCAGGCTGACTCTCTATTCACTGAGCCAAACCAGCTAGGGTGCAAATATATTCTTAAAAAACATGTTAATATAATTTATTAAACCCAGGCATTTGTTAGTATTTTCTAATGGACTTTAGCATATTATCAATACTAAGGAGAGTACAATTAGTAATAGTAAAAAAGAACAGCTTTGGAATAAAATTGGCAGCAAAGTATACAGAGGTACATTTGTAAACTTACAACAGTAGCAAGGAGCTTTCAAGGACAACAAAATATATTACTTGGAAGATTGCAATCACTTTTTCTTTAGTATTGATGGAGAGTTGAAAGGATAGTCCAAATGGAAGCTAATTTTATTCTAATTACACTTAAGTATAATAAATAATATAGTTAAATATATTCAGAGGGTGTATATTTTCAAAGCATGAATTTTTAAAATGAGATAGTCCCAAGATACATATTTTCTTTTTTTTGTCTTCAGCATTCTTCTGTAGGAATATATATATATATATATATATATATATATATATATATATAGCTTATGATTCTATTCATATGAATGATGCTCAATTGTTCAAAGAACTATTGAACATACAATTTTTTGGAAATGTCTACCAGGCAATATTGTTATTTTTACCCCCAAGTCTAGTGTTGATGTAGTCAATATAAAAAAGGATTTAAGCTTTAAAAAGGTCTGTGTAAAATGTGTTTCTATCCCTGGCTGGTGGCTCAATTGGTTGGAGCATCATTTGGTACACTAAAAAGTCTTAGGTTTGATTCCCAGTCAGGGCACATACCTAGGTGGGCTCAATCCCTGGTCAGGGTACAGGAGGTAACCGATTAATTCAGAGGGTGTATGTTTCTCTCTCATATTAATTTTCTCTCTCTCTCTCTCTCAAAAAAAAAAAAAATCAATGAAAACATATTCTTGGATGAGGATAAAAATAATAATTAAAAAAATCAATGAAAAAATATCGTTGGATGAAGATAAAAATAACAATTAAAAAAAATAAATGTGTTTCTAAAACCCTAGCTGTAGTACAATTAATGAATTTTGAGATAACCTTAACTACCAAAACCTTACCCGGTCCAATACAGAAAACCTTCTCAAAATCAGCACAAATACACATCTGCTTGTACAGCTGTGGGGACTGAGCCAGATATGCATTATTTTTAAAATATGACACAGTAAATACATTGGCTCCTCCTTCACTGGCAGCTGAAATATAAACATAAATGTTACTATAATCAATTGTAAGCTTATCAATGCAAACTTCTAATAAAAATAGTTTATCCTTTTGATTCAAGTACTTCACTTAAATAAAACCACACTAGAAAATAAAAGACTGCAGAGAAACCATAGTCTATATATGTTTTATCCCCGATTCGAAACAGTTTATATTTAGGCGAGATTTACTTCTTTAGCTATACTTTCATTTTACTTCTTTGGATATATACGCTCCCTTTCTGCATAAATTTAAAATCTAGTATAAGCTACTTTAGCTTTGTAAAACTTTTTGTAAAAAAAGATAATAATTTTTCTAATTAAGAATTCAATGTTCGTCCTGGCCAGTGTGAATCAGTGGTTAGAGCATCAGCCTGAGCACCGAAGGGTTGCGGGTTTGATCCCTGTCAAGGGCACATACCTGGGTTGCAGATTCATCCCCAGCCCTGGTCAGGGCATGTGTGGGAGGTAGCCAATCGTTTCTCTCTCTGTCTTTCTCTCTCTCTTTCTCTGCCCTCACCCCTTCCATTCTCTCTAAAAATTAATGGAAAAAATATTCTCAGGTGAGGATAAACAAAACAAACAAAAAAATAATTCAATGTTTAATTTTTTTATTTTCAACTAAATGCCATTAGTAACACCCCTCCCCACCATTGAATTTTAGAGGGAGTGGAAGGGGGGTGTGGAGAGACAGAGAAACATTGATGTGAGAGAGACACATCGATAGGTTGCCTCATGCACACACCCAACACAGGCCAGGATTGGGCCCGCAACCCAATTGGGAATCAAACCCGACTCTTGGGTCTGCAGGCCAATGATCTAACCACTGATCCTAAACTGGCCAGGGCAGTAACACACTTTTTAGTGTTATTTAAGCAACTCTAAAGAGGGTAAAATGATTAAGATAATGTTGTCATATAAGGATGAGAATTCATGACATTTTTCCCGTCTGCAATATTTAGTATTAATTTTACAATGCAGTTTATACAAACCAAAATTACAATATGAATTTAAAAAGAAATCTACATAATGAAAGTAATTTCTGGTGCAACTTATATAATAACAATCTTGCCTTGTGTGTTATAGTCTCACTTTACAATCACTATCACATAATGACCCTGAAATAAGGGGATATAGTATTACTGATGCTAGTGAGATGGGACTGCTGCTATGTATCATAGTCTTTGAAATAAATAGTCTCAGAGCAATAAACCTTGAGGAATACTTGGGATCCTCAAATTAAAAAAAACAACACAAAACTAATAGCAACTTGGGGAAAACAAATTATTTTTAAAAATTAAGAGGAATATCTTAAAGCATACCTGAGATAATTTTAGGAGTCTGAATCTCCACAAAACCTTTGTTAGTTAAAGTTTCTCGGAAAAGATGGCAGATGCCAGATTGGAGACGAAAGACTGCCTGGCTAGTTGATGTCTATAAAATAATAAAAAATTCTAATTAAATCAACTTGACACATGAAGGAAATAAATAGATGATAAGTCCTGGGTAGTGCAGGGATTACAGAGAACATAATGCCCATCTAGGGTGCTAGCTGATATTGCCATGAGTGCCCAGGATTTCCAGATTCACCTCCAACTTTTTACGGAAAGCCATTTAGATCTACTGTGAAAACCCCCATTTTCCAATGGTGGCAACAAATTAAAGTAAAAAAAAAAAAATGATGTGAGCCAAAGAAAAATATTCTTTGGGTCAAATTCTAGAGGCAAAATCAGTAACTTGTGTGAACAAATAGCATAGACAAATACAGTAGGATGTTTAACTGCTGTGGCCAAAATGATGAAAACCATGAGGTTTCTAGGCAGTATCAAGAGGACTTTTGATTATTGCTAGCCGTTTCTATATACTACAAGTTAATGTGGAAAAGTAACAGTTTACAAAAAGCAAATGGTCAGGGGAAACATGGGTGTACAATGAGGGCAGGCCTGTAGATTGCAGAAAAGCTGGAAAGAACTTATAAGGTGACAGAACGTTAAGCTTTAGGTGGAATACGTTATGAAAAGGAGGAAGATGTGGTCAAAACCTTAAGAAAGAAAGATGACATTGGTTTTACTATAGTGATGAAACTGCTGAAATCTTTCACTTGCAACCAAGCTAGAAAGGGAAACAGAAACCTATGAGGTTACTATATAAACCAAAGGGTCAACTACTTCTTTATTATTAACCCTTTGCACTCCGCTGTCCCCTCTCAGGGGACATCGGAATTCTAGCATATCACTCGGATGTCCCCTCTCAGGGGACATCGCAGTTTATTAGTGATTACGGGGAATTGAATTATTTCAACGCAACTTTTTGAGACATGCATGTTTCCCTGAAGTTTTATCTTGAAATGGCACAAGAAATTAAATCAAAATATCGTAAAATTACTAAGATATATACAAGAAATGTCAGCGGGATTTGTGTCGGACAAGAACGTGAGATGCGTGCTCACGACAGTCCGAGCACTTCGCGACGCCACTTGAAAAGAGCGATAAGGGGAGTTTGTAGAAGAAAGGTTGGTTTTTGAACATAGTGCGCACTGTATAGTGAGATATATAATTACAAATAAACAAGTCTACATCTGGAGGAAAAGATTTTCAAAGCTGAGCTCATTTTGGTTTGAAGCTTCGAGCAGTGCACATAGATCTAACGAGGAGAAAATCGGAAAAGTGATTCTTTTCTTAGTGAATAAATTGTTTGGTGAAAGCTATTTTGGTAAATATCATCTTGTCAGTTAGTAATAACAATTAGAAGTTTTCAACCCATGCACTTATTCATATTTTTTATTAGAACAATGGCAAAGCGTCCAACCACGAATGAGTCTCATGACACAAGTAGTAGTGAAGATGAGCTCCAGATAGACCTCTATACAGACACGTTAGAAAGACTAACTGTAGAACAAAACGACAGCAGTGATAGTGATATCGTTCAACCTAGAAGGCGACGAATTGTTCGCATAGATAGCGAAAGCGATAATAGTAGTACGGAAGAAAACACACGGCAACATGACAACGTATCGTCAAGTGAAGAGTGGGAAGATGTTACCGAATCGGACGTTCCTCCAGCCACGATAAATTTTGATTTACACGAAGAAATAGCCGGACCACAAGTCCCGAGTAACATAAAAGAGCCCATAGACTATTTCACATTCTATTTTACTGAAGAATTAGTAGACAGCATAATAAAAGAGACAAACAATTATGCCAAAGAAGAAATTGGAAAGAAACAGTTGCATACAGAAAGAATAATACTACGCTTCTTGCGTGGAAAGATAAAAGAATTATTACCATGCTCACCAATTATTATAACACAAACCTACAATCTACCCAGAGAACATTACGCGGTGGACATATCGTAACAGTCAGTAAGCCTGAAATGGTGTTAGAATATACGGCAAATATGGGTGGTGCGGATCGTGCGGATCAATACGCTTCGACGTATTGTTTCCTCCGTAAATCGCTCAAATGGTGGAGGAAGTTATTTTTTTGGGGGTTGGAAATGTGTGTGATAAACTCATACATAATGTATCGCATCGAAAAACAAACAAGTAATGAAACACCAATGACACACCACAAGTTTGTCAAGACACTTGTTGACCAATTAAAGGGCGATTTTCGTGTATCGAGAACGCGTCCATCCACATCTTCTGCGGACAATAGATTAAACAATAAACTACATATTCCCGATGTGGGACAAAGAAAACGGGACTGCATTGTGTGTTCTAACAGGAAAACACCTGGTGGCAGGCGTCAAACCACTTATTACTGTCAAATATGCACTAATCAGCCTGCAATGCATATTGGGGAGTGTTACAAAACTTATCATACTGTACAAAATTATAAACAATAAAATATTGGTTTTTTTTTGCAAATATACATTCCTCGATGTCACCCAATTCATATAAGTCCAATATCATTATAATACGTTACTTGGTTCCAAAATTATACTAAATAATACGAGGGTCTGTAAATGCACGTTTCCGCTGCAAAGTAGCGTTGAGTAGCTGGTAGCCAATGTCCAGAATGGTTCGGAGTGCAAAGGGTTACCTAGAGGCCCAGTGCATGAAATTCGTGCACTGGGGGTGTGTGTGTGTGTGTGTGTGTGTGTGTGTGTGTGTGTGTGCCAGTGTCCCTCAGCCCAGCCTGCACCCTCTCCAATCTGGGACCCCTTGGGGGATGTCCAACTGCCCGTTTAGGCCTGATCAACTGTGAGGAGCCAATGGCTGCCTAAGAGGTGAAGCTTTTGACACTGACTGACACAGAAACTGACCAATCAGAACCAAATCTGGGTTAACTGTGAGGAGTCAATGGCTGCTTGGGAGGCGGAGCTTTTGACACCAACCAATCAGAACCAAATTGACTGGCAGGGGAGGCCAGTTGGGGGGGCCCAGGCTTGCAGGGGAGGGTAGTTGGGGGAGACCAGGCCGACAGAGGAGGGCAGTTGGGGGCGACCAGGCTAGCAGGGTTCTGATTGGTTGGTTTCTATGCCAGTCGGACATCCCTCTCACAATCCGGGACTGCTGGCTCCTAACCGCTCGCCTGCCTGCCTGCCTGATTGCCCCTAATCGCTTCTGCCTGCCAGCCTGATCACACCCTAACCGCTCCGCTGCCGGCCTGATTAACACCTAACTGCTCCCCTACCAGCCCAATCACCCCCAACTGCCCTCCCCTGCCAGCCTGATCTCACCCCCAACTGCCCTCCCCTGCTGGCCTGGTCTCCCCCAACTGCCCTCCCCTGCCAGCCAATTTGGTTCTGATTGGTTGGTTTCTATGCCAGTCAGTGTCAAAAGCTCTGCCTCCTAGGTAGCCATTGGCTCCTCACAATTGACCTAGATTTGGTTCTGACTGGTCAGCGTCTATGTCAATCAGTGTCAAAAGCTCCGCTTCCTAGGCAGTCATTGGCTCTTCACAGTTGACCCAGATTTGGTTCTGATTGGTCGGTTTCTATGCCAGTCAGCGTCTCTGGGCCTATCAATGGGGCCTGATCAGAAAGGTTGGGCTGATCAGCAGTCCTGGGTGAGGCCTGGAGAGAAATGGAGGCGTGACTGCTGACCAGGCCCAGAGCTAAAGAGAGAGGTAAGTGCTGATCAACAGCTGCCACAGAGGCTACGGATCAGACCCTGCTTCTCTCTTTAGGCCTCTCTTTGGGCCTGATTCGCAGCCCCCTCAGTAGTCAGTGCTGGGTCACCATGCCTGCAGCCATAGCAGTCAGCACTGGGTCACCATGGCAACCCAGCGCTGAATGCAAGACTGACTTCCTGTTGGTTGAGCCTCCTGGTCGTTGCAGATGTGACGGACCCAGGGTTTTTAATATATTAGGATTCTGTGCTTAGATCAAATTCAGAGGATTGAGGTATTAATTACTAAACTTCACCAGGTTGCTCTAAAATCTGCACATAATTTCTTTCACAATTTTCTAGTGATATGAGTAGTTATGTTTTCACTTGCTTACTAACTTGTCTAAAACAGGTTACCACCTTGAAGCAAGCCTTTTTACTGGCTTCATGTTCCTTTGTCTTTTTAAAACAGTGCAAGTCAATATTCTGTGAACTATTACTTGACTGTCTTTGTTGCCTGCAATTCTTTCTTGGAGGAGGGTCAGTCGGAAAGGTAAACTGTTTCTTGTATTATCATACTTACATATAAGCAAACAACAATCAGTTCAATGAGCCCAAGACAGGTATGTTATCCTTGCCCTCCTTGATTTTGGCATAATCATGTCACTTAATAAATAAATGAGGCATACCCTAAGATCAATGACTCTGTTATCTAATCTTGTATCCTGGTTAACAGTAGCTCTTCCTTCCTAAAAAAAAAAGAGAGAGAGAAAAAGAAAAACAGATTTTACAAATTTTTTTTCAGAACACAAAAAGCACTTCTAAAATATATTCTTTTACATACTGATTTAAGAGAGAAAGGGAGAGGGAGAGTGAGATAGAAACATCAATGATGAGAGAAACATAAATTGACTGGCTGCCTCCTGCATGACATACACTGGGAATCGAGGCTGCAACCCAGGCATGTGCCCTGACTGGGAATCAACCGTGACCCCCTGGTTCATAAGTTGATGCTCAATCATTGAGCCATGGTGACTGGGCCAAAAAACATTTTTAGAAGCCATGTATACTTTTAAGTGGCAGGTGTGTTTATGTGTATTAATATCAAACCCCAATCTGGATCCAAAAAACAAGAAGCAGGGTTAGAGAAA
Source organism: Myotis yumanensis (assembly GCF_028538775.1). Lineage (NCBI taxonomy): Eukaryota > Metazoa > Chordata > Mammalia > Chiroptera > Vespertilionidae > Myotis > Myotis yumanensis. The sequence goes on along the minus strand of NW_027223759.1, from coordinate 75,159,363 downwards.
AGTTACTGTTAAAAGAAAGAGAGAGATGGAAAGAAGAGAAATGAAAATGAACAGGGATTCTTTCTTTCCATCTCTCATCCCAAAAGCCTTGCCTCACATCAAATTTAATGCAGAGGCAAATATGAGAATCTAACTGTTGCCTATTAAGCCAGGCATTACAAAGATCTGTAGATGTATTTATATTACTGTTACTTTCTATAAATTAATAAATATTAAAAATTTGTTTTAACTTTGAATACTGTAAATATTGACAGTATACCCACAAAAACAAAAGCTTGTGAGGTCAATTATTTTTAAACGTGTAAAGGGATTCATAGATCAAAACGTTTGAGAATTGCTGATTTAAGAATAAACTTAGATAAAAATGAAGCTCATAACAACAGGTACCTTTTATATAGAAGCAGGGCATCAACTTTTCAATGTTTTGCAAACTAAACATACAGAGGAAGCATAGTGTTTCAAAAAGTATAATTTTTACCTCTTCTCCTTCCACCTCAGGCCGAATGGCATCATCCAGCTGCAGGGGCAAACGGGGTTCAGCCAAACTGATCACATAAATCTGAAAGTGAGAGATTACCAAAAAGATCATGAAGCACACAAAACCTGTTATTCTTTGCTTTTTAAAAAAAAATCTATAATTGACTTAAACATGAAGGAATATTTACATATATCTTTAACTGAAACTATGTACTAAAATCAAACAATATGGTACATGTTTTTTCACCTACAAAATGGGGATAATAGTATTTCTTGCCTACCTCCCTGGGTTGTTGAAACAGTCAAATGAGCTAAATATACTTTGTAAACTCTAAGGTGCACATCAATGTGATGAATAAGTAATAACTGGAGTTGAGGGGTCTGGGTTTAAGGACTTGCTTTGTCACTATAGCTGTTGTTAGGCAAGTCACTTAACCTCAGAACTTCAATACCGTACTATGTAAAATGAGGTCTGCAGTAAAAATCAAATGGAATAATGAATATAAAAACACTTTTTCATTTGAAGGAGCCATTATCAAATGTGTTGTTAATGGCGTTTAGCTATTTCTACCACCAGAACTACAGTCAGCCCAACTCTGCTGTACCTCTCCTTCCTTTTCTCATGCTTTTCCCAAATATGCCTTCCTTGCTTTCTTTCATCGAACATATTACATCTCCTTTCCTTCTGCTCTCCTGGTTGGGAGCACCATATGAGGTTATTCCTTTATGGTGTTAATATCCCTCAACATCCACTCACACTAATTGCATATTTTAGTGCTAAAAAGCAGTTAGGTCATAATGAATTAGCTACTCTTAATGTTAGCCCATTAATTGTTCCCAGCTATGCCTAGAAAACCTGCTAAAGCACAAAAAGAAAATAGAGCTTATTTTGTTAATTCAGGAAATTGTATTTTTCCATTTGGTAGATCACATTTAGCATTCAGGTGAGACACTTAAAGAAAAAATATCAGAAGGATACTCCAGTCCTCGCAGTAAAATAGCATTACTTGTCACCACCTCTTATACCCAAATTGTAGCACTTCCTTTTGATGAGTTAACGGACACTTGATCTGCAATGCAAACTTGGAAAACTGGACAGCTACTTCTTTTATTATCAAAACATGTCTTTTCATTGATTTTAGAGAGAGAAGAATGGGAAGAGTCATCAAAAGGCTGCCTCCTGCACCTCCCCTACTAGGGATCAGGCCTGCAATCCCAGCATGTGCCCTGACCAGGAATTGAATCTGAGACCACTCAGTATGGGACAATGCTCAACCAAATAAGTCACATTAGCTAGGGCTTTTAAAAAATTCTTTTGCCTGGCCAGCGTGGCTCAGTGGTTGAGCGTCGACCTCTGAACCAGGAGGTTATAGTTCGATTCCCAGTCAGAGCACATGCCCAGGTTGGGGGTTCGATCCCCAGAATGGGGTGTGCAGGAGGCAGCCGATCAATGATTTTCTCATCATTGGTGTTTCTAGCTCTCTCCCTCTCCCTTCCTCTCTGAAATCAATAAAAATATATTTTACAAAATTCTTTTTAGAACTAGTGAAAATTCATTGTCTCCTTTACTAGGTTGTGAGTATTCTGATCCCCAGAACCTCACAGAGTGCTTGGTGCAAAGTATATTTTCAGTAACTGCTGGTTGAATAAATAAATAAATCATCGATTATAAAATTCTATTTAGTATAAAATATTTATGCTTTGTGAGATACTTTATAATTATTTTTATTGAGGGAAAATTTGTAAGCTCTTGGGCTTTATATTTATTATCAATATTAAGTTTATAATAAATGCTACATAATCAGAATGTTTTAGAAATACAATTATTTGCTATAGTCACTAAAAATTTATTTATTAAAATACTGAAAAAGGTATGTTGCTTGGAAGATAAGGGTTTTTCTTGGTCAGTGTACCCTTACATTTGCCTTTCTAGGTTACAGACTTCCTGGATTGGTCTAAAGTGAGACTTGCACAAAGAGAACAAAGTAATTTGGCAAATTAGGTCAGTAAGAAAGACAAGATATTCTAAGCTTTGAAGAGTTCCGTGACAATCAATTCCAGTTAAATAACCTTATTCCCAAATAAGTGTGCATGTATGAGTCTATCTTTCTGCATTTGTCTGTCAGTTTGCCTGACTGCTCTATCTTATATAAGCTCACAGGGTGTGTGTGTGTGTGTGTGTGTGTGTGTGTGTATGAGTATATATAAGATAGGGCAATCAGACAGACTGTGTAAGAGAAATTTAATGATGCATTTTATAAATACAAAGTAGGCTCGGATCTGAGAACTGCAGGTTCAAAATTGCAGGGTTATTTCAACAGTACTAAATATATATAAATTCACTTATAGTATTTTCAAAGGCAATGAAAATGAGCACTTCCAGTTTTTATGTCTGAGGAGAAAACAGATGTGAAATAAATCTTGTATGAAAAGAAGTTATTGCTAGAATGTAAGACCATTATAGTATCGTCTCTTGACTTTTCTATACTGTAAAATATCAGAAATAAAATTGTAAGAAAAGATGATTAAAAATTAGTATAATTAATGTTTAGAAGTACATCATCATAAGAAAGTTCATAGCAAAATAGGTTCATAATAGTGAATAAAGCTTCTCCAATGTGTTACATATTTTTCCCTGTGTGACTGATTGTAAAAATGGCTTCCATCATTCCTCTTGTTCTGTACATATGCCCTTTTCCAATGATGTCGCCTCTCCGAACATCAAAAGGTGGAATCTATTTTTCCAACACTTATATCTGAGTTTGGCCATGTGACTTGCTTTGATCAATGAAATTCTTAGCAAACATGACACAAGCAGAAGCTTGAAAAGTGTTTGCACACTAAGGCTTCCCTCTCTTGCTGCTAGGAACCAGTCTGGTACCATGTCAACAAGCATGAGCTAGCTTGCTAGATGAACTGAGGCCACAGGAAAATATGTTTCATAAATATCAGTGAACCCTGTCGATGACCCATGGAGCAGATGAGCCAATCCAGATGGGCCGACTCTAACTGCCCAATGTACAGAAAAGTGAGCAAATAAATGTTTGTTGATTTAAGTCACTAAGTATGGGGTGGTTTGTTATAAAACAAAAGCTAACAGATTCAGTTAGTCTATTTATAAATCTCAACATTTTGTAACACCTCTAATTATTAAGAAGATATAGATTTAACATGAATAGTTGTGAGAACTACTCAAACCTATTTTTGTACACAATTATATATATATATATATATATATATATAGTCAATCCTCACCCCAGGATATTTTTCCATTGATTTTTAGGGAGAGTGGAAGAGAGGGGGAGAGAGAAACATCGATGTGAAACAAACACATTGATTAGTTGCCTCCTGCAAGAGCCCCGACCACCCCAGGCCCGGGAGGAGCCTGCAACCAAGGTTGACCGGAATCAAATCCAGGACTAATTAGTAACAAAGAAAAAGAATTTCTCAACCTTGGCTGCACATTAGAGTCACCTGGGAATCTTTTTAAAATCCTGATTCCTGGGCCTCATCCTCCGGAAACTGTTTCTTTGTTATGGGGTGGGGCCACAACATTAGTAACAAAGAAACAGAATTTCCGGAGTATGAGGCCCAGAAATCAGGATTTTAAAAAGATTCCCAGGTGATTCTAATGTGCAGCCAAGGTTGAGAACCACTGATCTATATACAGTATTTCCAAAGGTAGCTTCAATAATAGATCCATTACAAATTATTTCACTTCCACGCTCCGCTCCGAGGGCAGGTTCCTGCCTGAAACCTCGCCCTCCAGGAAACAGCTGGGGAAGGGTGCAGCCGTTTCCAAGACGACCCCTGCAGAACTGACTTCCTTCCGGTTGGTCACGGTTCTGGCCATGACGTTACACTCAGGTTTTTTATATAAGTAGATAGCTATTTGCCCTTTCTCTATAATGGAAGTGTCAACCAAATTCACGATCAACAATGACAGATCGAAACACATGCGTGCAACTGACGACAGCAAGAGCTTTATTAAGTATTGCGCATGCATGAATCAACTTTGCCTTTTATAGATATAGAATAAACTTGCTTAATTAGACCTGATTTCTGATTCAGCTAAACTTTTTCCAGCCCACTGAAGCACCCCAACTTCTCTTTTAGGTAATTGTCAGCAACACAACAGTAAATATCAACATGAAGCAGATTATTATTGTAGATCACGAAGGGAGAACAAAGGGTAAAATATTTAACTGCAGCAGTGTATGACTATATTCTGCACAGTGAGAAAACCTGAAGTCATTTTCAAGGTCCACCATTTCTTACTTCTTTTCAGTCGGATCAAGTTTCTAAGCTTTATAAATCTCCGTTTTCCAGCTAATGAAAAGAAAATAGGATTCCACCGAATCTCCTGTTTACCTACTCCAGGACCTCTGTGAGGGTCAAATGAGATGAGGCATGGGAAAACGTTTCACAGACATTTGGTTAAAGTGTGAAATGTTTGCACCTGGCTATAAAAGCAAGTTGTGTAGTTGTGTTCCTGGGCTGAAGAAACTGCAGGGAGGCTAGTTGTTGCTAGGGAGAAGAAACTGGGCGTTGCTACGTGACATCATTACCTGGTGTCCACAACGACCGTTTCCGGGCTGGGCTGTGGGCTGCATTTTATGCCATGGGGTCTCGGCAGTGTCAGCTGTGATTTGGTGGGCTGTCGTTCTGGGGTGGTGGCAGGGCCTGTGTCTCACTTGGGGGAAGCTGAGTGTTGCGTTGTGGGTGCCAGGTCCATGGTGCCCTTTCTCTGTAAATGGCCAGTGCGCATCACAGCAGCTCCTGTGTTGAGCGTCTGCCCCAATGGTCAGTGCATGTTGTAGTGACCAGGCGACACTTAGCATATTAGCCATATATATATATATATGTGTGTATATATATATGTGTGTGTGCGTACACACACATACATACACACACACACACACACACACATATATATATTAGAGGCCTGGTGCACGAAATTTGTGCATTTGGGGGGGGGAGGGTCCCTCAGCCTGGCCTGTGCCCTCTCACAGTCCAGGAGCCCCGTGATTGATCACCCTAAAGAGGTAGGCCTGTCCACCCGGCTGGGGTTCTGCGATGGATCGCCTCCTGCAGAGGGAAGCCCAGACTACCTGCCGCAGTGCCACTGGCTGGGTAGCCTGGACCTACCTCTTTGGGGCGATCTTGGATCCCCCCCAATTGATCGCCCTGCTGACTGCCTTTTGCAGGGCGATCATACGATCGATTGCCCCGCAGATGGAGGCCCCGCCCACCTGTCGCAGCCCATTGGTCGGTGGCCTGGGCCTCCCTCTTTGGGGCGATCATGGGGTGATGGCCAGGTCCCTGCCTTGGCTGGCCTGGCACCAGTGTGTGTCATAGTGTGGTTGTCTGGACAGTTGTTCTGCTATTGGGTCGTTTGGTCGATTTGCATATTACACTTTTATTGTTATAGATAGATATATTTAAAAATATATTTTTATTTCAGAGAGGAAGGGAGAGGGAGAGTTAAAAACATCAATGATAAGAGCGAATCATTGATTGGCTGCCTCCTGCACCCCCCCTCCCCCCAATTGAGCCCACAACCCAGGTATGTGCCCTTGACCAGAATTGAACTCAGGACCCTACAGTCCGAAGATTGATGCTCTCTCCACAGAGCCAAACTGGCTAGGGCCACAATTTTATATTTTAAAAAAAGTTACCTTTTGAACATGTAGCTCTACATCTTGCTGTGTACAGCTTCCAATTTTCTGATTCACTTTTCTCACAACACCTTCTACATCTACGATGCTCTCTTTGTTGATGCTGTTAAAAGAAAAAAATTTCCAACTTTAATCATCTCGTCAGAGTGTCAGAACTCATTTGGTGTTTCAACAGTAAAGCTGAATATATTAGACACTTCTTTAATAGAGTAAACCACTTGAGATAAACCCAGACTATTTAACAATACACTATTATGCAGCACACCTTGTGAGATTCCTTGAAGAGAAGATTTCTAGATGCCATCATTTAATTACCATTTATAAAATATTCTGGTTATAAAAGGACCAGCACTGAATCACAAGTAATAGGGAAAAGTCTTTCAATTATTTATTAAAGAACACTTCCCTGACTATATTTGAAATTTACTAAGATCAGCATTTCCTATAACAAAAAATACTGGCTTCAATAAATGCAATTACTGGGATGTAATGGAACTAAATAACAGAAGAAGGCCAACTGGAAACATTTCAAGATAATAAAAAGACATTGGGGTGCTGCAATTAAATCCTCATTGCCCATAGAACATATACTGTCATTAACTGAATTTATGGCAGACAATTATTGGATTGTGTAATCCCATTTAAGAATGTCACCCAGCCAGCATGACTTAGTGGTTGAGCGTCGACCTCTAAACCAGGAGGTCACAGTTCGACTTGCTGTCAGGGCACATGCCTGAGTTGCGGGCTTGATCCCCAGTAAGGGGCATGCAGGAGGCAGCCGATCAATGATTCTCTCTCATCGTTTATGTTTTTCTATCTCTCCCCCCCCCTTTTCTCTCTGAAATCAATAAAATATATATATTTTAAAAAAGAATGTTTATATGAAGCTAAATATACATTAAGAGTAAAATAAATGCATCTTCTGGGCAGTTTAATTCCATAGCAAACTTGAATTTTGCAGGAAAATCTGCTCTAGACTCCCTGTTTATCTGCTATGTCATAAACCCTAGTTAACTTTTGTATTAACCTCTCATGGTTCAATTCCCTATCCAGAATCATAGAGAATATAAACAAAAGATGTAATTCTCATAGTAAAGATTCTATGTATTCTGATGAAGTATTGAGTCCTTCCTTAGTAGTTATGGTGCTATTGGACAAGATTCCAGAAATCCAACAATGCTTATTTTACAAAAGAGAACACCACAATCCATTTCAATGAACACTTGCTCAGGGTTGGGAAAAGGATCAGAATGAGAATAGATGGAAAATGGTGAAGAAAAACATTTTTTTTTCACTTCACTTTGCTACACTGCTTAAAATTTCATAGTGTCTGTTACCAACTACCTTAAAAAAAAATCAATAGTACACACATAAGTCTTTTGAATGAGGGCTACCACCCTACACTGACTAAACCTGTGTATTGAAGAAACTCACAATTTATTATGGCAAAAGAGACAGTTGGTGAACTAAAATAAGGCTCCTCTGTGACCCAAAGGCACAAGAGGCTTCAGTTTATTCTTAAAAAGGCTTTCTAATACAGTGGGGCCTTGACTTACGAGTGTCCCGACTAATGAGTTTTTTGAGATACCAGCTGTCTCTCCGCAGATTTTTTGCATTGAGTTGACAGAGTAATTTGAGTTAATGAGCTCCTTAACGAGCTCGGTCTCGGAAGGAATTAAACTCGGAATGAATTAAACTCGTAAGTCAAGGCCCCACTGTACTGGCAGTCTAACGTCACTGAGCCTTTGGTCAATGTGACTACTGCCTACCAGTGCCCCGTTTGTTTGCATGAGCAAACCTAATTCAGGCCTCGTGAGAATTCTGCTGCTCACCTTAGACCTTTCCATAAGGAAGGTGTTTCTCTTCCTCACTGATGAGTGTGTTGCCTCGTAGAGTAACCTGACTTGTCCCAACCAGACCTCCACCTGCTCCATTCCACTATTTCCCTGGCCATCTTGGTTCTCCTATCTCACCCTCTCTGACTCCCTTCCAGACAGCCTTCTTCAAGCCAACTTGCCGTAGACCAATTCCAGCATGTCATAATTCTAAGTGGCTAAAGGCATTTCCCCAAACCTGAACAGGAAACTGATTGTGGCTGCCAGACAGTTAAAGGGCATCTTAATCTACACGTTATTGTCTCCTACTGACCAAACACCTGAACAGCTGTAGGCTATTCTCCAAACTGACAATGCTTAAGTGTATTATCTCCACCTTGCCTTAGGACAAATTGTTAATAAAAGCAAGGGTCCTAGACAAGGAGGGAGCCTTCAGTTCCTTTAGCTGAAGGTCCTCTGACCCCCAATGACTTTCAAAATTATATCTCGTCTCCGGACTCTTTATTAGTCTCTGGATTCCTATGCCATCTACGCGCAGCTTTTTCCAGATTCCTGAACCCTTCTTGATGCTGGGACAAGAACCCCGGCACCAACTCAATAAACACATCTACTCTCAACTAGTATCTTTCCAGAAAGAAACTGGGATATGGTAAAGATACCTTGCCTAAGGCTAACTAAAGTTTCAATTAAATAAAACAAAATTTTATCTTCTTTCTCCTTCAGAAGTACCAGATGATTCCTTTTATCCAGGACCTGAAACTTGGAACTGAGCCTACCTTCAGTTACTTCATTTAATTCAGTAGTATTATGTGCTAAAATACTTGATCAGTTAGATTAGAAAACAACCAGCATTTAAATATTGTTTCCAATACTAAATAACTCCAAAAGAACTTCTGAAAACCTGACCTATTTCTTAAACTAGAGCCAGAGTTAAACTTCTTAATCACAACTGGTCTATTGAATCAATTAAAAAGGTAGGATTAACCAGATATAGGGGATGCCTATAATTTTTTTTGCCCTTCCAATCTCAGTATTTCCCCTTACTATATCTACAAGCTACATGTTGTTAAAAGAATACTAGTAGCCTATTTAGATATTAGTAAAATCATTCCATGATTTTTAAACCTTGGATAATTTAGCTGTAATATCTCTATATCTACATCTACATCCATATCTATATATCTACCTCTATATCCTTCTATTTATCCCTATTTATTTATAGACATAAATGAATTTAGAAGGAAAGAACCTTAAAAAAAAGTCAAATTTGTGAAAAAGGGTCAGACTAGAACTTGCTAGTTAGAACTAATAAAAAAGTTATAGTATGTATAGAGTCAATACAAGAGGGATAGGAATACTTGAATAAGCTACTGCCAGTATTAGATAAAATTCCATTTTGTACAAAAATTCTAATGATTTTAACTAATATTGAATGTTAAAATGGCTTAATACTTTATGTGTATATATTATATAGTTTGACTGTTACCATAAAGAGACCCTGTTAAGGTTTCAGTTTTACATTTCAAAACTAATGCCACTATATCTATATTTTGAAAGAGGTTATGTCTAACGGGCAACTAAAAGCCTTAGAAGGAAGAAAATCCATAGTGGAAAGCAGAGGAACTCCTGGGAACTATTTTATTGTAGGAGAAATGGATGAAGCAAATAAAACACATCTTTTTTCAAGAGCTAAGTCAGCTATTTTTATTATTGCCACCGCCTCCCAAAACACACTACCACTGCACTGTGTTTTATACTGCTTTCATTTCCCAACTACCCTTTTGAGCCTACATATAATTAATCACTCTACAAACAAGATGAATTAGTATAGCCTTGATATTAAAAATGCCTCGATAGGCACAACAGACTTCATGTCATCCATTAGAAACTGTCAACCGTCAATTTAATAGTTAACTTCTAACTTCTACTGTCTTTAGAAAATAAAATTATAAAAAGCACCATTCTTTACATAAAGTACTTCATAAAAATATTTAGAGTTGGCTATCAAGTTTTTAAAAAATATATTTTTATTGACTTCAGAGAGGAAGGGAGAAGGAGGGAGAGATAGAAACATCAATGACAAGAGAGAATCATTGATCGGCTGCCTCCTGCACACCCACTACTGGGGATAGAGTCCACAACCCGGACATGTGCCTTTACAGCAAATCCAACTGTGACCTCCTGGTTCAGAGGTGGATGACGTTCAAACACTAAGCAAAGCCGGCCGGGCTCAAGTTTTTTTTTTTTTTTTTTTTTTTTTTTTAAAACAAATGATATATGAGTAACTCAAACAATCATAAAACATGCAACTTGGGAGAAAAACAAACAGTACTTGGTTATCTGAAGGAATAAAATCCCATCTTTCCAACACAAGTGCCATACATTTATTACTTAGGGCCTCACTAATAACTCCAGGGACACTTTCCTTATCTATAGTTCTCTCAATCTTCATTAAAAGCTTCTGCATGTCTACAATAAATAAAAGTAGGAAACTAAAAAAGTCTGGTGGAACTGTTAGAAATAGGTACAACTGTTGTATTAAATAACAGTTGACCGATGAATATATATTAAAAAACAGAACAAAACAAAAAACTGGAAAGTAGCAAAGAACCACATCTTTTTTTTTATTGATTAAGTTATTACATATGTGTCCTTATCCCCACATTACCCCCCATCCCTCCCACTCATGCCCTCACCCCCCTGTTGTCTGTGTCCATTGGTTAGGCCTATATGCTTGCATATAAGTCCTTTGGTTGATCTCTCCCCCTTACCCCCATCCTCCCCTATCTTCCCTTTGAGATTTGACGGTCTGATTGATGCTTCTCTGTCTCTGGATTTGTTTTTGTTCATCAGTTTATATTGTAAGAACCACATCTTTACCTAGCACAGTAAGAGATGTTCACAGTGATGACCCTCTGTCATTAAGAAAAAGGAAGAATGTGTAAAATAGACTTCAAAGATTCTGTTAAAATGATCAAACTAGTTTCAATAATTGAAGGAGGTCAGCTTCATAGCCTAAAATAAAGAGTAATGTCTTATTAATGTTTCTGGGGGAAAAAAATTAGAGTTCTTAGCATATCTCTGTGATACACTAAATTATTTGTCCCAACTCTTTATTCCCATGTGGTAGCAGTAATCATCCACACCTTTGCCTTCAAGGTAGACAGAAGGTTACTTCTCTTCCCTTAGAATTCGGGGTTGGCCATATTACTTGCTTTATCAATGAGATGTCAGTGGATGTGATGCCAGCAAAGGCTTGAAATGTACTTATGCAGTTGAACTTGCCATTTAGCATCCCTGCATTTCTCTTGAGAGGATGATGCTCAGGTAAATTGATGGTCCAAAGAATCTGAGAAACACCAGGACCCAAATCACAACTTCAGAACAAGCCTAGATGAGCCAAACTCTAACTGACCCTCAGATGTAGAAGCAAGAAATCAAAGTTTGCCCAGCCAGCATGGTTCAGTGGTTGAGCATCAACCTGTGAACCAGAAGGTCATGGTTAAATCCCTGGTCTGGGATCAGGCCTAAACCGGCAGTCGGACATCCCTCTCACAATCCGAGACTGCTGGCTCCCAACCGCTTGCTTGCCTGCCTGCCTGATTGCCCCTAACCGCCTCTGCCTGCCATCCTGATCACCCCCTAACCACTCCCCTGCCAGCCTTATTGACGCCTAACTGCTCCCCTGCTAGCCCGACTGCCCCCAACTGCCCTCCCCTGCTGACCCTGTCGTCCCAACTGCCCTCCCCTGCCGGCCTGGTCACCCCTAACTGCCCTCCCTAGCTGGCCTGATCGCCCACAACTGCCCTCCCCTGCTGGCCATCTTGTGACCACATGGGGGGGGGGGGCATCTTGTGTGAGGGCATGATGGTCTATTTGCATATTACCTTTTAATATATAGGATATTTAAAATATCAAAGTTTATTGTTATATGCAGCTGGGATTTTTCTTAAAATTCTATAATTCTATTTATTAAGCATTCATGAAATATATGACATTAACATAATTAAGTAAATTAATTTTAAAAATCCATATCCCAATAATACTTAAGAAATAATTCAACACACCACTTCCTCTTTCTATTTCCTTCTTTTTTCTTAGATAATCCATATTATTTTATTTTTATACTAGAGGCCCGGTGGACAAAATTCATGCACGGGAAGGGTCCCTAGGCCTTGCCAGTGATCAGGGCCTTCCAGCTGCCGGCCGGGGCCTTCTTCATTCAGTGCTGTCCCCTGGTGGTCAGAGCACATCATAGCGAGCAGTCGAACTCCCGAGGGGACAATTTGCATCCTAGGCTTTTATATGTATAGATAAGAGATTCGCATTTCTATAATACTCCATAGGCTTTATTCATTTTGACATTACAAAAATTTTAACTGGTACTATTTAAAAAAATATATATATATTTTTTATTGATTTCAGAGAGGAAGGAAGAGGGAGAGCTAGAAAAATTAATGATGAGAATCACTGACCGCTGCCTCCTGCACACCCCCTACTGGGGATCAAGCCCACAATCCGGGCATGTGTCCTTGACCCTTCAGTCGGCAGGCTGACGCTCTATCCACTGAGCCAAACCAGCTAGGGCTTAACTGATACTATATACAGGTACAAGGTATGTAGTATTGAATTATACAATCACGGTACCTGTCCTGTCTTCATTCTAATTGGGAAGATAGTTTGAAAATAATTTTTTAAAATTTAAATTCTTTATTGTTCAAAGTATTACATATGTCTCCTTTTCCTTCCATTGACTTCTCCCCAGCCACTCTCACCCCCAGCACATGCCCTCACCCCCCTGCTGTCTGTGTCCACTGGTTATACTTATATGCATGCACACAAGTCCTTTGGTTGATCTCTTTCCCCCCTTCCTTGCCTTCCCTCTGAGGTTGGACGGTTTGTCCAATGCTTCTATGTCCCTGGATCTATTTTGTTCATCAGTTTATGTTGTTTGTTATATTACACAAATGAGTGAGATCATGTGATATTTATCTTTCTCTGACTAGCTTATTTCACTTAGCATAATGCTCTCCAAGTCCACCATGCTATTGCAAATGGTAAGAGTTCCTTCTTTTTTACAGCACTGTGTAGATGTACCAGTTTTTTTTAATCCACTCATCTGCTGATGGGCACTTAGGCTGTTTCCAAGTATTAGCTATTGTCAATTGTGCTATGAACAATGGGGTGCACTGTTAAGTGTACATATTCAGTGGCAGTCACAATGTTGTGCAATCATCACCATTATTTATTTTCAGAACTTCTTCAGTATCCCAAATAGATACCCTGTACTCATTAAACAATTAACTCCCCTTTCCCTCCAACTACTCCCTACCCAAGCTCTTGGTAATCTCTATTCTATTATCTGTGTCTATGAATTTTACTATCCTAGGCCCCTCAAAGACGTAGAATCATATTTGTCCTTTTGTGTCTGACTTATTTCATTTAGCATAATGTTTTTAAGGTTCATCCATATTATAGCATATGTCAGAATTTCATTCCTTTTTAAGGTTGAATAATATTCCATTATATGTACATGCCACAGTATGTTTATTCATTCATCTAATGATAGGTTGTTTCCACCTTTTGTTCATTGTGAATAATGCTAGAACAATAACATACAATGATCGGCTTGAGTCCCCGCTTTAAATTCTTTTGGGTATCTACCTAGAAGTGGAATTGCTGGATCATATAAAAATTCTATGTTTAATTTTGAAGAACTGTCATATTGTTTTCCAAAGCAGCTGTACCCTTTTACAATCCCATTGCAATGCACACAGGTTCCAATTTCTCCACATCCTCACCATCATTATTTTCCATTCATTCACTCATTCATTGATTCATTATTGATTTTAGAGAGAGGAGGTGAGAGGGAAAGAAACATTGACGTGAGGAACATCTGGTTGCTTCCTGTATGTTCCTCAACTGGGGATCGAACCTGAAACCTGAGTATGTGCCCTGACTGGAATGGAACATGGGGTGATGCTCCACCCAAATGAGCCACATGGGTCATGTTATTTTCTGTGTTGGTTTTTTTTGGATAATGGTCATTCTAAAGTGATGTCTTATTGTGGTTTTGATTTGCATTTCCCTAATGACTAGTGATATTGAGCATCTTTTCATGTGCTTAGTGGCTATTTGTATATCTTTGGAGAAATGTCTATTCAAGTCCTTTGACCATTTTGAAATAGGATTTTTGTTGCTGTTGTGAGTTGTAATTCTAGATGTATTCTGGATATTAATCTTTTATTGGATATATGATTTGCAAATATTTTCTCCATCCTGTGGGTTATCTTTTCACTCTCTTGATGGTGCCCTTTGATACAAAGTTTTAGATACATAAAATCACTGCTAAATCCAATGTCATGAAGCTTTTGGTCCATGTTTTCTTCTAAAGAATCTTATAGTTTTAACTTTTATATATTTAGGTCATTGATCTATTTTGAGTCAAGTTTATATATGGTATAAGATAAGGTCTTTTGCATGTGGATATCCAGTTTTCCTTGCACAACTTCTTGAAAAGATTGTTCTTTATCCACTGAATGGTCTTGACACCCTTGATGAAAATCAATTGACCACATATGTCAGGGTATATTTCTGGGCTCTCTATTTTATTTCATTGGTCTATATGCCTGTCCTTATGCTGGTACTACACTGTTTTGATTACTGTAGCTTGGTAGTACATTTAAAAAAAATGTTCTTATTATTGATTTTTAGGAGAGAGAGAGAGAGAGAGAGAGAGAGAGAGAGAGAGAGAGAGAGAGAAACATCAGTGAGAGAGGAAACATAATCAATCAGCTGCCTCCTGCATGCCCCCAATGGGGATCGAGTGCACAACCTAGGCATGTGCCCTGACTGGGAATCAAGCCTCTTGTTTCCTGGGTTGACACTCAACCACTAAATCACACCAGCTGGGCTGTCGTAAGTTTTGAAATCAAAAAGTGTGAGTCTTCCAAGTTTGTTATTTTTCAAAATTTTTTTGGCTAGTCAGAGTCCCTTGAGATTCCATATAAATTTTAGGATGGATTATTCTATTTCTGCCAAAAAAAAAAAGAAAGAAAGAAAGAAAGAAATGCCATTGGGATTGTGACAGGAATTGCACTGAATCTGTAGATCACTTTGGGTAGTATTGTCATAATACTGAATTTTGAAGTGGTTTGTTACACAGCAGTTTTCTTCTGCAACAGCTGACTAATACAATCTTAAGCTCAAAAAAGTTATAAAATTAGAAAAACACACCACACCCTTAAGTTCAAAGCTATTATCTGATCATAATAAGGGTCTCTAAATGTTTATTTAGAGTTTATCATACACACATTACCAACCAACAGTGTACATTATGCACTATAAAGGTTTTTTTAAAAACCAATATACAAAACTTTACTATAAAACATTAGGCTGATTTTTTATCAAACACAGCAGAATTTATCTGTTCAAGTGAATACTGTCCTCTTCAAAGTGACTGCTCAGGGAAAGAGGTTGATCTATAAACACATTTCAAAATCAGAACTGCCTAAAACAATCCGAAAATGACATCTGGTATTACCTCTTGGTTTTGTCACACATATTAGTTTTTTTTGGGGGGGGACCAATCTCATTTATACTTATTATTTACTATCCTTTAGAAACACAAAAGACCATGATAGGAATCTGGGTGGGAGAGTAGAGGAGACATTAAAAAATATATATCAGAAGAGAACCCCATTACAAGTACAAGGAAGTAACATGTTTCAAGAAGAGAACAGTTAATATATCAACCATAGGACTAATACAGATAGAAGATATTAAGCTTTACATATAGGGTTAACGTAGCTATAGATAATATATCAACTATTGGGCTGAGTAGTTATCTCTGAACATTGCTGATATTACAGATTATACTCTCTTATTACTAAAAATTCCAATCTCTCTATATAAAAGGCTAATATGCAAAGTGCCCCCTTGGGAGTTCGACCAGGAGTTCGCTTGCTTGCTATGATGTGTGCTGACCACCAGGGGGTGGCATTGAGCGAAGGAAGGCCCTGGCCGGCAGCTGGGGAAGCAAGGCCCCAGCTGGCAGCTAGAAGTCCCCAATCGGCCCTGATTGCCAGCCAGGCAATGTCTCCTCTACCCATGCAAAATTTCATCCATCGGGCCTCTAGTGTTAAACACATGTAAATTTAAAAATTTAAGTCCCCCATTATATAGCCAACCCCTCTTCCTATAATCACTGTTTTACTATTTGGTCTATACACCTCCACATTTTTTCTCATTTGCAAAAAATATGGAATGCTTCATAAATTTTCTGTCATCCTTCTACAGAAGTTTTGTTCATTTTCTCTGTATTTTTTAATGTTGAAGCATAGTTTTATTTTTATATTTATAGTGCAAATGAAACTTATCTTAATATATGTAAATACCTTAACTATCACTATTCCCACATCAATTTCCTTTTATGTTCTAGTTCCTATGTGAAGTAGTTTACACATATACCATCTCGCTTAAACTTCACAAAAGTCTACAAAGTAGGTACTGTCACAATTTTACAGTTGAAGAAACAGACTAAAAGGTCAACTAATTAGCCTAAGATCACACAGCTAGTAAAATCACATACAGGTGACTAGAGAATTGTTAGATTTAAAAATTAGCACCCAATTTTAAATACTACAGAATGTATCATCAGCTCACTTTGAAATAATACATTCTCAATCTTAGAAGCTCACAAGCTGCCAGACTCCATTATAGTTTATAAGAAAGAAACTGGAAAAAACAGGCCCTTCATGAATAATTTTCAAAATGCTCCAGAATCGTGCTACCTTCTCCAATAATGCTGATGCATCTTGATGTCCTGCTATTGCTGCCAGCTTCAATAGAAATTCATCAGAATCTTTGTATAAAACAACATGAAGTTATATTTAAAGTTATAGTTAATTTAGAAGAATTAATCCCATAAACCCTCTGGAATTTTGACGCCAGATTTTAGACCTACTTTTAAAGTATATCTTTATTGAAGTTTTCAATACAAATACTGAACTGGACAGGGCCAAATACAGAAGTTCTGCTTCTCCTACAATAGATAACTGCCTCTTTATAAACCACTTAAGCTCAGAGTTGCAACCCACAACAGTATAATGACTTAGCGGCCTATGTTTACCAAATTGTCCACATGATGCTCAAGGGGTACCCACATACCCAACTCCCTATGGGCCTCAACTATAGGTGATCTATACATATACTTCTACCACAGCACCCGTAACATGTCTCTGTATGCAGCTGTTTATCTATATTTACTCTCTTACCAAATTAAGTTTCTTAAGTATTATATGTATCATTGTGTACAAGCCTAATATGGTGCCTTTACCAGAGCAGGTACTAAATAAGTTTTCTAAATCAACGAGACTTCTGAGGATTTTGATATTTTACAATTTTAAAAGTTAATGCAGCAAACTGAATTTTAGCTTACCAACTATGTAAAATATTTCTTTTGTAAAAGATCTAAAAGTAAAGTAAACAAACTTGCAGGTAGCTAGGTGACTCATTGGAGAATGGGAAAGATACTTGTGACTCATCAGCTACCAATAAATCACTTAACCACAATGACTAATACGAAGAAAACTTAAAAAAATATATGTATATAAATAACAGTCTGAAAAAGTCTTTTTTTTCTTTTCTTTTTCCAGAATCCAAAAATTTCTATGTTGGGAGGCAGACATGTTAAATAATCACAACTAGCAAAATATAATTTTTAACTTTAACAATTGCTTTTTCTTTTAATCTTTCATTTCTTTATTGATTAAGGTATTACATATGTGACCTCATTCTCCCCATAAACCACCCCCACCACCACTCATGCCCTCACCCCCTGTTGTCTGTGTCCATTGGTTGGGCTTATATGCATGCATACAAGTCCTTTGGTTGATCTCTCCCCTTACCCCCACCTTCTCCTACTTTCTCTCTGAGGTTTGAGTCTTATCGCTGCTTCTCTGTCTCTGGATCTATCCCTCTTCATCAGCCTATGTTGTTCACTATATTCCACAAATGAGTGAGATCATGTGGTATTTATCTTTCTCTGACTGGCTTATTTCACTTAGCATAATGCTCTCCAGTTCCATCCAGTTGCAAATGGTAAGAACGCCTTCTTTATACCGTGTTCATGGATTGGTAGAATCAACATCATCAAAATGTCCATACTACCCAAAGCAATCTACAGATTCAATGCAATCCCCATTAAAATACCAACGGCATATTTCACAGATCTAGAACGAACGTTCCAAAAATTCATCTGGAATAAAAAAAAGACCTCGAATAGTTGCAGCAATCCTGAGAAAGAAGAACAAAGTAGGTGGGATCTCAATACCAGATATCAAGCTGTATTACAAAGCCACTGTTCTTAAAACAGCTTGGTACTGGCACAAGAACAGACATATAGATCAATGGAATAGAATATAGAACCCAGAAATGGACCCAAACCACTATGCCCAATTAATATTCGACAAAGGAGGCAAGAGCATACAATGCAGTCAAGACAGTCTCTTCAATAAATGGTGTTGGGAAAATTGGACAGATACATGCAAAAAAATGAAACTAGACGACCAACTTACACCATTCACAAAAATAAACTCAAAATGGATAAAGGACTTAAACATAAGACGGAAACCATAAAAATACTAGAGGAATCCACAGGCAGCGAAATCGCAGACATATGCCGAAGGAACTTCTTCACTGATACTGCTCCTAGGGCAATGGAAACTAAAGAGAAAATAAACAAATGGGACTACATCAAAATAAAAAGCGTTTGCACAGCAAAGGAAACCATCAACAAAACAAAAAGAAAGCCCACTATGGGAGAACATATTTGCTAATGTTATCACCGATAAAGGTTTAATCTCCAGCATTTACAGGGAACTCATACAACTTAACAAAAGGAAGATAAACAATCCAATCAAAAAATGGGCAAAGGACCTAAATAGACACTTTTCAAAAGAGGACATACAGAAGGCCAAAAGACATATGAAAACATGTTCAAAGTCACTAATTATATGAGAGATGCAAATCAAAATGACAATGCAGTATCATCTCACACCTGTCAGAATGGCTATCATTAACAAATCAACAAACAAGTGTTGGAGAGGATGTGAAGAAAAAGGAACCCTTTTGCACTGCTGGTGGGAATGCAAACTGGTACAACCACTATGGAGAACAGTATGGAGTTTCCCCAAAAAACTAAAAATGGAACTCCCATTTGACCCAATGATCCCACTTCTAGGAATATATCCCAAGAAGCTAGAAACACCAATCAGAAATGATATATGCATCCCTATGTTCATAGCAGCACAATTCACTATAGCTAAGATTTGGAAACAGCCTAAGTGCCCATCAGCAGATGAGTGGATTAAAAAACCGTGGTTCAACAACTGCTTTTTCAAATGAACTGTGGTCCTTTTTTCCCCCATTTTTTTTTATTTCAAGAAAAACGACTTTAAATATAATAATGTTACATGCAATAAACCTTCAAGAAAAACTATTTTAAGTATAGTAATGTTACATGCAATAAACATTAATATCTCAAGAAAACCAATTTTAAATATGTTACATGCAATAAACACCAATTATTCAAGAAAAATGATCTTACGTATACTAGTAATACATGCAATAAACTTTAATATTTCAAGAATAAAAGGATTTTAAGTATAATAATATTACCAAAACTGTACTAACATAGTATATCACAAAAGTTGTAATATTAAAAAATCCACAAATAACAAGATTACTTCTATTGTATTCTAGTATATATTTTTTTCACTCTGGCTCTATTTTTGTCCATCAGTTTATGTTGTTCATTATATTCCACAAATGAGTGAGATCATATGATATTTATCTTTCTCCGACTGGGTTATTTCGCTTAGCATGATGCTTTTAAAGTCTATTTTGTCGGATATGAGTATTGCTCATATCATTTTAAATACACAATTAAGGATCTGTTCTTAAAGATCTCTAGGGAATGAAATCTGACAATCTTCCTATGTAACTCATTTGATTGCTTCATTTTTATATGCATTCAACCGTAAGAAAATTGATCTTTCCAACAAATTGATTATAATAATGTGTTGAAGAGTCATGTGGCACTTATATTCAATTGGTAACTCAAGTTTTCAGATTAGTACATTGATGAATTGGATATTCCTAGGAAAGGTAATTTTGGGAAAAACAACTGACCCCACATTAGGCTCTAAATAATAAGGCAAATAATCAACAGCCAGAAACTGCTAGCAGTATAATCTAGTCAATAAGGCAAAGATAAAAATCTCAGATTTTAATACCTAAAGTAAATGCTAAGGTAGTTATCTACTTTAAGATATTAAAAGTGACCTCATATTTTGCCTTTTAAATGATTAGAAAGCCCCAGCTGGAACTATCTGATTTGATATTTTTAAGAGCAGAATCCTTGCTTTATTCCACCTGGTATATGGCCAGAGGGAATAGAGTTAAATGTAGGGCCTCATAGAATTAACATATAAATACCTTTATTTTCCCCACTTTGTTGTGTAGGAAGTTCACAATATTTTAAATGTACAGTCTCTTTGGGTAGCACTATTCAAAATGGAAACACCTTGAGAATATATAAACAGTCCTCAGACACTGTCCTAGTATACACATTTCATTATATTAAACGGCCTTTTTTTCATGAACATATTTCTACCCTATGCTATTTTCCAAACCCAAGATTCTAGCAGACTGGTTAGTTGGCTCACTAAGCTGCTAGCTTCTCAAAGTAAATGTTACTAAATATTCATTTGAATTACCTCATTCTTCATTGATCCTCAAATTTCTGAAGCTAAAAATATCTACAAGAATTTTTTGCTTTATTTAAATAAATAACAGAATCCACCAAAATTTAGATGATGTCGTTCATATGCTATTTTTAATCATAATATAAGTGCTAATATATTAAGTGATGGAATTCACAGTGTTTTCCAAATTTTTCTATTCTAATTCTAATTATACTTAGGAAACTAAGGGATAAAGAGAAATAGATCAGGAAGAGGTCAGAGAAACAATGAAAATAGGTGGCCTATAAACTTCTATTTTCATGCTAAGGTACAATATATTCTGTTGAGCCAGCTGAGGAATAAAAATCAATTGCTGTGCCACAAATACACAATTACTATTTAACCTTGGTGTTAGGATTATTGGGTCAGAAGTCTACGGGGCAGGGGAGTGTGGAGGGTATTCGCAGGGCAAGAGAAACAAAGAGGGAACAGTGATTAAGGATGCAGTGAAAGTGCTACGAATGGAACTGAGGTTGCGTGAAGTCAAAAGGGGACAGAAAACAGTAGGAGAAAATGGGGAGATTGCTTTTAAAATAAAGTTCTGGGGAGCAAAAACCAAGGTGTGGCCACAGGAGTGAGTTGTTAAAGTAATGGTGAAGATAGTGGAGGAAATGGAAGGAATTTTAAGGCCATAGTGTTCCACAAACACTTGAAAACATTTAGAATGAGGGGAGCAGAATACTATCAGCCAGAAAAACAAAATGATTTTCAGTAAAACGACCTATTTTAGTGTTTGGGCTTTTCACGAACTCAAAAGGCTGGTTCTTCTCTTCATTCACTCAACATACTACATAAGCACTCTCCCTTTCTTCATTGCTATCAGAGCCTCACTCCTGTTTAGTACCCACTCGTTACCTGGCCAAGTGTTCTAAGGAAAGGTAAGCTCATCCCAGCTCCAGAGTATCTAGGGTTTAGTCCTAGCTCCTCTGGGAATTTACTCCAGATTAATGGTGTCATTTCGGCATAGTTTCTCAAACTAAAAACTTTGAAGTCAATTTTCATGTTCTTTTCCTTACCCCACACATAAGCAGTCAGCAGATAAGACATATTTTTACCTACTCACTGGCATATATAATTGTCTCTTTTAAGAGCATAGTCAGTTTTGCTATAAACATTATTTTGATGTGAATTATTTCTAACACAGCTGATGTATTAGGTATCAATCTGAGAATAATGAGAATTTTGTGTTTGCCTATGCCAGATTTCATCAGTGTGAACCACTAGGTCAGTGGTTCTCAACCTTCCTAATGCCGGGACCCTTTAATACAGTTCCTCATGTTGTGGTGACCCCCAATCATAAAATTATTTTCGTTGCTACTTCATAACTGTAATGTTGCTACTGTTATGAATCGTAATGTAAATATCTGATATGCAGGATGTATTTTCATTGTTACAAATTGAACATAATTAAAACATAGTGATTAATCATAAAAATAATGTGTAATTATATATTCAATATGTGTTTTCCGATGGTCTTAGGCGACCCCTGTGAAAGGGTCGTTTGACCCCCAAAGGGGTCGCGACCCATAGGTTGAGAACCGCTGCACTAGGTCAATATAGAAAACTATTCTTTGGTGAACTAAGCCCTGTAGGAACACATGAAACACACACACACCCCAAATTTCTATCTGTGTTATAACCTACATCCATCCACCTGGTGGTACAACTTTCCTTTGGACAGCTTTCCTTCTACCACAATTTACAAGCTGCAACTCTTTTGACACCTACTTCCACAAGAACACAACATGTATTTTTAAAGATAAAGTGAGATATTTATTGTTGAATTTCTCAGTCATTTAACATGTGGAAAACTATTCTACTTGTTTTTTTTTTATATTAGGTTTATTATAAAATGATTTCACTACTAAAGTTTTTGGTTGTGCTATTAACCCACCTACACTAATAAAAGAGAAACATGGTAATTAGCATACGACCGCTACCCTTTTCATTGGCTAATCAGTGAGTATATGCAAATTAACTGTCAGCCAAGATGGCAGCAGGCAGCCAGGCAGCTGAGAACAGGATGCTTGGTTACCCCAGCGATAGAGGAAACCAAGGTTCCCGCCTGCAGCTGCAGGGCTCTGAGCTCCTGAAGCAACAGCTCCAAAAGATACAATGTTTCAATTATAGAAGCTAAAAGATGGCGGTTAATCTGCATACTCAGGCTCCAAGCGGAAGAGCGAAGCCAAACAGCCCTGAAGCTGCAGAGCAAAGAGGCCTCCCGGCCCCGGGATCAGCGGAGCCGAGAGGCCTCAGGGCCCCGGGATCAGCGGAGCCGAGAGGCCTCAGGGCCCCAGGATCAGTTGAGCCGAGAGGCCTCCTGGCCCCGGGATCAGCGGAGCCGAGAGGCCTCCCGGCCCAGGGATCAGTGGAGCCGAGAGGCCTCAGGGCCCCAGGATCAGTGGAGCCGAGGCCTCCCAGCCCCGGGATCAGCGGAGACGAGAGGCCGCCCGGCCCAGGGATCAGTGGAGCCGAGAGGCCTCAGGGCCCCAGGATCAGCGGAGCCGAGAGGCCTCACTGCCCGGGGATCAGCAGAGCTGGGAGGCCTCAGGGCCCCAGGATCAGCGGAGCCGAGAGGCCTCCCGGCCCCGGGATCAGCGGAGCCGAGAGGCCTCCTGGCCTGGGATCAGCGGAGCCTGATGGAAGCCCTGTGTGTTTATGCACCCTGGGGGTTCAGAGGTCCTGTCCTAGGCAGAGGCCTATGGCGAAATTTTTGACTCTGAGAAGCAGCCTACGGGCTGGAAGGCAGCTCCTCTGACCTCAGTGCTGGAGAAGACCATTAAGCAGAAAACTAAAGAAACCGATTTTACATCATTTCCCAGGTGTAGAACAGTTGGCATGTAAGCCCCTGACCAGTGCCCAGTCTCTCCTCTGTCAGTCTATCTCGCTCTTAGGTACCATGTTCTTTGTTATGTCTTAACTGCAACTCATTTTTAAACTAGATTGCTTTTAAAAGAAGACTAAATAAAGTTTCCCTTAAGTTATTTAGGTGGTGCTGGGGCTGCTGGGGGCCTGATAGAAGACACAAACACGCAATGGGGGGCCTGTACCCAGCAGCCCCAAGGCCCCTTGGTGCTGGGGCTGCTGGGGGTATCAGAGACACAAACCCGCAGGCCCGGCACCCAGCAGACCCAACGCCTTCGTGGCAGCACTAAGGAGCAGCAAGCCAATCGGTAGGAAGCAGCAAGCAGGTGGGCAGTAACAAGGGAGGGGTCTTGGACTGCAAGAGGGCACATGCTGGGCTAAGGGACCCCCCACCCATCCCCAGTGCACAAATTTCATGCACCGGGCCTCTAGTCCTACATAATAAAAGGCTATTATGCAAATCGACTGAATGGCGGAATGACTGGTCGCTATGACACGCACTGACCACTGGGGGGGGGGGGGGAGGGGCAGACGCTCAATGCAGGAGCTGCCCTCTGGTGGTCAGTGTGCTCCCACAAGGGGACCGCCGCTCAGCCAGAAGCCCTGAGCCGGGCTCATGGCTGGCAAGCACAGCTGTCCTGTGGCAATGCTAAGGATGTCCAACTGCCAGTTTAAGGGGAGTGGACCTAAGCCGGCAGTTGGACACCCCCCGAGGGCTCCTTGGCTGCAAGAGGGCGCAGTCCGGGCTGAGGCCCCCCCCCCCAAGTGCATGAATTTTGTGCACTGGGCATCTAGTTTTCCATATAAATCTCGAATTTCTTATTGCATAATTTTGCATAGCAGTGATTTTTAGGAATGCATCTGTTATATTACAGCAGAACTGACTGAATATTCGCACCAGTTTACAAAAAGTTAACCCAAAAGGACACCCAGACCTGAATGTCCCAAGATCTCCTCTCTTGCTGACAAGAGAGCAATTTAGGAGAGGGTTTTAGTTGGTACAAATGTTTAACAAAGAGCCTGATGTGTTAAGGAACACCATCAGTTATCTAGGCAAATCCTTCCTTCCTGTGTCCAGAATCTTAGTAAAGGATAAATTCTAAAGCAACAGCGGCCTCCTGATCACCACACACTCTGTCTGGGGAACAGTTACTGTGTGTGAAGCCTCCCTCCACCAGCCAGAAGAGCCACCACAGCTGTGAACAGCACCCACCAGAGGCCCTGCTACCAACAGAGGAGCAGGTGCTACCACAACTGCCCAAGGAGCAACCACAGCCCGAGGAGCCACTGCCACCCAGGGAGCAGTCACTGCCACCCAGGGAGCAGCCACTGCACAACTCAACAACTAGATATGTCAGTGAGATCAAACATGGGTAGACAAAGAAACCCCCAAAGGAAAGAAAAGGAGGACTCGCCAGAAAAGCAGCTAAGTGAGACAGAGGCAGGCAACATGACGGAAAAAGAATTCAGAATAAGGGTCCTAGAGTACAGGCACCGGACGGAGGAAAAAATCAATACCATATGCAAGAAGCTAGAAGAAACAGATGAAAAAATCAACAACTTAAGTAAGTCCCAAGAAGAAATGAAGAGCGACATAGCTTCAATTAAAAACTCCATTGAAAGTATCAACAGTAGACTAGGAGAAGCGGAGGACCGAATTAGTGAATTAGAAGACAAGGAAGTAAAACACACTCAAACTGTACTGCAATTGGAGAAAAAAATTAAAAGACAGGAAGAGAGCCTAAGGGAGCTTTGGGACAACATGAAACGAAACAACATACGAATAATAGGGGTGCCAGAACAACAGAAAGATGAACATGGATTAGAAAACCTATTCGAAGAAATAATATCAGAAAACTTCCCTGAGGTGGGGAAGAAAAAAGTCACACAAGCCCAGAGAGTCCCAAACAAGGTGAACCCGAAAAGACCCACATCAAGACACATCATAACTGCCAAAACCGGTTTGGCTCAGTGGATAGAGCGTCGGCCAGCGGAGTGAAAGGTCCCAGGTTCGATTCCGGTCAAGGGCATGTACCTGGGTTGCGGGCACATCCCCAGTGGGAGATGTGCAGGAGGCAGCTGGTCGATGTTTCTCTCTCATCGATGTTTCTAACTCTCTGTCCCTCTCCCTTCCTCTCTGTAAAAAATCAATAAAATATATTAAAAAAAAAAAAAAAAAAAGACACATCATAATTACCATGGCAAATGTTCAGGACAAAGAGAGAATCTTACAGGCTGGAAGAGAGAGACGGAAAGTTACATACAAGGGATCTCCCATTAGATTATCAAATGATTTCTCAACAGAAACACATCAGGCCAGAAAAGAATGGACGGAAATCTACAAAGCAATGCAAAGCAAAGGACTGAATCCAAGAATACTCTATCCAGCAAGGCTATCATTCAAAATTGAAGGGGAAATAAGAAGCTTCACAGACAAAAAAAGTCTAAGGGAGTATATCACCACCAAGCCAGCCATACAAGAAATGCTAAAGGGACTGGTGTAAAAAGAAGAAATATCAAGCTCAGAAAGAAAACAGCCACACACAAAAAAAGAAATGGCTACAAACAAGTACCCTTCAATAATAACTTTAAACGTAAACGGACTAAATGCTCCAACCAAAAGACATCGAGTGGCTGAAAGGATAAAAAAACATGACCCATACATCTGCTGTCTACAAGAGACCCACCTCATTGGAAGGGACTCACACAGACTGAAAGTGAAGGGATGGAAGAATATCTTTCAGGCAAATGGAAAGGAAAAGAAAGCTGGGGTAGCAATACTTATATCGGACAAAATACATCTCAAAGTGAAGGCCATAACCACAGATAAGGAAGGCCACTTCATAATACTAAAGGGATCAATATAACAAGAGGATATAACCCTGGTAAACATATATGCACCCAATGCGGGAGCACCCACATACATAAGAAAACTTCTGGAAGATATCAGGGGAGAGATCGACAACAATACAATCATAGTAGGGGACTTTAATACACTACTGACATCACTGGATAAATCTGCTAGACAAACAATCAGCAAAGAAACAGCAATCCTAAATGACTCACTAGATCAGATGGACTTAATTGACATCTTCAGAACACTTCACCCCAAAGCCATGGAATATACATTCCTCTCAGGTGCTCATGGGACATATTCAAAAATAGACCACATATTGGGTCACAAGCAAAGTCTCCACAAATTCAAGAAGATTGAAATCATAAAAAGCATCTTCTCAGACCACGATGGCATAATGTTAGAAATAAACTACAATAAAAACAACCCAAAATACTCAAACACTTGGAAGCTGAATAGCATGTTATTAAATATTGATTGGGTTACCAATGACATCAAAGAAGAAATTAAAAACATCCTGGACACTAATGACAATGAAAACACAACAATCCAAAACCTATGGGACGCAATGAAAGCAGTCCTGAGAGGGAAGTTTATAGCTCTACAGGCCTACCTCAAAAAACAAGAAAAAATGGTAGTTAATCATCTAACTCTACAACTCAAAGAATTAGAAAGAGAGCAACAAGAAAACCCCAGAGTGAGCAGAAGGAAGGAGATAATAAAGATTAGAGCAGAAATCAATGAAATAGAGACCAAAAAAACAATACAGAAAATCAATGAAACCAAGAGTTGGTTCTTTGAAAGGATAAACAAGATTGACAAACCCCTAGCCAGGCTCACCAAGAAGCAAAGAGAGAGGTCCCAAATAAACCAAATCAGAAAAGATAGAGGCAAAATAACAACAGACCCCACAGAAATACAAATGATTGTTAAAAAATACTATGGACAACTCTACTCCAACAAACTAGACAACCTGGAGGAAATGGACAAATTCCTAGAAAAATACAACATTCCAAAACTCAATCAGGAAGAATCTAAAAATCTCAATAGGCCAATAACTATGGAAGAAATTGAAGCAGTCATCAAAAAGCTTCCAGCAAACAAAAGCCCAGGACCAGATGGCTTCACAGGGGAGTTTTACCAAACTTTCAAGGAAGAACTAAAACCCATCCTCCTCAGATTACTATAAAAAGTTCAAGAGGAAGGAACACTTCCAAGCACATTCTATGAAGCTAGCATCACCCTAATACCAAAACCAGGTAAAGACAACACAATGAAAGAGAATTACAGGCCAATATCCCTCATGAACATAGAGGCCAAAATCCTCAACAAAATCTTAGCAAATCGGATCCAGCAGTACATCAGAAGGATCATACACCATGACCAAGTAGGATTTATCCCAGGGATGCAAGGATGGTACAACATCCGTAAATCAATAAACGTGATACATCACATAAACAAATTGAAAGAAAAAAACCACATGGTCATATCAATTGATGCAGAAAAAGCATTCGACAAAATCCAACACCCATTTTTGATAAAAACTCTCAGAAAGGTGGGAATAGAAGGATCATACCTCAACATAATAAAAGCCATTTATGACAGGCCCACAGCCAACATCATACTCAATGGACAAAAACTAACACCATTTCCCCTAAGAACAGGAACAAGACAGGGATGCCCACTCTCACCACTCCTGTTCAACATAGTCCTGGAAGTATTAGCCATTGCAATTAGACAAGAAGAAGAAATAAAAGGCATCCAAATTGGAAAAGAGGAAGTAAAACTGTCCTTATTTGCAGATGACATGATATTATACATACAAAACCCTAGAGACTCCATCAAAAAACTACTAGACTTAATACATGAATTTGGTATGTAGCAGGATACAAAATTAACCCCAAGAAATCTGAGGCATTTCTATACACCAATAGTGAACTTTCAGAAAGAGAGATTATAAAAACAATCCCATTTACCTTTGCACCAAAAAAATTAAGATACCTAGGAATAAACTTAACTAAAGAGGTAAAAGACCTCTACTCAGAAAACTACAGGACGTTGAAAAAAGAGATAGAGGAAGACATAAACAGATGGAAGAACATACCATGTTCTTGGATTGGTAGAATCAACATCATTAAAATGTCCATACTACCCAAAGCAATCTATAAATTCAACGCATTTCCCATTAAAATACCAATGGCCTTCTTCAAAGATCTAGAACGAACTCTCCAAAAATTCATCTGGAATAAAAAAAGACCCCGAATAGCTGCAGCGACCCTGAGAAAGAACAAAGTAGGTGGGATCTCAATGCCAGATATCAAGCTGTATTACAAAGCCACTGTTCTCAAAACTGCCTGGTACTGGCACAAGAACAGACATATAGATCAGTGGAATAGAATAGAGAGTCCAGAAATTAGCCCGAACCAATATGCTCAATTAATTTTTGACAAAGGAGGAATGAACATACAATGGAGCCAAGATAGGCTCTTCAATAAATGGTGTTGGGAAAATTGGACAGATATATGCAAGAAAATGAAACTAGACCACCAACTTACACCATACACAAGAATAAACTCAAAATGGATAAAGGACTTAAATGTGCGACAGGAAACCATAAAAATTCTAGAAGAATACAAAGGCAACAAAATCTCAGACATATGCCAAAGCAATTTCTTCACTGATACAGCTCCTAGGGCACTTGAAACTAAAGAGAAAATGAACAAATGGGACTACATCAAAATAAAAAGCTTCTGCACAGCAAAAGAAACCATCAACAAAACAACAAGAAAACCCACTTCGTGGGAAAACATATTTGCCAACGTCATATCTGATAAGGGCCTAATCTCCAAAATTTATAGGGAACTCATACAACTTAACAAAAAGAAGATAAACAATCCAATCAAAAAATGGGCAAAGGATCTAAATAGACACCTTTCAAAAGAGGACATTCAGAAAGCCAAGAGACATATGAAAACATGCTCAAAGTCACTAATCATCCGAGAGATGCTAATCAAAACAACAATGAGGTACCATCTCACACCTGTCAGGCTGGCTATCATCAACAAATCAAAGAACGAGAAGTGCTGGAGAGGATGTGGAGAAAAAGGAACACTTGTGCACTGCTGGTGGGAATGCAGACTGGTGCAGCCACTGTGGAAGACAGTATGGAGTTTCCTCAAAAAGCTGGAAATGGAACTCCCATTTGACCCTGTGATCCCACTTCTAGGAATATATCCCAAGAAGCCAGAAACACCAATCAGAAAGGATATATGCACCCCTATGTTCATAGCAGCACAATTCACCATAGCTAAGATCTGGAAACAGCCTAAGTGCCCATCAGTAGATGAATGGATTAGAAAACTGTGGTACATCTACACGATGGAATACTATTATGCTGTAAAAAAGAAGGAACTCTTACCATTTGCAACAGCATGGATGGAACTGGAGAGCATTATGCTAAGTGAAACAAGCCAGTCAATGAAGGAAAAATGCCACATGATCTCACTCATTCATGGATAATAAAGACCATTACAAACTTTTGAACAATAATACAGAGGCAGAGCTGCCTCAAACTGATTGTCAAACTGCAGCGGGAAGGCTGGGGAGGGTTGGGGGACAGGAGGGAGGGGAGTAAGAGATCAACCGAAGGACTTGTATGCATCCATATAAGCATAACTAATGGACATAAGACACTGGGGGGTAAGGGAGGGCAGGGGTTTGTCAAGGGCGGGGGGGCGGGGGGGGAAGGACACTTATGGAATACCCTTTGTAATACTTTTAGCAAAAAATAAAAAAAATAAATAAAAAACAAAACAAAACAAAAAAAAGGATAAATTCTAATTTTAACACAGTTGCATATACCACATAGTTGCTTTGTTGAGTGACTTTGTTTTTTCTCATATAGAGTAATAAGAATGTGTAAAATGAACTGTGGCAGTGCTGATGATAAGAAAAGGCAAAAGAGTAAGCAAACATAGATGCAATTATTAAAGTTGTCTATTGAATTTTAGATTTCATGTTTATAATTATAGATATATTTTTATATTGAAATTATTATAAACATAAAACTCTCTAGTTTCTAAATACTTTTCCCACCACTGTTTTTATAGCATGCTCTTTAAAAATTAAATTTACTGGGGTGACACTGGTTAATATTAAGTAAATTTTAGGTGTATATCTTTGTAATATGACATCTGTATACTCCATTGTGTGCCCACCACCTGAAGCCTAGTCTCCCTCCATCACCATGTATTTGACTCCCTTTATCCTCTTTGTCCTCCCCTCAAGTCAGTTCCTCCCAGTAACCACTATTCTGTTGCTTGTATCTACTTCCTTATCTCCCCCAATCCCAGTATCAATAATGGTGAAAAATATACTATATTAAGCGTTTCTTTCTGCATATTTACATATTCTAATGTCAATAAAACTTAAAATTTTAACACTTATAGACACTTGAATATTAAAGGTTTTCAGCAAAACTGGCAACAAATTTGCTAGCCTTCTAGTTGTCGGAAATAATTAGTTGAATTTTACTATACTCAATGAGAAATATGTCCACACATCTACATAACTACCCACATCAAATTAGTAATTTTTAAATCTTGGAAAAGCTATAAATAAGATTAGATAGAAGAGGACAGGCTATGAAGTTGCCACACACTAGTTTTTCGAGTAATGCACCAACAAAATAATGTAAATTTTTAAAAAAATATATTTTATTGATTCTCCACAGAGAGGAAGGGAGAGGGATAGAGAGTTAGAAACATCGATGAGAGAGAAACACGACCAGCCGCCTCCGGCACACCCCCCACTGGGGACGTGCCCGCAACCAAGGCACATGCCCCCGACCGGAATCAAACCTGGGACCCTTGAGTACGAAGGCCGACGCTCTATCCACTGAGCCAGACCGACCAGGGCTGTAAATTATTTTTTTAGTAAAATACTACTCAATATAGCACAACGATGTAAATTAAATTGTACAAATCATTGAGGAAAGAATTCAAAATGCCCGAACATGAGAAACCATGTATTTTTGCTAGTAAAAAACAGAACCCAAAAAGGATAAATTATTTTTTTAAATATTAAACTACTCTTAGTTAATAAAAATCTATATTCAAATTCTAAGGCAGGCATAGGCTTGTTTTACATGTCAAGTAACTTCTTGCAATTATAGTGAATTAATACCATACCGAATCTCATACTTTTATATTTCTCAGGCAGGTAGAAATAAAGATTTTTAAAGAAGGGTCATAGCTCTAAAAATGAAGTAAGACTAAATACAGTAAACAATTTATGAAATCACATGGCTAGTTGGTGGGGACCAAGCATCTGGGCTCTCTGGCCCTCTATTTCACCCAGCTGGCCTTTGGTGCTTTATAAAAATTAAAGATTTAAATCATACTAGTAGTTCCATAATGACTTATTTTGTGAACTCATTTTTCTTCACCAAAAATGTCAAGAATTTTAAGTTCAAAATAAGCTTGGTAAGAATTAAACACTACTCAATATAGCACAGACCAGTGGTTCCCAAACTACTGCATGGGCTCTTTTTAGTGGAACAAAAATATCAGGAATCCTTAGTGAGCACTTAAACAAGTTTTACTGTATTATTTAAATATCTACAAATATAAAACTAGTATAAATGCCTACACTTATAGTTCTTAACTTTAAATCAAAATAAAAATTTAAACAAAATAAAAACAAGTATAAAGACACAAAATTCAAATAAACAGTATTAATTTAAAGCTTGCGAAAACTAAATTGCTGACTTTTGGGTTTACTGTATAAAGCTGTAATTGCAGATCCAGTTCTATATTTAATGTTTTTGCATTTTTAATTCCAGTAATGTGAAGAATGCCTGTTCACAATTACATAAGACATTAACTCTGAGGTTGGTTCAGGATAATTAGGCCTTATCATCAACCAAAATTCTGTAAAGAGCAATCCAAGAATGACAACTTAAATAAAGTATTAGTCGATAATTTTATAAAACGTTCATGTTCATGTGAAAGTTAATAACGTTGCATTGTCAATTGAAGTTTTAATCAAATGGGTATTCAATCTGATAACTATTAGAACTGGAAATAGAAACATTTTTCCTTGCATGGAAACTACTATGCTATTAGTGATTCTGCTGCCCTTATACAGATAAATGTAGGATTCAATAAATCTGTTTGAATGGCACAGGCTTTTAAAACTTCAGGATGCCTCTTAACTATGAAGTATCACCTCATAACCCAACTCATTCAGCATGTACTACTGTTCAAATACAGTGGAATCTTCATTTGTACAGAGCGTGGATATCATTTGGCTTCAGCTGGCATGAACAAAATTGTAAATCTGACAGAAAACACTAAATGGAAGCACTAAATTTACAGTTATTTTGTTATAACTTAGGCTTTAAAATGTAAAATAATACCCTTATATAACTTTAAGATAATAATAAAAATGTACACTGAAATTTTTAAAAATCTAGAAAACTTTCAGCCTCCTAGGAAACATATCTGTGGACCCCAAAGAAATGCAAAGAGAAACCCATCAATGAGGATCATGAAAGACATGGGCTTAAACTAAGTGACAAAGAGTGAGGATTTAATGAATAAAGCCAAAGCTTTTAAGAATAGAGGCCACTGCAGATACACAGAGTGTATCTTGGGAAGAAGTGACAAATAACACTGTACTGAGGGAACCAGCAGGCAGAATTAATATTGGACATGGTTGGAAATAGAAAGCCATTAGGATATTAGATAAAAATAGGACTTAAATAAAAAGCTTCTAGCAAGTATAGACTTAGGAGGGAGCAGAAAGAGCTTGTATGTATCACTAAATATTAGTTTAATAAATTATTGGACTATTTTGTTCAAATCCAACTAACGTGGCAGAAATTATAAAGAATAACACTAAAGAGAGAAAAGAATTAAAACCAAATAACTTAGAAGACTCACTTAGAAGAAAACTCACAAATAAAGATTTTACTCTCAAATGTTTTTTAAAATATGAGTTAATAATTATAGTATTACTATCATTCTGGTGCTGTATCTGAATGTTGGATTATCCTTCATGCTTCAAAACAGAAAGTCCATATGAGCCACAGTTAAGGATTTTGTAGTATGGCTGAGTTAGCTGAATTCTTTTCTTGCCTAGAAGATCCTTCTTACACTCTCCCATTTAGATGAAAGCCTTTCTTTAATTAATATATTATGAGGGCATCAGTGAACTAATTTCTGTTTGAGAGACCATATACAAATAGCTCTTCCAGCTACAGCTTTGATTATCTGACATGGTCAATTGCTGTTAATCGAGTCCCAGGAGTCTCTGAGAAGATCCAAAATTGTCCTATATAATAAAGAGGTAATATGCAAATTAACCCTCATGCCTTCACAAGATGGCTGCCTACGACCAGGCCAGCAGGGGGGTTAGTGAGGGACGACCAAACAACTGAACAAGCAGGCTACATGGGGCAACCGGGCCGGGGGTGGGGGTAGGGGTGGGGAGGCAGTTAGGGGTGACCATGCCAGCAGGGAGGGGGCAGTTAGGGGTGACCAGGCCGGCAGGGGGGGCAGTTAGGGGTGATCAGGCAGGCAGGCAGATGAGCGATTAGGAGCCAGTGGTCCAGGATTGTGAGATGGATGTCCCAGATTAGAGAGGGTGCAGGCTGGGCTGAGGGGAACCCCCCCCCCCCCGTGCACGAATTTCATGCACTAGGCCTCTAGTAAAAAAATAACTATTTGTGGACTATTTTGATGTGTTTACTTCTAAAGACATCAAATGAAGTGACTATCCTCTTATTAGTAAATGCCTCTTAGTAAATATCAAGGGTAAGTGGGATTTTAACAAGATTTTTAGACTAGAATCTTTCCTTCAGGAACATAATCCTGAGGTTACAATGAAGTTTAATGGAAAAATATATTCTAAATAAAATTGTCATCTTCATATATTAGTTTTCAGAACCAAGCTGTAATAATAAAAGTGTAATATGCAAATTGACTTAACAGCAAAACGACCATCTGGACGATCGTCTGAAAGACCACACTATGACACGCACTGGCGCCAGGTCAGCCAAAACTGGT
Source organism: Myotis yumanensis (assembly GCF_028538775.1). Taxonomy (NCBI): domain Eukaryota; kingdom Metazoa; phylum Chordata; class Mammalia; order Chiroptera; family Vespertilionidae; genus Myotis; species Myotis yumanensis. The sequence goes on along the minus strand of NW_027223759.1, from coordinate 75,124,779 downwards.
GCGATGTGATTGGTCGATTGTCCCAAAGAGAGAGACCTAGGCTACCCGGCCAGCGGCACTGTGGCAGGTAGGTGGGGCCTCCCTCTGCAGAACCCCAGGATTGATCGTCCTGCAGAGGGAGGTCCAGGCCACTGGTTAGCGGGGTGATTAAAGAGGGGGCTCCTCGATCTATCACCCCACAGAGAGAGGACCAAGCCACCGGCCAGCAGGGGAATCAATTGGGGGCAGGTCTCCATGAGGGAGGCACAGGCTACCCACTGGCAGTGTTGCGGCGAGTAGGTAGGGCCTCTCTCTGTGCAGTGATTGACTGCACAGACCTGGCCGGGTGGGTGGGGCCTCCCTCTGGGGGGCGATCGATCACGGATCCCCATGATCGATAGTCGCAAAGAGGGAGGCCCAGGCTATCTGGCTGGCAGCACTGTGGTGGGTGGGCAGGGCCTCCCTCTGTGGGGCGATCAATTGTGGGGCTCCCAGGCTGCTGAGTGCCCCCCTGCCCGAGTACATGAATCTTGTGCACCAGGCCTCTAGTCTACACTAATAAAAGAGAAACATGGTAATTAGCGTACGACCGCTACCCTTCCCATTGGCTAATCAGCATATCCTTATGCAAATTAACTGTTAGCCAAGATGGCAGCCGGCAGGAGGCTTGCTTGCTCCAGTGGCTGCAGACTCCAACGTTCCCCGCCTGACTTGCCTGCCTCTGAGCTGCAACTCTAAGAAACATTGTAACAAATATAGAAGCCAAATAAAACCCCAGAAACCAGCTTTCAGCCGGCCAGGATCTCAGAGCTGGAGTTATACATTGTTTCGATTATAGAATGCAAACAAACCACATACCTGCTTCCAGCAGCGGAAGCCTCAGAGCTAGAGCCAAAGCTAAAGCTGGCCCAGAATAAAAAAAAAAAAAGAAAAAAAGGAGCGGTTGGGAGCTTCAGTCAACTGCCAGCCTGAAAGCAGCCCTCAGCCCCTCACCCAGACTGGCCAGGCACCCCAGTGGGGACCCCCACCCTGATCCAGGACACCCTTCAGGGCAAACCAGCCGGCCCCCAGGCCTCTATCCTATATAGTAAAAGGGTAACATGCCTCCCAGCACTGGGATCAGCGGAGCCTCGAGGCCTCCTGGCACCAGATCAGGGACCAAACGCCCTGATCGCCCTGCGGCTCTGTGTGCGACAGGGTGCGGCGCCCCAACCCCCCCTCCCCCCACAGTCCCTGCTCTGTGTGTGACAGGGTAGAGCCATAACCTCCCCATCGGCCCTGCCCTGAGTGTAAGAGTGGCGGCGCCCCAAGCCCCTGATTGGCCCTGCTCTGTGGGTGATAGAGGGTGGCGCCCCAACCCCCTGATCCGTCCTGCTATGTGTGTGACAGGTGGCGGTGCCCTAACTCCCCTATCGGCCCTACTCTGTGCGTGACAGGGGGCAGCGCCCCAACCCCCTGATTGGCTCTGCTCTGTGCGTCACAGGGAGTGGTGCCACAACCTCCCCATCGACCCTGCCTTGAGTGTGATAGGGGGCGGTGCCCCAACCCCCCAATCAGCCCTACCCTGAGCGTGACTGAGGGTGGCATCGCAATCTCCCAATCCGCCCTGCTCTGTGCATGACAGGGGGCGGCGCCCCAACTCCCCAGTCAGCCCTGCTCTGAGCCCGACCAGGGGCTACACCTAGGGATTGCGTCTGCCCTCTGCCACCCAGGAGCAGGCCTAAGCCAGCAGGTCGTTATCTCCCGAGGGGTCCCAGACTGCAAGAGGGCACAGGCCGGGCTGAGGGGCCTCCCTCTTCCCCCCGAGTGCACAAATTTTTGTGCACCGGACCTCTAGTCCTATATAATAAAATGACAATATGCAAATAGACTGAACAGAACAATTGAACAACCAATCAAAGCGTAATATGCTAATGATATGCTAGGGCTGCTCAACAGCTCGCTATGACGTGCACTGACCACCAGGGGGCAGACGCTCCGACCGGTAGGTTAGTTTGCTGCTGGAGTCCGGCCCATCAAGACTGAGCAAGACAGGCCGGACACACCCTGGAGCCTCCTGCAGTCCCTCCCCGGCCCCGATAGTGCACTTTTGGGGTCTGTTGGCCTGGCCTGTTCCCTCTCGCAATCCGGGACCCTTCAGGGGATGTCGGAGAACCAGTTTCAGCCTGATCCTGCAGGCCAGGCCAAGGGACCCCACTGGTGCACGAGTTCATGCACCAGGCCTCTAGTTAAATATAATTTAGCATCTACGTCTGTGGTTTCCAGGGGCTCACGATCTACATAACATTTATATCTATATCTATATAAAGGCTATCTATATAACATTTATTTCTAGGGTCCAAGCTTATTTATGCCCCACTTCATAGAACATAGATTGACCTTAAAAGGCACAAACCTTATCAGACTATGACATGAAATCTGCAAACCTAAATACCAAAAGATATAGGTAGAAGAGATGAAAGTGACAGTCTCTGGGCATCAGGAGTGGGAGGGAGGAAGAGATGGGGTTACTGTACTAGTAGTACTAATACTATTGAGTTCACCAGTGAGAAGCCATGTAATTAATGGCATTGGAGTTTTTAAACCAGAGTGCAGGTATTGCTATGATACAATAAAACTAAATTTGAGCCCAGCTGGCATGGCTCAGTGGTTGAGCATCGACCTATGAACCAGGAGGTAAGGGTTTGATTCCCAGTCAGGGCACATACCCCAACTGGGGGTTCCCAGCGTGGGGTGTGCAGGAGGTAGCTGATCAATGATTCTCTCTCATCATTGAAGTTTCTATCTCTCCATCTCCCTTCCTCTCTGAAATCAGTAAAAATATATTTAAAACAAAACAAAAAAACCCCCTTAACTTTGATAAGTACATCTCTAAACTAAAACCAGTTGCTGAGCATTTACTATATCAAAACACTGTGATATAAGATGATAAAACTAAATTTGATAAATAAATCTCTAAACCAAAACCAGTGGCTAAGCATCCACTATATGTAAAATACTATGCTGGAGGAGTCATGAAGGCCCCAAACATAAATTAGAGTCTTAAATTATATAATTTTTTAGTTTTTTCCTAGTTATAAATTGATAATTCTATGTGTATTAACTCAATCTTTGAAAGCATACATCTAAAGAACAGACATAAAAATCAATAGAAAAAATATACTCTTACTTTAGATTGAATTTCTTTGAAAAACATTTATGCCTATGAAATACTTTACTACTTAAAATGTAAAGATCGTCCATTTTCCAAGTCTTCTTTGATCATTATCATGGAAATAAAATTTCAGTTAAATTGAGAAAAACATACAAATGAACAAAACTAGGCATATCACCAACTATTATTAACTTAGAACTATAGCATGTATAACCACTACACTATCTCAATATCCCATTTCTTGCAAACTGTACAAAACAATGCTCTTCTACTGGAACTCTGAGCCAGACAGCAAGACTTTTGGAGAGACAAAGCAATTTTTACCTTTTAAAAAATCCTTCAGGAGGGAATCAGTTGTAAAACTACATTATTTTATTTTATACACTTTTATTCAGTTAGAAAACTTGTTGCTCAATATGCAAATCAGAAACTGAGGGAGGGAGAGAGGAAATGAAGCTCCAAACACCACAAAATAAAGTTGCTTTGCTATGTGGAGGCTGCCAGGCTTTTTGTTACTCTACTTGAAAGTAAATGTGACTTGTCTGTAGAGAGTGCTGCTTCAGCAGTTCCCAATGAATTTTAAGCCTGTGCTCCATATTTTCTCTTTTGTAAGTTTAATGTATTCAGCAACACTGAACCGACAATTTAAATAACTACATTTTTAAACAAACGAAGCATTGATGTTAATGTATGAAAATGGTCCAAATCCCTGGGAGTCTTGGTTCCCACCATTGTTTATTCTGACAACAGGATATAATTGCTTACTTACTTGGCAGCAAATTTAACCATCTGCTTGCTTGCATGGTCTCCCACTGCCACAAGAGCCTGAACGTTAAACTGCTGCTGACGTAGGACTAAGAAACACTGCTTCCCTGAATAAGACAGAAAGAACACAAATGTATTAAGGACATGCTACTTCAGGTTTTACAGAAAAAAAATGCTTATCTACTTTAAATTTGGGTCAAAATTTACTATATTCATCAGGCTCATAACACACATATATCTGGCTTTTACAGACAAAATACTCATCCTCAATTGACAAACTTTAAAGAAACCCAAGTTCCTGCTATGAGTAAAATAATGCTTTTAACATGTTTGTTATGAGAACACAGGCAAATCATTAATTAAAAAATATTACAAATAAAGAAATTATTTTGTTATTGCATTGATTTATTAAACAAATTTCAAATAACTTCAGATCACTTTCAACATTCATTCAATAGCTATTATATTCTATAGCCAAAGGCACTGTGCTAACCACCATGGGAGCTTCAATGATGCAAGCACAGAAGTACTAATAAAGAACTTAGTAATAAGAACACAAGCATTTTATAGGGATGGTCCATTTTACTTTCTACCAGAGTTCATTTAAAGAGCATTTAGAATGACAGGCTAGTCCAGTGATGGTGAACCTTTTGAGCTCGGCGTGTCAGCATTTTGAAAAACCCTAACTTAACTCTGGTGCCCTGTCACATATAGAAATTTTTTGATATTTGCAACCATAGTAAAACAAAGACTTATATTTTTGATATTTATTTTATATATTTAAATGCCATTTAACAAAGAAAAATCAACCAAAAAATGAGTTCACGTGTCACCTCTGACACGCGTGTCATAGGTTCGCCATCACTGGGCTAGTTTCTTTCATGGTCTATTTCCTTTATCGTCTTCCCAATCTTTCATCCTTTGTAATAGTTCTCAATTTTTCTTTTACTCCAAGTAAGTTACTTTGTCTATGAAAGATCATTCTCTTTATGCCCTATAGCCAGTTTTATTTTTATATATTCTGGGCCTCTTGATTTCCCCCTCCTTTCATTAAAGAACCATCATTCCTTATTCTTAATCTTTTGAAAACAACTATTCATAACAGATTCTAGTAACTATATATCCTTGTGACATCCTTTTCCTCCAAAGCAGATTCTTTTTAAGTCTCTGTCAAGTTTGGGGGAACTATTTCCTCATAATACCAGGTAAATCTTTTTAAGACCACTTTTCTCATCAGCTTGTCTTATAAAACTGCAAAAGATGATCTGATTTTTAAACTGAGAATTATTCCTTTTTATACTGAGAACTAGCCTTGAAAAAAAAAAAGCAAAAATGCAAGTGGACTTATAGTTATTACTTTCAACATAGACTATTTTCAAAAGAAAATCAGACAGTAATCATGAATTTATAAAAGAAAGATAGATTGTAAGCAAAGTGCCAACACAAACATAATCTATGGACTTCTGAGTCATATATGGTAGTTTTACCACTAAACAGACACTCATTTTTTCCTTCCTTTGGAATATGATCCAGTCATAAAGTACAGTTTTTAAGAAAGTTCCCTGTATAATAAATTCAGGGGATTTTAAGACACTGAATAGATAAAGATTGATGAAGTTAGAGAGAAATCTGCAGGTGGATCAAAATGACATTATCCCAGGAACTACTGAAACTATAGCCAGATATTAGGCCACTTAGAACAAAGTGTTAGCATGAATTGGAAGGCAGCATGATTTATAAGTATTTTAGCTTCTCTAACAGGACAGACAGGCAGCACAGACTTAGCTGTACTACAAAGCCGTCATGCAATGAACTCTAATGCCACACAAAAGACCTTGAGAGAAAATGGAGAGCTCTATAGAGCATATAAACAGCGAGCACAGGAAAATGTCTCTGGGTCAGCACTAAGGGGTAACATTTAGTATAAGGGTTTGGTAAAAAGTAAAAGCTCTGAAATCAAAAGACCCAGGATCACATTCAGCCCACCACTTATGAAGGAGCCTGTGGGAAAATTATTATTCTTTGATTGGTTGACTCCTGCACACACCTGACCAGGCCAGGATAGAACCTGCAACTCAGGTATTTATCCTTGATTGGGAATCGAACCTTTGACCCTTTGTTGCCAGTGCTCTAACCACCGGCAAGGGTGGAGCCTGTTGAGAAAATTATTAAACCACTTTATGCCTCAGTTTTTCATCTGCAAAAGGGGAAAAAAAACAATAGATATAACTCATGGAGTTTCTTGATGTTTCTTAAATAATATTGAAAGTTATATAAATAATATATTTAGAGTTGTGACATTCAATTAATATTAAATGTGAATATAAAATATTAATTAGTATGAACTGTTTACTACTATTATTAATAGCAGCACTACCATTGGTTATTTATTTGAGGATTATCATTCCTATTTCACAGCTGGATTACTATGTGCAAAAAGTATGTCAGGTGTTTGGAATATAAAACGAATATTTGTTAGATACTCATGATAGACCACTGTGTGAAAATATAATAAAACCATATATGATCTCGATTTTGTGTAAACAGTATAGATATATGAAAAGATGCTCAGAGTCATTAATCATCAGAAAAATGCACACTAGAACCACAATGAGATATCACCTCACACCTGTCAGAATGGCTATCATCAATAAACAAACAAGTGTTGTTGAGGGTGTGGAGAAAAGGGAACCCTTGTGTACTGTTGGTGGGAATGCAGATTGGTGCAACCATTGTGGAAAGCAGTATGGAGTTACCTCAAAAAATGAAAAGTGGAACTACCTTATGACCCAGAAATTCCACTTCTGGGAATTTATCTAGAGAAACCTGAAACACTAATTTGAAAAATATGTACTCCTATGTTCATTGCAGCTGTATTTACAATAGCCAAAATTTGGAAGCAGCTCAAGTGTCCATCAATTGATGAGCGGATAAAACAGCTATAGTACCTTAACATAATGGACTATTGGGCCTAAAAAAGAAAAATTTACCCTTTGCAACAGCATGGATGGACCTAGAGAACATTATGCTAAGTGAAATATGCCAGAGAAAGACAAGTACCATATGATTTCACTCACATGTGGAATTTAATGAACAAAGTGAACTAACAAGCAAAGTAGAGAACGACTCATAGAGCAGACCTACAGCTGTGGTGGGGGGGTGTTGGACAGGGTGGAAGGATTGGCGGGGGGGGGGGGCGGGGGGGGGAGAAAGAACTCATGGGCCTGGGTAACACTGTGGTGAATGTGGGAATGAGGGGGTGGGTGGAGGTAGAAGAGGGTATAGGGGAGATGGTGTTAAAAAAACAAAAGAAAAAAAAGTTATTAACATATAGGGAACAAACACACCAAAATGTGGCTACTAATGGGTGGTGAAATTTCAGGGAATTATTATGTTCTTCATATTTCTCTGTATTTTCTGAACTTTCTACAATAAGCATATACTGCTTTTCTAATCAGAAACAAAACTTTTTAAAGACAATGACACAATGAAAGAGGTAGGTATAGAAGGTAAGGCTTACATATGCTGACACAATGAAAGAGGTAGGTATAGAAGGTAAGGCTTACATATGCTGCCTACAAGTGACTCACTTCATATTGACACACACACAGAGACTAAAAATAAAGGGATAGAAAAAGATATTTCATGAAAATGCAAACAAACAAAAGTTGGGGTAGCAATACCTATACCAGACAAAATAGACTTTAAAGCAAAAGCTATATAACAAGAGAGAAAGAAGGACCCAGCCATTCCACTAAATCGAAAAGACACATACTAGTACATCCCTATGCTTATTGCAGCTGATCGATGTTTCTCTCTCATCGATGTTTCTAACTCTCTATCCCTCTCCCTTCCTCTCTGTAAAAAATCAATAAAATATATTAAAAAAAAAAAAAAAAAGAAGCACAATTGGTAGCTACAAAATAGTCATGGAGATGTAAGTAAAGCATAAGGAATATAGTCAATAATATTGTGATGACTATGTATGTTATCAGCTGGGGTACTGGAAATATCAAGAGAAACACTATGTAAAGTATATGACTTGCTTAAACCGGTTTGGCTCAGTGGATAGAGCGTCGGCCTGCGGACTGAGGGGTCCCGGGTTCGGTTCCGGTCAGGGGCATGTACCTGGGTTGCGGGCACATCTCCAGTGGGAGATGTGCAGGAGGCAGCTGGTCGATGTTTCTCTCTCATCAATGTTTCTGACTCTCTATCCCTCTCCCTTCCTCTCTGTAAAAAATCAATAAAATATATTTTTTTTAAAAATTGTGTTGAACTTTGATTCTTAAGGTTTTAGAAGCAGCACTTTCTTTCTTAAATTTTCACAGGATTACTGTTCTAGAGAAATGTCAAGTTGGAAACCTTCTTTTACACACCAGGAGTACAATCTTTATTTCTGAGCTAAAGAACCAACATGGTAGGTGGTCAGAACAAAAAGGTTTATTCTCATCTCCATTATGGTGACGGCTCCTAATGAAGAGGCCTTTGTGGAAGAACTAGCTTATTAAAGATGTGAGGCAATCTTATGTCTTGATCTCTTCCTACTGTCTTTCATCTTGTCAAGCTCCTGTATTCATTATTTAGATAATGTACCTTAACTTCCTGATTCCCAACATTAACCTTTTCCTTCATCATTTATGTTAATCAGTTAGGAAGTTAAATAGCAAAGACCTTACTATTTTAAATACTTTCCATTTCTTATTTTCTCTAAAATATTCTCGCATGGATGTTGATCTGACCTTTGGTATTAAAAATCCTAAATTACCTGTTTAACAAAAGTAATCAGCTATTTTGGAAGTAAAGTAAGTTTTTAGGAAAAAGAGTATTGAAAGAGAATTATGTACTGCCAATGACTTCCATCTAGCGTATATACAATTTGCAAGGACCCACTGATATTTCAACTACTCTTCTGATACTCTTCTTAAGCTCATAAGCTTTCACAATGGAAAGAAACAAATTTTAAAGGTATCATTAAGAGTTACAGACATATATAAAACACCTGATTTTAGGAATGTATAAACTTAGTATAAGAAATCTGATCTTAAACACTGTCCTTTAAAGCAAAATATACAGATATTATGTAAACAGACTAGATTTTTTTGTTTGCATAACAGGATCCTATATCGTCATACTTTTGACACTATGATTTTGACACTTCCATTTCCTTATTTATGGTTTTTCACAGCTTCACTCTACTTGAAATTGCTACCATGGTTTGTTTTTCTAAGTCCACTTTTAATGTGTTACTACTTTTAGAGTTAAAGCACATGAATTATTCTAAGTAAGTCATTATTTATTGACATTTTCCCAATGTAAGACATGGGAAGGAAGGAAAAGCAGCAAATTGAAAGCATAATATTTTATTTATTTCTAGATAATCTATTTTGGCAGAAACAGAAAACATTGACAATCACTATTAGCAAGATGTGGAGAAAGTCACATACTTGTGGGATAAATACATATAATGCTATTGAAAGGTTCTTTTGGTATTAGAAATATTAACCCTTTTGGTCCAACATCGAGGCTGACTCGACAGACCAGGTGCTAGGATCAGGTCCAACGTCGAGGCTGAGGTCGACACCGCAAACCGGTTCAACATTCAATCCCATCAATTAATTTGGACCAGACTGTTTGAATTCCAAAAATAAAATTGGACCGCAAAGGGTTAAGTATGTATATGCATACCCTTCAATCCAGCAATCTCACTTCTAGATACCTATCTTGGAGAAATACTGCCTTATGTAGATCTATAACTAGTACCATGGAAAAAATCTCCAAGAAACATGTTCATTGAAAATTTTACAAGTTGCAGAATAACACGTAAAATATGTTGTCATCTACATAAAATAAGACAAATTAAAACACACACACAAAACAAAAAACTGTATGTATCTGTGTTTGTGTGCATGAATATACATACATTAAAAAGGAAGATTTTTGAAAAGATGCTGAACAAATTATTAAGAATAAATAGGAAAATGTTGAAGCAGATGAGAGACAGTAAAAAAGAAAAAAGTGAATATCATTTTTGTATTCTTTGAAAAATTCATGTGAAAATGTTATTTGGGTAACTTACTTAAACACACACACATAAATAACCTTAAAAAAATAAGATTTTCCAATTAGAAGTTATGAAGATCAGGTTAAATGCAAAATTTCAAAAATATATCTGAAACTTAATCTAGTACTATACTAAAATACCACACACCTTTGCCAAATTCAGTTTATTTCATGTATCTACAAATTGTTTAACATTAAGAAACCCATTATTATAAATCATTACAATAATATATAATTGATTCTTGTTATTTGTGATATTTATATTCCATAAAGTCTCCAGGAACAATGAATTAGCAGATATTGAACTATTGCTCCTAGGGGAAATACAGGGTTAGGTTCCCGTGAGCCTCTGATCACAATATTTTCATCAGTCCATCAATATATGACCTTGTTTTGTGTGTTTCTGTTTAAATACATCTTATTTAATATATATAGAATTGATTCATTAACATGAACTCATAGCCAACAGCACTGTATCTCATGCTCACATGAAGCTTGTCTAACACATACTTTCTCTGTAAGGCATCTTATAACCTCCTTGCACTTAGGAACACTAGAAAACACTTCAGCGATACTATACTTGGGGGCCATATTAAATAGCCAAATCACCAACACAAAGCACAGAACTGAAGAATGTGGCATGAAACAGATGCTGAAAAGGACACCTGTTTATGAGAGCTGATTCAATAAGGCAGAGCTTCATTGTGTTTGACCTCGGCTGGGAATGTACTAGGACGCACTGGACAACTCAAATGTTTTGCCACTGCACACGTGCATGTCAGCATGTCTGTGAATGACAGTGAAAATGCCGCACATACTGATTTTGGGGTTACAAATACATTTTAGCAACTAGGTGAATTTGTAAATACACAATCTATGAACAATGAGGACCAACTGTATTTTTCATTTTTTATTATCTAGAAAATTTCAAACCAACACAAAAGCAGAGAGAATAGTATAATGAACCTCTACATAAATACACTCAACCAATTATATTTTGAGGGAAAAAATTGCTGGAAAAAGGTCTTGTAAAATTTAATATCTATTTCTGACAACAGAAAACTGGACTAGAAGAAAACTTCTTTTAATACTTTCTAAAATCTGGTATTGCTTTCTAATGACATTTTATGCAGAATACCTACAATCATGAAATAACTCATCAGGAGTTTCAATCTCTGCTGTATAAAAAATCCTTAATTGTGGAAATCCCTACAGGACTAGAAAGAATCTAATTATTGTAAAGAGAAACAACATGAAATGAAATAAACATTTGAAAGAAAAGGGCATTATTTGTAAATGATACCAATGTCTACCTATAATCCTCTTGGCCATTCTTATCTCAGCTTTAACCCAATCCATTTATCCCTCAATGCCTGTACCATTTTAAAATATATATATATTTTTATTGATTTCAGAGAGAAAGGGAGAGGAAGAGATAGAAACATCAATGATGAGGCTCATTGATCAGCTGCCTCCTGCACGCCCCCTACTGGAGATTGAGCCCATAACCTGGGTATGTGCCCTTGACTGGAATAGAACCTGGGACCCTTCAGTCTGCAGGCTGATGCTCTATCCACTGAGCAAAACGGGCCAAGGCTGCCTGTACTATTTTGAAGCAAACCCCAGCCATGGTATTTCATCTATATATATACAGTGGGGCCTTGACTTACAAGTTTAATTCGTTCCGTGACGGAGCTCGTAACTCAAATTACTCGTATGTCAAATCAAAAAGTGAACGAGTGAGACACATGATGCTGGGCTGATGTTGTGGCGTTCACTGTGACGTTCGCTGCGCCAACTAGCGGTGGGGTATCTGAAGCTGGCTCGTAACCAGAATTTTAGCTCGCAACTCAAAGCAAAAAATCGGCCAAGAGATGGCTCGTATCTCGAAAAACTCGTTAGTCAGGACACTTGTAAGTCAAGGCCCCACTGTAAAAGTCTAAGTGACCAAACAACCGAATAACCGGTTGCTATAATGTGTACTGACCACCAGGGGGCAAATGATAACACAGGAGCTGCCCCCTGGTGGTCAGTGGGTTCCCACAGCCAACCTCCTGTGGCCAACCCACCTCCCGCGGTCCCTCCCCCGAGCCAGCCAACTGCCTGAAGCCCCTCCCCCTCACTGGCTGGCCCGATCAGCCCCAATGGCCAGCCTGGCTGAGGGACCCCATCCATGCATGAATTCGTGCACCAGGCCTCTAGTCTATATATAATTTAGTACGAACCCCTAAGAGATAAAACCCTTTAAAAATAATGTTACCACAGTACTATTATCTCAACGAAAAAATGAACAAATATTTAACATCAAATATCCAGGCAATGTTCAAATTTCCAAGAATCTCAAGTATCTTTTTATTGTATATTTAAATCAGGATACAAACAAGTAATTAGTTCAGAGAATCATAAGTCTGTTTAAACTCATAGCCTCCTCCCCCCTTTTCTATTTATTTATACTAGTAGAAGAGACAAGGTTGTTTTTGCTCATAACCATTGTCACTTAATATGTGTTCCCTTGTCCTATGTTTTTCCTGTAAGTTGGTAGTTAATCTAAAGGCTTAATGAGATTCAGGAACAATTTTTTAGGCAATAGTATTTCATTGGATGGTATTGTGTTCTTTCATAAATAGATGTAAAATATTTCTGGTTATCTTTCTATTCTGTTATTAGCAATCATTGACCATCAATGTACCTAGGTAATTTATAAGGAACAAAATGGTATGGTTTAATATGCTCTTTTTCATTTTATTAGTTGGAATACCTCTCTAAAGAGATACTTCCTTAAAAAATAAAAAGACACTTCTCTACATTTACCATTTGGTTAGCCAGTGATATACAACTCATACAGAAATGATACTGTTTCAAAATAATGAACTGTTTGCATTGTGACCAACTAGGTTTTCTGTTTGTCTTAGCATTAATATGTACTTACAGATTTAAACATATCTGATATGTTTCAATTCACTGCAATTATCCATATTGATACTCAAATTGTTCCATTTTGGAGATAGATGTAAAGAGAAGTATGCTTGGTTCAGCCTTACGTGTAGCATGTATTCTATCTTTTAATTTGTTAAATAACCATGTTCAGGAAACAAAGTGTATATTTTGGACAGAACAAAGATCCCACACTAGTGGGAGAAAGAAAAGTAAATCAGGGATTACAATACAATGTGATCTATCTACTGGTAGAATAAATAGCCCAACCTTTCAGGAAGGCAAATCAACATTTTTAAAAAGTTAATATTCCAGCACTATTCTTCTCAAAGTCTACTAGCATTCATCTACTTGGGAGAAGAATACTGGAAGAATAGACAAATTCTTAAAGTAGTGACCTTGAGAGCATGAGACATATGTATAAAATGCTGGGATTTAAAAATGAGCCCAGCCCTGACCGGTTTGGCTCAGTGGATAGAGCATCGGCCTGCAGACTGAAGGGTCCCGGGTTCGATTCCTGTCAGGGGCATGTGCCTTGGTTGCAGGCACATCCCCAGTGGGGAGTGTGAAGGAGGCAGCTGAATCGATGTTTCTCTCTCATCGATATTTCTACCTTTCTATCTCTCTCTTTCTCCTTTCCTCTCTGTAAAAAATCAATAAAATATATATTTTTAAAAAATGAGCCCATATTAATTCTATATTTTAAAACACAATGTAAAAAATGCTATATTACAGAATGTATTAAATGCTATAGAAGCAATGAACTCTTAGAGAGACAGAAGGTATTTTAGAAAGCTTCTAGATTTTGTTTGTATTCCACCAATTACTATGAGAACTTGGGCAAGTAGTTTTAGTCTCCTCATTTATAAAGGGCAATAGCAATGCCTGTTCTGCCTACATTACAAATTTGTAGGGATGATCAAATGTGAAAAAGTTATAAACTAATGTCATTAATATTTTTAGATAATTCTGAACACTTTAGGTTAGGACAATTTTCCATAAGGAACTAAGGTTTGTCTAAACTATGCTTATCCTTCTTTTCTGTTGTTAATGCTAATTCAATGGAACTTTCTACAATGAGAAAAAATATTCTGTATTTGTACTGTCTGTGCAATATAGGAGCCACTAGCCATTGCAGCAGATAAGCACTCAAAATACATGTAGTGACTGAGCTATTGGATTTTAATAACTACATGTAGTCAATGGCTATTGTATCGGGCAACCCAGTCTTAGCCTTTTATCTCTTCTACCTCTCTCCCTATCTAAATATCACAAATATAAGAATATTAACAAATGAAAAGCTTCTCAAAAACACTCTTCACTTCAAAAAATTAAACTTATGAGAAATGTTAAATCAATACCTTATTAGGTTTCATCTGAGTTTTTAAGGTCAACTTATATTTAAGGCGATCTTATAATAATCTAAAATTAATTAAACACAGACTAATATTTTACAGTGATTTAAAAAAGAAAACAGAGGTGATTTTGTTTTATTTTTAAAGATTTACTTTAGCCGAAACCGGTTTGGCTCAGCGGATAGAGCGTCGGCTTGCGGACTGAGGGGTCCCAGGTTCGATTCCGGTCTAGGGCATGTGTCTGGATTGCGGGCACATCCCCAGTGGGAGATGTGCAGGAGGCAGCTGATCAATGTTTCTCTCTCATCGATGTTTCTGGCTCTCTGTCTCTCTCCCTTCCTCTCTGTAAAGGATCAATAAGGTATATTTTAAAAGAAAAAAAAATTTACTTTAGTCTGTGAAATATACGCAAAACAAAAAATTTAGATTCCTTAACAAAAGGCCTTTCTTTACTCATTAAAACAATCTTACCTTTAGCTCGGCTTGTATGAACCCTTGCACGCACCCAAACAACTTCATCAGCTTTTTGTATTGTCAAATTGCTAACCCGAACCAAAACTCGATCTGCAGCAAATAAATGAAACAAATTTAGTAATTCAGAATTTACAAAGAGATCATAATTATTTTGATTTGACAGTGAGCATAAGTGCTCGGTATTACTTTAGTTTTCAACCTCTGACGCCTTCTTAATTTGTGAATTGTACTTTCTAAATATATCTCTAAAACTTATACAATTCTCGAGGCCCTAACGAGGAGACTCAATTGCTTGGAGGGTCACCTATACACCAAAAGCTTGCAGGTTGTTGCAGGTTCGATCCCCAGTCAGGGCATGTATGAGAGGTTTCTCACTCACACTCATTTTCTCTGTCTCTCCCTTCCTCTTTCTCTAAAATACGTATCGTCAGGTGAGGATTAAAAAGAACTCTATCCAATTCTATTGTCTTCACTGCCACCATGCCAAAGTACTTGTCTAAATTACGGCAATAACCTTCTGATAATCCCGATTCCCTAATTCAGTCTATACTGGAGTCAAAGAGAATTTCAAAATGCATATGTGCTGAACATTTTATTGATTTATAAGGCCAACTACAATCTATCTTCATCCACCTTTGCCTAAGTGGACATGGTATTTTAGCTTGCCTGCCACAGTACGTGGGAGGTTTTTCTGCCAGGCCTGGATAGTCATGGTATTATTGGAGAATTGCTCAGGTGGAATTTCTCCGCTGCTAGTGGGAATGGGGTTCTTACAATATCCTAAGAAAATGTTTTTTAAGACTCTCACGGGAAAATGAGTGATTTTTATCTGTATAGCATTTTATCTCTCAGTTTAAAAGTCCTATTTCCCTTAAAACAGTTCTGGAAATGTGCAGCTGGGGATGCAGCAGAGCTAAAAGCAAAGCCAGTATCCACAGTCTCTATTCAATGGTGGAGCTGAGTCCAGCAGAGCATCAGGCTAGTTACAGTCCATCAGTCCATTGTGTGGGGTCCACGTGACTGTGGGCCATGTAGGCCAAGTGCAAAGGAGAGTGTCTCCTGCAACAAGAGCTGGGAGCCCAGTGCACAAGACAGCCAAGAGAGAACTCTCTCCGTTCAGTTTATGTATCTCAGATTTCTCACCCTAGCAGTGGCCATGCCTATTCTGGCCAATAACCTACTCCCAGGTGTGACTGACAGACAAGCACCCTCCCACACCACCTATACCTTATCAGGCATGCGTCTATTGTCCAGACCCTTCCCCCGAGGATCTGTGGGGAGCAGACCTGGAGCATGTTAAACTGCAGCTTTCTGGCAAAGCTGTACAAATGGCATGCCTATATCATCTGGCCTTCCCTTTGCTCCTTTCCAATTAATTAGTAACTTGGTTAATTACAGTAATATCATTGGTACCCCATTCCCTAGGACATAGTGACTCATCCAGGGAAAGGCATGTTGCTCCAACTGGGCTAATCAAAGTCCTTCTCTGGGACTTAATATACAGACACTGGGAATGAAGCTCTCCCCTGGGCTTGCTGAGCTGGGATGGTATAGGCCCGTGGTCAGCAAACCGCGGCTTGCGAGCCACATGCAGCTCTTTGGCCCCTTGAGTGTAGCTCTTCCACAAAATACCATGTGTGGGCGCGCACGTACAGTGCGATTGAAACTTCATGGCCCATGCGCAGAAGTCGGTATTTTGTGGAAGAGTTGGCATTTTGTGGAAGAGCCACATTCAATGGGCCAAAGAGCCGCATGTGGCTCGCGAGCTGTGGCTTGCCGAGTCGCAGTTTGCAGACCACTGGATACTATAGGCCCAGGGCTGCAGCCACCATCTGTCCCACTACCTGAGTTTGTAGGATGAGAGAATAAAGCCAAATAACCTAAAGGAAGCAGAGCCAAGAAATACAGACAGAAAGCCTTAAAGATGCTGACTGAGCCTCTAGATCAGTGATGGCAAACCTATGATACGCGTGTCAGAGGTGACACGAGAACTCATTTTGGTTGATTTTTCTTTGTTAAACAGCATTTAAATATATAAAATAAATATCAAAAATATAAGTCTTTGTTTTACTATGGTTGCAAATATCAAAAAATTCTCTATGCGACACGGCACCAGAGTTAAGTTAGGGTTTTTCAAAATGCTGACATGACGAGCTCAAAAGGTTCGCCATCACTGCTCTAGATGCAATCATGCCTTATGCCATCTCACCTTTTTTCTCTAGAGCAGAGGTTCTCAACCTGTGGGTCGAGACCCCTTTGGCGGTCGAATGACCCTTTCACAGGGGTTGCCTAAGACTATCCTGCATATCAGGTATTTACATTACAATTCATAACAGTAGCAAAATTACAGTTATGAAGTAGCAACAAAAACAATTTTATGGTTGGGGGTCACAACATGAGGAACTGTATTTAAAGGGCCAGAAGGTTGAGAACCACTGCCCTAGAACAGTTATGTAAGCCAATAAATTCTGTTTGTGAGGCCCAACAATTGTGTCCTCCAATATATCCATCTAGTGTCCTCCAAACAAAAAAACTATTACGTGAACATAGTGATATGAGGCAATAATGATCCAGAAATCATTTTATTTTTTAAATATGCAACAATTTGAATATTAAATTTAAAACGTATTACTTAAAAACATAATAATAGACACCACATCACATCAAGAGTAGTTAAAGATCTTTCTCAAGGGTTATGTTGCCTTAACTAATAAAGTTTGTCATTACAGGCAGTCCTCGGGTTACGTTGGACTTGATATACGTCATTTCGTGGTTACGTCGCCATCTCCCATTTACAGTATTTATAAAAAAAGAAAAGTTCCGTCATTTCGACGTATGTACATATGTGCTTTATGTTTTTTATTATTTATTTACCACAAGTAAAGGTCAGGAATTGTTATCTTTCTTTTAAATGTTTTTGACTGTTTCACTTCATTACTGCTGTGTATGTGCTCCATGTGAGTGATGTAGGTGCTTATGTAGGTGGGTTCTGACTTACGGCGAATCGCGTTACGTCGTCACCGTAGGAATGGATCTCCGAGGTAACCCAAGGACCTACTGTATCTTGTGCAGTGAAACCTAATTATAATACTAAGCAAAGCCCTGGACGGTTTGGCTCAGTGGCTTGTAGACCAAAGGGTCCCAGGTTCAATTTCAGTTAAGGGCATGTACCCTGGTTGCAGGCTCTTCCCTGGCCCTGGCCCCAGCCCCAGCCCCGGCCCCGGCCCCGGCCCTGGCCCTGGTCAGAACTAATGCAGGAGGCAACCAATCGATGTGTTTCTCTCATATTGATATTTCTCTCTGTCTTTCCCTCTCTCTAAAAATCAATGGAAAAATATCCTTGGGTGAGGATGAAAAACAAAACAAACAAACCCACCCCCAAAACACAAAACCAATACAAATATATTTATTCTACCTACTTTGTCTAAACATACTTATAATTTGTCTCTTGAAACAAATAGGAAAATTACAGGAGAATACAATGGTTCTCACTGCCAAAAGCAGACAATGAATGAGGAATTTTTAAGCCACTGGGTATCACAAGAGAATTTCTACAAAACATTGCCAACAGACCTTATGAGTTAAACCAACTCCCAAGTCTGCTGTGTAAACTTAGGCAAAGCAAAGTATGAAAGAGAAAAGACAGACAGAATAGCATAAACATTTAAGACAGATTTGGAAATACCAAAATTGAAAAACCAATGACTTACTAATAACTAGGCAATAAAACTCAAAATCAAATGAAACATAACATAAATCTGAGGAGACATAAATAAATGTCATGATTAGGGTAACTTTAATAGTACTTTGAAAAGGACAGAATAGCCCTTCTTTCATGTGGTATTCCAACTATTTAGCATAGGGGTTCTCAACCTTTAACATATCTACACATACTTGAGGCACATGTCACACTTGCACCAATGATTGATTAGTGGCAGTAGGGTTTCAGTTTAAAAAACTATTGCCTCCTCCACATTCTTAAGACATTGGCATTAGAATGAAGAAATTTGGAGAAATGGAAGCAAATGGGGAAGGAAACTTTGCCTGAACAAAATATAAGGATTTTAGCAGAGATAAAACCAAAGGCAGAATTTTACTGTTATGCTACTGTAAACATACAGTTTTTTTTCCCTCTGGTGGGGAGAGCTTATAAGTTGAAAACAGTTGTCTGGATTTGCCAGCCAAATGAGAACAGTAATTATGGCAAGGGGTGATTGGGACTTACGTAATAGATTGAAACTCCATTGGGCATCTTTGTGTTACAGCTGAAGGAAGTCCAGTTCAGGAAGATAATTAAGCTAAAAACAAAGTCTCAAATGACCCCTCTTGCTTACTCTGGCAGGGGAATGTCATCTCCAAACTATATTGCTTCTATCCCATTTTATATTCAATTATTTTACTTCACCATCTGTATCTTTTGGAAATGGTATATTTTTAGCCAATTATTTTGCACTTTTCGGAAAAAAGTTGGGAAGGAAAGTGATTTTATGATCATGCAATAAATTGAATCCAAAATCACAATAAAATTAACCTGGAGATATGTTATTTCCAAAGCATAACATTCATAGGCAAGTCTGTAAGTTAGAAGTACTTCCAATAGGCCAGAACTTAAAGATCTGCAGTTGTACCAAAGACTGAAAGACATAATTTGGACTTTGGAGTGTCTACCATAAGAAAAATGATTGTTAAGTAAGATAATCTATTGAAAACACAAATAAATAAGTAAATAAAAACAAAAGGCAAATGTTTAAAAATAGAAAACCTACAGGTCTGAGAGAAACAATTAATATGTGACAAATCAATTTCAAAGAAATCTAATAAAATCAAGGGGCGAGTAAAGAAGGTAGCTTCACAAAGCATGCAAAAAGGCTGTATACAATGAAGGTAGTTACTATTAACATTCTTTTATCTCCTGGGCCAGAGTTAAATCTTAAATATTTTACCTAATCACTTAGGAATATCTTTTTAATATAATTTAACTCTTAAAATATACTCATTTAATGTATTTTCTTCCCTTTCTAGATTAGGAACCCCAACCAAACTGACAAATGTTTATACAGGATTATAACATCTGTTTGAGTTATTACTGTCATTTACATTTTTCAAAGTTATGTCAACCTTAATTAAAATTTCATGAAGAGTTTCCCTGGAATTAGAAGAAAAACAACTTTATTTATTATCACATAGCTACTAACCTGATTTTTCTTGAGACTGTATCATTGAAGATACTCCATATCTTTCTTTAGCATAATCCTACAAAAAATGTTTTGCATTATAACGTTTTATTTAAAAAAATAATAGCATAGTAAACACATAAATACAAACAACAAAATAAATTCCTTTTCACTTTCAGGACCACTTTATTAATTCAAGAGTCGTAGTTTTAAAGTGTGGACATTTGTCATATTATTTACAGATGTACTCTATAGAAAAAGGATAAGCACCCAGTTTCTGGCTAGTTTGTTTGAAAGATCACTACTCTTGGGTGGATATACCATAAATAATAGCATTCTCAGATAAAATTTACACATGTACAACACATCGTTAACTATCTTCTTCAAAATGAGATTAACCTACTTCAAAGGAGGGATATAAATTTCCTGTGAAGGGAGTAGGATGAAGCACCACAGTTTTATTAACTTCCTATTACAGGAAGAGATGTTCAAAGAGAACCAACATTTTTTGGTAAGCTTTCTGAGCACCAGATGTCACATTTTTAGAAACTGAAGATGTTGGATATAAGCTAACTACAACTTTCCATTTGGAAAACATAAAAAACCCCCCCACCAGCTTCCTGTTTCTAAAAATCAGCTTCAGCATACTAGGTTGCAAGTGACAATGACAATATATCAAATTTCTTTTTACAGATTTAAAGTCAGAAACAGGAAACATGAGATCTAGGGTTCAGGCTTTTCTTAAAATACTATATTTATTAAATAGACTAGAGGCCCAGTACACAAAATTTGTGCGGGATGGGGGGGGGAGGAAGCCCTCAGCCCGGCTTGTGGTGTGCCCTCTCGCAGTCCGGGACCCCTTGGGGGATGTCCACCTGCCAGCCTAGGGATCAGGCCTAAGCCAGCAATCAGACATCCCTCTCATAGCCTGGGACCCCTCAGGGGATGTCCGACTGCCTAAACCAGAAGTTGGACATCTCCTGAGGGATGTAGCAGTCCGCCAAGCTGCAGGCGACCAGAGAGGAGCCTGAATCGGAGCCAGGCGCCACACCACTAACGCTCAGCCTGGCCCACTGCGCCTGCTGCAGTGGAGCCAGGAGAGGCTCCCGGCCGTGGCAACTGCTGGCCAGCCTTGAGCCTGGCTTTTGGCTGAGAGGCGCTTGCCCTGTGGGAGCACAGTGACCACCAGGGAGCAGCTCCTGCGTTGAGTGTCTGCCCCCTGGTGGTCAGTGTGCATCAGAGCAACCGGTTGTTCTGGTTAAGTGTCACTTAGGCTTTATTATATAGATAAGTGATCTTTTATTTTAATCTCACTTAACCTCTAAAATGATCTCTTAAGAGCCTTCTAGCTATAAAATGACATAACTCTGCCACAATGTCTACCTTATATCTAGACCTGAGCTATCTGCAAGGTTGCAGTAGCTTATAATCAGATAAAGAATACCCAAAATAATTCCCTTAGATTTTACAAGGTAACTTGAGATATATATGAAATAATTCGTTTCTATCACTCTATAGCTATCTGTTGGAATCCTCTCCTTTAATATGGAGGACTCGGGTTTTTGTGTTTATTCAGAAATAAACCAACTAACCTTAAGGACAAAGATAAGCCCAGCCCTAGTAAAAAGATATAGTTATACAATATAGCATTAGGGCAACAGATGGATTAGTTCAGTGATGGTGAACCTATGACATGCGTGCACGAGAACTCATTTTTTTGGTTGATTTTTGTTAAATGGCATTTAAATATATAATGTAAATATCAAAAATATAAGTCTTTGTTTTACTATGGTTGCAAATATCAAAAAATTCTGTATGTGACACGGCACCAGAGTTAAGTTAGGGTTTTTCAAAATGCTGACACGCCGAGCTCAAAAGGTTCGCCATCACTGGATTAGTTTATATTTCAGCAACCCCTATTCCACCTCATATTCTTAAAATGTCCCATTCCTTATGTAGTCTATCACAAATTCGTAATTCCACAACAGGAAAATTAGGAGTCGGGCATGAGTAAAGGCTCAGTTTTAATACCACACACCTAACCAGCAGGATGGTATCAGACTTCCATTTCTGAAAAGCACCGAGGGACCGCTGGGTGTTAGGAATTACCCCCCAAGATTCTGGGTCCCTTCATCTCAATCGCCCTCTAAGCTTCCTGCCTCACCCCATCACTTACATGGAGAAAGACAATAAAAACGACAAGTGTCCTTTAGAGCTGCCACACGGCAAACGGTCACTAAACACACAGTCAGACCGTTTTACTCATCACTGTCAGTGTCCGAGGTGGTGGTTTACGTGAGGGACGTGCCTAACCAGGGAGACGCCAGTGTGACCCCGCGCTGCCACTTCCGGGGCAGGGGGAGCCTCACGTCCACCCTCCCCGCGGCCCGCTGCCGGGGAGCCCGGCCGGTGAGAAAGCGGTCCGGTCCGGTCCGGAGAGGGTCTGGCTACGCTTCTTGGCCAAGGCCCCGGAGTCCCGGCGAGGGCCCTGGGCGCCCGGCCCGCGGCCCGAAGGCGAGGTGCCGACAGGGACCCCGAAGGCATGGTCCCGCTCACCCTCCGCCCGCCCTCCGCGCGCTCCGGCCCAGGGGTCTGTCCTCCCGGGCCCGAGGAAGGGGGAGACCCACTTCCGCCGCGTCCATGACCTCCCGCGGCTTCTCCTGAGTCTTGCGGCCGGCGCTGGCGCTGGGCATCGGGGCAACTGGACGGGGCAGCGGTCACCACCCTCCCTCGCAGGCTTCCGTAGGGCAGGCCAAAGGGGCTTCTCCCTCCCGCACCGTCTCCGCCCTCCCTGCACTTCGGTCACAGCACACGCGTCCCGACTCCGCGTGGAAGGGCGACTCCGGAAATGTCGCGAGAAACGCAACTCTCTCGAGATCCCGAAGAGCTAGTAGCGGACGGCCAGACGCCGCGGTGTCCTCTGGCCCCGCCCCTACGGGTGTTGAGCTGGAGTTGGAGGGAAATCCCGGGAGTTTGTCGTATTATCGCGGGATCGGCTGCGAGGGGCGGGGTCCCGGGGCGGACGGTCAAGCTCCCAAGTGAAACTGCTGCCCTTTTCCCTTTTCAGCCTCTCGGTCCCTGCCGCTTCCCCCGGGGACTGTTCACTAAACTCGGGCTCTGCCTTTCCTCCCGTGGACTTCCTGCCTCCCCGCTTCCCAGCGGCAGCGCGGCTGCCTGGAGTCATTGGAGACCTGTCGCTGCTGCTTTGTGGACTGGGACCCGGGAGTGCTGGGTTCTCGGAGGGGATTCTTTCCCTATTTCGCTGGCCAAACCAGTCACATGGTCCTTCCTGAGTTCAACAGAGTAGGGTAATTTACTCATTCTTCGGGGAGCAGTACTGACTTTCTGGTCAAGAAAACATTCTATGAGATTCCAACATACTGCTCTATCTCGGGATTTTTAAAAAGCTTGTATCCCCTTATTTAGATATTATCCAAGTGAATGAGTTGATGCTCAGAAATCTGAATACAAATCTCATATATTGGCCTTTTGCTAGGGGTAAGGGTTATTTTTTTCTATCTTTCCATTGCCTATGAGGCCTCTACAGGCTCTCCTTAATTCCCCTGACTTGATAGGTTATTCTTACTTAGGACATAGCCGTGAGGGGAGAATAAATAGGTACTTCTGCTCTGGCCTCCCTTCCTGATAGTGATGGAACGGAATTTGCCAGACCAACAGCCACGCGCCCTATGCCGAGGTCTGTGGATCTGCGCTAGTAACCACACCATAGCTGCAACTGCGGCTGCAACTTTGTTGAATTTGCAGTAGTTTACTGTCGCCTCCTGAATCTGTCTGTGTTTGTGGGAGCCAGACTGGTGGAAATAGAAATATGATGGTGGCTATCAACTATCAGGTCTCTAAGGGTTGCACTAAACCAGTGATGGCAAACCTATGACACGCGTGTCAGAGGTGACACACGAACTCATTTTTTTGGTTGATTTTTCTTTGTTAAATGGCATTTAAACATATAAAATAAATATCAAAAATATAAGTCTTTGTTTTACTATGGTTGCAAATATCAAAAAATTTCTATATGTGACACGGCACCAGAGTTAAGTTAGGGTTTTTCAAAATGCTGATGCGCCATCACTGCACTAAATCCTGCTATTTCCCCTGGGGACATGATATTGTTTATGATTTACTATCCTAAATGGGGACTAGGGAAGAATTTAGAGGTTTCCTGTTAAGCTTTCTGCAATGTGATAGATAGCCTTATCCCACAGGCCAATAAGGGAACAGCTCTCTGGCCATGTCACCCAACCACCTTGCAGATATCCAAATAAGCCATGTAGGCAAGAGCTGGTGGCTTGAACTGCAGCTAATCTGTCTTGAGAAAATGCCTTGTGATCCTTTCAAACCAGAAGGGGAGAAGCCATCTTCCACCCACTTCCCTGTTTCCCCTGGGAGACTGTCTGAAGAGGTGCAGGACTTCGAGCCGCAACCTTCCTGCCGATGGAGCTACACAATATGAAACCGCATAGCTGGGGCCTAGAAGTGGCTCCTAAGCAACAGGGTCCTCATAACTCACACTGCAGTCATATGACCCCTTTGTTTCAGTGTCGTCTTTTTCGGTGTGTAGGACACGGATCACGGGGAGCTGGCACCTTTGGCTTCTTCTTTTCACTCTCTAAATAAGTAACAAAGCGTTTGAATCTAAAAGTGGCTAATTGTATTCTGGTACAGCATAAGAATAGGCATATAGATCAACAGGACAGAACAGAGAGCCCAGAAATAGACCCATGCCTTTATGGTCAATTAATATTTGACAAAGGAGGCAAAAACACACAATGGAGTAAAGCTAGTCTCTTCAATAAATGGTGTTGGGAAAATTGGACAGTACATGAAAAAAATGAAACTGGACCACTATTTTACATGATATGTAAGAATAAACTCAAAGTGGATAAAAGACTTAAATGTAAATCACAAATCCATAAAAAGCCTAGAAGAAAACATAGGCTGTAAAATTTCAGACATTTCTCATAGCAGAATTTTCACAGATACATCACCGGGGCAAGGAAAACAAACAAATGTGACTACATCAAACTAAAAAGCTTTTGCAGAACAAAAGAAACCGTTAAGAAAATGAAAGGGAACCCACTGAGTGAGAGAATATATTTGCCAATGCTATATCTGTAAGGGACTAATTTCCAAAATACATAAAGAACTTATACAACTCAACAACAGGAAGACAAACAATGCAATTAAAAAATGAGCAATTAGAAAAGGACCTGAAAAGACACTTCCCCAAAGAGGACATACAAATGGCCAATAGACATATGAGAAACTGCTCAATGTCACTAATCATCCGAGATGCAAATTAAAACCACAATGAGATATCACCTCACACCTGTCAGAATGGCTATCATCAATAAATCAAGAAGTGCTGGTGAGGATGTGGAGAAAAGGGAACCCCCGTGCACTGTTGGTGGGAATGCAGATTGGTGCAGCCATTATGGAAAACAGTATAGAATTTCCTCAAAAAATTAAATGTGGAACTCCCATTTGACCCAGTTATCCCATTTGACCCACTACTAGGAATATATCCTAAGAAACAAGAAATACCAATCAGAAAGAATGTATGTCCCCTATGTTCATGGCACAATTTATAATAGCTAAGATCTGGAAACAGCCCAGTGCCCATCAGTAGATGAGTGGATTAAAAAGCTGTGGTACATTTATACCATGAAATACGATGCAGCTGTAAAAAAAAAAAAAATAAAAAGGATCTCTTATCCTTTGAGATAGCATAGAGGGACCTGGAAAGTATTATGCTAGTGAAATAAGCCAGTCAGAGAAAGACAAGTATCACATGATCTCACTCATATGTGGAATCTAATGAACAAAATAAACTGTTGATCAAAATAGATCCAGAGTCATAGAAGCATGAAACAGACTGGAACCTCAGAGGGAAGGTAGAGTTGGGAAGAGATCAACCAAAGAACTTCTATGCATATATCCATAACCCATGGACACAGACAATTGGGTGTAGAAGCTTGGGGCGAGGGGCGGGAGTGGGTTATAAGGGGTCAATGGGAGAAAAAAGGGGACATATGTAATACTTTCAAGAATAAAGATTTTAAAAAATGGAACTGCCTTTTGACCCAGGAATCTCACTTGTGGGAATATATCCTAAGAAGCCTGAAACACTAATTTGAAAGAATATATGCACTCCTATATTCATAGTGGTGTTATTTACAATAGCCAATATCTAGAAACAGCCCAAGTGCCCATCAGTGGATGAGTGGATAAAAAATCTGTGGGACACCATGGATTGTCCTGGAGATTATTATGCTAAGTGAAATAAGCCAGTGAGAGAAAGACAAATATCATATGATCTCACTTATATGAACAAAATAAACTGACGAACAAAATAGAAACAGAGACATGGATACGTGGAACAGACTGACAAGTGTCAGAGGGGTGGGGGAAGGGGGGACAAGATGAAAGAAGGTGAAGGGATTAACCAAAACACATACATACATGTCACATAGACATAGACAATAGTGTGGTGATAGCCACAGGGGAAGGGGTGGTGGGGGTGGGCAAGGCAGAGGAAAATGGGGACAGAAAGATTTTGCTTGGGGGTGATGGGCAGATCACAGTGTGCAGATGATGTTTTATTGAGTTGTACACTTGAAACCTGTATGGTTTTGCGAACTAGTGTCACCCCCAATAAGTTTAATTTAAAAAAAATTAAAAAGTAAAAGTGGCTTGTTGTATCTTTACTGATTGAGTCAACCAGAGCTTGACCTTAGCCTCACTTGTCTTGTGTGTTCCTGGCTTGATAGGAACCAATGTGGGCTTCTGCCAACTACTAAATGTGTCCATTCCAAACTATACATTTCAGGACCAGCAAGATAACTATGGGTAGGCCCCCAAGGACCAGTTCTAGGTGTTGCTTTTAAGAGGTTTGAAACACCATTGTGATTCCTAATCCTTTGTACAGTCTTTTTCACCATTTCCCTTTTTTGTTTTGTTTTGTTAATCCTCACCCGAGGATGTTTTCCCATTAAATTTTAGAGAGAATGGAAGGGAGGGAGACAGAGAAACATCGATGTGCGAGAGAGACATTGATTGTTTGCCTCCTGCAGGGTCGGGGATCGAACCTGTAACCAAGGTACATGCCCTTGACCGGAATTGAACCCAGGACCCTTCATTCTGTGGGCCAACGCTCTATCCAACTGCAATCTGAAAATATTTAATGAAAAATTCCAGAAATAAACAACTTGTAAGTGTAAAATTGTGTGCCGTCCTAAGTAGTGTGATGAAATCTCGCCTAAGTAGTGTGATGAAATACCACCTAGGACTTGACTCATCCCTTGTCTAGGTCTCCACGCTGTATATGCTCCCTGTTAGTCATTTCATAGTCATCGTGGGTGAGGCATCACAGTACTTGTGGTCAAGTCACTCTCATTGTACTTAACAACAGTCTTAATGCAAAAAGTAGAGAAGCTATAAAGTGGTTCCTTTAAGTGAAAGAGTGCAAATTCTTGACTTGGAAAGAAAAAAATCTTTTGCTGAGGTGGCTAAGATCTATGGCAATAAGGAATCTTTGTGAAATTGTGAAGAAGGAAAAGGAAATTTATGCTAATTTTGCTGTTTCATCTCAAACTGAAAAAATTACCACCACAGTGCATGATAAGTGCTTAGTTAAAATGAAAAGGGTGTTAAAATTGTGGGTGGAAGACATGAATGAAAAACATGTTGCAATTGATGGCAATGTTGTGCTCCAGAAAACATTAAGCTTATATGGAGACTTCAGCAAAGGATCCCCTGAAACCAGTGACAGCCAAGCCTATTCACTGCAAGTAAATAATCCTCCGTCTGATTTGGTCAGAAGGTTGATAGTAACCTAACACTATGTCACAATGCCTATGCCATTCACTTCACTTCCTCTAATCACATAGGCATTGTATCTTCCACGTCATTGTAAGAAGGGTGAGTACAGTACACTAAGATATTTTGAGAGAGACCGTATTCACATAACTCTTTTTGCAGTATATTGTTATGGTTGTCCTATTTTAGTATGGGTTATTGTCATTAGTCTTTTACTGCGCCTAATTTATAAATTAAACTTTATCATGGGTATGTATATAGGAAAAAACAAAGTATATGTAGGGTTTGGTACTATCCCCGATTTGATTTCACATATCCCCTGTGGGTAAGTGGGGGTTATTTTATGTGTTTCTTTTTCCCCCAGAAAAAAGAATTTTGCAGCTAAATTCACCATGGTGCTGGGTAAGGGCCTGTCCATGTGGAAGCTCGTTACTTCGTTTGGGGGCATTTTCCTGAAACTTTTCTTTGATGATTCTCTCCCTTTCTTTTCTTCTTTGCTCTCTTTCTTGAATTCAAACGTTAGCCCTTCTGAGCTGGTCTTCTAATTTCTTATCATTTCTTTCCATTCTTATCTCATTGCCTTTTGCACTGCTTTTGGGAGATTTTTTTCAACTTTATCTTCTAACCTTTGAAATGGGATTTTCTCCTTTTATGCCATCATGTTTATAATTTCCCCAAAGCACCTTTCTGTTCTCTGAATGGTCCTTTAAAAGGATAACACTTCGATCTTTTATATGAATGCAGTATCTTACCTTTCTGAGCATATTAATAAGGTGATTCGGGGAGGGTAATTTTAAAAGTATTCTCTCTGTAAAGCCCATTTCTTACAAGTTGCTTTTCTGTTTGTTTTTGGTCTCTATCTTCCATGTTAGAGACTCACCTCAGCTGACTGAGAAATCCTTATTTTTATTTTCTGTAAACGGTGATATTTTGGTGATTCCTTGATTGTCTCCTTATGTTAAAAGTGGGTATTGAAAGCAAATTAGAAGCTCAGCACTTGAATGGGATTTGTCAATTTTGAGTTTTACTGGTTGATGATCTGGTTGGGCCATTGTATAGTCAACCCCGGTGTCAGTATCTTTAGTTCTTTCCTCTTGGCTAGTCAGATTGTGCAGGAAAAACCTCTCCTAACCTCTTGCCTGAAGAGCGAAGGTCTGCCAGTGTTCTGGGAACACTTGGCATTCAACACGCATTTGGTCACCGAATCCCCCTAGTTTTGGTACCCAGCTCCTAAAGTCCAAGGACCTACGCTTTCACCCTCTCCAGAGAAAACATGATGTCAGGGTGGAAGAAGACTCTTGCCAAAAGAGTGGAATAGGGATCAGACTTCTCATGTAGCTTTCTCCATGTATTTATTATAATTCCCACTTCCCACCTACAGTTCCAGAAGTAGCTGGTGCTGCTTGTCATGAGTCTTTTGAGGTTTCTGTGGTATAAATTAGGTTGATTCTCAGCTTTCCTGACGGCTACCTTAGGATTCAGCTTTTCATATCCCCAAAGTTGGGCTGGGCTGTCTGCTCTCCAGCTTTCCACATATTGCAGGTTTTGCTTCCCTTTTGTTCTTCAATCCTCTTGATTATAGTTTTTGTAGGACTAGGGGCAGGAGCAAAACTGGATTTGCCACTTTAGCATAGAAGTCACTTTTCCTGTTTTGATTTATAATGTCAGTGTATACAAGGTTTTTAGCAGTTGACCCATAGTTACCATGAGGAACACCCTTCATTATTCAACGAATATTTGTTGAGTGCTATGTGCCAAGCATTAGTTTAGCATTTGGGGTACATTGGGGAACACAGTAGATGAAGATCTGGTTCTATGGATCTTATTTTTTAGAGGGGGGAGCAGACAATCTATAGAATAAAGAGCTAATCCTATCTAATAATAGAGAAACATGGTAATTAGCCGTACCTCTGCTACCCTTCCCATTGGCTAATCAGTGAGATATGCAAATTAACTGCCAACCAAGATGGTGGCTGGCAGCCAGGCAGCTTGAAGCGAACAGGAGGCTTGCTTGCTTCAGTGACGGAGGAAGCCAACATTCCCCGCCTGCTGCTGCCAGCCTCTGAGCTTGCAGTTTAAGAAACATTGTTACAAATATAGAAGCTAAACAAAACCCCAGAAACCTGCTTTCAGCCAGCCGGGCCTCAGAGCTGGAGTTGAAACAGTGTTTTGATTATAGAACCCAAACAAACCAGATACCTGCTTTCAGCAGCCGAGGTCTCAGAGCTGGAGCCGAGCCTCAGAGAGAAAGCCGGCTCTCAGTTCCAGTGACAGCCATAGAAGGTAAATAAATCCAAGAATAAAAAAAAAAAAGGAAAAAAGGAGAGGTTTGGAGCTTCAGTCACCCACCAGCCTGAAAACGGCCCTTAGCCCCTCACCCAGGCTGGCCAGGCACCCCAGTGGGGACCCCCAACCTGAAGGGGGTGTGACCAGCTGCAAACAGCCATCATCCCCTCATCCAGGCTGGCCAGGCACCCAAGTGGGACCCCCACCCTGATCCAGGACACTGTTTAGGGCAAACCAGTCGGCCCCCACCAGTGCACCAGGCCTCTATCCTATATAGTAAAAGGGTAATATGCCTCCCAGCACCGGAATCAGCGGAGCTGCGAGGCCTCCCGGCACTGGGATCAGCGGAGCAGTGAGGCCTCACTGCCCCTATGTCAAGCGGAGCCGCGAGGCCTCCCAGCACTGGGATCAGAGGAGCCGCGAGGCCTACTGGCCCCTGGAGCAGCGTGACAGGGGGCAGAGCCCAAACCCCCTGATCACCCTGCGGCTCTGTGTGTGACAGGGGGCAGGGCCACAACCTCCCTATCTGCCCTGCTCTGTTCATGACAGGGGAAGGCGCCCCAACCCCCTGATCAGCCCTGCTCTGTGTGTGACAGGGTGCGGTGCCCCAACCCCCTCATGGGCCTTGCTCTGTGTGTGAAGGGGTGGAGCCGCAACCTCCCCATCGGCCCTGCCCTGGGTGTGATGGGGGGAGTGCCCCAACCCCCTGATTGGTCCTGTTCTGTGGGTGACAGGGGGTGGCGCCCCAACCCCCTGATCTGCCCTGCTCTGTGGGTGACAGGGGGCAGCGCCCCAACCCCCTGATCGGCCCTGCTCTGTGCGTGACAGGTGGTGGTGCAGCAACCTCCCCATCTACCCTGCCTTGAGTGTGACAGGGGGCGGCACCCCAACTCCCCAATCGGCCCTGCTCTGAGCCCGACCAGGGGCTGCACCTAGGGATTGGGCCTGCCCTCTGCCACCTTGGAGCAGGCCTAAGCCAGCACATGGTTATCTCCCGAGGGGTCCCAGACTGTGAGAGGGCACAAGTGAGGCTGAGGGACCCCCCCCCCCCCCCCGCCAGTGCACAAATTTTTGTGCTCCGGGCCTCTAGTATGCTAATTAGAACAGATGGCAGAACAACCTTCTGGAACGACCAGTGGGTGGGGAATGGGGCTGCGAGGCTGTGATGCAGCCGGGCCATGAGGCACCCGGGGCTGTGAGGGCCGAGCCCCTTGCACGAATTTCATGCATCAGGCCTCTAGTAAATAATAATAGACATAATAAGTAAATTGTGTAAAATGTTAGGAAGTGATAATAAGAAAGAAAAAGTCGAGCAAAGAAAGGTGAATGGGGGGTGCTGGAGGGGCAGGAGGGTCGCAATATGACAAATGGTGGCCAGGGCAGGCCTCACTGAGAAAGTGACATTTGAAGATTTGAAGGCAATGAGAGATGTGACCTGACCCATATCTGGGGGAAGAGCATTCCAAGCAGGGGAACAGCCAATGCAAAGGCTTTAAGGTGAGAGGAACAAGGCCAATGGTCCATGTAATAGAGTAATGTCTTCCGGGCCTCTGAAGCATAAGCCTAAACAACTCTAGTTTGCCAAGCAATTCTTATTTTTAAAAATCCTGATTTTAAAAGCTTCTCCCTCTGGGGAGAGAAGAGGGGTTGAGAATTGAGCCAATTACCAATGACCAATGATTTAATCAATCATGCCTACATATATGGAAACTCCATAAAAACCCTAAAAGAGCCATAACCGGTTTGGCTCAGTGGGTAGAGCGTCAGCCTGGGGACTCAAGGGTCCTGGGTTCGATTCTGGTCAAGGGCATGTACCTTGGTTGCCGGCACATCCTCAGAAGAGGGTGTGCAGGAGGCAACTGATCGATGTTACTCTCTCATCGATGTTTCTAACTCTCTATCCCTCTTCCTTTCTTTCTGTAAAAAGTCAATAAAATATATTTAAAAAAAAAAACCCTAAAAGAGAGAGTCTGGACAGCTTCTGTGTTGGTGAGCACATCAAGTGCCAGAAGGGTAGTGCACCCCAAACTCCAGAGGGACAGAAGCTCCTATGCTCGGAATCCTTCTGGACCTTGCCCTATGTACCTCTTTATCTGGCTGTCCAATTGTATCCTTTAGGAGAAAGTAGTAATAGTAAGTAAAATGCTTCCCTGAATTCTATGAGCTGTTACAGCAAATTATCAGGTCTGAGCGGGGGTTGGGGGGTGGGAGGGTGTCATAGGAACCCCTGATTTGTAGCCAAGTCAGACAGAAGTGTGGGTAACCTGGGAACCCACTACTTTCAACTAGCCTCTGGAGTGGGGACAGCCTTGCGGGGCTGAGCCCTTGACTTGTGGGATCTGTGCTAACTCTGGGTAGTTAGTGTCAGAATTATTTTTAATTTCAGAACACCAGGTTGGTGTCTGCAGGGAATTGGAGAATTGCTTGGTGTGGAAATTCATATCTTTGGCGTTAAAAGTGCTGTGAGTAGAAACAGATCATAGCAGTAATAGTTCAACCAATAGTGTCTACTGTACCAGGTGTGTGAATTGAGGAAAGTCATTTAAAATCTCTGAATTTGATTTTTTTTTTTTTTTAGGAAATGAGGATCACGGTATTTTTCTCATGTGAGCATTAAATGAGATAACAATTGAAATGACAAAAAGTCATCCAGGACAGTCCTAGTTCAATAGCTCTGAAATGTGGTCCCTGGACGAACAGTGTCAACATCAGCATCACCTGGTGTATGAGCTGCATTGTATCTCTGTCCTCCTCCCAATTCTTATGTTGAAGCCTAACTCCCAGTACCTCAGAATGTGGCTGTATTGGAGATCTGGGGCGGGGGGGGGCGGGGGAGGGAGATTTATTTATTTAAGCCTTACCCAAGGATACATCTTCCATCAATCTCTTCACAGATAGTGGAGGGGAGGTAGAAGGGGGGAGAGAAACATTGATGTGAGAAAGACACATCAACCAGCTGCCTCCCACATGAGCCCCAACCACGGTTGGAGACTGAGCCCGCAACTGAGGCACATGCCCTTAACTAGGAATTGAATCCTTGACCCCTCAGTAGGGCCAGGCTGGAGATGGAGCTGTCTTTAAAGAGGTAATTAAATTAAAATGAGGTCAGTAGCATGGGCCCCGATCCAAACTGACTGATGTCTTTATAAGAAGAGGATATTAGGACATAAACACACGCAGAAGGATGACTGTGTGAAGAAACAGGAAGATAAATATTTGCAAGCCAAGGGGAGAGGCCTCAAAAGAAACCAACCCTGACTACACCTTGATCTCAAAATTTAAGCTTTCAGAACTGTGAGAAAATAAATTTCTGTTGTTTAAGCCACCCGGTCTGTGGTACTTTGGTATGGCAACTATGGGAGCTTGTTAGAAATGTAAAGTCTCTGGTTCCATCCAGAACTACTGAGTCAGAAACTCTGAGGTGGAGCTCAGCATTTTGTGTTTTTTTTCTTTTTCAATTAGAGTTCACATTCAATATTATTCTGTATTAGTGTTAGGTGTACAGCAAAGTAGTTAGACAATCATATACTTTACAAAGTGGTCCCCCTGATATTTCAAGTACTTACCTGGTACCATACATAGCTATTATAGTATAACTAGAGGCCCGGTGCACAAAAATTTGTGCACTCGGGGGGGAGGGGGGGGCCTCATAGCCCAGCCTGTGCCCTCTCGCAGTCTGGGACCCCTCAGGAGATAATGACCTGCTGGCTTAGGCCTGCTCCCGGGTGGCAGAGGGCACGCCCAATCCCTAGGTGCAGCCCCTGGTGGGGCTCAGAGCAGGGCCGATTGGGGAGTTGGGGCGCCGCCCTGTCATGCACAGAGCAGGACGGATCGGGAGGTTGTGATGCCACCCTCAGTCACGCTCAGGGTAGGGCCGATTGGGGGGTTGGAGCACCACCCCCTGTCATGCACAGAGCAGGGCCGATCAGGGGGTTGAGAAGCTCCCTCTGTCAATCACAGAGTAAGGCCGATAGGGGAGTTGGGGCACCACCCCCTGTCACACACAGAGCAGGGCGGATCAGGGGGTTGGGGCACTGCACCCTGTCACACTCAGGGCAGGGCCAATGGGGAGGTTACAGCTCTACCCTGTCACACACAGAGCAGGGCCGATCAGGGGGTTGGAGCGCCGCACCCTGTCAAACACAGAGCCGCAGGGCGATCAGGGGATTGGGGAGCTCCCCCCTATCAGGCACAGAGCAGGGCTGATCAGGGGGTTGGGGCACCTTCCCCTGTCATGAACAGAGCAGGGCGGATAGGGAGGTTGTGGCCCCTCCCCCTGTCACTCACAGAGCCACAGGGCGATCAGGGGGTTTGGGCGCTGCCCCCTGTCACGCTGATCCCGGTGCCGAGAGGCATATTACCCTTTTACTCTATAGGATAGAGGCCTGGTGCACAGGTGGGGGCCTGCTGGTTTGCCCTGAAGGGTGTCCTGGATCAGGGTGGGGGTCCCCACTGGGGTTCCTGGGCAGTCTGGGTGAGGGGCTGAGGGCCGTTTTCCGGCTGGTGGGTGACTAAAGCTCCCAACTGCTCCTTTTTATCTTTTTTTTTTTTTAATTCTGGGCCAGCTTTAGCTCTGAGGCCTCGGCTGCTGAAAGCAGGTTTCTGGCCTTTGTTTTTCCTTCTGTATTTGATACAATGTTGTGGTCCGGCTGGCTGAACCTGGCTGACTGAAAGCTGGTTTCTGGGGTTTTGTTTAGCTTCTTATTTGCAACATCGTACATAGTTGCTTAGAGTTGCAGCTGAGAGGCAGGCAACTCAGGCGGGGAACGTTAGAGTCAGCCGTCACTGGAGCAAGCAAGCCTCCCTGTTGGCTTCAGTGCATGACTGCCGGCCGCCATCTTGGCTGACAGTTAATTTGCATAAGGATATGCTGATTAGCCAATGAGAAGGGTAGCGGTCGTACACTAATTACCATGTTTCTCTTTTATTAGTGTAGATTGACTATATTTCTTATGCTGTACTTTACATCCCCATGACTATTCTGTGACTACCAATTTGTACTTCTTAATCTCTTCACCTTTTTCATCCAGCCCCTCAACTCCTTCTGGCAACCATCAGTCTGATCTCTATCAGTCTGGTGTTACTTTGTTCGTTTATTTTGTTCTTTAGATTCCACATATAAGTGAAATCATATGGTATTTAACTTTCTCTGTCTGACTTATTTCACTTAGCATAATACCCTTTAGGTTCATCCATGCTGTTGCAAATGGTAACACCCATTCTTTTTTATGTCTGAGCAGTATTCCATTGTATATATGTACCACTACTTTTTTTCTTTTTGTTAATCCTCACCCAAGGATATTTTTCCATTGATTTTTTAGAGAGAGTGGAAGAGAGAGGGAGAGACAGAGAAAGAAACATTGATGTGAGAGAGACACATTGATTGGCTGCTTCCTGCACTGGGTTGGGGATTGAGCCTGCCACTGAGGTATGTGCCCTTGATCAGAATTGAGCTTGAGACCCTTCAGTCTGCAGGCCGATGCTCTATCCACTGAGCCAAACCGGCTAGGTTTGTACTACTACTTTTTTTTTTTTTTAATCAACTTGTCTATTGATGGGCATTTATATCTTGGTGATTGTAAATAACACTGCAATGAACATAGGGGTGCATAAATTATTTTAAATTAGTTTTTGGGTTTCTTCTGATATATACAGAGAAGTGGAATTGTTGGTGTTATGCCCAGAGTTCGGGGTCCCCAATAATCCACGACCAGGGAGCCTTTTCCGATGCAAAAGCAAAGGGTCTTTTATTCAAGCCCGGGACTTGGTCCCCCTCCTGCCTCCATTACTGGATGCAAGAGAGAGCCCGGAGTTCTAAGAGAACAAAGAATTTATAGGGCTTGGGTCAGGGGGTGGGGGCTCACTCGGACCACTGATTTGGCCGATTCTGGTTGGTTGAGTGATGGCGGGGGGGGGGGGGGGGGGGGGCTAATGACGCAAGGGTAGGGTGCAGCTAGGGTCTGGTTACACAAAGACAGGAGGTGGTTAGCATACTTTTGGCCTTGGGCTAGTTTCCTTGCGTTCCTATTGGCTGAGATAAGGGCTGGCTGAGCAACTGATACATTCTATGGCTTTTGCTTGAAGAGGAGTTAGGAACACGGTTATCAGCCCCATTCTGTCCTTTCAGTTGGGTCATAAGGTAGTTGTATTTTTAATTTTTTGAGGAAACTCCATAATATTTTTCATAGTGGCTGCACCAATCTGCATTTCCACCAACAGTGCACAAGGGTTCCCATTTCTCCATATCCTCCCCAACACTTATTGTTTGTTGATGTATTGATGATAGCCATTCTGACAGGTGAGAGGTGATATCTCATGGTTGTTTTAATTTGCATCTCTCTGATGATTAGTGATTTTGAGCATCTATTCATACGTCTATTGGCCATCTGTATGTCCTCTTTGGAGAACTGTCTATTTAGGTCCTTTGCCCATTTTTAAATTGGATTGTTTGTTTGCTTTTTGGTGTTGAGTTGTATGAATTCTGTATAAATTTTGGGTACTAACTCCTTATTGAATGTATCATGACAAATATTTCTCCCATTCAGTAAGTTGTCTTTTTGTTTTATTGATGATTTCCTTTGCTGTGCAAAACCTTTTTAGTTTGATGTAGTCCCACTTGTTTATTGTTTCTTTTGTTTCCCTCGCCCAAGGAAGCATTCTGTGTTTTAAAGGCCCTTTAGACGGCTCTGGTACACACTCAGGTTTGAGAAGAGCTGCCTAGTTGTTCAGGATATACCAGTAGGAACTTGACTAGCCTGGATTCATATTCCAACTCTACCACTTACTAGCTGTGTGATTTTGGGTACGTTCTAAAACTTCTGTTTCAATCTCCTCATCTATAAAATGGGGATAAAGCCTAGTCCTTATATGTTAGGTTGCTATGGTGGTAAATGAATCTATCCAAATAGAATTTAGAACAGTGCTTGGTGCCTAATTAATACTCAACAAGTGAACTATTATAAGAGTAGATAATATGTAAATATTGAACCTGAATCTCATTTTAAACAGCTGGGTTTAGGAAGAAAGACAGTAGCCAAGCTTACTTTATTTGTGAAGTAAGGACCTGGAAACTCCCTTGAGTAAAGTTGAGTATTCCGACCCCTATTTTCGCTGCTTGAAACCCTTTTTTTCTTAACTTCCTGGTTTATGATTGTGATATGGAAAATGTAGACGGTGCCAAGTTCTTTGGAGTTTATGCAAATAATACATAGCACACATTGTTATGTTGCTCTTCATCTTCTACGAAGGCCCATTGTCATCAATTTTATATCCTGTTCCCATGAGAACTTTACCTTTTCTCCTCTTTGTACTCTATTCTTGATGGATTGTCTAGTTTCTCACTAAGGCAACTTACCCTCTTTCTCTGCCAGCCCATTGAAAACCACCTTCTATTAAAAATAAGTTTTCCATTGAGGCATCTAGGTAATCATTCCCCTTGTTTCTCATTTGCCTTCCATCGGAGGCAATTCCAACTGCTTTACAGTGGGCAGCTGCCAGTAGGTACTAATGACATTTTCACTGGTCGAGCTGCATTTCCAAGCTTTGTTTCTTTATATTTGATTGTCTTCAGTATTTTATGTGAGTTGTAAACACACTGGGTAGAAACAACTCAATAACGACAAACAGTAAAATGAATAATAAAAAGTTATAGGTTCATAAAAGGAGAGTGAGTGGGGCCCCTCTCCCTAAGAAAGCAGGCCAGGAATATCCGTATGTTATGACAATGCTGGCTAGCTGCTGCTGCTTTGCTTTAAAATATTCTTTCAGTCACAAATTTGTTTTTGTAATCTTCCCCCTGCAATAACCAATTTACTTTCCCTTCTACTTACCTTCTTAATCACTCTAGAAGACAACTATTCATTTATGACGTAGGCCCCAAATCTTGGTGAGATTTCTTATTGCTTTCTCTTCTCCCCAACATTGAAAAATCTAGCAAAATCTTCCTGCTATTGCCTTTTTAACATTATCCATCCATAACTTATCTCAAAGACCAGACTTTCTATAGTTGTGGGGAACTGGAGAGTTCAAGGTAAGTAATAATTCATTTGGCTAGATTATCTCCAATCTTATTTTGTAATTCCATATGTAACTGTAGCTATATCCACAAATTCCACCCAGACCTTTAAAGCCCCTCCCACCAATAAATTTAAATGTAAAATGTAAAGTATATCACACTTTTAGAAGAATTGTACAGGAGCCAGGAGGTGGGGGAAAATCAGAATCTCCATAGTGATTATAGGACCCTCTTGTCTGACTTCCTGTTCATTATTCAGCTGCTGCTTTGCTATTTTCTGCTTTGTTCCCTTTAACTTTGTTCACATTAGTTTTTCACTATAAGCTCCCCATGTTACTATTTAGGGAGTATGTGGTTTTATCATGTGCCTTTAAGGAAAAGTTTTTACTCTTAAAAATGCTTTGCACTGATAATAATTTTTCCTAACCTAATGACTTTTACTTATTCTGAATGACATTAGACCCAAAGGAACTATTTTCTATATTCTGAATCCATATTTAAATCATGGGTAAACAAG
Organism: Myotis yumanensis; assembly: GCF_028538775.1. NCBI lineage: Eukaryota > Metazoa > Chordata > Mammalia > Chiroptera > Vespertilionidae > Myotis > Myotis yumanensis. The sequence continues at coordinate 75,086,231 of NW_027223759.1, read as the reverse complement.
TGATGCCATTTTAAAACACTTAATTCCATTTGCTTCTTTTTTTTTAGTAGGTAACTCTGTGATCCAAACTCGTATTGGTCTTCCTAATTGAGTCACTCAATCCAAATGTTAAGGAAATCTAGTTCCGCCAAAACCGGTTTGGCTCAGTGGATAGAGCATCGGCCTGCGGACTCAAGGGTCCCAGGTTCGATTCCGGTCAAGGGCATGTACCTGGGTTGCGGGCACATCCCCGGTGGGAGATGTGCAGGAGGCAGCTGATTGATGTTTCTCTCTCATCGATGTTTCTAACTCTCTATCTCTCTCCCTTCCTCTCTGTAAAAAATCAATAAAATATATTAAAAAAAAAAAAAAAAAGGAAATCTAGTTCCTCCCTATTCCCTGATCTGTGGTAGACCATGTTTCTAAAGATGGCAGCAGCAACATTTCTATCCTGTATGTTCTCTTGCAATGCAACCGTGCTACTCCCTCATCCAGAAGTAGAGTTTATTTTCATTCCCCTTGAATCTAGACTGGCCACTAACCTACAGTTGGCCCTCTGTATCCTCAGGTTGCACATCTGTGGATTCAACCAACTATGAATTAAAAATATTCAGGAAAAAAAGTTACTGTGTTACTGACACACTATGTAGTTAGGCCGACTATGATTGCATCTGTACGGAACATGTACAGGCTTTTTTCCCCCTTGTTATTATCCCTAAACAAGACAGTATAACAACTATTTGCATAGCATATACATTAGGTTCGGTATTATAAGAGATGACTTAAAGTTTACAGGAGCATGTGCATAGGTTATATATAAAAATCATGCCATTTTTTTTTTATGAGGGACTTGAGTACCCACAGAGGTCCTGGAGCCAATGTATTTTGGCCAATAGGATACAGCAGAAGTGATGTTGTGCAACTTTCAAGGCTGGGCCTTAAGAAATCTGGATCTTCTGCCTTTGTGTCTTGGAAAGTTCTTTCTTGGAGCCAGCTGCCATGCTGTGAGGAGGCCCAAGGAGCATTCTGAAGAAGCCTCATGGAGGGAAACCAAGGCCATTGGCCAAAAATCCCAGCTAAGCTCCCAGCCAACATGTGAATGAGGCTTCTGGATGTTGCAGCCAATTCAGGACCCAGGTCAACACTCTATGAACTAGAGCTGCCTGATCAACCCATAGACACAAGAGAAATAATAAATTGCTTCTATTTTTTAAAATCTTCATTGTTCAAAGTATTACACGTCCCCCTTTTCCCCTCCCATTGACTGCCCTTCATCCTACTCTCTTCCCTTCCCAATAGTGGTTCTTCACCCCACTATTATCTGTGTCCATGGGTTATTCATATATGCCTATAAGTTCTTTGGTTGATCTGTCCCCTCCCTCCCTCCCCCATTCCCTCTGAGGATCCTCAGTTGGTTTCATGCTTCCAAGTCTCTGGGTGTATTTTGCTTGTCAGTTTATTTTGTTCATTAGATTCCACATATAAGTGCGATCATGTGATACTTGTCTTTCTCTGACTGAAATATTTCACTTAGCATATTACTGCTATTTTGAGCCACTACATTTTGAGGAAGTCAGTAATGCAGCAGTACCTAACTGACCACTGGGGCTCCACTCGTCTTGTTTTGAGGCTTTGCACCAAGTGACCTGCTTACCTCACCACCCTCAGACCTCTGCAAGGAAATGAAGCTTACTTTTTGGATCTCCTTCTGGAAGTCGTTCACCCTTCGTGATCATGAAAATGGCCAACTGATAATCACAATATTGAGGAACACTCTTTGAAAGCTTTGATGTACCAGGCACTGTTTTAAGTGCAATATACTGTATTTATTAATATATTTAATCTTTAGAACAATTTTTTGAGCTAGGTATTATTATTAGTCCCATTTTACAGATGGAAAAACCAAGGCACAGAGAGGTAAAGTTACTTGTACAAAAGTACAGCAGCAAGTGGTGGAATCACCATCAGAACTCAAGCATCAGATTCCAGAGCCATATGCTTAGCCATTGCAATGTACTGCCTCCCGTAGACAATGCCTCAAGTTCATCAGGTTTATCTGAAAGTGACTTAGGTAGTTTCTTTCACTTATGATATGTGGTCCTCTTACTTTAATTAGGAAAGTCCTTTAAGACTTTAATTATACTACATTCTGGGCTGGGTCCCATGCTACCACTTACACTTAGAAAAGCCTAGTGTTAGAAGTCTAAATGCTTGACAATTTCTATACTCACAGTTCAGAGTAGAATAGAGCATTTGCCTGGTTTCCCCAGGTTCCTCATCCCCCTGCAGCCACCGCAGAGGGCAGCAGAGTGACAGGCAAGCAGTGACAGGAGAAGGGGGCAGAGAAGCAGAGCTGGCAGGGAGGACCAACGAGGCGCCAGTCTGAGAGCCAGGCGGGCACACAGCACAAAGTCCCTTAGCACCCATCAGACTGAAGGAAGGATAGACTGCTGCTTCTAATAACAGGGTCAGGGGCAGCCAAAGCCATGCCAGTCAGACGCGAAGCAGAGGGAAATGGAAGTCTCTGTGCTTGTTATGCATTGGAAGCCTTAGAACAAGCTCCCAGAGCCACTTGCCAAATGGACTGTGGCCCTCGGGTCCCCCTTAGGCAGCCGTTTTAGAGATGTCACTGTAAGGGGAACTGATTTTGCTTCAAATAGCTGTAATGTCTTTCTGCTTCCTATCTGCCTGATAGCTACCTCTAGAACTCTGTGGGAAATAAAATAGCTAATTGTAAAATTCCAAAGGTCTGTGTTCTCGTGTGTATTCAGAGCAAGGCCTTTGGAAACAGACCGTCCTGGGATCTGTGCCCCATCTCTGCTGCTTAATAGCTGTGTGGCTTGGGGAAAGTTGCTTTCTACTCTGAACCTCACTGTCCTGAGCTGTAGACTGGATTAGTGATATTTACCTTGTGTGGTTGTCACAAGGAATAAGTCTTATAGGCAAAGCTCTTGGCCTCAGGTACACCAAGCAACAATTAGGGTGCTATTATTTACATACACAGGATATATTGGCCTTGTATATAACCATGAATTCCCATGTGACCTCAGAGCGTAAGCTGCTAAGGGTGAAGCTGGTGTTTCATGCTCCACTACACAATGTTTGTTGAGGAAAAAGACAGTCATCACAATCTATTTTAGAAAAGTACTATCTTTTAGAACCTTCCCTTTTTACTTTCATTGCTTCAATGCGTTGGAACTATGTGGTATGAAATTGACTTCTATAAGTTTAAAAAATATCTAAGTCTCCATGGAATATTCTTTAAAAAATATATATTTTATTGATTTTTTACAGAGAGGAAGGGAGAGGGATAGAGAGTTAGAAACATCGACGAGAGAGAAACATCAATCAGCTGCCTCCTGCACGCCCCCTACTGGGGATGTGCCCACAACCAAGGTACATGCCCTTGACCGGAATCGAACCTGGGACCCTTCAGTCTGCAGGCCGATGCTCTATCCACTGAGCCAAACCGGTTAGGGCTCCATGGACTATTCTTAATCCGAGGAATCCATGCCCCCTCCTTGAAAGGGCATGCAACGTTCTGTGTGTCTACACTTATGTACAATTTGGGAGGGGGATGATTCATAAGTATGAACAGACTCTCTAAAGCAGCGGTTCTCAACCTGTGGGTCGCGACCCCTTTGGGAGTCGAACAACGCTTTCACAGGGGTCGCCTAAGACCATTGGAAAACACACATATAAGTAGGTATTGTTTTTGTGATTAATCACTATGCTTTAATTATGTTCAGTTTGTAACAATGAAATTTGGGCTCACCACAACATGAGGAACTGTATTAAAGGGTCGCGGCATTAGGAAGGTTGAGAACCACTGCAAGGGTCCATGCTTGGACAAAAGACTAAGAAACTCGAATACAGAAACAGCCTTTTAAATCTTCTACAGAAAGCAACTTGGAGGCCTTCCCTGACTTAAGACAAAGCAGGCAAAGCTTTGGAAAACACTAGAAATGGATCCCGTCTTTCAGCCAAGGCCCAGCCTCTTTTCCCCAGTGTGTCCGTACTGAGTGGGAGGCTGGCTGTTCCCACGGGCACAGGTAATGCTGTACAGAGGGGGCCACGTGGACGAGGAGGTGTTGCCGTCTCAAATTACAGAGGACAAAGACCAAAGCCTCGCCTCAGCTGCACCTTCTGCCTCTGGGAAGTCACTTATGGAACAGACCTATAATTAGGCTTTGCTACCTGAAATATAATTCCCGGGATGACGAATATCTAAATTATGTCCCCAGACACATACCTGAGGCAAAGCCCCGAGGGCTGAGGGCCGTAAGGGGGTGCGTGTGGTATTCTTCATTCAGTGGGGATTAATAAACGAGGGTGATTTCACCCAGACTCAGAAGTGGCAGGTGTCCAAGAGGTCCTTTTCGCTTCTGCAGTGGGGCCTGACAGCCTGGGCCCTGGGCTGCGTGATTGATGCCTCCGGCACAGAATCGTGGAAAGCAAGAATGGCCACATCAGCGTTTTGGGGTTTAAGGCCAGCTTCTCTTACCCACAGGCCCTTTCTCCAAATTGTAAGGATGATTCAGCTAATCGATTCAACTTTATTTTTAAAGAAAATGATGTTGGTATATAAAGTCAACGAAAATACAGGCCTGGGGGAGGGGACTTAAAGCAATTTAAGAGTTCACTGGGTGATGACTAATTTTGCAGTTATTATTGCATCTCTTTAATTAACAGATACTTCATGAATTAGTAAGCCAGGTGGACTCTGTTAGGGAAGCATTTTTGATCTGTGTAAATAAATTGAGATAAACAGTGGTGCACCTGTTCCTAGCCTGTCTGAGAATATATGAAACTCTGGCACAGGATGAACGTCTATTGGTGTCAGTGTGACAATAACAAAACAAAGCTGGCACAGGGGTCAGGAAGTCTTTGGTGGGTGGGGAGCCACCGTGTGCAGCCAGAGCCCAGCACGGCTGTGTTCTGATGCCCATCAACCAGGAAAGGGAGTCTCAGGTTTCCAAGTGATTTTCCCCCTTCACAAAGCTGTTGTAAAATAAAATACAAATCCTTCCTGAATGTTCCTAGCTTTCCTTCCTTTAGGAAGTTTTCGGTCAATGGGAAACAAAGCCTCATTCAAAGGATTAAAACCATAGTCGTTCTATTGTTTACAGCTTCAATAATGTGGCTTTCCTTCCACAGACAAAAATTTTCAATTCACAAATCATCTAAAAAACAGGAAATTTTTGGGAAACACGTGCTTATGGTAACAAACAAGGGATCTATCGTGTGGTATAGAAGTTTACAAAAAGATGCATCCGATTTTATGGGAGATTTTTTTTTTTTTTATGTGCCGTACTTCTAGACTCATTCTAGGAAGATTGCTCAGTTCCCACGCAGCGGGAGGATAGGAGAGGAGGGGAGGCAGATGCTGGCTGTATTCTCAAGGCTGTGCTCCCGGCAGTATGGTAGAGGCAACAGGCCTCTGCAATAGCCTCTCCTCCCTGCTGTTCTCGGTCCTCTGCTCTCCTCTCACCTGCAAAGTCCTGCGCTCTCACCAGGGCGATGGAGAGAGAAGGGCTGGCAACACTGGTTAGCAGGGCGAGAGGCAGTGGTAGGCAGCTCTGAGCTCTGGCTGTGGGCTGTAGCCATTGGGAGCTATAGAAGGTCATAGAGGTTGTGGAAACAATCAAGCAGGAGAAAAATAGGGGTGGTGGGAGCCAGGGATGAAGCAGCAGCACTAAACTGTGAGCAGACAAACTCACTCTACAAATCTATTCCAGTTGCTTTTAAATAAACTATTGAGAGAATTCTTACTAAGATTCTTTATTTGGGTGATAACCTTTTAATCTTTTTATCGATATGCTTGAAAAAACGTTATAGATCCTCCCGAGTAATAGTGTTTAGTGTCTGGAATTCCCCAACATCATGATTTTTCCTCGGTTCCCCGTCTTCCACTATTCCCTTTAACTTTTAGCCACACTTCCAGGAAAAATACCATTTTTTCTTAATTAAAGGATGATAGAACTTATTTGCTTCCTAACATTCCCTTCTATGCTCTTGCTAGAATCTGGATCCCAGAAGCAACAGCAACATCTGGCGTGGTAAAAATGAGACTCCCAGGACCTTCTCTATGACTTCGGAGTCAGGTTTTCATTTAGGGGATCCTCAGTGATTTGCATGCACTTGAAGTTTGGGAAAGGCTAGTATATACCATACTACAGACCTGATGCATAGTCCACACAACCACGGCCTGCAGGATCCTACATTCTTTGCCCTGCCCACTTCTGCAGTCGTATCCCACAATACTAATTCCGGCCTCCCAGCTTCTGTACTCACTGTTCCCTCTACCTGCAGTGCTCTTGCCCCCTTAGTATGGCTAACTCCTTCATTTCATTGTGGTGTTGCCTTAAATGTTACTTCCTTGGAGGTTTCCCTTATCACTCTACGTGAGGAACCACTTCCAACCCAGCCACTCTCTATCCCATTACCCTGGTTTATATTTTTCATGGCACTTATTGTTATCCGGAATAATTTTATTTATTTGGGTCATTATGTTGAGGATTGTATTTCCGGTGCCCAAAGCAATGCCTGGAGCATTAAAGATGCTCAGTAAATATTTGTTGAATGAATGAATAAAGTTTTGGGGACCATGAACAGTGAGAACTATGCCCAGACAATTCTAAGGTAGTGCAGGAACCCTTTGAGCCAACTCAGCAGCTTTCAGTTAATTGGCCTAAGGCCAATGCTTCTGAGTGGTCCCCAGACCAGCATCCTCATCATCCCCGGGGATCTTGATAGAAAGGCAAATTCTCCAGCCCCACCTCCCCCTCGGACACACTCAATCAGAAACCAGCAATGCCTTTTTTTGGTTAATCCTCACCTGAGGATATTTCTCCCTTTCATTTTTTAGAGAGAGTGGAAGGGACTGAGAGAGACAGAGAGAGAGAAACATTGACCTGACCACATATGCCCTGACTGGGGCCGGGATTTGAGCCTGCAATGGAGGTACATGCCCTTGACCAGAATTGAACCCGGGACCCTTCAGTCTGCGGAGCTGGCGCTCTACCCACTGAACCAAAACAGCTAGGGCCCAGCAAGCTGTCTTAACAAGGCCTCCAGTTGATTCTAATGCACTACCCTAGACAATACCAATATCTCATCTGTGTAGAGAACCCACAGTGTTCTGAGCCATTCTGCATATATCATTGTAGTTCTGGACTTCAAAAAAAGCCGAGAAATAGGCAAGGAAGAGATCATTCCCATTTTATAGATGAAGAAACTGAGCCCTAAGAAATGACTTGGTTTGTCTATACAGTTTTAACAGGATCACCTGCAAAGCTTGTTAAAATTGTATATACCTGGGCTCTACCCCAGACCTACTAAATGAGAAAAACTGGAGCTGAGGCTCTGAAATCTGGTTTTTAAAAAGCTTTGTAGGAAATTCTGAAGTTCCCAAAAGTTTGAGAGCTACTTATGTTAGACAGTAGGAGAATGGGAATTAGAACTCATAGCCCCTAATTCCTAATGACTGGTCTTACAGGGTCCTGAGAAGAGTAAGTACAAATGATACTGATCTTTGGTGAAAACAGTTAAACCAAAGTTTCAATAAGTCTGTCACTTTTATGAGACCCTAACTCTATATGCTACCCTTGTAAGCTAAGAAGAATCAAAGTCTATTCCATTTGTTTGGGGCAAAGGCATACCTGTTTTAATGTGGTACACACATGTAATTTTTATAAATGGAAGGCAAGACCCTCCACCAGCAAAAAGATTATGACTCCCTTTCTTGTGGGGCTCTGGAACAGAACCCACAATATCTTCAAAGTATGTCTGTATATGATGTAGCTGTGATTATTATGGAATTAATTAATGGACCGGCAATTAAGGTATGGTAGGTATTGTTAGTTTGTGATGCAGGAATTGAAAAAGTTTTTTTCTGCTGTGGGAATTATTGTTCGACTAGAGACCTGGTGCATGGATTCCTGTACCGGTGGGGTCCCTCGGCCTGGCCTGTGAGGACTGGGCTGAAACCGGTTCTCTGACATCTCCCGAGGGGTCCCAGATTGGGAGAGGGTGGTTCTTGGGTGACGCACCCTGGAATCGGGCTCCCTCCTCTCTGGTTCTGGGTGCATCACCCGAGAACTGCAGCTGCCAAGTCACTACAGCTCGGTAGCTCCTGTGTTGAGCATCTGTCCCCTGGTGGTCAGTGCGTATCATAGCTACTGGCTAGTCGGCCGGTTGGCTGGTCGCTTAGGCTTTTATATATATAGATGTTTGATCTGTGTGGTATACTTCTGCAATTCTTTACCAACTTTCCTTTGTTTACATCTTTTAATTAAAAAGGAAATTTTAGCCCAGCCAGCATGGCTCAGTGGTTGAGCATGGACCTATGGACCAGGAGGTCAGGGTTCAGTTCCTGGTCAGGGCACATGCTCGATCCCCAGTGAGGGGGTGTGCAGGAGGCAGCCAAACAATGCTTCTCTCTCATCATTGATGTTTCTATCTCTTTTTCCCTCTTCTTTCCTCTCTAAATCAATAAAAATATTTATTTTTATTTTTTTATATACTTTATTGATTTTTTTACAGAGAGGAAGGAAGAGGGATAGAGAGTTAGAAACATAGATGAGAGAGAAACATCAATCAGCTGCCTCCTGCACACCTCCTACTGGGGATGTGCCCGCAACCAAGGTATATACCCTTGACCAGAATCGAACTTGGGACCCTTTAGGTCACAGACAGATGCTCTATCCACTGAGCCAAACCAGTTAGGGCAATATATATATATATATATATATTTTTTTTTTATTTTTTTATTTTTTTTATTTTTTTAAAGAAGGCAATTTTAGAAGAAGAAAAAGTCTTTCAAGCCAAAAGTGCTGGCTGTTTAAACAATCATTACAACCTCAGACATCATTTATTTACCTGGCTAGACTGGAAAAGATTAACTTCTGAAAAGACTTCTTCAAATTGTCAAGTAACTCCCAAATCTCTCTCTCCCGCCCAACCAACTCCCACAAACTCAAGAGTCATAAATTCAACTGCATGTGGAACAATTATTTCCCTTTGAATGCCCTGCAGACATCTTAAGCTTGGTGTGTTCAAAACCAAATTCATTACCACCTACCCATTCTTCCTCCTGGATACACTCTATAAGCTAATGACTGTACCATCCACTGCACCATCCTAGCCAGAGATCTCTAGGCATTGTCTCTGGATCCCTTCTTTCCTCCTCCTGGGTAGCCAGCCAGTTCTTTCATTTGACTCCTTAGATCTCCCTCTAATCCATCTCCTCTTCATCTCCACTGCAGCTCTGCTTGAGGCCTTTATCATCTCTTGCCTAGGCTGCCATGATGGCTTCCAAAGTAGCCCCCTTATCTGTGCTTCCACCTGACTTCATTTCCCACTGTTCTTGCTTCAGCGTTACCAAACTGCTTTCACTTCTCGGTGACATTTTGTGCTTCTGTGTCTTTGCACATGCTACTTCTGCTCTACTGGTTTTCCCTTCCCCACCTCCTGCTTGTGGTAAGCTCCTGTTTTTCATGACACTGCTCAGTATTCTCTTCTCTGTGAAGCCTTCCTGGAGGACACCTCTCTAAAGTGGACTGTTCCCTCCTCTGTGTTCCCACACTAGCATGTAGTCTGCCTTTATTGTAGTACCTCACTCAGTGTGTGTTTATACTTTCTTCCTCCACCCTTCTCCTCCCCTTTTTCTTCCTCCCAGAGAATGAGTTCCTTGGAGGAAGGAAACATGTCTTATTAACCTTTGAATCACCATTTCCTGACACAGAACCTTTCCCACCAGACACTCAAACATGCATGTGTTCAATGAATACCTACCTAAGTCTCTGGATTTCAGAGATGGCTGAGGGTAAGAAGAACTAAAATGTATTGAGCAACTAATGGTATGAAGAGGTTAAAACTCGTTTTTTTTTTATTTTTATAAATAATACTTTGACCTAAGTGTCATTCTAATTATGTACATATTGAAACTCAGACTCAAAGTAATTATATTATCTGCTTCAGGTCTCACAGTTAGTAAATGATAGTACTTGGAATTGAATTCAGGCTTTTCTAACTACAAACTCTGTTTTTCCATCCATCCCATGTGGCCCCTAGTGTTACCCTAGCATAAGTCATAGGTTTTAGGATGACTTCTTACTTTGTTTATTAAAATATTAAAACGTGTCATTTCTAAAGAGTAGTGGTAATATTATGTGTCACTGGTAGTCTTCAAAGATGGTCCTCAGTGAGCCCTGTCTCCTAGTATTCATGCCCTTTCGTAGTCCCTTCCCAGGTATCTAGGCTGGTCCTGTGTAGCCAATAAAATCAAGCAGAAGTTGGATCATAAGATGCCTCCCAATGTCCTCCTGAAACACTTGTTCTGAGGGAAGCCAGCTGCCATGTTGCCTGGAACCACCATGTGTGAGAAGTCCAACCTATCTACTTGGAGAGAAAGAGAGGTCTGACCAGCTCCTAGCTTTCCCAGCCCTCCCAGCTCCTGTGCCAGACTTGTGAGTAAAGAAGTTTTCTTGGATGTCCTGCCCCAGAGACCCTCTATTCCAACTGCATGAAACACCCCAAGTGAGAATGATCCAGAAGAGCCAAGTAGTATTCTCTCTCAGAGAAACTGCTCTGAAGCCACTTAGTTCTGTGGTGGGTTGTTAGGCAGCAATCAGAAGCTAGAGCACTATGATTTATCTTTTTAAAAGAAAATAACCAAATGTTTTCGAGCAAAGGTCTTAAGCTTCTTGTTGTTATTTTACCTTTATGCAAGTACACTCTGCAATATAGGTAGATTTCTAGCTCCCTCCTTAATACAATTTATGATCTTGAGCAAGTCTTTTATAACAATGTCACTGAAGGGTTGGACTAGTTAATCATGAAGTCCATTTTAGTTCCAGACTAGTAGAATTCCCTTCAAACTACCCGAGAAAAATTGAGTCTTGTCTGCAAATGTTAGCCTGCAGTAAAATTTTACAGGCACAGAATTTTCAGCAAAGCAATGAATGCCAGGGAATTGCTGACTCAGCACAATGCCGCCCGTTAGCAGGAAAAAAATAAGAGTCAGGGGCAACTATAAATCTGACGCTGTGCTACTTCTTCCCGAAGAAAAATTCAAAGAGATCATTATCTGCAACAAAAGACTTGAAAGAGGATTCTTACTTTTGCCCCTTAAAAATCTGCTATTGAAGTCTGTGGGTGACTTGAGGACTCTTGGCCGACGATTCAGGGTTGCATAGTTGAATCAGTCTCCGGAAGATCCACACATACAAATGCTAAGTTTAGGGCAAGTGAACTGTGTAGATTCCTAGAGGAAATAAACTCTCGCCTGAGAACAACAGCTGAAGTAAAATCCCATAAGCCAGGAAAACAGCCACACAATCACAGTAACAGGTGGTAGGTTTCAAAACAAATTTCAAGGTCTGACTCGCACAGCACCTGCTCTAGAACCACAGACGGCAGAGGGACTGTCTGGGCCAGAGTTAGGTCATCCCTGCTGTGTTCTGAGGAGGATTAACTACCTTTATTAGCTAAGTCATGGCAGGCTGGATGACTGCTTCTCCGGGGGAGTAACCCTTGCGTTCCCCATCAGAAGGAAAGAAGGAATGAGAGTCTTTGGGAACCAGAAGGGAACTTGGAGATGAGCTAGTTTAACCCCCTTGATAGCAGAGCAAAGTGAATCCAGACAAGTGGAAAGTTGTTTAAGGTCACATGGACCCATGAAAGTAAAACATTTCCTCCCTCCTGCGTTTTATTATGAAACATTTCATGCCCGACTGGTGTGGCTTGGTGGTTGAGGGTTGACCTGTGAACCAGAGGTCACGGTTTGATTCCTGGTCAGGGCACATGCCCAGTAGGGGGCTTGCAGGAGGCAGCCGATCAATGATTCTTATCATTGATGTTTCTATCTGTCCCTCCCCCTTCCTTTCTGAGATCAATAAAAATATATTTTAAAATATTTCAGAAACACAGCAATATTGAAAGAATTTTTACAGGGAACACCTGTATACCCATTGTCTAGATTCTGCCATTACCATTTTATAAAGCTTGTTTATCATGTATCTATTCATATATCCATTCTTCCATCATTCTACCTTGTTTTTTGAACACATTTCAAAGTGAACTGCAGAAATCTTTACTCTTTTCCTTAAGCAACATTATGTTTTATCATTATTTGTCTATATTATTTGATACCCCAGTTTTATACACCCCATAAAACCAGAAGAAAGTTACAAAAAAATAAATCACTGGACACAATAAATGTAAATTAGCACCAGCTAGCTGAAAGGGAACCTGCTTCCTAAGACCAAGGTCCTTGAGGGTTCTCACTAAGAGCAAATTCCAGAGGAGGCAGAAATACTAGTCAATACAGGGCACTGCTTCTGGCATTTCCTGCACCTGGAACCCTGCTCTTTCCAGTTCCTGCTGAAATCCTCCCCATTCCTCTAAAAACGACCTCAGATGCCTGCAAGCAACACAGACTACTGTTACATATGCATTCCTGCTTTAGGGAAAAAAGTTGTTAAAAAATACTGAGCCCTGGCTGGTGCTCAGTGGTTAGAGCCCAGCCTCGGATTGAAGGATTGTGGGTTTGATTCCAGGTCAAGGGCATGTATCTCGGTTGCAGGTTCAATCCTGGCCCCTGTAGGGGTGTGTGTTGGAGGCAACCAGTCAATGTATCTCCCTCACATCAATTCTTCTCTCTCTCTCTCTCTCTCTCTCTCTTTCACTCTTTCTAAAAATCAATGGAAAAAGTATCCTCAGCTGAGGAATTAACAAAATAAAATTCTGAAATGCCGTCTCCTTCCCAATGCCTTTCCGGAATCCTGAGTTTCATCTTTCTCATTTGAGTGCCACTTTTCCTACCTCATCCTACCTTGACACAGTTGAGTGTGTTTATCTGTCAGTGCTATTGCCACTGCTACTGCTACCAGTCCTCCTATGGTTATTTTCTCTTTGTAAGGGGCTGTAGCTTAAGATTTATTTCAGTATCTCCTGCAGTTCTTTGCATAGAGTCCACGTTGAACGTTAAGTTGCTTCAAATTTCAAATCTACAAGATTATGTCCAGGCAGCTTTGTGAAAGGCAGATCTCACGGGATGCCAGATCAGTCACACAGGGGACTTGATTCGTGTGCAGGTTTCTGGACTTCCCACCCTCAGAAACCTGGCTTCAATCGGTTTGGGGTGGGGTCTGGAAAGCCGCAGCGTGAGCAAGTGCCCCCTGGTGATGTGGATGCAGGCAGCACAGGGTTGCACTTGGAGAAATCTGCTGAGAGGCCCACCTTACCAACCAACCGTACTGTGTGTTAGGCCTTCATCACTTTTAAACCAGCAATACGACTCTTGCCTGTCCCTTCCATGGATCCGGATAAAGGGGTGGCACACGGGCGCCTGTCACGCTGGGTGTGACAGTCGTGGCATCACCCCTCACCACAGCATGTGCTGCCAGTTACCACTTCTGCTGTTGCCACCAACCCCGAGTTTCCCTTTGTCACTTCCCTCTTGCCACCACCAACTGCCACTGCACCTCTTGCCTCTGACCCTCCAAGGCTGAGTCAGATCATCGAGGAGCACTGAGGAAGCACATTTTGGAAGACAGGGTGAGGATGTCCTCATTCTGAATTCAGGATCTCACGTCTGGGAACAAAGGAACAACGGCTTCTGAACCTGGATTCTCCAGAAGCGCTGCAAACCTGTTTAGGAAGTTGGGTCCGTGGCTTGAAGTTCCTGCCACCTTTTATTTTACAATGAGTGGAAACCAAAGTTGAGTAACAGGTCTCTTGCCTAAGCCTTCAGGGCCACCACAAAGCACAGGGCAATGGGACAGGAGTGGATAAAATGTGGTTGCTGCCCCCTGCCCGGCCAAGTGCTTCTTTCTGTGTAGGATATGCTGGCTGTAGACATCACCGCTGTGCGGTCTTAACAGAGTATTTTTATACTGTATATGCTGAAATTCACTTTCTTTTAGGTGGCAAAAGGGTAATACTTAGAAAAACTCTGGGCCAGCCTGGCTGGAGTGGCTCAGAGGTTGAGCTTTGACCCATGCACTAAGAGATGACTGGTTCGATTCCTGGTCAGGGCACATGCTGGGGGTTTCAAGCTTGATCCCCAGTAGGGGGCATGCAGGAGGCAGCTGATTGATGTTTCTATTTCTCTATCCTTCTCTCTTTCCCTCTCTCTCTGAAATCAATAAAATAAAAAATAAAGAAAACCTATGGGCCAGAAAAGTTGTTTCACGAAGCACAATCTGACGTATGTTTTGAGTTGAACATACTTGAATCAATTTCTCTAACATTCTCAGCATTGTCATTTTCAATTCAACCTATTTCTCTACTGTGGTGGTTCCCAAACTACAGCAGGCATCTGAGTCACCTGAGGGCTGGTTGCTGGATTATGCTGCTGCTGCTGCTGCTACCATGCTTTGAGAACGCTGCCCTAAGAGAAAGCAAAATGAGAAATCAAAACCTTTTCCAACCAATTGCTGACCTGCCTGCCTGTCTTTTCTATCACAATGGCTTAGAGCGGCGATTCTCACCACTAGCTCTTCATTAGAATTACCTGCAAAGTCTTTAAAACACAGGGTCTGGGTAGCATGCTTAGCCCCAAATAAATCACAGCTCTGGGGTGGGGCCTGTGTAATTTTGAAAAAGATCCCCATGTGATTCTAAAGGGCATCCAGGCTGAGAACCACAGGCACATAGGAAACTGGCCCTGTGCTCTGTTAACATAGATTCTCATTTGATAAATACTTATTGACGACCTAGTATATGCCATAGGAAATGATAAACTGTCTGAAAAATGGTCCCTGACCTCAAGCAGAGATACAGCATATGCCCAAACACACACACACACACACACACACACACACACACACACACACACAGCTGGTGTGTGGCAAGTGCCGATTGGAAGGATAAACCATTACTGAGAACAGAAGGCTAGATGATCCCAGGTACTTCAGTGCTGCACTGAAGCCTCATGTTGTTTGTGATAAGTTATGTATGCCTTTGCCACACAGGAAATATCTCCCTTTGGTGGGGAAATTGCTCATTTATTGGTTCATTGAGGATGCTCCAACTGATTCACCATGGTAGGTGTGATTGAACCATGGAGATGATGGAACATTAAATCAATAGCTAGTCAGCTGGCAATTGTTCCCTTCTGAGTATGCTATTAAAACTCAGTTTCAGAAACCCTGGTGTCTTTTCAGTGAAGAAATAAAGCATGAATTATGTGTAGAAACCACTTCAATCTGGGCTTTTAAATAAATGTTCCTTATATATATATAAAAATATCTGGGTTCATTTGTGAATCAAAAGAGAAATAACTCAAAAATATGTATTTATTTGCATCTAGTAGAATACAAAATAATTTAATGATTCAAAGATAGCTTGCCCACAAAGAGGAAAGTTTCTAAGAAGGAGAAAAATACCTGGGGGTGGGGTGCAGGGGTGGGATGGAGGGGTGGGGTGGAGGGGTTCAATGGGGAAAGGAGGGGGGGACATCTGTAATACTTTGAACAATAAAGATAAATTTTTTAAAAAGAAAGGAGAAAAATATACTTTTTGGGTGATACTAATATATGAAGGCATTATTTAATTCATTGTGTTATTTAATTTGGTTGTATCTTTTTCAAAATTTTGTTTTCTTGTGGGGAAGTTTTTCCAAGACTAAGAAATCTTCCCATGACAACAATTGTTTTCAAGAAAAGGAAATAAATACTTTTTTAAACTGTTACATTTATTTCCATTAGAAAATGCTGGAGGTGGCATTGTGGGAAATAACACAAATATGACAAAATAACTTGCACTCAAGGAAACTTATAACCTAGTAGAAGGAAAACATAAGTACAGATTTGAAGCAAGACATGCCTTTAGAGAAGAATACATTTTAATGAGGTTTCAAAGAGCTGGAAGAAAAGGTCAAAGTTCAAAGGGCCTCCGACAAGGCTTGGAAGTGGGGTTCTGGTGCAGCGTATTAGTGTAGGGCCAATTTTCAAAGGCCAGCTGTTCCCAGTCACACAAAGAGTGAAGATGAGGGTAGATGCAATCAATGGGAAAATTAGGCCATCCTGCCTTATTTTCCTGGCGATGTAGTTTCAAGATCAATAGTTTAACAATCTCATTCCAGGAAGCAAAACGAAAATGAATCAGATGCATTCTTCTTAGTTCACTTCTTACTAATAAAATCCAATTTAGAGGATTTTATGCGTTGTCTATATGGCCACTAATATTTGACAAAAATGCTTCACCTCATTAATAATCAAAGAAATGAAAATTAGAACTGCTGTACAACAACTCTTTTTGGCCTATCAAACTGACAAAGATTTTAAATGACTGCCAAGTGTTGGGAAGTATAGGAGGAGCAAGTCTATTCCTTCTGCCTGTGGGGTGCTCCTCGGTTAGCCACAGCTGTAGCAGGACAAGCTGTAGCCTACAGCTCTTCTGGGAATATATTTTAAGGAAATAGTGTGGATATGTTCAAATGCTCACAAAAATATTCCTCGGTGCTTTGTTTGTTATTGGGAAGAATCAGGAAAGAAACAAGTGCCCAAACAAAAGGGTAATATTTATAAAAGTTATGCTAGCAAGGGAATGGGGGTGACCCACACACCTAGTAACCATAGTCTGGAAAAAATTTTCCTGCTTGTTTTAGATACGTCAGCCCCTTCTACCCAAGATCAAACTCCTTCCCTTCATTTGTTCCGCAGCAGATGCTGCCTGCCTGCCGTTGCTCGTGCCTTCCCTGCTGTGTGGATGCCTTTCCTCCATCTCTGAGGTCTCACGCCTTCAGGACCCGGTTTTGTAAGCCACCTTACACAATGTTACAAAGCTCTTCTCTTACATCACCCAGAGAGGGCTTATTCCCTCCCTGTACCCTCAAAGCAATTTCGTTCTCTTCTACAGCCCTTCTCACCTCTGTCCTGGATGATCTGCATATATATCTTATTTTCCCTAGTAGATTTTGAACAACTTGAGGACAAGGGCTAATCTTGCTCAGATTTATAACCACCATAGTTACAAAGCATGTCGTATGGATATGGTTGTTGAATGAACAAATGAGAGAGGGAATGAATGCGGAAGTGCACTTGGAGCTGAATTCTGATGTTCTGCACAGACCTGGGATGAACTTGACAAGGGCTCAGGATGCTCTTTGGTGCCTCCTCTTTTCTGGCAGGGATGTGAAAACCTCCCATCTGAGCCAGGGGGAAGGGAACAGTGAAGACCAGGACTGAGGAGTAGGTCTGAGAGGGGAGGCCAGGGTGATGAACCCAACAGCAGTCGCCCCCTCCCCCCCAACCCTTACTCCCCCATTTAGTGGAAGAGGAGTAGATTGGAATTTTAACCCGGGGGGGGGGGGGGGGCTGATGAAAACCTTGGCGAAGGAAAGGAAGCACTCTGATCAGTTATCAGTTCTTTCGCCATCTGCTTTAATCAGTAGGTCTTACAGACAGCACATTTGTCAAAGAAATGATAAGGATGACCCAGATAATTGAGGGGCAAAGAAAAAAAAAATGTTTTCGTTGGGAGAAAAGAGGAATTTGAGAGTTTTATTGATGCACCTTGATTTATACATTCCCCGATTCAACAGCATAAATGCCAGTCAGGTTGATGGTGGCTATGCCTTGATGTTATTGGCGAGGAAGTCATTAAGCTGAGCAGCTGAACTTCTGTTCAAAATAGTCAAGCTTAAGGCTTGCTAAGGCATTTTCTGTCCCCACCTGGTACAACCCATACCTACACGTCCTATCATACCTAGTAATACACCTGCTGGCCTTTGTGGGCTCTCAGGAAATACCTTTATTTCCTGAACAATGCAACAAGCTACAACACAAACACCACCTAAGCCAGCCAACACCGAACTAGGAACTGCAGTCCCCTTTCCGACAGGGTGATTCGAATTTGTAGGTTGTGCTATGGCCAAATTCACAAAAGAAATTCTTATATTTTAAAAAAGAAATTTGCATACATGGAAATTCCATATGGCATCCATTCTACGATATATGTACATATGAATCTATGTTTGTATGTATTTATCATTTGGCCTCATCACTGGAGTGGATTATTTTTTATCAGTAAACAACAGCAAAAACTGCTTTTCACCAAACAAAGGTCCGCTCCCTCTGCCAAGGAGCCGTGATTTACAGGCCCAGCCTGTGAGCAAGTGGGAAACACTGTTTCCAGACTCGGGTGATGAATCGCCTCCGAGGGCCTGAGCTTACCGCGTTCCCACAGACCACATCCACAGAGCGGTGCTCTCGCCTGGAAGGAAGGATTGGCCCCGGTTTGGAAGGAAGTAGAATAAATAGAACTGGAAGTGGCAAGGTCACCTCTAATATCTATGAACTGCCCCGTAACAAGCTTCACAATTGCTTTGTTTCCCTCTCCCCCAGTGCTATAAACAGGCAGAGGCAGAGCCGGCTCGCAGAGCAGAGCGGAGGAAGCGCCCAGAGCTGCGAGGAAGGGGAGGCTGCAGGCTCCGGCCCATCCCACACGCCAGGGTTACAATTGTGTTATGATGTGGGGGCCAGAAGGGAAAACTGCTTGTTTTCAAAGGAAGGAGTTATATTGTCCTAAATTCCTGTGTATAAAATATAGGACAAACAAGTTACAGTGGGAATATTGAACCGGAGTATGTGCAATATAGAGCCTTTCACTTGGCGTTTCTCTACTAGCTTTAAGTATCACATGGTGGTTGCATAAATGCAAAAATGTTATTTTTAAAAACCCTTCTCCCCGAGACCCCGTTCGGTTGGTATTCCAAAGGCAGTGCGAGCTCCGCGCTGGATTCTGCCTCACAGAAGAGTTGTCTTCTTCCCCCAGCTCCCCCAGGCGCCGGCAGGCGGGCTGCCCTCTCCCTTGCTCCGATGTTCCCAGCACTCTGTGCCTGTCTCCCTACTGAAGGGAGGAGAGTACGTAGGAGGTGTGCAAAAGGCATGAACGAGGTTGGGATGCCAGAGGGTTGGGCACCAGGCAGGACTGGAATTCCAGTGGCCTGCCTTTCGGTCATTTTCACATAGTCCAATATATTCCCACCTTGGAAGACTGTTTGGGTGAGCAGTACTGTCATTAGCAAAGCAGAAACAGAACAATTCAGCGTGGGCTTCGAGTCTAAAGGGGATGACCTCCTGGGGCTTAATTGCAGAAAGTGGAAGGGAACACGAACCAAGCAGAGTTGAGTTGGTACTTTGTAAATTGTCATTCCTCCTCTGCGTGGATTCTCCACATTCGCAAAACTGCCTAGGAGAACCTCCTCCCTCATATTTTGAAAATGCTACAGAGCTGCGAAGGGTTGTAATTTCAAAGGAGTGATTAAAAGGATGTAAGAAAGAGACAATGAAAGCCTCTCAGGGGTAGAAAGAGAAAACTAAAGGGCAATCCCTGTTTCATTTGAATTTTGGCTATTTGTTTACAATTCCAAGATAATACGAGTTCTTGGCATGGCGGCTAATGGGTCAGAGCTGAGCATTTGTGGAACTGGAGCTGTTATGCGGCCAAATATTTGATCTGTGGATAACATAATATCAAGAGGTTCTGGTCTCTGGTACGTGGCTTAAATTAAGTGTCAGGGGAGCAGCCACTGAGGCATCAGTCTAGCAATTCTAGCAGATGCACTCTGCTGACAGGCTATGCTAGAGTGGACCTGACCAGGCCGATCATCCTCTAAAGTGCCTCCTGCACTGTGATGGCCCGAGACAGGCCCCCTGTCTGTGTGAACGGGGGGGGGGGGGGGGGGGGGGGGAGTGGGGTATGATGAGCTCTTCTCTTTGTCCCCTGCCCACCTGGAGCATCATGGCTAATTTGCTTGTCTAGCACTGCGAAGCCTTACAATACATTTAGCACGTACATGCACGCATGCTCATAGTCACTTCATACTTTCACCTTTTCTGAAAGATGAAAGCAGTGAATCCAGATTGAAAACTGCCCATGCCCACTTCTCAGACACTCCCTTCTCTCAGAGGACAGCGGGACCTGATCCAAGGGTGTCAGCTGGGCAGTGTGCTGTGATTCCTTTCCAGATGACAAAATTGCAACACGTTTATGATGAAACCCGGTGCTATTTTTTTTTCTTTTCCCTTGTAGTTCGTAGCAGGAATCCAACACTATTTACTCTTTGGACAGAAAGTCCCCAGTGTCTGGACTATGTGATTGCATGAGCCCCGCTCCCTGCTCATTAAGACTGCCCCCTTCGAAAAGGAATTAATGAGTTTTCAGTGGCCATTTGTGGCATTTGAGATCCATAGGCATCAGGGCTTGATGCATGGTCCTCATCTCGGTGGGCTCTGCGCAACGATTCTCATCTGTCTTAGTTAGCAAGTGAATTAATCTTGACTTTGGCCTGTGGGGTATGGTTCTTTGTCCTCTCTCATATCTTCAACTCATTCCTTTCTACCAGAAGCACTTCTTGTTTCAGGCCCAGGCTCCCCCCATTTCAATCATGTCTTTAAATTATATTACTTTGATTTTAAACAAAATCTATATTTCTAGTATTATACTTCTAGAAAGTTCTCATTCTGAGTTATAATTTAATTATATGGGTCATTAAAGCTTTGAAAGATGCTAAAGGGCAGAAGAGGATTAACAAAGTGAAAGTTATTATTACAAATTACAAATCACTTAGCATTTCAACATCACTCATCGGATGTGGGCATTTTGTTGAAAGAGACCTTGTTTTGAACAGTGACAGTGCAGAAGACCTATGCAAGAAACCTGATTTCTATTGTTAAAGCACACACGGGTAATTATCAATTACATTTTATGTTCATAATGTGATAGATTTAGAAATGCTATTCACAGAACCCTTGATGCATCAGTCAATGCCTCACCACTCCGTCTAACCACTCAGCGATGGGTATTTCATCCACACTTTCTTTGGATGTAAATGAAATGTGTTACACAATGAAAGTAAAATTGGTGGATATTCTTACTTAGGCCCTCTGTGAGCTGTAGAGTTAAACCGTGGTGACAGCACAGTTGGTTAGGAAGGTAATGAAAACTTCAGGTAGCTTGGGATTATTCTTATTAGCAAGTATTAGTTTAAAAAGTTAAATTTAGGAAGATGTTACGCAAGTATTAAAAGTATTTGAATCATGCCGTGCTGCATAAGATTAATCATGAAACATTGTAAGGCACAAAAATGGAAACATTTCATTGAGTTTCCCTTTTTGTGCCTTAGGCAGTGACACCCTGAAGGTAATGCTTGTCTGAAGTCAGAAAGAGAAAAATATTTCAGGTACACAGAAAACAGACGTAGTTGGAAAGTCACAGATAAGTGGTTAGTAATCAGTGGTTCTCAACCTTCTGGCCCTTTAAATACAGTTCCTCATGTTGTGACCCAACCATAAAATTATTTTCGTTGCTACTTCATAACTGTAATGTTGCTACTGTTATGAATCGTAATGTAAATATCTGATATGCAGGATGGTCTTAGGCGACCCCTGTGAAAGGGTTGACCGCCAAAGGGGTCGCGACCCACAGGTTGAGAACCGCTGGGTTAGTTGCTTGTGTCAAGTTTAAAGCTGCCAGGTTCTGACGACAGGCCATGCAGCGTAAACGAGAGAAACAGAATGGTTTCTAATAAGAACATTTACTGCCATAGCCCCCCCCCGCCACACCCACTCCCACTCAGCATGTCCTGACTTGCGTTGCTCCCTTCATCCAGGCCACTGTAGGGAAGGGTACTGGCCAGTAAGGAGAGTACACTCACCACTGTCTGGCCTTCACACTGGCCGTCAGTCCCATTTGGTCTGGCTAGAAATTGAATGGCTATATTTTGAAAACAACCTGTGATTATGGAGATTGTTAATACTGAGCTGCAAGCCATTGGTTGTGTTTGCCAAGGAATAACCAAGTTCTGTGATAACATAATATAGATAGATGTAATGGCACATAGAAAAATATCATCTCCTTGTCCTGTTGATTTTGTACCACCCAGGCATGTAAGCAGGGAGAAACAAGGTAACTCAACACCAAGGAAACAATCAGTGTTTAGAGCGCCAGCCCATGCACCAGAGGGTCATGAGTTCGATTCCCGGTCAAGGGCACGTACATTGGTTGCAGGTTTGATCTCCAGCCCTGGTCAGGGCCAGTGTGGAAGACAACCGATCAAGGTCTCTCTCTCTCTCTCTCTCTCTCTCTCTCTCTCTCTCCACACACACACACACACACACACACACACACCCCTCAACTTCCCTCCCTTTTCTCTAAATAAAAAAATTAAAAAATGGGCAAATGACCTGAATAGACACTTTTCCAAAGAGGACAGACAGATGGCCAATAGACATATGAAAAGATGCTCAATGTCACTAATCATCAGAAAAATGCAATTTAAAAACACAATGAGATATCACCTCACACCTGTCAGAATGGCTATGATCAATAAATCAATACATAACTAGTGCTGGTGAGGATGTGGAGAAAAGAGAACCCTCATGCAGTTGGTAGGAATGCAGACTGGTGCAGCCACGGTGGGAAACAGTACGCAGTTTCCTCAAAAAATTAAAAATTATGACCCAACGATTTCACTTCTGGGAATATATATGAAGAAATCTGAAACACTAATTTGGAATAACATATGCACCTCTGTGTTCATTGCAGCACTATCTACAATAGCCAAGATTTGGAACAAGCCCACGTGCCCATCTGTAGATGAGTGAATAAAAAAGCTGTGGTACATTTATACAATGGAATACTACTTGACCATAAAAAAAGAAATCTTACCTTTTGAGATAGCATGGGTGGACCTAGAGGGTATTAAGCCACATGAAATAAGCCAGTTATGGAAAGACAAATACTATATAATTTCACTTACATGTGGAATCTAATGAACAACAAAATTAACAAACACAATAGAAACAGACTCATAGATACATAAATCAGGCTGACAGCTGTCAGAGGGGAGGGGGCTGGGGGACTGGGTGAAAAAGGTGATGGGATTAAGCAAAGGAAAACACACAAACAGATGCAGACAACACTATGGTGACTGCCAGAGGGAAGGGCGTGGGGGAGATGGGAGAGGGCAAAGGGGGTACATGGGGGCAGAAAGAGCCTTGACTTGGGGTGGTGAGCGCATGATGTAGTGTGCAGATGATGTCATAGGGTTGTACACTTGAAACCTGTATGGTTTTATTAGCCAATGTTCTCCCAATAAATTCATTAAAAAAAAAAAAGAAACAAGATAATTTGTGGTGGTGGGGAAAGCAGGCAAATGGGGAGAACTAGAGAAAGAAAAGAATTTGGGAGGGGCCGATGAACAAGAGGGAAGAGGGAATACAACCAAACCCCAAAGAATAAGTGACATCACTATAAGAAGAGATTAAAAGATAATAATAATAAAACACTGAGGTACTGTCTAAAGAAATAAGAAAAGAGAAATTGAAGAAAACATACTGTGAGGTACGGTTATCTGAAAAGGGAAGCAGATGGTAGAAAGAGGCAAAGTGTCCAGACTATACCAAGTAAATTTTAATGGAGAAGCTGGTTTATTTTTACTTCTTTTGACTTACCCCTTGGAAAAATCCCTGTTTTATTGATCCAGTGACCATGGAACTAACTATAGATAGCTTGCCTCAGAGAAGACTTGAATTAATAACATCTTCCCTTTTGGAACTTAACTGGTCTAATTCAGTCATTTAAAAATTGCGCCAGAACATATAATTTCCCCTAAATCCCGAATTCTGTTACATTACTTCGAGGAACTGAGAGTTGTATTTTTAGTAATTCTGCACAGCAGAGTAATCTGTGGAGCCCTGGAAGGGAAATGTGAGTTCTGACGGTATCTCAGCCAGAAACCCATGAAGCGGAACCTGAGGTCACACTCAGAACCTATCGGGAATTAAAGGAAGTGATTCCACTTGAAAGACCCTAATGTATGTAAAGACCAAAGAGAAGTCCTTCCCCAGAGGGGGAGGAAGGGAGAGTACAGGTGGGGGGTGGGTTGGGAGGAAAACAGTCATATGCATTGTGTCTAGGTAAGTGATTATCCTGTTGCGTCCTATATTCTGAATGTGAATGTCTTTGGTATCCTGTTCAAACTTCCTCCGAATCCATTCAACCATCGAAGCCACTGCTCAGTTCCTGCACCCAGCTCTCTGTGTAGGTTCAATGTATTTTGAATGGATTGGGAGCACTGCTGCTACCAAGGCTAAAACGAGCAAGCTGAGGAAAGGTGAGCCTGACTCCAGCCCGACTCCAACCCCAGGGAGCCCTGGGCTGCGGGCTGCACCTCACAGGGACCTCCCCAGAGAAACCTTCACAGGCAGGGTTTGCTTTCAGTTATTTGTCTGCAGAGCACAGGTTGAGCTTGGAACTAGTTATCCTCCATCTGCTTCCTTAGATCCTGTGGCTCCCTCTCTGATAGTTTCTCATGGCTTATTAGTGGGCAGGTGGTGCCTTATGAAGACGATGGCTTCTGTTCACATACAGGTCCACCCTGTACTAAATGTGTGGCCTTGGGCAAGTTACTTAACCTCTCTGAGCCTCAGTTTCTACACCTGGGGAATGAAGATAATCATAATATCTACCTTCTAGGATAAGTTGGAATCAGTATGTTAACAGTGTCACGTGCTTGGAATACTGACTACAATGTTAGCTATTAATGTTATTATAAATTTCTTTTTACTAAAATATAAGATTCTAAAAGGCAGGGTAAATTCCATCTCCATTCTCTAGCATAATAGAATATTCACTGTTTATTGAATGTTACCAGGTAGTTTAGGTAGGTTTGGTTTTAGAGATATGATCCACATTTGCTACAAGTGTGTCTTGGGATCTTGCTAAGTGTTGGATGAACCAGAGGGGAATATCTCTGCCCTTGGAGAGTTTAGTAGTGGAAACTATTATAAAAGAATAAACACAAAAATAAACTTATAATTTTAATTTGTTTTAAGTGCTTTGGAGGGAAAGGCTAGAGTGCTACAAAAGAGAATCTCCTGACTTCAAGTCCCTGATCTGCAGTACAATGGGGAAAAGATAATAAAAGATGAAAGAGAATTTGTATATGTGCTTCTCATACTATGTTAATAAACATGGGTGATCACGGTGGAAACATCTGTATAGCTGATCTTTTGCAAGTTCTTCTTATGCCTTGGTTTAATCAACACATAATGCTCTCTGATGTCCGTGGCTGATTAGCTCATTTGGTTAGCGAATGAGGTCAAGGTCACAGGCCAGCAAGGGTCAGTGAACTTTTCTCCTTTCTGTGGCCAGATTGCACCGTTAACCTCAGTCATCTTCCAAAAGTGTGTGTTTGGTCACAGGAAGGCTGTGTCAAGAGAATGCAGATAGAGCCACCCACAAATCACCCCAAATGAAAACTTCGCTGATAGTAGGTGTCTGCTAGCATTTTCTTAAACTAATGATAGCATTGCTGTATTTTATTATTCTCTGTCACTAGGGAGGATGTAGTCCCATTTTTGACAGAGGTAGCCAATAATTTCTGCAACTTTATTTTCTCAAAAAACTGCCATTTTGCAATAAGTAAAACACTTAAAAATATATTTTTTTTATTGATTTCAGAGAGGAAGGGAGAGAGAAAGAGAGTAACATCAATGATGAGAGAGAATCACCAACCGGCTGCCTCCTGCACGCCCCCGACTGGGGATTGAGCCTGCAACCTGGGCATGTGCCCTTGACCCAATCGAACCCAGGACCCCTCAGTCCCGCAGGCCAACACTCTATCCACTGAGCCAAACTAGCTAGAGTAGTAAAATACTTTTATTTTATTTTTTTAAAATTGAATCTTTATTGTTCAGATTATTACAGTTGTTCCTCTTTTTTCCCCCCATAGCTCCCCTCCACCTGGTTCCCACCCCACCCTCTGCCCTCACTCCCCACCCACTGTTCTCATCCATAGGTGTACAATTTTTGTCCAGTCTCTTCCCACATCCACCACACCCCTTTCCCCCCCAAGAATAGTCAGTCTACTCCCTTACTATGCCTCTGATTCCATTATAATCACCAGTTTATTCTGTTCATCAGATTATTTATTCACTTGATTTTTAGATTCACTTGTTGATAGATGTGTATTTGTTGTTCATAATTTGTATCTTTACCTTTTTCTTCTTCCTCCTCTTCTTAAAGAATACCTTTCAGCATTTCATATAATACTGGTTTGGTGGTGATGAACTCCTTTAGCTTTTCCTTATCTGTGAAGCTCTTTATCTGACCTTCACTTCTGAATGATAGCTTTGCTGGATAAAGTAATCTTGGTTGTAGGTTCTTGGCATTCATCACTTTGAATATTTCTTGCCACTCCCTTCTGGCCTGCAAAGTTTCTGTTGAGAAATCAGCTGACAGTCGTATGGGTACTCCCTTGTAGGTAACTGATTGTTTTTCTCTTGCTGCTTTTAAGATTCTCTCTTTGTCTTTTGCTCTTGGTATTTTAATTATGATGTGTCTTGGTGTGGTCCTCTTTGGATTCCTTTTGTTTGGGGTTCTATGTGCTCCCTAGACTTGTAAATCTATTTCTTTCACCAGGTAGGGGAAGTTTTCTGTCATTATTTCTTCAAATAGGTTTTCAATATCTTGCTCTCTCTCTTCTTCTGGCACCCCCATAATTCGGATGTTGGTACGTTTGAAGTTGTCCCAGAGGCTCCTTACACTATCTTCATATTTTTGGATTCTTTTTTCTTTTTGTTTTTCCGGTTGGGTGTTTTTTGCTTCTTTGTATTTCAAATCTTTGACTTGATTCTTGCGATCCTTTAGTCTGCTCTTGGAACTTTGCATAATATCCTTTATTTCAGTCAGTGTATGCTTAATTTCTAGTTGGTTCTTTTTCATAACCTCGAGAGTCTTACTAGATTTCTTGAGGGTCTCACTACATTTATCGGAGGTCTCACCAGTCTTTTTGAGGGTCTTACTAAATTTATCAGCAGTTTCTAGAAACTTCTTGAAAAACCTTAAAAGTGTGGTTTTGAACTCTATATACAGTAGTTTGCTTTCCCCCATTTCTGTCATTTGTGTCCTGTTTCTTTGTCTCCGCATTTTTTATGCTTCTCTGTGTTGATAGTGTGGCTTTGTGTGCTAGATGTCCTATAGGGCCCAGTGGCTCAGCCTCCCCAATTACCTGAGAAGGACAATCTTGGTGCACCTCCTTGTGGGCTTTGTGCACAGTCTTATTGTAGTTAAGCCTTGATTGTTGTAGGTATCACTGGGAGGAATTGACCTTCAGGCCAATTGGCTGTGAGAATCAGCTGTGTCTGCAGTGGGAGAACTTCTGTGCTGGAGACACCCCTCCAGGGCAAGACTTGCTTCAGTGGGGCTTTGGTGCTCACTGAGTCTGCCCCCCTGAGTGTGTCCTTTATGGATCCGAGGAGCTGCAATCTGGATGGTCCCACTCTGACCACTGGGCACACTGGCTCTTGGATCTCTAAGGAGGTGCTAATCTACCCTCTGTTTGAGGCTACTCAGCAGGAGCCAGCTGTGAAGGGCCTTGGGCCAGCTGCAGTTTGTTAGGTAATTTTCAGATTGCAGAGGGCCAGGCCTTTCATATGCAAAAGCCTCCGTGCCTGGCTTGGGCGGGGCGGCATCCCAGAGGATCAACAGGGCAGAGCAAGGAGCTATGGCTGCCCTCAGAAGCCCCGCTTCTCAGTGTCCTGGCAATCGCTGCAAGCACCTCCAAGAGAAAGCTGCCCTCGAGTTCTGACCGATGCCAGACAGTCCAGTTTCTCCCGTATGAGTCTGGATCCCCAGAGACTCACCCGGAACTGGAGCTCAGAGCTTGAGACTCCCTCCCGATTGAAAAAGACAACCGTGTCCTCAGCCGCCAGCCCTCTCTGGATGCGCCTCCGTACCTCTGTACTTTACTTCCACACCGCACCTCCTCTGAATCTCGGTATGCTTTTCTCTTTCCTTCTAGTTGTAGAATTTCCACTCAGCCAGCCCTCCTGTGGTTCTGGATGATGTCTGTTCCGTCTTTTAGTTGTATTCTTGAAATGGTTGTGCTAAGCAGCAATCTCCGGTGTTTACCTGTGCCACCATCTTGTTTTTTTCAGTAAAATACTTTTAAAATATCATTTCCATTGGTAATGTGTGTAGAAAGCACCTGGGTTCTTGTTGAAATGCAGATATTGGTGCAGTAGGTCTGGGCTGGGGCTTGAGATTCTGCATTTCTACCAAACTCCCAGGTGATCCTGTTGCTGCTGATCCTTGGACTCCACTGTGAAGAGCATGGGACTAAATGGGAGGGAATCAAAGCCCAGTCTACGAAGCAAAGCACAGTGAGCTTGACCACCAGCACAGCTTTCTGGGACTATTTACTATTTAAGTGCTTCATTGTTTATAGTCAAGCTCTCCCCAAACAATGTTTCCTTTTAGCTTTTGAAAAAATAGTGTTATATTTTCCTGGGAGGGTAAGTATAAGAAAGAATTCAATCTACTTTTGTTTTAGACAATATATCCACATATACATGCAAAGCTCAAAGGGCTGGAGCTGGAGCTAATTTCATGTTATGCAGCATAAAATGCCTTTGAAACACACACAAAGCAGTTTATTTTATGGAAGAGAGTTTAGTTTCATCTTCAACGGACGCCACCATATGTGACAAGTGTAATACAATCTTTTGTGTCTTCTGTGTTTATTTTTGGTAATAAAAGGAGGCAGCTCCTTTCTCCACTGCCCAGAAGAGGCCTGTTCCCCGACTGACATGTCTACGTCACTCCTATTGATACTAAGATGGCTGTGAGTATGAAGTTGCCAAAGAAACTGCTCCTCTGAGGAAATTCCCAGGAGTGTGAAATCATGGGAATCAAAATGATGGGAAGGTCCCTGCACACTAGGGAAAACTGCCAGGATTCTTAGCGGGAAAGAGCCTAGAAATACCACCAGTGTCTCCTTTACTGTTTAGTGAGATGCACTTCTATTAGCTTTGGAGACAATGGCTAAGCTCCGCTCGGTGCAAATAAAATGCTTCATTTATTTTTCTTCAAATGCCTTGGGTGGATATACATTTGTAAAATTTAGATTTTTTTTTCTTTCTCAGAATTGTTCCTCTCCACGGAAATCTTTAGTAAACGGTGAAAGATTTACGTGATCTGAAGAGAAACCAGCGTATTAAAATTTGGATTTTTGTACTTTAGATTACTTGGCCCAATCTCAGCATGTAACGGGCAAGGACACTAAGTCCAGAGGGATGAAATGACTTTTTTAAGGTGTTACATGCAAGCTGGAGGCAGAGCCCAGGTCTCCTGGTCCTTGCCATTGCACCTCCTTGCCTTGAGCGCCTTCAGACAGTCACAAGGGCAGACTCTAAATCACACTGATTTGAAGAAAAGGATTTGCCCATATCTTCGTTCTTCAATTTATTCAAGCAGTCGGTCAATCAATACATATTCAATTAGCTTCTACTATGTGCCTAGCACTGTTTTACATAATGTGAAATAATTTTATATTTATCTATTGGTTCAGATTTGTTGTCAGTAAACTACCCTGGGTGTGTTAGGCACTTAGGGTTGCCGAGCTAACTCTTGGAGACCCTTTGGGAGGTATTTATTATAATAAACTTCTGCAAATTTAAAAACCCCATCACTTTTTACTCCTTCATCTTATTTCCCCAAGTAAATCAGTAGCTAAGACTCTTTCCTAAGTGCCTCTTACATCACTTCTTTCCTTTCTTCATCTGCTTGCTGAAGGCCCTGTTACACAACTGTCATGTCACCTCTGGTCTGTGGTTGAGGCTTGGGGCCCCTCCTTCCAGAGACTCCCCACGCCCCCGACAGCCTTGTTCCATATTTGCTAGATAACTGAAGTGAGTTTACTACCATCACCCTAGTTTCCTTCCTATAATCTCTGACTAAAGTTCTTCAAAATTCTCGGTGCTCTTGATTATAGCATTCTCTCCCTTCTATTGGCCTGCACATATTCACTAAGTCCAGGTTTCCAAAGTGTGGTCATTTGAATATATGACTTATCTTTCCTGGAACCATACCTGAAATACTTCAGGCAATTAATAAGCACCTCCCTCTTCTTTTTCTTGCATGAATTTTCATGCATCAGGCCTTTAGTGTTCATATATATATATATATATATATATATATATATATATATCTAGAGGAAGAAGTCCGGAATTATTTGTTAAGTTTCCATACATGTAAAATAGGGACAATAATAGTACCAATAATTTCCTAGGGTTACTGTGAAAGTTTAGCTATTATTACTGAGAAAAGTTTCAAGCTATGAATGGTTAATTTTATCACCTTTGTCACTTGGAATTATTTCATGTATGCTAGTTTCATTTTTTAAAACTAAGTAATACCTTGGGGAAAGACAATGTTATACCTTTTGGAACTCCCTTTGTCCCCCACTCAATTGCCTGGCAGGGAGCTGTGATCTTAGAGGGCGTCAGCAGAAGTGTTCGGCTGGTTCACACTCATTTAGGCTACAGGCAGGGTTCATGCTCATTGGGCATCTGCTTGTGCCACATAAGTTGACAAATATTTGATTGATTTATGATAGCTGGAGTTTAACATCAATTTAATTCAACATCTGGGCTTGGAATGCTGCGAACTTGAAGATGGAGGAGGAGCTATATTTGTTCAAGTAGTCCAATGTTGGGCCAGACAGGGTACCAAATCAGGCTCTTCAGAAAAAGGCATTAAAATAGATTCAAGGCATACAGGCTTTTTTTCTCATTTCCTTCCACCCACATAATATGAGTTCTGTATTAAAAATAAGTTATCACAGTATAGTTTGAATTCCTCTCATGGCCTACCTATTTATTTCATTATGCCTGGGTTTTAACAGAATGTTATGGGGAAGGGAGCCGGAATAATGAAGCACAAAGAGATGGCAGAAGCCGGCACCTGGTACACCTGGATTTCCACACGTGCCTGCGCCTCCACCCCTGTCCACGGTTGGCCTTGTGTGTGAAGCCTACACTTGGGAACCTAGCTGAACAGCAGGCATTGCACATTGATGGTAGCTAAAAAATAAAAATAAAAATAAATAGGTAGTGTAGTGTTAGCTTCATGCACATCTCGCTCAGCAAGTAAGAATGGGTATTAAATGCTGACGTAATGCTCTTTGTGGAGGTTACACTGTTGAAGAAAAATAGACCCCTATCTTGGGATGTTTTTCCTGTGCAGGGAGATCACTTCCTGCTTTTATATGCAATTGCTCCTAAGCGTGGTTTAACATTTCTCTTCCCAATTCACCACTGAATTTCCCCGGACCCGGACACGGCGTTGAACACTGGGTCAGGGAAGGAGAGGGTGGTGAATTAACTCACCCTCAGACTGGAGGACAGGGAGCGTTGGGAAATACCAAGGACTCTGCGCTGACTTCAGCCTCTGAAGTTTGGGATTTGGGCGGACACCATAGAAAAGCTCCCTTCATCTCCTGAATTGTTTTGAGTTCCATGGCAACAGCAGCCTTAGACACTGAGCGAGAGGGATGAGGGAGCTGGGAATGGTTGAGAAAGAGATAAGCAAAGATGACCAAATAGGCCTGGGATTTTATATGCGACGCTTGACTTGAGAGAAAAGGAAGCGAGTGGGGAGGAATGTCCAAGACCGCAGCTGGAGTGATCTCATAGCAGCCAAAAGGCAAACGAGGGCCTGGCCGCCAGCTGAAAGCTACAAAGGCGGTAGGTGGGTGGATACCGTGCAGGGAGGGAGGGAGACTCGCCCACGCTTGAGAAGCGCTTAGGCTTGCGTGTGACAGACCCAGAGTTTCTGGCTCCGGGAAGGAACGCATCTCAACCCACAAAGGCTCTGGCCCAAAGAATGGCCTGGCGCGTAATTCAATGCAGGCCCCATGGCCACACTGGAGTTGTAGCCTTTTGTGTTAGCTACAACAATGGAGGGGGAGAAATCAGGCCACAGGCTCGCAGCGCAGACGGGCTGGTGCGGATGTGTCTCGGCCCTGGCGGCAGCGTGTGCTGCTTTGCCGCCCGTTGCCCGGCAACCGGACGCCGCCCGCCTGTGCCTGCGGAGCCCCTTGAAAGGCGCGGCAGCCGGGTGAAAAGGAGAGCCGCGCCGTTCACAGGCCAGGCTGGGGAAGAAGGAAACAAAGGACAGGGAGCTGGGGCAGGGGCTGCCTGGGACCGGGGGCCACCGAACGCGGGAGGGCTTTGGGAACCAGCCTTTTTTTCTGAAGAGCCTGATTTGGTACCCTGTCTGGCCCAACATTGGACCACTTGAACAAATATAGCTCTTCATCTTCAAGTTCGCAGCGTTCCAAGCCCAGATGTTGAATTAAATTGTCTGGCTATTGTGTAAAAAGTGTAAACAACCCCAAACAAACAGCAAAAACAAACCCTGTTCAAGTGGCCAGCTGAAATTCATTTGTTAGGCAGGAATATTTTCCAAAGTAGGACCGCGCACCCGATGAGTAAACAGAGGCGGATGTACATACGTGTTTGCTAAAGGCAGTGTGGTATCCTGCATTGCACGGTGAACCATTAATGGTAAAACCGGTGTTATTAAGTGTGTAATTTAGTTAATAGCAATGCAACAATGTTTACCTCTTAGCTTAGACCAGGAGTCTGCAATCTTTTTCTGTAAAAGACCAGAAAGTAAAGACTTGGGAGGATGTGGCTCTATGGTCTATTGTTACAACCACTCAACTCTGCCACTATAGGAGTAAAGGTCAACAGACAATATATAAAGGAATGGGCATGGCTGTGTTCCAATAAAACTTTATTTATGAAAGCTGAATTTGGAAGTTCATACACTTTTCCTGTGTCATGGAATATTATTCTTATTTTGACTTTTTCAACCATTTAAAAATATAAAAACCTTTTTTTTTTTTTTTTTTGCTTGCAGGTCCTACTAAAACAGGTGGCAGGCCAGATTTGGTTTGCAAGCTGCTGCAGTTTGTCATTCCCTGGTGCAGGCGTGGACCAGAGCTATATAATGAGAAATTGCTGAAGGGTATACAAGAACTCTCTTACTTTCTTTGGAACTTTTCTGTAAACCTAAGATTATTCCACAATAAAAATGTATTTAAAATATTTAAATAGAAAGCTTTTAAGATGAAATGTTTGGAAAGGGATTTGTTGTGAGGAGGGGGGTACTTCCGAGTTGTGTGTGTATGTGTGTGACATAAAGGAATGTTTTTCTTAGTATTTGTTGACATCTGGTACTAAGACCTCCCAAAATGAAACTCTTTGCTATACCACTATATTGGTAATCAAGCCACTAACATCAAACAGCCTGAAAACAGAATAGCATTCCAATAACCCACAATTCTTTGACCCTGAGGGTTGGGCGAAGAATATTTTCAGCTCCCACTGAGCCAGGACGGGAGACACAAGGACAAAGAATCAAACCCATTTTGCACTATTAGGAAACTAGAACATTCTTGGCCAGCTCAGTTTTAACCACATACCCACATATGTGCACACACTCCCTTTTTCTTTCTTAATCTGGCCAATCGCTGCACCAAATAGAGCACACATGAGACTTTGCTTTACAAACCAGGATCGGTATTCCTTCCCTGGTTTTCCTAGTTGTATGAACAGATTATTCTCTATATTTGTCTAAGAATGGGGTGGCATGGTATTACAAGACTCTCTCCTGGCCTTCCTTCAAATTGAGCTCTAACACATTCTGTCTCAGGCTGACACTGCTGATTAAGAATGGATGATCACAAAGCACAGGAGGGCCTTTAACATAAAGCCTTCTCCTGACTGCCATACTAGAAGGGTGTGGGATGCAGTATAAAGATGATATAAAAGTCTACCAGAAAAAAAAAAGTCTACAGGTAGCCGATTGGCATAACACCAGGCATGATGGGCAGAGAGAAGCTCAGTAAGGGGAGCTGATGCTAAAAGTGAAGAGACTTGCAGTTGTGTTTCTTAACAAGATGTGAAGCAACTGGAGGTTGGACCCAGGGATTTTCCATCAACCTACCTTCAAATTTTTTTCCTAGCCTCACCCTCTCAACTCTTCCATGTTAAGAATTTATTTGGTGCTAGTGACCTGGTGCACAAAATTCGTGCACATTAAAAGAGGGTTAATTAGAGGAAATATTTTAATATTGCTATTTGCCCTTTCTCTATAATAGAAGTATCAGAGATGAAAGAAAATTTGTAAAATGTATATGAAAATTTTCCTCCTGTCAGAGTCTGGGGCACGCCTCGGGACCCAGAGTCAAGTCCCCGCCTACCTACGTGCGTGATTTTGACCCATACCCGGCTGGCCCCACCCTCATTGGGCTAGATCCAGACCCGACTGGCCCCACCCCCATCAAGCCCCACTGGTTGGGGGTCTTGGCCTCAGGTCACCTGGCCCAGTGCCAGGGTGGGGGGCATGGCCTGAGGTCCCCTGGCCCGGGCTGGGGGTTGCACCTTGAGGTCCCCTGGCATGGGCCAGGGGGCATGGACTGAGGTCGCCAGTCAAGCTCTGCTGGGCAGGGGTGTGGCCTCAGGTCCCCTGTCAAGTCCTGCTGGTCAGGGGGCACAGCCTCAGGTCCCCTGGCCCGGTGCCAGGGAGGGAGGCATGGCCTGAGGTCCCCTGGCCCGGCACTGGGATGGAGGGTGTGGCCTGAGGTCAAACTCTGCCAGGCGAGGGGCACAGCCTGAGGTCCCCCGTCAAGCTCCGTCAGGTGGGGGACATGGCCTGAGGTACCCTGTCAAGCCCCACCAGGCAGGGGGCGCAGCCTCAGGTCCCCTGCCCCGGCCCAGCGTCACGCAGCCTCAGGTCCCTGCTGATTGCTCATTAAGGCTTGTTACAGAAACTTGGCCTCCACTGTGGGCGCAGCCATCTTGTGTTATGGAATCCCTGCCTCTGCTGTGGGCGCAGCCATCTTGACCATTATGGTGTGGTGGTCAATTTGCATATACCCTCTTTATTAGATAAGATTTGTTTTTCCAACCAGAGATGTTTCAGGATGCATTTATTCAACAATATTTTTCGAACATGGGCTTGCCCTGTGTCATGAATTGGTCCTGGATTGAGGCTGGGGATATGAAGATAATTAAAGACAGCTTCTAGCCTTCAGTGTCAAGGGGCTCGGGGTGCAGACAAGGCCAAGTTCTTCAGTGTCGTTGGACAACAGCATCAGGATAATTAAGGAAGGTTTTATTTACAAATGCAATCTCCTGGGTCTACCCCACATTTAGTAACTCAAATCTTTGTACAAGGCAAGAGTATTTTTAGCAAAGTTCTCAAGTGAATATTATGCTCACTAAACATTTGAGATCCACTGGAAATGTGACAAGATGTGAAAATGTTTTAAGTATAATGATGGTGATATAACTGGTTATTATAGAAGCGCAGAAAAGGGGTGAGGGTAGGGTCAAAAGGGAAGTTCCCTAAAAATGACACCTGAGCCTAAATCTTAAGAAAGGGAAAACAAGAGTGGGGGTGAGGGTGAGGAATAGTGTGTTAAAGGGAATGGGAGCAGGAAGCAGAATCCTGAAGTGTGAAAAACCACACTTCCTTATACAGCTGCAGTGTAAGTAGCAAGGAGGGATAAATGTCTAATGGTGGACCCACAGGCTAATGCCTGAAAGTATAGATGGGGGGAGAGAGAGAGAGAGAGAGAGAGAGAGAGAGAGAGATTGATTGTGGAAAACCTATTTCTAGCAAGGGGATCATTTTTTTATATCACTCTGCTTAATTATAAATTCGAGTCCATTCCCTCCAAAAAAGTATTGGCTTTTGGTAAAGACTTGGCCTTTTCCTTCACATTATATTCTCTGTAACACAGGCACACAGAATGAAAATATGTTCTATGTCAAAGGGTGATAGCTGATAAGGGCTTATCAGGTAGTTTGGGCCTCTCTGCTTTCAGACTCAAATATTCCTAGATTTAGAGGCATCTTCCTTTCCATTAGAATAGGGCTGTGAGCTCTGTGATGTGTAACCAAAGGAGAACATGGGTTATCCTTTGGGGCTTTTAGGAAGGCAGGCAGTGCCTCTATTTGTGGGGGAACAGTCATGAGGTAGCTATGGGAAAAAAGTATTTTCTTCCCGGGACTTCCAACCTTAATTTCTAGCTTGGCCTATCACTCACTGCACCTTCGTCACTATTTCTGTCTTCTTCCAACGTTTCTTTTTCTGGACTTTAGCAAGTGGCCTTGGCATTGTGAGACTTTGATTCTTCTGAAATGAGGTGATTGAATACTCGGGCTTATCTTGTTTCCCACGGTTTCATGTTTCCTTCCAGGTTGATCTGGTTTCTTTGACTACCCTATTTTAGGAATGGGGCATTTTGCTTGGTCAAGTGCAAGAATTAATGTAGCCAGGGAGCTAATCTAGACAAACACACACACACACACACACACACACACACACACACACCAAACCTCCTAACAGCTGCAGAGACCATTATCTGTGTTGTTTTTCTTCACCAGCTAGAGAAGAATATCAATTCATCAAAGCAGTTGAGGACACTTGAAAAGTTAGCACTGACCATTTGGCTCCTGGAAGAGAGAAACATTTGTTTTGTGCTAAAGTGACCCTGGGTGTCTTTCAGTAAGAAGCCATAGATGTAGGTGAAAGCAGTTATACAAAGGTAGAGGAGAAAGTTTTGAGGGGTAGAGAAAAGGGAGCAAATAAAAACAGTCCTATCCCATCTACTTCCACAGAGCAGTTATGAAAAAAAAAAAAAATAGTTCAGAGTATTTTAACCTAGGCACAATTTAGGCAAGATAATACTTTTCTGTGGAAGGGTTGTTCCTTTGTGATTTTTTGGTTTAAGTCTCATCGTTACTTTTTCATTGTTTGGATCTTATTCTATTAAAGTAAGATAGAATGTTTAGCAGCATCTCTGGCCTCTACCCACCTGATGCCAGTGGCAACACCCACTGCCACCCCCGCCCCAGTTGTGCTCATCAAAAATGTTTTGAGACATTGCCAGATGCGCCCTGGGAGATAAAATCAGCCCCTGTTGAGAAGCACTGCTCCGGTACCATCGCTTATCACTTTAATAAGTCAAGCAGTATCCACAGTGTTTATGGGAGTGAGGGGAGGGCAGGATGTTCCAGTGGCTGCATATTTGTGGTTGGCAGCTTTCATGGGCAGATCCAGTTTAAGTGGACATGGAGCACAGCTTCACCTCAAGAATGTGACAGTCACAGCTGCGAGTTGCAGGGCAGTTGAAAGAAGCAAATCCTTTTGGCTAGGATATCTGTGAGCATAATAGGTGGCATTCATGGGTTTTCAGAAGTAGCTTTAGTATTTTTCCTTCGGAGGCTTGGTGTTATCCTCAAGCATATAATTGCAATTCTTCATAGTTCATAGGAGTTGCAGGAGAAACATTTTCTCTCCCTTCCTGTAGTCTGCGGGTCTCCTTAGCAATATACTGGCATCCACTAAAAAGGAAAACTCACCTGCACTTCCAACTTGTGGTATTGGATTTTACCCAGAGTCAGGTTGCGTTAATCTTACGGTGAAAATGAAGCTATAGACTGGTACATCCTTCAGTAGGAAATTCCCATGGTTCCAGGCCCTTGGGCGGGTCCCTGTGCTGATTCTGGAGGAAATCCATGCAGCCTCCTCCAAACTGTGCTAAGCCTTTCCTTTGCTCTTATCAGGATCGCCCTGCCTTTTTATACAATAAGGTCCAAACAATGAAAAAGTAATGGTGAGATTTAGACCAAAAAGTCACAAAGGAAGGAAATTTTGAATTACTGCTTTCACTCAGGCTCTCATTCAACAGGTCCCAGTGTTATCAAAGGATCGGGGAATCGTATTACATCCCACAGCATGTAATTATCTACATGTGCTATTATAGGCTTAGAATCTTAAACTATCTCAATCCCTGAACTGTTAGGTAGAAAATTCCAGAGGACTAGCCAGGATGTCTTGGAGATTCCGGAAATAAATTATGGGTTCAACTGTAAGCTTAACTGAATGCAGTTAAGATTGGTAGTTACAATATCTTTGGTCTTTGATCAAATTTAATTTGGTCTAGACTTTAATGCCACGCTTAGACATCCCGACCTTCTTCCATTTTCTTGTTGTCATCATAATCGGACATGCATTGACATATTGACATTAATATGCAGGGATCCAGTTGTTTCATCTTCCCAGTACCGACGTTAGTTATGTCTCCTTAAAGCAGCAGTTTAAGTCTGTGAGGATTTTCTGGTTTTAAGTCAGTTGTGAGTTGGTGATTGTAGTTTCACTATTCTCAAGGGTGTAACTTAACACTATTGGGTTTACCTTGGTATGTGAGATAGTCATAATAACATTAAACTTCAAAATCTCTAGGACAAAACCTAGGGTTTGAGTTTCCCTAACCCTTTGCAGAGCTGTAACTTAGCTGGAAAATTGCATTTCAATCGAACATTTTATAATGCTCTGAGGTATTGCAGTAAATGAGTGTGAAATGCCAAGCACGTCACATCTTGGCACTTCTTATTAAGCATATAAAATTCTAGAATAAAAGTAATATCGCAGAGTAATTTGGTCATTAAGGCATAATAGCATATCTTGTCCTGGTGATAAAGTTCCCTTTTGTTAATAGTTTTCCTCCCCCATTTTAATAGCTGCATTAAGAAATATGTATAGCCCTGGCTGGTGTGGCTTAGTTGGTTGAGTGTCGTCGCATGCACTGAGAGGTCGTCGGTTCGATTCCTGGTCGGGCACATGCCCACGTTGTCAGTGGGGGCTGGTTGATCAATGTTTCCCTCTTATCAATGTTTCTCCTTCCCTCTCTCTCTAAAATCAATAAAAACATTTTTTTAAAGATGCATAATGAATTTACTCTGAAAAGACTGCCTGTTCCACATTATTTTTTTTGTAAGATTCTACCACTATGTCTAAAGCTGGATGACAAGGGCCCACCCTCAGGGTTTGTAAATCCAAAGATTTCACATAAATAATTGATAAACTAAAGACTTCTTAAGTCAAACCTAGAAGGATATATTCCAAGTGCTTATTCATAGGTGATAGGGTTACAGGTGATTTGTTAAAAAAATTTTTTTCTTTGTGCTTATCAGTGTTTTCAAAATGTTCAGCAATTAATATATATTATTATATATTTTAAAGGCTTTATTATTAGGAGGTTAATGGATCCAGCTTCCTAGCTGTTCCAAGCTATTCAACCACAAAAATCCAGTAAAATATTTTTCATCCCAAGAAGATATTTTGATTGCTTAAAAATCCATAAAGGCAGTATTTTCACTTCTACAGCTTCTTTAGCAAAGAAAGGAGCAAGTCATTCTTAGCTTTTGGTTTAGGATATTCCTCATAAGATGTGCGTATATTGTGAATTCATTTAAGCGTCTCCGGTGGATCAAATCAAAACGAATGAAAGAGTTCATTATGCATTCAATTGACTTGCTTTTTAAGACTAAATGATGCTTGGGATGTATTCATATAGATTTCTGAGAAATGCTTTTAATTTGCTTACATATGATTTAAGAAGGTCATATCTACACAAGAGCAGCCTTGTATGGTAAAGGTATGAGTAAGTGAACACAGCTACCTGCCACTCAATTTACTATAAACATTCTTGTTCTTTCTGTGCATTTATTACTACTCAGCTTAAAAGAAAAAAGAAAATGAGAAAAAAAACATGAGTAAGAAGCAAAAATGCACATTAACAGCTAGTTAGTCAACAATGTATGTTGAGTACTTAACTACACAGTCATTTGCCTGAGTGCTGTGGAGAGTTCAAAGCCATGCACATTTCCTGCCATTTCAGAGCTGCCATGTGATCGGTGCTTAACAAACACTGGTTTTGAGTGAATGCATGAATTTTTAAAAGATAAATTATGATAATGAATAAATAATTGTAGAAATTCAGAGAAGAGCCTGACCAGGGTTTGAGAAGTTTCCACCAAGAAGGTAGATCTTCAGCTTGGTCTTGAACTATGGCTATTTCTTAGGTGGAGAAGGCAGAGAATAGATGCCTCCACTTTAAGGCCGTGGGTTCACAAAGATCAGATGTTTCCTGGGTAGGAGGGGAGGTTATGCTTAGGAAGAGAGAGAAAGTGGTCAAATAGGAGAACTGCTCAGCTGCAGAGATAAACCCAGACCTGCTCATTCTACCTCTGTGTTTGGTGGACCCCAAATTATGTCTTGAGGGGACGCTTGAGCCTGTCGTCAGGGAGTTAGTTGAGGTCTCTCGCCTTCTGTGTAGTTTCCCATTCTTTTTTTTTTTTAAATTAAATCTTTATTGTTCAGATTATTATAGTTGTTCCTCTTTTTCCCCCCCATAACTCCTCTCCACCCGGTTCCCATCCCACCCTCTGCCCTTACCACCCCCCCCTCACTGTCCTCATCCATAGGTGTATGATTTTTGTCCAGTCTCTTCCCGCACCCCCCACACCCCTTTCTCCTCCGAGAATAGTCAGTCCACTCCCTTTCTATGCCCCTGATTCTATTATATTCACCAGTTTATTCTGTTTATCAGATTATTTATTCACTTGATTTTTAGATTCACTTGTTGATAGATGTGTATTTGTTGTTCATAATTTGTATCTTAACCTTTTTCTTCTTCTTCCTCTTCTTAAAGGATACCTTTTCAGCATTTCATATAATACTGGTTTGGTGATGATGAACTCCTTTAGCTTTTTCTTATCTGTGAAGCTCTTTATCTGACCTTCAATTCTGAATGATAGCTTTGCTGGGTAAAGTAATCTAGGTTGTAGGTTCTTGCTATTCATCACTTTGAATATTTCTTGCCACTCCCTTCTGGCCTGCAAAGTTTCTGTTGAGAAATCAGCTGACAGTCATATGGGTACCTCCTTGTAGGTAACTGACTGTTTTTCTCTTGCTGCTTTTAAGATTCTCTCTTTGTCTTTTGCTCTTGGCATTTTAATTATGATGTGTCTTGGTGTGGTCCTCTTTGGATTCCTTTTGTTTGGGGTTCTATGTGCTTCCTGGACTTGTAAGTCTATTTCTTTCATCAGGTAGGGGAAGTTTTCTGTCATTATTTCTTCAAATAGGTTTTCAATATCTTGCTCTCTCTCTTCTTCTGGCACCCCTATAATTCGGATGTTGGTACGCTTGAAGTTGTCCCAGAGGCTCCTTACACTATCTTCATATTTTTGGATTCTTTTTTCTTTTTGCTTTTCCGGTTGGGTGTTTTTTGCTTCTTTGTATTTCAAATCTTTGACTTGATTCTTGCGATCCTTTAGTCTGCTGTTGGGACTCTGTATAATATTCTTTATTTCAGTCAGTGTATGCTTAATTTCTAGTTGGTTCTTTTTCATAACCTCGAGGGTCTCACTAGATTTCTTGAGGGTCTCACTAAGTTTATCGGTGGTTTCTAGAAAATTCTTGAAAAACCTTAAAAGTGTGGTTTTGAACTCTATATCCAGTAGTTTGCTTTCCCCCATTTCTGTCATTTGTGACCTGTTTATTTGTCTCCGCATTTTTTATGCTTCCCTGTGTTGATAGAGTGGCTTTCTGTGCTAAGTGTCCTATATTGCCCAGTGGCTCAGCCTCCCCAATTCCGGAGGTGGACACTCTTGGTTCACCCCTTTGTGGGCTTTGTGCACAGTCTTGTTGTAGTTAAGCCTTGATTGTTGTAGGGATCACTGGGAGGAATTGGCCTCCAGGCCAATTAGCTATGAGAATCAGCTGTGTCTGCAGTGGGAGAACTTCTGTGCTGGAGACACCCCTCCAGGGCAAGACTTGCTTCAGTGTGGCTTTGGTGCTCACTGAGTCTGCCCCCTGAATGTGTCCCTTATGGATCTAAGGAGTTGTTATCTGGATGGTCCCATTCTGACCACTGGGTACACTGGCTCTTGGATCTCAGGAGGTGCTAATTTAGCCTCTGCCTGAGGCTACCCAGCAGGAGCCCAGCTATGAAGCAATGCAAGCTGCTGTGGGGCCTTGGGCCTTCTTTTGGATGTTCTGGGTTTCTTTGACCCAGCTGCAGTTTGTTAGGTAATTTTCAGATTGCAAAGGGCCAGGCCTTTCATATGCAAAAGCCTCTGTGCACAGCTTGGGTGGGGTGGGGTCTCAGGGGAGCAAGCACCTATGGCTGCTCTTCAGTTCTGCCCTAAGAGGCCCCGCTTCTCAATGTCCCAGTAATCGCTGCAAGCACCTCTGAGAGAAAGCCGCCCAGTTTCTCCTGTATGAGTCTGGGTCCCCAGAGATTCACCCAGAACTGGAGTTCAGAGCAGTTGGGAGTTTGAGACTCTCTCCCGATTGAAAAAGACAACCATGTCCTCTGCTGCTGGCCCTTTCCGCGTGTGCCTCTGTACCTGTGCACTTTACTTCCGCACCTCCTCTGAGTCTCAGTGTGCTTTTCTCTTTCCTTCTAGTTGTAGAGTTTCTACTCAGCCAGCCTTCCTGTGGTTCTGGATGATGTCCGTTTTGTCTTTTAGTTGTATTTTTGAAGTGGTTGTGCGAGGCAGCAATTTCCGGTGTTTACCTGTGCCGCC
Organism: Myotis yumanensis; assembly: GCF_028538775.1. Taxonomy (NCBI): domain Eukaryota; kingdom Metazoa; phylum Chordata; class Mammalia; order Chiroptera; family Vespertilionidae; genus Myotis; species Myotis yumanensis. The sequence continues at coordinate 75,044,004 of NW_027223759.1, read as the reverse complement.
ATCTTGGTTTCTCAGTTTCCCATTCTTGTCTAACTTCTCAGCTCCTCACAAATGTTGCTGAGTCCTACCTGGCTACAGGGTTCCTGTCACAGGTATGAGTTCAGACTCACTGCTGCTCAGAGTTTAATAAAAACTGAGTGAAGGAAACAACCCAAAGGATAGGTTATCTGAAGAATTCCTCTAGCTATTGGTTTGGAAAAAATACATAGCAACTAATATATATATACTAGAGGCCCGGTGCACAAAAATTTGTGCACTCGGGGGGGAGAGGGGGTCCCTCAGCCCAGCCTGTGCCCTCTCACAGTCTGGGACCCCTCAGGAGATAACGACCTGCTGGCTTAGGCCTGCTCCCAGGTGGCAGAGGGCACGCCCAATCCCTAGGTGCAGCCCCTGGTCGGGCTCAGAGCAGGGCCGATTGGGGGGTTGGGGCACTGCCCCCTGTCACGCACAGAGCAGGGCCCATCAGGGGGGTTGGGGCTCCGTACCCTGTCACACACAGAGCAGAGCCCATCGGGGGTTTGGGGAGCTCCCCCCTGTCATGCACAGAGCAGGGTCAATCAGGAGTTTGGGGAGCTCCCCCCTGTCACGCACAGAGCAGGGCAGATCAGGGGGTTGAGGAGCTGCCCCCTGTCACACACAGAGCAGGGTCAATCAGGGGTTTGGGGAGCTCCCCCGTGTCACGCACAGAGCAGGGCCGATCAGGGGGTTGGGGCGCTGCCACTGTCACACTCAGGGCAGGGTCGATGGGGAGGTTATGGCTCTACCCCGTCTCACATAGAGCAGGGCCCGTGGGGGAGGGGGGGTTGGGGTGCCGCCCTCTATCACCCACAGAGCAGGGCCGATCAGGGGGTTGGGGCGCTGCCCCCTGTCACACACAGAGCCGCAGGGCAATCAGGGGGTTTGGGTGCTGCCCCCTGTCATGCTGATCCCGGTGCCTGGAGGCCTTGCAGCTCCACTGATCCCGCCCGGCAGGGTCACAGATCCAGGTCCCAGACCGCAGACAGCCTTGCCTGCTGCCACCTGCCTTCAGTATGCAAATTAGCTGCCATCTTGTTGCTTCAGGGTGGGGGTCCCCACTGGGGTGCCTGGCCAGTCTGGGTGAAGGGCTGAGGGCCGTTTTCAGGCTGGCGGGCGACTGAAGCTCCAAACCTCTCCTTTTTTTCCTTTTTTTTATTCTGGCATTTATTTACCTTCTATGGCTGTCACTGGAGCTGAGAGCCGGCTTTCTCTCTGAGGCTCGGCTGAAAGCAGGTTTCCGGCATTTGTTTTCTGTATTCGAAACAATGTTGCGACTCCAGCTCTGAGATCCCGGGCTGACTGACAGGAGGTTTCTGGGGTTTTGTTTATCTTCTATAAATGTTACAATGTTTCCAACTGAAGCTCAGAGGCCGGCAAGGCAGGCGGGGAACGTTGGAGTCCTCTGTCACTGAAGGAAGCAAGCCTCCTGTTCGCATCAGCTGCCTGGCTGCCGGCCGCCATCTTGGCTGACAGTTAATTTGCATATCTCCCTGATTAGCCAATGGGAAGAGTAGCGGTCGTACGCTAATTACCATGTTTTTCTTTTATTAGTGTAGATATATATATATATATATACGCATATATATATATATTCCCCAAAAATGTATACACACTTTGAATGATTATAAAGCTAGTGTTTATTAACATAAAGTTCATTTTAAAATTTTAAAAGAATCTACGGGAATGAATAATTGTTTTTATCAATGCCTGTTTTCAAACTGATGATGGTTATGGTCCAGGCACTGTTGATAACATGAAGCAATGGAATCGCAAACATCAAGAATCATTTAGTTCGGTATTTGTGCACCCTTAATTCATGAACTATTGCTGATTTGGTACCATAAATTTTATCTTTTTTGTATCCCCATAAAAACGTCTAGTGCCATTTTAGGATAAATTTTCTTTGTTCAAAGCTTAGTCTGGTTTCACCCATTATTTCAAATCAGTTAACCTGAAAAGGAGTGAAAATTAGTGAGTTATCAGCTGTTAAAGTGTGTATACATTTTTGGGACACCTTATATACATATATTTATGTACATCCTAATATATGTATATCATAGTCACAATGCTGTATATATGCACACAAATACATATATTGTATTTATTATGTTAAGTTATATATATTTCATGTAATAATATGTATGTATTCACAAAATTTACCCTAAACAATAGTTATTCTAATTCTATATTCTTACAACTTGGCACTCTGATACATTCTAGTCTATTCTGTTTTGTGTTTCATTTCTTATTTTCATTTTTTTTGTGTGTTTCATTTTAAAAAATGCTCATCATGACTCAGTGAATTCATTTCACACCCATAATGAGTCTACTCAGACTGAAAACCTTGACTCTAGTCAAAGTTTCTCAAACGTCAGTATGCATCTGAATTACTTGGGAAGCTTTATAAAAAACTAAATTCCTGAGGTCCCTTCCCCAAAGATTCTATTCATTACATATTGGGGGAGGCCCAGTAATCTACATTTTTTACCAAGTAGCCCAGTTTATATTGATGGTACATAGGTCACAGTTTGAGGAACTTGACACCTAGAGCTTAAAAAAATAATTCATCCCCAAATTAAGTCATATCAGGCAAAAACAGATCCTATTACTTTGAGCCTTTATTCCATTATTCTTACTAATTTTGACACCCCCCCCTTCATGTTATACCAACTGCTTATGTTACTGAATATATTTACTCTAAGAATATTGTTGAGGACAGTTATTGTTCACCAAAAAGAACAAAATTTTCTGTCTTCAGACCTCAGAGAGAAATTTTTTTCTGTTCTTGGCATCAAAAACTATTGGGCTTAATAAACAATCCAAAAAATGGCAAAAGACCTAAATAGACGGTTGTCGAAATAGGACATACAGAAGGCCAAGAGACATATGAAACCATGCTCAAAGTCACTAATCATCTGAAAGATGCAAATCAAAACAGCAATGAGATACCATCTCACACCTGTCAGAATGGCTATCATCAACAAATCAACAAACAACAAGTGCTGGCGAGGATGTGGAGAAAATGGAACCCTCGTGCACTGCTGGTGGGAATGCAGACTGGTGCAGCCACTGTGGAAAACAATATGGAGGTTTCTCAAAAAATTAAAAATGGAACTTTTATTTGACCCAGTGATCCCACTTCCAGGAATATATCCCAAGAAACCAGAAACCCCAATCAGAAAGGATATATGCATCTCTATGTTCATAGCAGCACAATTTACAATAGCTAAGATTTGGAAACAGCCTAAATGCCAATCAGCAGATGAGTGGATTAGAAAACTGTGGTACATCTACAGAATTGAATACTATGCTGCTGTAAAAAAGAAGGAATTCTTACCATTTGCAACAGCATGGATGGACCTGGAGAGCATTATGCTAAGTGAAATAAGCCAGTCAGAGAAAGATAAATATCACATGATCTCATTCATTTGTAGAATATAATGAACAACATAAACTGATGAACAAAAATAGAACCAGAGACATAGAAGCATCGAACAGACTGTCCAACCTAAGAGGGAAGGCAGGGGGTAAGGGGAAAAGAGATCAACCAAAGGATGTGTATGCATGCATATGAGCATAATCAATGGACACAGACAGCAGGGGGGTGAGGGCATGTGCTGGGGGATGGGAGCAGCCAGGGAGAGGTCAATGGGGGGAAAAGGAGACTCATGTAATACTTTAAACAATAAAGAATTTAAATGAAAAAACAAACAAACAACTATTGGGCTTATCCCAAGAAATTAGTTTGCTTTTTTAATCTTAGTTGCACAATGATTCATGTAGTAGGTTGCTTTTCCCTCACAGCATGCATTTTGTATAACAACCTTACTCTTGGCTTTATCTTATTTTCTAACCAAATTATTCCTTTGTTCCAATTTCATTATCAACTTATTTTAAATTTATGTTATAAAGTTTTGTGAACTCCCAGAAATTCTATTTTAGAAGAAGGAATCTATACTAATAAAAAGGTAATATGCTAATTAGACTGGATTGACCGGACATCTTCTGGATGTCTGAATTTCTTCCTGACAAAGCCATGGTGGTGGGGGCCGAGGCAGAGGCAGTTAGGGGCCATCAGGCCGGCAGGGGAGCAAGCAGTTAGGGGCGAGATCAGGCTGGCAGGGGAGGGCAGTTGGAGGCGATCAGGCCAGCAGTGAAGGACAGCTGGGATCAATCAGGCCGTCAGGGCAGGGCAGTTGGGGGCAATCAGGCAGGCAGGCAGGTGAGCAGTTAGGAGCCAGCGGTCCCAGATTGTGAGAGGGAGGTCCGACTGCCAGTGATCCCTGTGGATTGGGCCTAAACCAGCAGTTGGACATCCCCTGAGGGGTCCTGGATTGGAGAGGGTGCAGGCCAGGCTGAGCGACCCTTCCCCCAACCCCCCATGCACGAATTTTGTGCATCAGGCCTCCAGTATATATATAATTTGTTAAAATACTTGGGACTTATCTAGTCCATGTTGCGGTTCCATTATTAACCCTTCAGCCATTGTCGTCTTCCTTTCTCCCTGAACTGCTTCCACTCCTTTCTGTCTTAATCCCACAGCAGAGCAACTTCAATCCTTAACTACTCCACTTAGTCTTTTTACCTCTAGTAAAAACTACATCCCATGTAATTCCATCAGACCAAACGGTCTTTCACCTTGTCCTCCTCCTGCTCAAAGCCCTTTGATGGTTCCCTATCCAGTCCAAACTCCTCGGTGTCGCACAGGGGCCGCTTCAATCTCATTTCATTGGACTTCTGTGACAACTTGCCATGTAGTTTTGTATTTCCTACAGGTCTAGCACTGGCATGAAAGGCAGTGCTCCACACATGTTGATTTAAGCTGATGTAGTGCTCCAATTCTACTGCCCTTTTTATATTTAGCCTCCAAAGGTTTTAAAAAATGAACAATATTAATAGTTAGATGTGTTCATTATCAAGACTCAAAGAGGCAGGTACAGTCTGTCTCTTTAGTTATCTTACAATTTTGTTGGGAAAAAGGATCCATACATAGAAAATAAAAAATAGCAATGCTGAGTACGCTCTACTAAGGTCCTTATGAAAGGTTCCGATAGCATGTTTTTTAATATATATATATAGATAGATATACACACACACACACATACAGTGGGGTCTTGACTTATGAGTTTAATTCATTCCGTGACGGAGCTTGTAACTCAAATTACTCGTATGTCAAATCAAAAAGTGAACGAGTGAGACACGTGATGCTGGGCTGATGTTGTGGCGTTCACGGTGACGTTTGCTGTGCCAACTAGCGGTGGGGTATCTGAAGCTGGCTCTTAACCCAAATTTTAGCTCACAACTCAAAGCAAAAAAATCGGCCAAGAGACGGCTCGTATCTTGAAAAACTCGTTAGTGGGGACACTTGTAAGTCAAGGCCCCACTGTATATAATTTCAGGAAGGAAGAGAGAGAAACATCAATGATGAGAGAGAATCATTGATCGGCTGCCTCTTGCATGCCCCCTGCTAGGGATCGAGCCCACAACCTGGGCATGTGCCCTTGACCAGAATTCAACCCGGGACCCTTTAGTCAGCAGGCCAATGCTCTACCCACTGAGCCAAACTGGTTAGGGCCTGACAACATGTTAAATTCACATTGAGTGAAGAGCATTTACTGTCCTAGACAGAGTCTACCATGTTCTATTGTCCCTCTCAATGGACACATTTCAATGGTGCGAAGGAAGAAAAGCCAACTTATGGAAGAAGAAAGAAAGAAAGAAAGAAAGAAAGAAAGAAAGAAAGAAAGAAAGAAAGAAAGAAAGGAAGAAAGAAAGAGAGAAAGAAAGGAGCTGGCTTATTGGAGAAAAGCTATTCAAGTTATCTGTAAAAAATAGAAACTTATAGAGGCATAGTTTAATATCTTTACCTAACTTACTAAGTATTTATAAAATATATTAATCTTCCTTCTTAGTGGATTAGAATAGGCTTAAATATGATTAAGTTAGTGATATCTCGAGGTGACAGGCAAGTTAAATGCTAGATACACTGTCCTTTGCTTGAGGATCCCATAATGAAAGAGGTCATCAGCAGATCTCCAGGGAAAGCCTGCAAAGATACTTAAGTCTGCCACAAAAATAAACAAAGGTCCACGTGCCCAGAGTCTAAAACAGAGTTACACCAAGTGAACCTCATGATATTCAGATAGTGTCTAAGAGAATGGGTAATATCTGCCCATTTGCTTTTCTTTTTTAGAGCCCTAGAAGGCCACACGTGTTTTAAGCAGCTGCAAAATAGATCTTTTAGAGCAAAATCAAGATTTGTTGGAACATCCTTGTTTTCATCAAATAGCATCTTAAGCCTCAGATGCTCTATGAAGCGCTCATGAATAATGTGATTTTTGCTTTTAGGAGCTGCTCAGTAAAAATGTAGATATAGGATATCTTGTAGAAATATAGTGTGCTGTCTTTTGTATAAGAAGATAATGTTTCTGACCCACCATTATTTATTTTGACGCTTTCTTCTCTCCACATACTCTCACTTTGCTACCTTCATAACCAAGTATGTAGATGCTGAAAGAACAATTCATGGAACAAAACAAAATGAGATGCAGTGCCTGCAGTTAGTTTATTACTCAGGGTTTTAGAATTTGAGTGGTCTCTGATAGCCAACTGAATTAACCAGCAAAAGATACTTACATAGGAAAAAGCTTTAATCTGGTTCAAGTAAAAGAATACTCATATGAATGTGATTTTTCCTGAATCTCTGCATTATACACATTTTAAAAAACAGCTATCTTGAAGTATAATTGACATGTAATAAACTGCACATATTTAAGTATACAATTTGGTAAATTTCAATATTTGTATACACCCATGTAACAACCACCACAGTGAAGTGTCTTGTTTAATGATCAAATATCTTAGGATTTTCCAGCTATCTTTCTGTTATTGATACCTAGTTTAATTCTTTTGTGGCCTGAGAACATACTTTATGTGATTTCTATTCTTCTAAATTTGCTTAGGTGTGTTTTGTGGCCCAGAATATGGTCTACCTTGGTGAATATTCCATGTGAACTTGAGAAGAATATGTGTTTATTATTGTTGAATGAAATATTCAATAAATGTTAATTAGATACAGTGATGGATGGTACTGTTTAGTTCAACTATATTCTTCTTGATGTTCTGCCTGCTTGATCTATCAATTACTGAAAGATGGGCATTGAGGTCTCCAACTATAATATTTGTCTATTTTTTTCTTGAAGTTCTATCAATTTTTGCTTCATGTATTATAATGCTCAGTTGTTAGGTGTATGTATGTTAAGGTTTGTTTTATTTTCTTGGAGAATTTACCACTTTATCCTTATGCCATGCCCTCTTTTTTTTTCTGTTAATCCTCACCTGAGGATATTTTTCCATTTATTTTTAGGGAGAGTGGAGGAGAGAGGGAAAGACAGAAAGAAACATTGATGTGAGAGAAACACATTGATTCGTTGCCTCCTGCACGAGTCCCAACCAGGGCCTAGGCCAGGGAGGAGCCTGCAACCAAGGTATGTGCCCTTGACCAGAATTGAACCTGGGACCCTTTGGTCTACAGGCTGACACTCTATCCACTGAGCCAAACTGGCTCGGGCCCATGCCCTTCTTCTTTTTTTTTTAAATAATATATTTTATTGATGTTTTACAGAGAGGAAGGGAGAGGGATAGAGAGTTAGAAACATCGATGAGAGAGAAACATGGATCAGCTGCCTCCTGCACACTCCCTTCTGGGGATGTGCCCGCAACCAAGGTACATGCCCTTGACCAGAATCGAACCTGGGACCCTTGAGTCCGCAGGCTGATGCTCTATCCACTGAGCCAAACTGGTTAGGACCATGCCCTTCTTTATTTCTGAAAATTTTTCTTGTTTTGAAGTCTACTTTGTCTGAAATTAATGTATTTACTCCAACTTTCTCTTGATTAGCATTAGCATGGTATATATCTTTTTCCATCTCATTTTTATTTTTCATTTTTCTGCCTTCTCTGGTTTTAATTGAGCACGTAATATGATTCCATTTCCTTTCCTCTCCAAACATATCAATTATACTTCTTTAAAGAATATTTTTAGTGGTTTGCAATATATATTTAAAATGAATCTAAGGCCGAACCGGTTTGGCTCAGTGGATAGAGCGTCGGCCTGTGGACTGGGGGGTCCCAGGTTCGGTTCTGGTCGGGGGCGTGTGCCTTGGTTGCGGGCACGTCCCTACTGGGGGGCGTGCAGGAGGCAGCTGATCGATCTCTCTCGTCGATGTTTCTAGCTCTCTGTCCCTCTCCCTTCTTCTCTGTGAAAATTCAATAAAATATATTTAAAAAATAAATAAATAAAATAAAATAAAATGAATCTAAGTCCACTCTCAAATAACACAGCACAACTTCATGAGTTGTTGGTTATGAATTCTTTCAGCTTTTTTATGTTTGAAAAAAATTTATTTTGCCTTGTTTTGAAAGATATTTTCCCTGCATACAGAATTTGATGTTCACAGTTTTTTCTTTTAGTTAAAGATGTTGCTCCACTGTCTTATCACTTGCTTTTTTTCTAATGAATAATCTTATTTTTGTTCTTCATATATGTCTTTTTTTTCTCTGATTTTAAACAATGATTTGTTTCTTTATCATTCGTTTTGAGCATTTTGGTAATTACGTGTCTTACTACAGTTTTCTTTCTTTCTTGAGCTTGAGGTTGTTGAGAGTCTTGGATTTGTGGTTTTGTGGTTTTTCATCAAATTTGGAAAAAGTTTGTAAGTTCTTCAGATATATATTTTTCTATCTCTCTAACAACTACTTGCTGTTCTCCTGTCATGCCTTGAACATCAGTGCACTGTGCCCTCTCATGCTCGCTCTGATGATATCTCTTTCAAAATTCTCCCCACTTTAAAAGACCCATTGCAAATACCAACTTTTCCATGAAGCCCTTTCAGATTTTCTAACCTGATATACTAGTAATTTTCCTCTACTAGTGGATTTGTCTCACTACCCCTCTCCCCTTAGTAATTATAAGCTTCTTGATGCATCTTTTCCTTGCTTCTGCACACATGGCACTGCCCTAAGTTACACATAATAGGTGATTGAGATATATTTATTAAATTGTTAGTTTATATTTTTACATATTGAAGTTTCTCTCTCTCATAAAAACTTTACAACTAATTAATAAAAAGACAAATAACCCAATTTAAAAATGGGCAAATAATCTGAATAGATATTTATCCAAAGAATATATACAAATGGCCAATAAGCACATGAAAAGATGTTCAACATAATCAGTCATTAGGGAAATGCAAATAAAAACCACCAGAAATACTGCTTCATACCCACTAGAATGGCTGTAATAGAAAAGACAGATAGTAAGTATTGACAAGAATGTGGAGAAACGGGAACCCTCGTACACTTCTCCTGGGAATATAAAATGGTGCAGCTGCTTTGGTAAACAGCTTGGCAATTTCTCAAATGGTTAAACATAGAGTTGCCATATGATCTAGTAATTCCACTCCTAGCTATAGGCAGATCCCAGAGAAATGAAACATATATGCTCACAAAAACTTGTATACGGAAGTTCTTAGCAGCAACATTCATAATATCCCCAAAGTGAAGACAACTCAAATGTCCATCAACTGATTTGCGGAGAAATAAAATGTGGTATATTCATACAATGGAATGTTATTCTTCAATAGAAAGAAACTAAGTACTGATGCCTGCGGTAATGTGGATGATCCTTAAAAACAGTATGCTAAGTGAGAGAAGCCAGTCACAGAAGTCCACAGATTGTATGATTTCATTTATATGAGCTGTCCAGAATAGGCAAATCTTTTTTTAATATATACTTTTAAAAATTGATTTCAGAGAGGAAGAGACAGTGAGAGAGAGAGAGAGAGAAACATCAATGATGAAAGAGAACCATTGATTGGCTGCCTCCTGCACTCTCCCAACTGGGGATCGAGCCCGAAACCTGGGCATGTGCCCTTAACCCGAATGGAACCTAGGACCCTTCAGTCTGCAGGCCGACACTCTATCCACTGAGCAAACTAGCTAGGGCTAGGCAAATCTATACAGACAGAAAGCAGACTGGTGGTTGCCTAGAGCTCAAGGGGATAGAAAGATTGTGGGGTTATGGCTAAGGGAAGGAGGGATTCTTTTGGAGGTAATATTTGTATTCTAAAATTGATTGTGGTGATTGATGCATTACTGAATATGCTAAAAGCCATTAAATTGTATACTTTAAATAGATGAATTGTATAGTATGTAAAATTTTAGCTGAATAAAACTTTAGAAAAGATATCTGTAATAAAGATTTAAAAGAGAAATAGGTAACATATGAAATATCAGTGTATATAAAGTACTTGATAAAATGAAAGTAATTTCCACCAAGAAAACAATTAGACATCAAAGCAACTTTTCTTGGCAAGAAGAAAATTGCTCAAGCTTTCATGAATCTGCCTGTGGATTAAACAGATAAATTCTACTAGGATAGATGCCACTTTTTTTTTTTTTTTTTGCTAAGACATCATCCTTTTTGGCTCATTACCACTTCTCACAAAATTGCTGAAAGTCCCACCCAAGCACTCTTTACTTCACAGTATTTTATATTATTGGAATATGCACCCAATGCTTATCTTCAGTCTTTGCAAATAGCCAGAGTAGCCATTACTGTCCGCATTCATAGTATGGCCATCTGAGTTGGGGAAGATGGGCTTTCCTTGCATAAGAAATAAGTGTTTGAGGCAGAGTAATTAAGAGGCAGGCTTGAAACTCAGATCTGATACATCCCCCTCTGTTTTCCTGACAGATTCTCCTGAATATGGTTATTCCCTTCAGATACATAGTTGTTGTGTTGAATGTCTTTGCACAAACTACAGTAGATTTATGCCTTGGGTTTCTTGGGTGGAAACACTCGGAGAAATAGGAGCAATGTTTCAGAGGACTCCAAACCAATTTAGAAAATAATGCTGTTGCCTGCCTAAAAAAGCTTATTATACCCAAAGAATGATAGAGTTGATCAGGTGCTTAAAATATTGTAAATCTACATTTTTTTATATTATTATTATGACCTAGATTAGTACAAAAAACTAGGCACTTATTTTCTCCTTCTGTTATAATCAGTAGAGTAAAAACCAAACTCTTGTCACTAGGAATACTTTAGGTTATTAATTGGGATATTTTCAGACACAAAAATAAATAATATATCATCATATACAAATTCATTTTTTAAACAAGCATTTTAAAGACCACATGTTAACAAACCCCTGAAGTAGAATCATGTTAATTCTAATAATTTTTCATCTATTTAAATGCACTTTGCTGGAACTTCATCGTGTGTGTGTGTGTGTGTGTTCAGTGCAGGGTGGAGAAGGAGCAATTGTTCCTCTCTGATGATTAATTAGCTTTAGATAATCTGCTTTACTGGACAAGCCAAAAGTATAAATGAAAAGAGCTTTTGAATTTTGTTTTTTAACTGGCTTTATCTTAGTGGGTAAGTAGTAAAAGCAAATCAAAAGGCTGCTTGGCTGGGAACCTCCTGGTAAAGTAATCAGCTTTGATGTTAGTCTTTTGATAATGCACATCATTTTAGATGAAGGAAAGGCCAGCTCTTCAGGATATGCTTCCACTGGGCAGGGTTTGATAAACTTAAAATTCTAACTTTATACGCCAGTACCTGACTTTGCCTGTGAGAAGGCAGTAATAAGCAGTGGGAAAAACATACACTGTTCAGTGGATAAGATGAAAATAAGAAAAGAAACAACAAAGAAACCTGTGGGAATAGGACACATTTGAATTTTGAATTGGGAAAGAGTTTAGAGAGAATCTCATTCAGCATATTAATTTCAATCATGGAGAAATGTGGGTCCCAAAGAGGTTAAGCGGATATCCACTTTCAGTAGAGAGTTAATGCTGGAACCGGAATTGGAACACAACACCTTGAGGCATTCTTACTCCTAGACCAATCATTTATCCACTTGGTCATTCATTCATTCCACAAATATTTATTGAGTGTATATGATATTCTAGGTTCTGTGGTAGGCTCTGGGTTTACAATAGTGAATAAAACACAACATGATTCTCACTCTCATGGACCTTACAGTTTGGTAATGGAGACTGATTTTAATCTCTCTTTCTCATACGCACACTCAATTATAAACTCTGGAGGACAGAGACAGGTGCTATAAGAACACATTGTAGGAGGCTTGGCTAGTGCAGGCAGTTAGGGGTGGGTCCCACCTATGTATAAGCCCACACTCCATTTTTCTTGTCTCTCAGGTCTACCTTTCTATTTTGACTTCCAGGCTTGCTTGCATCTACATTCACCTTCTCTCTGCTTGAAATGAGTTCTCTTCAATTCTTGACACCCACTTGTCTTTTGGGGCCATTAAAGATCATTTTCACAGAGAGGCCTCCTCTACACTCAGACTAGATTACACACCCATGATACATTCTCATAGCACCGTTCACTTTTCCATAGTAACACTTCCCACAATTAATTGTGCAGTTGTTTATTTAAGGTCTGGCCTCCACTCACTAGACTGAAAGCTGTTTGAGGGCAGAGACCCTGTCTGCCCTGCTCAGTCCTATGAATAGTCCTGCCACGTAGTAGAACTCAACAAATATTTATTGAATCGTTGATCGAATATAACTGTCTCTGAGCTATCATTGATAATGTTGATCACCCTATTCCTTGAAACCTTTAAAGACCATGAAGCCAGAAGCAACTTGATTCATGCAAGGGCCACCTTCCCTGTCACCCTTTTCCCTGCTCTTCCTTCTATCCTGAAATTTTGTAGTTCTTGACAAAAAACAATCCTCTCCCCAGTCCTTGCTTTCCTCTCTCGCTCTCTGCAAGAGTTAGTTTTAGTTGCAAATGGGAAGCTCCTTTTCTCAGGTTTGTCTGTCCAGACGCTTCTCCTGTAGCTGACCCACGTGCTCTGGAATAAAGAAACCTCCCATTGATGGTGCTGTGAACGTTTCTTCAAAATATCTATTTCCTTGACGTGTCTGGGCAGGGGAGTGTTCCGATGATAAGGAAGTTGTATCAGCATATACTGATCCACGCTTTCCTGCAGTGACCGACTTTCTGGTACAGATAGAAACACAAAGGAAGAGTGGTTCAGAATAAAAATAAGTTATAAAAAATGAGAAATATCAAGAAATACAGAAGTCTGGAGGGGAAGTCATGGGAAAGGCAACATGCTTGTGAAAGACACTAAAAAAGGACATAAATGAATTTTCATAGTCTATCCATATGTCACTTATTGGCTATGATTATTTAAGGAGGGCACATTCCTGCATCTTGTTTGTTCTTTTAAAAAAATTTTTTATCCTCACCTGTTTACTGATTTTGAGAGAGGGAGAGAGAGAGAGAGAGAGACTGATGAGAGAGAGAAAAACATGGATAGGTTGCCATGCCCCGACCAGGGATCAAACCTGCAACCTAGGTATGTGCCCTGATCTGGAATCAAACCCGCAATCTTTTGGTGTTTAGGACGATGCTCCAACCAACTGAGCCATCTGGCCAGGGTTTGTTTGTCCTTCTTCAACTCAGTTCAATACATTAATAAACATGTGTTGAGTACCTACTCTGTATAAATCTAGCAGGATTATGGAACTGGATAAGACCATGACTTCTTCAGAAAAACAAATCTAGTCGGTGGTGTAGCTATGCTTATGACTATAATGCCAGGTGTAAACAGCGCCCACCAAACAGAGGCATACACCACATGTAATAGGACCCCAAAAGAAGCCATGACAATTGTGACAAAGAGGAGCCGGTGATGTTCTTCATGGAGGCTTCATGGAGACTTTAGCACTTAATTAAGTTTTAAAAGGTGGGATTCCATAGTCCGATGGTAGGGCAGAAGGACTGATGGCAGGGAGTAGGGGGGATATGGAGAATGTAGGCGGAAGGATATTCCAGGCTGAGAGAATTGCTTGACTAAAACCACAGGGTTACAGTGCATTTGAAAACAGTTGAGTTGACCCTCAAATGTACGATGTGGGGCTGGAGTGGTTTGGTAAAGGATAAGAATGGAAAGAATTGAGGCCAATTGTAGAAGGCCTTCAGTTCCATATTAAGGTGATTGGATTGGATTCAGGTAGGCTGGAGGCTTTGGAAAGTTTATGAAGCTCAAAGGGCTTAATCATCCTCCAAACCCATAGACCAGTGGTTCTCAACCTTGGCTGCACATTAGAATCACCTGGGAATCTTTTTAAAATCCTGATTTCTGGGCCTCATCCTCCGGAAATTGTTTCTTTGTTACTAACGTTGTGGCCCCACCCCATAACAAGAAACAGAATTTCTGGAGGATGAGACCCAGAAATCAGGATTTTAAAAAGATTCCCAGGTGATTCTAATGTGCAGCCAAGGTTGAGAACCACTGCCATAGACTCTCTGGACATCTAATTAAACTTATATCCAGTTTACCCATTTGAGATTTATTTGATAAAATAGATGGAATAGTCTTGGTAATGTTTGTCTTTTCCATTTCTCTATTCTTGGCACTTAGCACACAGCCTAGCTCATCTAGACGTTCAATAATCTGTTGAAGTGTTTTTCTCGCCCCTTCATGCCTTGTTTATATACAGATTCTAAACTTCTGTCACATCAACTTGATTCCATATAAGTGACTGATCTGGGCCATTCAGGCTACACGAACCTTCCCCACTAGCCTGTGTTCTAACCTATCTGCATCATTGGTCTTGCTCTGTGGACATAGCCAGCTCAAGTTCCTTTTGGATTTTCCTTTGGATTGCCAGTTTTCTGTTTGGTAAGAAGACAGCCAACCTGGATAATCGAAGACAAGACAAGAAGTGCTTTACCATCACCAGTGGTCCTTCAGTTCCTCTTAATTTTCCGAGAATTGCTTTAACCCTGTACTTCAAGTTGCTGCACTTGGTTTCCACATTTCAGGGTCTGGTGAACAATCCTTGGAATCCAGTAGACATGTTAATTCTGAACCTTCAAAGAAGAAAAGCTTTCACTTGTGCACAGTCACACATGCCCGGGCGGCTTGCCTCTTTACATACAAAACAGTCTTCGTCGCCTTTGCAGAAAATTAAATGACTTATCCTTTTTATGCCAGTGCCAAACATCAAAAAGGCCAACTACCTACTGAGTAGTGTTTAAAAACCAGCTTAAAAAAATCAAAAGAGGAATGAAAGCCAAGGTTTCTGCTAAGCAAATGCTTGCAAGAAACTTCTGGTAGTCATGGAGTAAAATCCCATTTTCATAGTTTTACTCTGTGCTTTCAGATACGTTGGACCGAGTCTTTACTTGTCCTATTCCCAGGGGTAAATTGGGTACTTTTGCCCTTTGGAATGGAGTTTATTTTGGCCTGTCTGATGAAATGTGCAGTGAAAATGCACCATCCTGCTGAGCTCAGGGGAAGGAGATGACACTTCCGTGGGAAGAATGGTATGACCACGATGTGGCTGAGTCCATGGAATGCTTTCCACGGGGCAGGATTGCACCGCAGGAGCCTGATGGATTAGTCTAGTGTGTATCACCCATTAAAACCTCCTTCCATGAAACCATCTCTGTTTCCTATTGGTTCTGGGCTGAGTTGGGAGCGGACTTGGACCTCACTCCTCCATGGCTTTGCTTTCTGTTTTCCTCGCTTGCTAATGTGCCAAGTCTTTGTCATCAACACCTGTCTGTGCCTGTCAAAGACAATTCTCTCTCTCTCTCTCTCTCTCTCTCTCTCTCTCTCTCTCTCTCTCCTCTTCCTTCCTTTCTTCCTCCCTACCTTCCTTCTCTTGTTCTTTCTCTGTTTCTCTAGCTCTTCTCTTTTTTTCTCTTTTCTTTTCTTCTCTCTCTCTCTCCAGTTTATTTGGAGACAACTTGTATTTTATTTGCACGAGACAGATATATATCCAGTAATAACAAACAGACAGAAAGTCTTAGAACCAGGCTAATTTGGTGGGGGCAGGACAGAGATTAGCGATAAGCACGTAGTGTATTGACACCTGTACCCTTCTGCTCCCACCTGCTGTTGTGCTAGACTCTATATGTCACTGTGCCTGCCCAACCTTTGCACAATCCTGTTGAAGGGGCAGCTCTGTATGGCTCAGTTTTACACCATGTGACTTTTTCCTTCAAACACAGTTGATTGAACCAAGACAGGATAATTGTGCCAAAGACAATCTGTAGTCTAGCCAGTGACCTGTGGTATGGCCTGGCAGAAAAATATGTGCTGAGTCAATTATAGTCTCTCCCTGAAGGATTTCAACAGAGGTATATTGAGAATTTCTAGTGGAAGTTGAAGTTAAAAGATCATTAAATTAAGAAAGACTTAAGATGCCTTAAGTAAACTGTATTTGTGAGGAAGCACAAGATATGAGGCAGAAAAAAGACATGAAGAGTCCAGCACTGGCCCGGCTGGTGTGGCTCAGTGGTTGAGTGTCGACTATGAACTAGAAGTTGCAGTTCGATTCCCGGTCAGGGCACATGCCTGGGTTGTGGGCTCAATCCCCAGGGTGGGGTGTGCAAGAGGCAGCCAATCAATGGTTCTCTCTTGTCATTGATGTTTCTCTCTCTCTCCCCCTCTCTCTTTCTCTCTGATATCAATAAAAAATACATTTTTAAAAAAGAGTCAAGCACTGGACAGAAGACTCTAAAATTACAGGTGAGAATTTCCACCTTAATTTAGAACTACAGGTCAATTCAGGCTCTGGGCGGCCTGGGCTTGCTATTAAAGTTTTATAAGCCTCTACCTCCCTGTTAGCCATATTAATCCTCATAGAAACCCCTTTCTTGTCCCAGGCTGAGGGAGTATATGTTAGAAATGCTTTCAACTGCCAGGAACGGAGAACTCACCTGCCAGTGTCTTAAACCTAAGGACGTTTATTATTTATGTGACAAGAATCCCAGTTCCAGGGCTGGTTCTGCAGCTAAATGGTGCCTTAAACATCCAGGCGCCTTTGTCCTCTGCATTGCTTCGTTGCCTCGTTGCCTTGGAGCCCGAGGTGCTGTAGTTTTAGGCATCACAGGTCATGCCTTCAGCAAATGGGGAGAGAAGTGGGTGAAAAAAACCTCTCTCCTTGAACCCTTCCGATAATTTTTTTATAGGGAGAAAAATCTTTCCAGAAAGCCCCTGGAGGGTGTCTCCTTGTGTTCTGTTGATTAAGACCAGGGCACATGCCCATGCCTGGGTCAGTCACTCATAAACTAGCTTGGGATTCCCCTATTGGATTGGATCCATTGGGATTCATGTCCTGAGGCTGGGCCCATTGCTGCCCATAAGAAATTGGGATGCTGTTAGCAAGAAGGGAGACTGGCTGTTAGGTAGGCAACCAGTTATCATAGATTAGTTTCTTTGGAAGCTGATGATAAAATAGAATTTGGGGTAAGCTATTTATTAGGATTAAAAACTGTGAAAGGAAGAAAGCCTAAAGAGATATAACATCTATATATAATGTGGTATTCTAGAAGTGATCCTGGAAAAGACAATGGATATTAGGTAAAAACGAAGGAAATTTAAATAAACTACAGACTTTAGTTAATAGTAGCATATCAGTATTGATTCATTAATTGTAACAAGTGTATGTCACTAATGTAAGATGTTAGTAATAGGGGAAACTGGGTTTGGGTATATGGGAAATTTCTGTACTATTTTCTCAAATTTCCTGTACATCAAAACGTAGTCTAAAAAATAAGTCTTTTATAAAACAAACACCTGTCAAAGGAAGAGGGAGGTAGCAGAATTGGGCAAAAGAAGATGTTGAACTGTAATGCAGGCCCAATAGAACTGTTGCTCGATCCTAGACATATTAGCTCAGTCACTCGATGCAGACTATGCCAGGAAGGCACAACTTTGGGCAGAGTGTCTCTCTAGCCAAGGCTGGCCCTAAAGGAGCTGGGCATCGAGTCCCTCCCTGACAGGGGACCTGGTGCACCTCCATGTCCTCCACACCAGCAGGGTCTACCTCAGTGGAATCTCCGCGATAGACATGGAGACACACATACATCTTCAGGAAGGACTTGTCTCAGCTGCTGGAGGTGCAGCCATTCTGGACGAGTATAGGTAGGAAAGACCCCGAGGAACTGCCTGGGGAACTCCCTACCAACATCTGCTGCGATCTCATGTCATGGGGTCTGGAGACAACACGAGAATTTCCAGGAACTGTACTACAGGGTTTCTAGTTTTAGGCTATTTATGAACCATCTTTATTCCAAAACTGCATGTGCAAGTTGGTTATTTGGAACCCTAAATACATTTTTTTTTCATAGAAACTGTAATAACTAGGTTTCCTAGTAAGCCCACAAGATACCACAATGTACCTAAGTATAGTATGATTTAATCTTTAACAATTTCTATTTATATAACAACTTCTTCACAGTAAGATACATTCTGGATTCCAGGAGGGGACATGTCTCCCATAATGGGTGATCCAGAATGGAGCCACAGAAGGGAGGCAGCACTTCATTTCTTATATAACAAAGAAGGTCAGACTGGGCATTAGGAGCTCTGGATTATAGTTCTTGCTTGGCTGCTTTCTTAGGGTGTCTTTTCTGTTCTGTCAAAGGATGGAGTCTGAGCAGACCATCTCTAGATTCCATTCTGACGCCAGTATTCACTCTCTCTCTAGAGCAAATGAATTAGGGAACAAAAACCATGTGTAGACAATAGGGCACCAACATGGCTACAAATTCATATTTTCCTGGGCTTCTTCATATGCACAGAATTACACAGTAACATAGTTAGCAAAAATGAGCCTCCGCACTAAAGCTAATGTGCACTTCCCTGCCTATAACAAAGAGACCTCTGTCTTTCTCCAAAGGACTGAGCACAATGTCCTAGACCAGGACAAGGTCTTAGCTAAGGAACAGGGTGAAGAGAGTGAAGTCTCTCTTCCCTCCAAGTGCTGCTCAAGGTGGGAGCAAACTTTCCACAGAGTAGAAGGTCATCCCTCAATATCTTTACTACCACAGTTGCTTCTAATCACACAAGATATCTTGGGAACTGCCTGGGGCCTGAGAAGAGGTAGAGACCCATTTGCTCCTGCAAGACCAAGTCTGGTCTAGCCTGGACTTGCTTCTCTTCAGCTCCCAGACTCTTGACACCATCCCCGCTCTTTCCTTGGAGTAGCCGAGGACACTCATAGCCCACGGGACCTGTGGCAATGCCATCGGTGCATAGGTGTCTTGTAATGATTTACTTAGGACAAAGCTTGTGTTGATAATTCGGGGTTGTTAATATTCATACCAGAGTATAATTTTGAAACTCTTAATCTCCATATGTAAACTACAAACGAAACAACTTACAGTTTTCATTAGAAATTTCCATGTGAAGTTATTTGTAGGACCATAGTGAATAGGACCATAGTTACAGTTTTCTAGGTCATTTAGGAAAGGGTCTAGACTTTAGATGAATTCCAAAGGTGATTCAGGTTAACAATAGCCCTGTCTTTGCTCGAGTTGTCTGGGAAATCAGACCGAGCTGGCATGCTTTGGAAAAATAAAGTATTTACTCTACTTAAATGTATGGCTAAAGCTCTACTGCCTGAGATCATACAAAAAGTTCATTGATCACTGATCTGCACTGTGTCACTGAGTCTCACTGAGACTTAACATAAGTCATTGAAACTTATTTAGCTTCAGCTCCTTCATTCACGAAATCAGGGATGAGAAAAAGTTTCCAAAAACAGTAAAGTGTTTTTATATTTTCATTTTTTAAATAACAAATTTGGATGGTAGAGTCTCCATTCTTTGTGGGTACTTGATATAGAAGAAATTCACATCTAATTCCCCAAACATGAAGAGTGTCTCGGGGTTGACAATGGTTGGTACTATGCAGGGATCATAGGTTCCCAACATATTACCTTCTAAGTAGTAGCCAGTAGTTTCAAATTTCCTCCTTGGTGCATCTTGTTACCAATGCTAGTATTGATACTGGAACTGGTGAGCAGGTATTCTTCCCAGGGTCTTGTCTCACAGAATCGAAGAATGAAGCTGCGGACCAGAGGTGTTCAAACAAGGCAAGAGTCTATTACAAACAAACACAGGCTCCCAGATCAGGAGGGAGACACAAATGGTTGCCCCCAAGCAGTCTGCTCGTCCCCTTATATCTGCTAAAGGCCTGCTCTTTGTCTGTCCGTGCCGCTCTCTGATTGGTTCCTGGTCTTTTTGCAACATTGTTCTCTTTCACTTCCAAAAAAAAGCAAAAAAACAAAAAACACACTCATCCTGTTTCCTGCAAAACATATTCTTGGTTTGTTTCAGTTAGCTTTAGGATTCCTCCTTCTTCTACCCTCACCCTAATTCTACTTGAACTCCTTTCAGTATGTACTAGAAAGGTGTTTGTGTCTGTTATTCAAGAAGAATCAAATAACACTCCCTCTCCTCTTTAAAAAAAATAATTTCATCTAATGCAGAAAACTTGTTTGTTTTTCTCCTCACTATGCACCCTCCTCTCTTCTGATACTAAACAGACTGTGTTGTGATCTCACACAAAGGCATAGAGCTGCAGGTCAGCCTGATCCAGCTCTTAGCTTTCATTTTGTCACCAACTAGCTTGTGGGTTCAACATACACTGGGTGCCCAACACACATTAAATGTAACTTTCTTAAATTCTCTTGGCCTCAGTCTTCTTATTTGACAAATAAGACAGTTTTCACCTGTGCCAGATACTGTTGAATGGCTAACCCTGTAGTCATTACAACCCCCTCCTTCCCTGCCTACTTCTCATTATCGAATAGAAACTGGAAAATGAAATACCCCTTGTGGCTAGGCCTGGCCGCTGTGGCCTAAGGAGCTGTCTGCTGGAGGCTTTCAGGGAAGGGCTATCTTCCTAGATAAGGTGTGGAGACATGGGAAGCAAGTCTGTTCCCTGCCTTCTGCTTCCTGTCTCGAAAGCAGTAGGAGGGGAAGAGATGCCTGGAATTGTGAGGACCAGCTTGCCTCCACGTGTGAGCAAGCATGACAATGAAAAGCCAACACTCTTGGATGGTGGGGCCTGGAGACAGGAAAAGCTTGTGTCCTTGGTCACCCTGCTGGGCCATTATACCGACTTTGGAACTGCTTACCCATGGACTTATCATTATATGAAGTAATCACATGTCTTTAGTTGTTAAAGTCAAGTTTCGCTCTTAAGCAAAGTCATGTTTTTGTCTCCAGCCCCAGTCACATCTTAAGGCATCTTAACCACTATAAGTCATGATGTCTAAAGTCACTTTGTTTTATGGTTCTTCCTCCTCCAGTATTGATCTGTATACTTTCTCAGTATCGTCTAATTATAGGTGAGTTTCATTTCCTTTTCTGTGTTCTCTAGTAGAGGTGCTAATGAGCACTGAAATAATAAAGTTAATTAGTAGGAGACAAAAATTAGGGAATTAAGATTTCAAAAACAATCTGCATTTGTACTTGGGAAATAATCATGAGGAAAAGATATGAGGAATCTGAGGTGCCTTGGAGGGATGATCTCCACTTTTCTCCCCTATTTCCAGAAGCCTGAGGATGCTCCGGGGGCAGGAATATAACAGAAATTTTAGGGAGTCACCCTCTCCATCCGAGGAAAGAACTTCGTCCATAACAATCTCCCTCCCCACATTCTTTTGACGTGGGTGGCTTCCATACCTACCGAGGAAAGTCACATCAGAGCAATAGGGGACATGTTCGATTGGTATTTGCATTGCGTCTCTAATCCTGGTATCTGACAGCCCTTTACAACGTCCAAGAAAATGGAATTGAAAAGAGACTGCGGAAGCACCTGTTCAAAGCCATTTCTGAGCTGTCCACACAGGGTCCTGGCTAGATTCCACTGGGAGGCGGGGTGCTCAGTAGCATCAAGAGGTACAGTGGAGGTCTGCTTGAGAACAGAATTTGCACCCAGGCATCTGTGAGGGTTTTGCTCTATTTGAGTCGCTGTGATGAATGGGGCTTTCCATAGACATACATTATAACCATATATATCAGGTTGACTAATACAAGCCTGCTCTAGGGGTTCTTCCAGTAACCCACCTGATGTGAACACTCAGTGTGTGCCTTCTGGCGAGTTTGATGTTTGAGTAGCCAAAGCCCTTTAGGACTGAAAAAAATTGTGTTTTGACTAGATAGTTTTTAGAAATTATTTTAAAAAATGGACGAAATAGTCAAAGTCACTGATAAAATAAAATTATGATAAAAGAATATTTCTCAACCATATTGCCCTTTTATGTTAATCTCACATACATACAGAGGTATAACTTCTCTTCCTTTGGACACATGTATATCAGTTCTCACATTTTTCCACATTTGCGGTCTGAGAAGAAATATAGTAGCTTGTGAATTGAGTGCAAATGGAAGAACTCTGGTCCAGACAGGTAACCAGTGATGGGAGAGGACATGGAGGACTGATCTTGAACTACTTTCATTACCTCTCTGGGCCAGAGCTCCTAATCCGTGGCCACTGTCCTAAAATTATCTTTAGGATGGTTGCTTACAGCTCTAACATGCCATGATTTTATTGAGTCTTCTGAAGAAGGCTAAGGCTGTTTGTAATTTTTTTCTAAAGCAATTTTTTAAAAAACTCTGAAAATGATTTGAAAGGAATCAAAAACTTCAAAAACATTTTCAGTAATTGCTTTTTCTTTTATTTTTTAATTATGGAATATTATTTTATTAAATTTAAATTCTTTATTGTTTAAAGTATTACATGAGTCTCCTTCCCCCCCCCCCCCCCGCCCCCATTGACCTCTCCCCGGCAGCTCCCATTCCCCAGCACATGCCCTCACCCCCCTGCTGTCTGTGTCCATTGGTTATGCTCATATGCATGCATACACATCCTTTGGTTGATCTCTTATTCCCTCACCCCCTGTCTTCCCTCATTGGTTGGACAGTCTGTTCAAGGCTTCTATGTCTCTGGTTCTATTTTTGTTCATCAGTTCACTATATTCCATAAATGAGTGAGATGATGTGATATTTATCTTTCTCTGACTGGCTTATTTTGCTTAGCATAATGCTCTCCAGGTTCATCCATGCTGTTGCAAATGGTAAGAATTCCTACATGTAGTATTCCATTGTGTAGATGCACCACAGTTTTTTAATCCACTCATCTGCTGATGGGCACTTAGGCTGCTTCCAAATCTAAGCTATGGTGAATTGTGCTGCTATGAACATAGGGGTGCATATATCCTTTTTGATTGGTGTTTCTGTTTTCTTGGGATATATTACTAGAAGTGGGTCAAATGGAAGTTCCATATTTAACTTTTTGAGGAAATTCCACAGTGGCTGCACCAGTCTGCATTCCCACCAACAGTGCATGAGGGTTCCTTTTTCTCCACATCCTCGCCAGCACTTGTTTGTTGATTTGTTGATGATAGCCATTCTGACAGGTGTGAGCTGGTACTTCATTGTTGTTTTAATTTGCATCTCTCGGATGATTAGTGACTTTGAGCATGTTTTCATAGGTCTCTTGGCCTTCTGTATGTCCTATTTCGACAAGTGTCTATTTAGGTCCTTTGCCCATTTTTTGATTGGATTGTTTATCTTCCTTTTGTTAAGTTGTATGAGTTCCCTGTAAATGTTGGAGATTAAACTCTTATTGGAGATAACATTTGCAAATATGTTCTCCCATGCAGTGGTTTTTCTTGTTGTTTTGTTGATGGTTTCTTTTGCTGTGTAAAAGCTTTTTATTTTGATGTAGTCCCATTTGTTTATTTTCTCCTTAGTTTCCATTGCCCTAGGAGCTGTATCAATAAAGATATTGCTACAACATAAGTCTGCTATTTTGCTGCCTATGGATTCTTCTAAGATTTTTATGGCTTTCCATCCCTTTTGAGTTTATTTTTGTGTATGGTGTAAGTTGATGGTCTAGTTTCATTTTCTTTGCATGTATCTGTCCAATTTTCCCAACACTATTTATTGAAGAGACTGTCTTGACTCCATTGTATGCTCTTGCCTCCTTTGTCAAATATTAATTGAGCATAATGGCTTGGGGCGATTTCTGGATTCTCTGTTCTGTTCCATTGGTCTATATGTCTGTTCTTGTGCCAGTACCAGGCAGTTTTGAGAACTGTGGCTTGGTAATATAGCTTGATATCTGGTATTGTGATCCCTCCAACATTATTCTTCTTTCCCAGGATTGCTGCAGCTATTTGGGGTCTTTGAAAACTATTTTTTAGTAGAAAGAAAATGTTAGGAGAGAGAGTAGGACACAAAAAATGGTAGCAAACACTTGTATGGTGCCACTTTGTATGAGGTACTGTTCTAGGTACTTTATGAATATCAACACCTCGTAACAACCTTATGGGATAGGCGCTAGTATCATCACCCTGGTTTTCCAGATGAAGAAATAGAGGCATAGAGGGTTAAGTAGCTCACTGAAGGTCACTCAACTAGTAAATGGTAGAGCTGGGATTTGATCCCAGGCAATCTGTTTTCAGAGTCCATGTTCTTAACTCTTTATCTTGTGTTTAATTTCTCTTATAAGATACAAACTAATAACAGATCCCACTGAGCCTCCTATAAACCAGGGAAGGAAGGCATTTGAAAATCCCTTAGATGTTCATATTATTTTTTGCTTGGAGTGATGGAGGGAATGTTGCCCCTCTCATGGCTGGATGGTTTCTGTGTAGTTGTATAATGCCCAAGCAACACCATCTACCTCTTAGGATTGGATTGGGTAGGGTTGCATGATAATAACCCCCCTTTCTCTTCCTAGTCTCTTCCACATGCTCCCCTTCATATCATTAAAACAGAAAACAACTATAACCAGCACCACAATGATTTTTGTAGTGTTTGTCAATGGTATATAGAAGATATTTTTCTTACCCTTTGGAAGTTCCTTGGAGAGAGAGAGAGAGAGAGAGAGAGAGAGAGAGAGAGAACACTTACACAAGATAGAAGAGGAACCAATTTCACAACATTAAGGATCAGTATGGTGAGGAGCCACTGTGGGTGCAGTGGGCCAGGAGCGCTGCACAGGAGCCCAGCAGGATTAAGCTGGGTCTTGAGTAATGACTACAGTCTGGCCAGGCCAGGAGGGATAGAAAAGATGATCGGCAGGTGGAATGAAAGGAAGAGGGCAGAGCGGCACTGTGGCTGAAGGGGCTCCCTCTTTCCCGCTCCCCCTGCATCTGTTTGTGTCGGTCTCCTGCTGCTGTGCTGAGCGTCTCTGACTTACCCTCCCTGGAGTCTCAGTCCTTCCTTATGCTCAAGAAGAGGGAAGGCTAACATACTCCTGTGTGCAAAATGGGCCCCTGGGTCCCATGAGACATTCATTCATCTTCTAGTGCATTCTCTATGAAGAAATGGAAACTCTGTATTTGAAGAAAGTCAAGGGAGTAGCACTATGACTGGGCACTGGCACAATGACTAGATGGATCGACACTCTAGGCTATTATAGACCCAATAACTACACAGCAATGACGTAAAACTGGACCAGGGCCACAGTTTACTCTGCCCACAAGAGCTTCTGACAGCCATACTAGTCCTTCACAGAAGCACACAAAGGCCAGTACATTTTGTAAATGAGTTTTCTTTTCAGTAAAATGGGGATAATCACTGTATCTACCTCAACAGGTTGTTGTGAAGATTAAATGAGTTGATATACAGTAAGTGCTGAGACCAATTCCTGTTGGTTTATATCACATATGCAGAGAAATGCCCTTAAGAGGAGGTGCTATCCAGCTACACAGGCTACATGTGAAAATGTATGTTGAAATAGGTGAATTTCAGAATGGGGCCCGGAGGGAAAGATTCTCTTCCAGGGCCTAATGGGGAATATTTAGAAGACATGCTAAGTTTCCATGTCTTTTAGGCTGTAAAATGAGTGATCTCTAAGAAATGTCACATGAACCAGGTCTAGTTTGCTTTATCTTACACACATATTTAATAGACTGGCAGTTAACAAAACTTTATTATGTTTAATATGAAGCAAAAACAAGTGAAAGACTACAGAAAATAATCCCAATGTGATGACTCAGTAGCTGTCGTTCTTTTTTTTGTTTGTTTTATTTCTCACCCAAAGATGTTTTTTTCCCATTGATTTTTAGAGAGAGTAGAAGGGAAGGAGTGGGAGAGAGAGAGAGAGAGAGACATTGATTGGTTACCTCCTGCATGGGCCCTGAGTGGGACCAGATATGTGCCCTTGACCAGGAATTGAACCTACAACTCTTCGGTGAGAGGGCCGACACTCTAACCACTGAGCAACACTATCTCATTCTTTTTGAAAATTATCTGCACATGGGGTGGGAGAAAATAAAATCAGAAGGGGGCTTCAATTAGATCTGTAAAATCTTATTCTTAAGACAAATGAGTTGAAGCAAAAAGGCATAATGTTAACATTTGTTTAGTCTGAGTATTATTAGGTTTCTTTCTCTACTATTCTGCATGTTTGAAGACTTTCATCTAGAAAGCCATAGCCCCCAGCTCATTATCTCTTGCCATATACCTGATTTTGCACTATATCCACGCCCTACTCCCACTTTGGTTCCACAGATCTTTCCATTCCTGACAGAAACAGTAGTGTTTTGCATTTTTCTCTTTGGGGATTTCCATTTCAGCCTGACCAGTTTCATCTCAGCCAGCCCATTTCGTAGCAACTTCTTGCAGGGCCTCATTCTGAGGGTAAGATGTTTGCACCCACTCCCCAGTGACGCAGCAGGTATATGAAACCTAGTAAAAATGAAACTTCAAAGGCAGCCTTGATCAGTATAAGTGTCAACACTAGGGACAGCAGTGGGTAGAAGTGTGGAGGAAGCAAAACAGTCAAGTCAGGGAGATGAGAAAAATGTCACCAAAGGTGAGGGCACTTGGTAGACAGCTCCAGTCCTACCTCTGTTGCTTTGGTGGCCAGAACGAAAAGCAAGGAGGCAATTTGTTGATTGGTTAAGTGGTGATCAGATGACTTTTTAGACCAGCTGGCTCTCTAGCTGATGCTGACTTGAGTCAACATGCAACTCTAGCTTGTTGGTTTCTGTGGAGGAGTTTCCTTAAGTTGCACAGACTCTAGGGACAGCTTTCTATGCTGACAAACCTGTAACTAGCATTGAGCCCAGCACATAGTAGGTCTTCCCAAATGCTTGTTGATTGACTGAATGACCATTGTCAACACTGATGCACCTTTAATTATAAATATTTACAAAATAGTAGTCTTTCAGTGCATATACACTTTTTTGAATTCCTCGTTTCCTCCTTATTGTATAGAGTGGGAGGGGGCTGTGCTCCCTGGTGGAAAATATGCTCTAAAGCTTGTCCTTTCATCCTCACCAGGTCAGTTTTCTTTTGAATTCTCATGGCAAATCCTTTTTTAAATGTAAGGTCCTGAAAGAGACAGCCATGTCTTCTCAGGTTCCTATATGCCCTGCCAGGACCTTGTGGGCTTTCAATAAGGCATTT
The DNA here is from genome assembly GCF_028538775.1 of Myotis yumanensis. Taxonomy (NCBI): domain Eukaryota; kingdom Metazoa; phylum Chordata; class Mammalia; order Chiroptera; family Vespertilionidae; genus Myotis; species Myotis yumanensis. Next base: position 75,016,712 of record NW_027223759.1, on the reverse strand, counting down.
GATGAGTTCCAGTTGGTTGGCATATACAAAAACAGCTGTGATTTCCAGAGAGAAATTGTGACTGCTGAAATCTGTTATCTTTGACTTCGAGTTGTCTTTTATCTCTTGCCTCCGATAATAGGCTTCACTGTTTTGCATTTTACACACAAATGAACTGATTAAAGATCACCTTTTGACTGTTTTGCTATCTCAGTGCACTCACTTTGAGTTGCTCCCTTCAAATAGTTTTCTTCCAATACTTTATTTTTTTTAAATATATTTTATTGATTTTTTACAGAGAGGAAGGGAGAGGGATAGAGAGTTAGAAACATCGATGAGAGAGAAACATCAATCAGCTGCCTCCTCCATGCCCCCTACTGGGGATGTGCCCGCAACCAAGGTACATGCCCTTGGCCGGAATTGAACCTGGGACCCTTGAATCCGCAGGCCGACGCTCTATCCACTGAGCCAAACCGGTTAGGGCCCAATACTTTAATTATGAATTCCAAATGGCATCTTAAACGTGCTTGAGGAAGTAGAAAAGGGTATTTTTGAAACTGTGCACATTGCTCTTCATTGATTCACTCTTTTATTTAATAAAAATGTAAGGAGCCACTTCCTAACTGTGTCATCCTGGATAAGTTGCTAACTCATCTCTCTCTGCCTCAGTTTCCTCCTATGCAAAATAGAGCCAACAAATAGTACTTATCTCATAAACCTATTAAAGGCTTAACATAAAAACTTGCCCTCAAGCATATGATCATCTAGTTGGGGAGATATTGACTATAAGGAATATAAATAACAGCAGAGAACTGAGGTGCCAAGTGAGTGTATGAATGGCAAACACTCTGGAGAACTTAGCTCTTCCCGCTAGCTCAGAAATGATTTTCTCCATTCAGTCCTGTCCTTGTTCCACTACCAGACCAGGCAGAGCCTTCTGCAGAGCTCCCACCGACCTAACTCCCAGCTCATCCAAAGACACCCCACCTGCTCCCATGTCTGCCTCCCAGCCCTGTCTAAGCAAGTACGTCATTCCTGACCAAACCCGGAGCTTTAAGGCTAGTGGTGTCTATCTTCCTCTAAACTAGAACAGGTCTCTCCTTGTCTAAAAAAAACCACCCTCTTCCTCCCATCCTGACACAGGCTTGTCTAGTGAGAAAGTCTCTCCCTGGGTTGCCAAAAGCAAAATTCTTGCTTGTTCTTTACTAAACATGTGTAGCCAGCTGTAGCCATCACTAGACATCAGCCTGAGAATACTGATTAGAAAGCAGGATGCTGGGCAAAGGGGGGTGGGGTGGGGGAGGGTGGTGGTTATTCGTCTACTCATGACAAAGGACAATCAACTTGGGACGTTAGTCAGGAAATAAGTCCCTCAAATTTGTTTAACTTAAATTTATTTTTGTCTTTTCTGTTGCTCTTTGAGGTTGCTGATTTGAGATATTCTTACAGTTTGTCCTTTAAGCCCAAACAATATCAATTTTATTCACATGTATCGTCTTTTCTTAGGTAATCATTTTATTCCCTATGATATCCCTAAACATATTTCAGTAATCTCTAATGCTTACTCCAGGGCACTCTGCACCAATATTTTATTGCTTGCCATAGTGCGGGTTCTGCTATCTCCTTGAAATTACAAAGTGAATAGCCTTGTTTTGGATCTTTGGAATGAGTGTTGTTAGGTGAGTTTCTTATCACTGTGAAGCATAGGAAGGTTTAGTGAATGACCAGTACAACCTAAATATCAAGTGGTTTGTGGCACTTGTCTTTCCATCCGAGGTCAGCAAGAATACATGGTGTTTCCCGTGGCACTTCAGCATCTGGCCAAGGCATAGATCTGTCACTCAGCCACAATCTGAGACAAGCTGCATCCTTCCAGCTTATTAATTTAAATAGTCAAAATAAGCTAATTGCTGCTGCAACCGGAGCCATCGAGAATAGAGATAATGTACACATCCCAGAATCTCAGGAACTGGAAGGAGGCCATCCGGGGAATGTATCTCTCCATTGATGTCTCCCTACCCCCAGATATGGGCAAACCAGTTCAGACATCCAGGATAAAGACATCTTGAAAAGAAAATGAGCCGAGAATTACTGGCAAAGTCTCCTACATCCAGCTGGCTGCAAGGGAGTTAGGTAGTGGCAGCCAACATGTGAGTACTTCTTTCTTTCTTCCCTTTAGATTCTCCATGGGAGGTCTGGGCTCAGGATACTCAACTTCCACATATTTTGACAGGGTGTGTCAGTTCAAAGGCATAGAGCAGAGCTTCAGCACTGAGGGAAATTGAGCTCATTAACGTATTCCAGTGCACACACTGGAAAGCCTACAAGATGGTTTGCATGCCTAATGACTGTGCTTAAGTCCTATTGCCCCAGTAGACTGCTTCCCCTGATGTGTTCAAGCCTTTCCTGATCTTTTGCATTCCTGATCCTCTCTAACAACCTATCTGAATCACATACCCCTATTCTAGTTATCTGCAGCTCCAGCCCTGAAACTGCTCATGGTCAAGTGGACTTAGCTATTATCCATAGGTACTTGTGTACAAATCACTGCTCCCCAACCAGATTATCCATCCTTGGAGTGCAGGCAGGATCCCTATTAGTCTTTGTATTCCTGAAGCACATAACACAATACCTAGGGCAGTGGTCGGCAAACTCATTAGTCAACAGAGCCAAATATCAACAGTACAACGATTGAAATTTCTTTTGAGAGCCAAATTTTTTAAACTTAAACTATATAGGTAGGTACATTGTTATTAACTTAATTAGGGTACTCTTAAGCTGGCCTTTGCTAAAAACATCCTCAATCTGATTGAGGTAGGTTCGCTGAGGTTGACCCCTTCCAACTCTCCCATCCACACTCGTCTTGTATACTTGTTTCTTCTATCTCTTTTCGTTCATCCTCTCTATATGTCCAAACTACCTCAACATACCTTTCTCAATCCTCGACACTATATCTTCTTTCACTCCACAACGTTCCCTAAAATTAACTTAATAAACTTTACTTAAAGTTTTAAGTCTTAGTTAAACTATAGTACGTTGAATAAAATTTGATATCATACTTAATAACAATATTATTTATTGATAAAATTAAATTCCTTACAATTTACCTTAAAATATCCATAAAATTAAATCATGTCAATGACTGACAAACACTAACGTGAACAACGGCCTTGCATCTCCTTGGAAAGTTTGGGTAAGTCAGTTTTGTATGTTGTTATTTTTAATTTTAGGCACGATTCCAGGTTCTCATCAATAAGACGACTTCTCAATTTACTCTTGATAAGGTTCATGCTTGAAAATGTAGGATTTGCAGCTGGTTGGAAAAATACAGGTAACTTTATGTTTCGAGTAGGTACTTTTGTCACCCACGCATGATTTGCGGACGCGACTAACACTAATCACTGCACAGTAAGACTACTGACTGACCGGCTCACTCAACTCGTGCTTGAATCGCGCGTGCCTCCCCTGCGCTGCGTATCCCGCGGCCCACCTGCACCGTGTCTCCCGTCGCCCGGACCGACCAACTGACCGACCCACACCCCCCACTTCTTCTAACCCCACTTCTTCAAAATAGACTCGCCCAGGCCGAAAACTGACTTCTGCGCATGGGCCACAAAGTTTCAATTGCACTGTATGTGCGCGCCCGCACGTGGTATTTTGTGGAAGAGCCACACTCAAGGGGCCAAAGAGCCACATGTGGCTCACGAGCCATGGTTTGCCGACCACTGACCTAGGGGAGTGAAAGCAGAGGTACAGCATTAATCCCTGTCCCCAGATAAGAGTTTGAATGAAAGAAATAGTAGTAGAAAGAATTGAGAAGGCTCTATTGTCTTCAGGAAGACAGTCTTCCCAGCGGCATCTGAAAGGTATCATTCCAAAGGTGGTGGGAAAATGGTCACTCAATATGCCAAGAGATGCCCTAATCAGTGTGTCTCAGTGGATAGAGCATTGGTCCATGCACCGAAGGGTTGCAGGTTCGATCCTTGGCCCCAGTTGGGGATGTGCGGGAGACAACCAATTGACGTGTCTTTCTCACATTAATGTCTCTGGCTCTCTCTCTCAATCAATGGGAAAAAATATCCTTGGGTGAGGATCAACAAACAAACAAACAAACAAACAAGTGCCAAGAGTGATGAGTCCTTCCCAAGTGTCAGGGCATACTGTAGATGGGACATAGAGCCTTACGACACAGAGCAAACAGAGAGTATTATATGAGGATTGGTCAGGCTAGAAAGGTGTATTGTCAGTGAAAGTTCTCTGGTCAGTGTGACCACAAACCTCAAGGGGACACTTAGTGCCGACCTGCTTCTGGTCCACTTACTCTTTGTTTTCTTAGATGTCCATTGTATATTTTCTCTCTCCTAAAGCATCGTTGACTTTTATTTCCAATTGACAAAATGGAAGCATTTGGAAGAGAACTTCAACAGCCTCCACCACCTTAACTACTCATCCGTGTCTATCTGTATCCGTCTTGTAACCCAGAATGAACTGGCCGTGCTCTTATCTGAGACCAACTCCTCTCTCCCTCATGATTGGCTTCTTTCTCTTTCTCACATTCTTAGCCCCTCCTCCTCCCTCTCTATGAATCATTCCCATTAGCCTGCAAATCAAAATAAAACAAAGCCCTCCTTGGCCCCATGTCCCCTCCTCAGTTTCCTGCTTCTTATTATAGCAAAATATTCAAAAGATTTCTATTTTATCTTTGACTCCATTTTCTTTCCTCCTATTCCCTCTCTTGAATCCACTTAAACCAAGCTTCACCTGCCACCTACCAAAACAGCTCTCTTCAAGGTCACCAATGAGCTCTATGCTGCTAAATCTAATGATCAAATATCAGTTTGATGTTAGCACAATTGAGTACACCCTCTTTTTGGAAACACTTTATTCACTTAAGCATTGGGGCCACTCTCTGAACCTTCTCCCACTCCATTCAGTCACGTTTGTTGGGTCCTCTGAACTCTAAATCGTGGTAGGCCTTGGGCTCAGCCCTTGGACCTTTTCCACTGCATTAACCTCACTCAAGATGGTTTCATCCAGGTCCATGGATGAAACTACTCAAGATGGTTTACATGCCAAGAATAGATTGGTAATTCCCTAATTTATAACTCTAGTCCTATGCTCTTCTACAAATTCCGAAGCTGAAAATCCATTGCCTACTTTTCACCTCCACTTGAATATTGGATAAGTATCTCAAATTAACATTTACAAAAAAAAAAAAAAAAACCTTCTGACATCTCACTGCCTTCATATTTTAGTCCAAGCTGCTATCATCTTAGATAATCAGAACTGCCCAACGATGGTTTTCTCTGCTTTCACATTTACCCCTCCACAGTGTATTCTCCGTATAACAATCAGAGTGATCCTCTTAAAAATAAAGTCAGATCATGTTATTTTTTTCTGCTCAAGCTCTCCAATAGCTTCCCATTTCTTTCAGAATACACTCTAAAGTCCTACCATGGTCTGGAAGGCTGTCTTGGTCCATTTGGGCTGCTACACCAAAGTACCATAGACTGGGTGGTTGATAAATAACAGACATTTATTTCCCACAGTTCTGGAGGCTGGATGTTTGAGATCAGAGTGCCAGTTTGGTTGGGGGCTCTCTCCCAGGTTGTATACTGCTGAGTTCTCCTCAAATGGCTGAAGGGGCAAGAGAGCTTTTGGGGATCTCTCTTATGAGGGCATACATCCCATACTAAAGGCCCTACCTCCTCATACTATCACATTGGAGGTTAGGATTTCAACATGTGAATTTAGAGGGGACACAAACATTTAGTTCTTAACAAATGCCCTAACTAATCTGGCCCTCTGTGACATCTCTGATCTCATTTCCTGTCCCTGTTCTCTTCCTCATGCCTCTCTAGGCAACCTGGACTTCTTGTAGACCTTTAAACACTCTAAGAAAACCTCCTCTTCAGGCCTTTGCATTTGCTATTTCCTCTGTCAGGAGTGCCCTTCCCTTGATGTCCACATGTCTTACTCTCTACTTCCTCTGTGTCTCTGTTCAAATACCATTTTAAAAAAGAGTTGTCTACCTTGCTACCACTCACTCTATATAATTATTCCTCCTTCCCTCATTCCCTCTCATTGTAATATATATATATATATATATATATATATATATATATGTATATATATATATTACTATATATATATTACTACATATATATTACTATATATATATATATATATATATATATATATATTAGCTCTTATCGTTTAACATTCGTAGGGAACAGGATCCTGGTAGGAAACAGATGACACATTTATTGGGATTAATTTAATGAAAGAACTATTTTCAAGGATGTGGGCAGAGTTAAGAGAACCAACCAGGATGGTTAAACATCTAGGTTTAGCCATAGTCAGAAGCTAATTTAAGAAAAGCTTGTGACTCTGAAGGGACAAGAGAAGAAAGCTGATACTGGAACCCAGAGAAAGCTGTCGCAATGGCGGAGAGGCCTTCCATCAGGAGATGTGGCCTTAGACAGAGAAGCATAGCTGTTGCCAAGTGACCACCTGGTAGAGGGAGGGCCAGGGAATGAATACCTTCTTTCTTGTTCTCACCTCCCATCTGTTGCTGGTGCTCCACATTGGCCAAACCCAGCCAGAAGCCAGAGGTCAAGGAAGCCCAGGTGATGCAGTGGTAGAGGTTAGCCTCCTGGGGCACCGGGCAAGGTGGAAAAGGGTGGGGAGTGAATCTGTTCAGCATACATTATCTGTTTATTTGTTGATAGTCTTTTTCTCTCATTAGATTATAAGCCCCATGGAATCAGGAATTAAAACAGTGCCAGGCACAAAGAAAATGCTTAATCAACAGACAGTGGTGTGGTGAAGGGCCGGGGTGGTAGTGGTGGTGGAGGGGGTCCATTGGAAAAAAAAATGGGGACATCTGTAATACTTTCAACAATAAAGATAAATTTAAAAACAAACAAAAAATTAAAAGCAAATGAATGGATAACATGTGGGCATGTAACAAGGTAGGCAACAAAGTATGATCTGTGAGGTTGCGACCCTGTGACCATATGTCTGAAGGTGAAGAGTCACTTGGAGAAGTAGGAAATCTGACAACCATCTTCTTGGGAAAATGGTCAAAACTGAACACAAAGCATAGCCCAGAGTAGGCACCCCCAAACTGAGCCAACTATGGCATTCTATAGGACACACAAATGTGCTGAGGCTGTAAGATGATGCCAGCTGCCACAGCAACAGCAGCTATAGCAGAGAAAATTTGCTGGTGAAAGGAGAAACTTCTTGCATTATAATCACTAAAAATTGAAAACACAGACAGACCCTGAAAACCCTGTAGTCATCAGGAATATTAGCATCAAAAGCAAGAAGCAGATAAACTGGATCCCCTCTGTGGCATGGTTGAGGCTTAAAGGTTCCCCTAGTTTACCTGGGCTTGGTCCTAGTGTAGTATCTGGCAGACAGACCTGGTGCCATACTATTTCCACACCAAAAAAATCTGATCATATTTGTGTTTGTGATTTTTTAAGAGTCTATGGAAGATTTCATAGGGGAAACAGAAGAAGTAATTTCTGTTGCACACCACAAAACAAACTGCAAATAAGGTCACCGGATAAATTTGTTTGCCCAAATCCCTTTCTTCTTCTCCATCTCTTCTACCTTTCTCACCAGACAGCTCAGTTCAGTCCTCAACTTACATACCTACTCAGTCGACAAAGCAAAGGTCCTCTCTGTTTCTAGGCCAACATCTATTGCTGCCAGAGAAGGCCCCTTAGGGGTTCCACCCCCAACTCAAAGGAGCAAATCAAATATTTCTCCTAAGCACACACATAGTCTTCCTGACATGAGAACTATAAATGCGATTTTCTTTAACTCATTCCATAGAACAGTAAATTATTAAACAATGGCCTACCTGGAAGTCATCCATCTTCTTCCTTCTCACCTCATTCATTTGGTTTCTTCTTAAATCTCAAGTCGAAAAAATCACTCAGGTTCTTTCAACTATATGTTCCAAGTTTGGTAGACTCAGCTCACCACCCAGCCCTGATGTATGTGCTAAGGCAGGATGGCCTGTCTGAGGCCGCCAGGCTGCCTGTTCCACAGATGTTGGGTGCAGCTCAGGCACCAGCTTTGTTATACTAGAACCACACAGCAGAGCAATAGGCATTGCCCTGTAAGAGACTTCATCTTCTTTCAATACCAGCATGGAAGCGAAGGATTGTGTCAAAATGCATGGTAGAGACAAGACCAGTAATGGTGGGGAAGGGAGAAAACAAGTGAATAAGGATCAGATTGGAAAAGTCTTCTGGAGTAGGTGGGCACCCAGGGGTACAAGATGCAGCTTAGAGGAGAGGCTGTGGTACAAGAATGAGGTGCATCTCACCTAGCAGAGAGACAGCTGAAGACTCTGGGCTGCTGAAGAGCTTGTTTTGTGTTCACAGAAGAGAGAAGCATGTGAGATGTCTTTAAAGCTGACTCAGCACCAAACAGTATTGGGGCAGAGGGAAGGCCAATCTGGCTAAAGCACTGAGCAGGGGAATCTAGCCCAAGACCAGATGTTGGAGAGAAGAACAGTGAAGAGGGGGTAGGGTAGCATATGGGCTGGAAAGCACATGGTCACCCTGCCCTGCCTTTGCATGGCCTTGACAGTGGTCTTTCATCTGACCTGAGGGCCGTGATCCAGAGGGGCAGAAATTGACACAGCTCTGGTTAAAGTCATACTTTCTCTGAAAAGTCCTCTAAAAATCTAATTATTCTCAAGTGTTATGATTTGAAAATAACCCTATCTGGTTTGGCTCAGTGGATAGAGCGTCAGCCTGTGGACTAAAGGATCCCAGGTTCAATTCCAGCCAAGGGCGTATGCCATGTTGTGGGCTCAATCTCCCCCAGTAGAAGGTGTGTAGGAGGCAGCCAATCAATGATTCTCTCTCATCATTGATGTCTCTATCTCTCTATCCCTCTTTCTTCCTCCCCGGAATCAATAAAAAAAAAACATATTAAAAATAAAAAAAAATAAAGACTTACTGTAGAGTTTATGCTCTTACTTATGTCCTTTGCTATGAATGCACCTTCTTTCAACAAATTCACCATATCCATGTTTCCCCTCCAGGATTAACATAGATGTGCTGCCTTTTCTGTGCTCTGAAGTGTATGAGCAACCTGCTCTTTGGGCCCATGTTGAATCAAAACAACCCTAGAATTGAATCACTGAGAGTGAGGTGGATGGAGAAGTCGTGGCTGAGTGTGAACTCCCAAAGGAACCTGCAGAGGTTGGTTTACTCTGGTTGGCTAACATTCCCAACACTGAATTCTCCAGATTCAAGGATGGAGGGTAGAGAAGGGTTCACATCTGTATTGCCCGTAGGTTGCCTTGAGCTCCAGGAGCTGGGGTGGCCCAGGGAGCTAGCCTGTGGAGGGAGGCAGAAGAATCAGCCTGCAGTTGAGTGGACCTCCCGTAAACAGAGGCATAATCCAGGTCCACATGGGCCACGCAGTGAAAGGGCAGAGCCGCTCATGGCGTGGCACATACTGTGCAAGGGTAAATTTATGGAAACCAAATTCCATTAAGGTGCAACACCACTTCATACTTCTAACAGCACTGGACAACCTGAATGTCGGCCTGGGAGATACACTCTCACTGACAAAGTTTCAGCAAGCTCCTTTGAATATTGGGAGTGTCTGAGGCAGTGAGCAAGGGGCAGCTGATGGGCACTTGGTGGACTAACTTGACCGTGGGAAGCTTCCAAACTCAGCCCTGCGCACAACTGTTCGGCCCAGAGCAGCTGCTCAGATGGAAAAATAATTAGACACCATAAGGTTCCCTTATGGCTTAAGATTCTCTCCACCTCCTGGTCTAACACAGCCCTCTCTGGTATGTGGTGCTTTGGGCTATAGTTCTGAGAGTTTCCGTCTCATTCAAAATGTCTTTGAAGCTAGACTCAGTGTAAGCCAGACTGGGATAATAGAGGGCAGGTTATAGCTTGATCTACATTCATATTACAAAGGTTGTTTAAAAAAGAAAAGCTAATTGTGGCTTTCCAAATACCCAGGTGACACAAATACTGCTACACAGAGCCTCCTTGGGCACAGTAATTCTGGGTGGTCACTGTCCTTTATCTTTTCTTTACCTTACCCATTCCTTTAGGCTGTCTTCCTTCCTTCCTACCTTCCTTCCTTCCTTCCTTCCTTCCTTCCTTCCTTCCTTCCTTCCTTCCTTCCTTCCTCCCTCCCTTCCTCCCTCCCTCCCTCCCTCCCTCCCTCCCTCCCTCCCTCTCTTTCTCTCCTTTTCCTTGTTCATATATTTTACATAGGGCCTGACCCTGTCAGTACCCCAGGTTTGATTAACTTAGGCCACCCCTTCCTCATACCCAGCTGCTGATTTCAGATGCAGACTGGGGAGATAAAAAACTGTCAAGAAGGGAAAATGAATGAGCAGCAGATAAATGGGGGAACCACAATTTGCTCAGGCACAGCCTGCCACTTGCCTGGCTTATAATTAGAGGCATAAGAAATGTGTTTTTCTCCCAGTTTCTGTTTTTCTTTTTCACAAAACATCTGAATCCCGCATTTAGTGTGATCTGTGCTATTTTGCTGGCAGTCCCACAATAGCCACCAACTTAGGGACTGCCGAGGGAAGCCAGATACCTCCACCAGAGTAAGCGCATTCCTGGACCTGACATCTGGGTCTTGCAGCTGGAGGGAGGAAGGAGACAAAAAAGAAACAGTCCCGAGTGTCATCAAAGGCAGTTGATGATGCCAAGTGAGTATGGAAATTACATACAGTGCAGATGCCATTTTCAACATCAGACAAATAATGCGGCTATTTAGGAAAAACAAAGTTGTGCTTACAAACTGATGATCCGGGGACGTGCAATGAAAATGTTCGGAGCTTCCAGAGTGATAGGAGCGGGCCGAGTGCTCATTTCCAAACGACTCACATTCTTCTGACTGTGGTTCTAAAAGAGTAAGACTGAAGTAGTCAGATTTCCACCCCCACCCTTTTATGAAAACGAGAAAAAAAAAGTAATTTGCAACTGAGCTCTACAAACAATCTCTACATGGATATTTAAGTTTTTAGATTTATGCCAGCTTTTCTTGTAGGCACCATTTTAGATTGCTTTGTGTGACAGACAAGGGAATATGAAAGCAATAAGTACACCCTGTTATCTACAGGCCGTGATCAATCACGGAGAATTAGTTCATTGTGCCTGTATTGGAGGGAAGAGGAGGAGCGGCGAAAGAGGAAATTGGAAATGCTAACGAGCACAAAAGCACCTAGGCCCTCTTCCTCTCTCTCCCCTTCTGAGTTAGATCTGTTCAAGATTGGGGGCTCCAGGGTGCCCAGAGCCACCCACATGCAGGTTAGAGGCCCCGTGCAGCCACCTCGGGTATGCAGAGTGAACACTGGGGAATGGGGGTGCAAATACCAGTTCCAGGTGCGGGAACAAACATTTCAAAAGGGAGGTCTATTACCTTTTCCAAATTATTGTTATTTTCAAAACACACATCTTCAGGGGGGAGATCTTTCTTTGTAAGAGGGTCTTTGCCAGGAGAAGCCAGGCAGGAAATAGTTCCTCTAACCTAAAGATGACTTCAAACTGGGAATCTCGTGTTTCTGTTGAACAGCAAATGGGTTTAAGTGGTTCTAGTTTTTAATACCTCTTTTAAAAAGTTTACTTTTAAATATATATGCATAATTTATTAATAATAATAACCTTTTGCAGTTACTCAGCACTTTTCAATTTACAAACCACTTTTGTGTCCAATGTCTCATTGCTTTAAAAACTTTAACTCAAGCCCTGGCCAGTTTGGCTCAGCGGATAGAGCGTCGGCCTGCAGACTGAAGGGTCCCAAGTTCGATTCTGGCCAAGGGCACATGCCTGGGTTGCGGGCTCGATCCCCAGTGGGGGGTGTGCACGAGGCAGCCAATCAATGATTCTCTCTCATCATTGATGTTTCTATCTCTCTCTCCCTCTTCCTTCCTCTCTGAAATCAATAAAGAAATATATTTAAAAAAACAAAAAACTTTAACTCAACTATCTACCTTCAAATGTAAGCTCAGATGAGTAAAGTCAAATAGACTTCAGGATACACAAGAAGTAGAAACAGCCCCAGCTGATTTGGCTCAGTGGATAGAGCATTGGCCTGCACACTGAAGGGTCCCGGATTCTATTCCGGTCAAGGGCACATGCCTGGGTTGCGGGCTCGATCCCCAGTAGGGGGCATGCAGGAGGCAGCTGATCAATGTTTCTATCTCTGTCTTCCTCTTCCTTCCTCTCCAAAATCAATAAAAATATATATATATTTTAAAAAGAAGTAGAAACAAAGAGAAATAAATCTAGAGAAATTTCAGGAAAACTATAAAATAGGTAAAGCTCATCATTAACACCTATGACTCCATTCAATGCTCTTTCCCCAGTCAGTGGTGCATCTCTACTTGTCTACATTTGCAGGTTCCCCTGTTTATGAAATCTAGGCTGCAGATAAAGGATGCGTGATTAGTAATTGCATCTACTGAACCACGGGACTTTATTTTTGTTGATGTCTGAAGGGAATTCATGACTTGGCAGTTACCACGTCATTTCAGAACTTCTGAGCATGCTCAGTGGCATCTCTAGAATTTCTTTGTAGGAGGGCTTAGGGGTGGAAATCTCTTAGAAAGAGGTTGTTAGGGAACTTGGCTTGAAGCTATGTTTGTGTAGCAAGCACATTGTTGTCACTTACATTGTACAATTATTTGTAGTGACTTGGAGACCTGTTGAAGCTAACCCCCCTAGACCTCCCTCTTGACATTCCCACTGGTCTTGTCCTGAGTCCGTGTTTCTCAAAGTTGGCACCACTGGCATTTGTGAATGGACCATGACCAATTTTCTTTATGCAGGATTGTCCTGTGCTGTAGGACTTTCAGTATCCCATGGCCCTGCTCACAAAATGCATGGGAAAAGGGTTGGCCATTGGGACAACCAGACCAATCATTCCCACATTTTCAGTTACCCTTGTTGAGAACCATTAAGTCTATTTCAATTTTCAAGAAGATACCTTTTTTCCAGAGGAGCATTTGGGAGAAAAATAAACATGCACAAACAAGGCAGAGTCATGGAAAGACAGTGTTATCTGCAAAATGGCTCTGCATGTCCCCCTACTTCTATACTGCCCTCATGCACAATACATGCCCATCAGTAATAGCTCTCAGGAAAAGGACTTGGGTAGGGATTCCATTTGAAAAAAAATCTTTCCTTAGATTCAGCACCCATACGGGGACATACCTACTGCCCTCCTCTGATTGAGTGTCCCTGGTCAACCGAAAGTGCACTGGACTAGGAGCCAATTGTCATGAAATAACTGTTATATTATGTAAGCCATTTAACCTATCTATGCCTCAACTACCTCATCTATAAGATGGGAATAATAATCCATATTCTACCTCATAGAGTTGTGAGGACAAAATTATAAACATAAAAGCGCTCTGAGAAGTTAAAAAGATAATAGATAAAATGGTGGGACAGCTATGAAAGACAGATGGGGTTTCTCAAACAATTAAAAATAGAACTACCAGATTATGAAACAAGCTCTGGAGGAACCAGGATGGCAGCTTAGGTAAATACTGGTACTTGCTGCCTCCCACAACCACATCAAGATTACAACTAAAATACAAAACAACCATCATTCAGAACTGCCTGAAATCTGGCTGAATGGAAGTCCTACAACTAGAGAAATAAAGAAGAAAATACATCCAGACTGGCAAAAGAGGCAGAGGCATGGAACTGGTCCAACACCCACATGTGACTTTTTTGTTGTTGGGAGGGATATCTCTGCTGCAGAGGCCTCCTGTGAGAAGCAGGGGATCCCAGCCCTACACCAGACCCAAGCCCAGGGTTCCAGAGCTGGGAGGAGAAGTCCCTGTAACTTCAGGCTGTAAAAACCAGTGGGGATTGTGGCTCAATGACATGGAGGTTGCTGGGGTCCCACACAGTTCTTCTTAAAGGGCTGGCACATGAACTTACAAGGTTCTGCTTCCTCTGAGTTCCAGCACTAGGGCAATGGCTTGGGGGTTGGGTGGGGGGATGAACCAGGGACATATGGGGAGGGGCTGGATTTTCTTTCATTGGGCAAGGAACTCAGGGGTGACTTTCTCCCTGACAGGGATGCTCACAGAGTGCTCATTGTACTGTGCTGGGAGCTTCCCTGTCCCAGAGCTGACAGCCATAACTGAGTTTCCAACAGCATGGCTCACACTGTTTGCTCAGCCCTGATGATTCCCTGAGAACCCACCCCATCCAATTTTCAGCCCCACCCAAGCTGTTTGCAGCAGTTTTTCCATATGAATGGCCATCCTGGCTCAGGCTTCAGATTTTGCTAAATCTCTCAAATAAGCAGCAGTTGGCATCAACGTACCCCAAACCTATCAATAAAAGGCCCAAGACCTGGCACTAGCACCAACATGGCCTGCTTCACAGCTGGGCCTTGCCTGGGCAATTCACAAGTCCAATACAAGTAGCAGCCACCTGCAAATCTCTCTGTAGCTCTGCTGGGTGGCCCCAGGCAGTGGCTGACTTTGCACCTCCCAGGAGACCCCACAGGCAGTGCATGCAGTGGACAGCTTCAGACCATAGAAGATTACAACTCTATACATTCACAGTGGCACACTCAAGAGCCAGACTCAGTGAGCACCAAAGCCCCACTGAAGCAAATCCTGCTCCACTATAGTAGCTGCTGGTCCTCAAAGCCAATTGGCCTGGAGGGCAATTCCTCCCAGTGACAACAACAGCAATCAAGGCTCAACTACAACAAGACTGTGCACACAGCCCACACAAGGGTACACCTAGAGTGCCCAGCTCAGTGACTGGGAAGGCCAAACCACTGGGTCCTATAGGACACCTACTACACAAGACCACTCTACCAACCCCAGGAGACATAGCAGCTCTACCTAAAAACAAATACAGGGAAGCAGCCAAAATGAGGAGACAAGGAAATATGTCACAAATGAAAGAAATGGAAGCAAGCAAACTACTGGACATAGAGTTCAAAACAATGGTTATAAGATTACTCAAGGATCTTAATGAGAGCTTCAAGAGACTAATGAGACTTTCAAGGATCTTAGTGACAATGTCAAAGACATGAAAAAGGACCAGTCAGAAATTAGGCATACACTAACTAAAATAAAAAATAATTTACAGGGATTCAATAGTAGAGTAGAGGATTCTGAAAGTGAAATCAATTACTTGGAATATGAGAAAGCAAAAAACATCCAATAAGAACAGCAAAAAGAAAAAAGAATTAAAAATATGAAGATTGTGTAAGGAGCCTCTGGGACAACTTCAAGCATATTAACATTTGCATTATGGGGGTGTCAGAGGAGATGAGAGAGAGCAAGATATTGAAAACCTATTTGAAGAAATAATGACAGAAAACATCCCCTACCTGGTGAAAGAAATGGATTTACAAGTTCAGGAAGCACAGAGTCCCAAACAAGAGGAACCCAAAGAGTCCCACACCAAGACACATCATAATTAAAATGCCAAGGGTTAAAGACAAAGATAGAATCTTAAAAACAACAAAAGAATAGCAATTAGTTACCTAAAAGGGAGCACCCATACGACTGTCAGTTGATTTCTCAACAGAAACTTTATAAGCTAGAAGGGAGTGACAAGAAATATTCAAAGTGATGAATACCAAGGACCTACAACCACGATTACTCTACCCAGCAAAGCTATAATTTAGAATTGAAGGTCAGATAAAGAGCTTCACAGATAAGAAAAAGCTAAAGGAATATTTCACCACCAAACCAGTATTACATGAAATGTTGAAGGGTAATCTTTAAAATGAGGATGGAGAAGAAGAAGAAGAAGAAGAAGAAGAAGAAGAAGAAGAAGAAGAAGAATAAAATGGCAATAAATACATATCTATAAACAATTGAATCTAAAAATCAAAATAAACAAACAAAGAATCTAATGAACAAAATAAACTGATGAATAAAATGGAACCAGAGGCATGGAAACATGGAACAGACTGATGAATCTCAGAGGGAAGGGGGGAGGAGAGACAGGAAAAGATTAACCAAATAACTTATATGCACATATGCATTACCTATGGACACAGACAATAGGGTGGTGAAGGCCTCGGGCAGGGTGGGAACCAGGTGGAGGAGGGGGACAGGGTGGGAGGAAAAGGGGAGATATAAAGATTTAAAAAAAGCACTACCGTATTAGCTAGCAATCCCACTCCTGGGTATTTATAAAAAAAAATTGGCCCCGCCGAAACCGGTTTGGCTCAGTGGATGGAGCGTCGGCCTGCGGACTGAAGGGTCCCAGGTTCGATTCCGGTCAAGGGCATGTGCCTGGGTTGCGGGCACGTCCCCGGTGGGGGGTGTGCGGGAGGCAGCTGATCGGTGTTTCTCTCTCATCGATGTTTCTAGCTCTCTGTCTCTCTCCCTTCCTCTCTGTAAAAAATCAATAAAATATATTTTTAAAAAAATTGGCCCTAGTCGGTTTGGCTCAGAAGATAGAGCATTGGACTACGGACTGCAGGTTCAATTCCCAGGTTCAATTCTGGTCAAGGGCACATGCCTGGGTTGTGGGCCCAATTCCCAATTGGGGGCATGTAGGAGGCAGCCAATCAATGCTTCTCTTTCATCATTTGTGTTTCTATCTCTCTCTCCCTCTCATTTCCTCTCTGAAATCAATAAAAATATTTTAAAAATTGAAAGCAGGGGCTTGAAGAGATATTTGCATACCTATGTTCATAGAAGTATTGTTCATAAACAAGTGGGACTACATCAAAATAAAAAGCTTCTGCACAACAAAAGAAACCATCAGAAAAACAACAAGAAAGCCCACTGCATGGGAGAACATATTTGCCAATGTTATCACTGATAAGGGTTTAATCTCCAACATTTATAGGGAACTCATACAACTTAACAAAAGGAAGATAAACAATCCAACCAAAAAATGGGCAAAGGACCTAAATAGACACTTTTCAAAAGAGGACATTCAGAAAGCCAAGAGACATATGAAAACATGCTCAAAGTCACTCATCATCTGAGAGATGCAAATCAAAACAACAATGAGGTATCATCTCACACCTGTCAGAATGGCTATCATCAACAAATCAACAAACGACAAGTGCTGGAGAGGATGTGGAGAAAATGGAACACTCGTGTACTGCTGGTGGGAATGCAGACTGGTGCAGCCACTATGGAAGACAGTATGGAGTTTCCTCAAAAAGTTAAAAATGGAACTCCCATTTGACCCAGTGATCCCACTTCTAGGAATATATCCCAAGAAACCAGAAACACCAATCAGAAATGATATATGCATCCCTATGTTCATAGCAGCACAATTCACCATAGCGAAGATCTGGAAACAGCCTAAGTACCCATCAGCAGATGAATGGATTGGAAAATTGTGGTACATCTACACAATGGAATACTATGCTGCTGTAAAAAAGAAGGAATTCTTACCATTTGCAACAGCATGGATGGAACTGGAGAGCATTATGCTAAGTGAAATAAGCCAGTCAATGAAAGAAAAATACCACATGATCTCATTCATTTATGGATAATTAATACCATTATAAGCTGATGAACAAAAATAGATACAGAGGCAGAGCAGCATCTAACAGACTGTCAAACTACAGCGGGAAGGCTGGGGAGGGTTCGGGGGTGGGAGGGGAGGAGTAAGAGATCAACCTAAGGACTTGTATGCATGCATATAAGCACAACCAATGGACATAAGACACTGGGGGGTAGGGGAGGTTGGGGGAATGTCGGGGGGGGGGAGGAGACATATGTAATACTCTTTGTAATACTTTAAGCAATAAAACAAAATTAAAAAAAAAAGAAGTGTTGTTCACAATAGCCAAGAGGTAGAAGTAACCCAAATGTCCATTGATGAATGAATGGATAAACAAAATGTAGTATATACATACAACAGAACATAATTCAGCCTTAAAAGGAAGGCAGTCCTGTCACATGCTATAGCATGCCATAGCATGAATGAACCTTGAAGGTATGCTAAGTGAAATAAGATGGTCACAAAAAGACAAATGTATGTAATTCCACTTATATGAGGTAACTAAAGCAGTAAAATTCATAGAAACAGAAAGTAGAATGGTGGTTTACCAGGGGCTGGGGGAAGGGGGAAAGCGGAGTTGTTCAGTTGGTAGAGAGTTTCAGATTTTCAAGATGAAAAAGTTTTTGTGAACATATCAACACTATTGAACTGTACACTTAATTTTATGTTGAGTGTTTCATAACCACAAGTTTTTTAAAAGCATGATAGAAACAGAGGTATTGTCATCAATCATAATCCAGAGGTTGGAGGAATAGCAGGAGCACTTATTTACAAGTTGGGCATGTTATATTAGTAGGTGTATTACCCTGGATTCCTCCAGAACACCTTTAGAGAGAAATACATCAGGAATGAACCAGGTAGGCAATTAATTTAGAGAAGTAATTCTTAAAGTGAGAAATATGCTAGAATCCCATAAGCTGGCCTTTTTCAAAATACACAGGTGAGGGTTCCTGAATGCAAATAACAGAAGCCACTCTGGTTAGCTATACAGAGAAACAGAACCGGTAGGATGTGGTATATATGTAGACAGAGATTTATTTTAAGAACATGTTCACACATTTATAGAGGCTGGCAAGTTCAAAGTCTGTAGGTGGGCCAGCAG
The DNA here is from genome assembly GCF_028538775.1 of Myotis yumanensis. Lineage (NCBI taxonomy): Eukaryota > Metazoa > Chordata > Mammalia > Chiroptera > Vespertilionidae > Myotis > Myotis yumanensis. The sequence goes on along the minus strand of NW_027223759.1, from coordinate 74,998,097 downwards.
GCTGGAGACCCAAAGAAGAGCTAATGCTATGGTCCAAGTTGGAATGCCATCTGCTGGCAGAATTTCTTCTTGCTAGTGTGTGTGGGTGTGTGGGTGTGTGTGTGTGTGTGTGTGTCACACGAGAGTGTGTGCACATACACATCTTTGTTCAATTTAGGCCTTCAACTGATTGGATGAGGCCCAAATACACTGGGGAGAGCAATCTCCTTTATTCACAGTCTACTGATTTAAATGTAAATCTGATCCCGAAAGTATCCTCCCAGAAACATCCAGAATAATGTTTGAACAAATATATGGTTGCTACAGCCCAGCCAAGTTGACACTGTCATTCTCAATTTTCTAGCCTTTGAGTTCTAAATCTGAGAGATCTTTCTGATTCACTCTCTGCTTTTATCCCCACTTCAAAATAGTTATCAAATCTTCTATCATCTTCATTTGTGAGGTGTTTTGAGTTCATCTTTAGTGCTACTTACTATCTGCCACTTCCCAGACTGTCTTGCATCTAGGGAAAGGCATAGGGGTAGTCCATATTCATTTGCCAGGACTGTCATAACAAAATACCACAGACTGCGTTCTTTAATGACAGAAACATCTTTCTCATAATTCTGGAGGATGAAAGTCCAAAATCACGGTGTTGGCAGGTTTCGTTTCTCCTAAGACCTCTCTTTGGCTTGCAGACGGACGCCTTCTTACTGTGTCTTCACATGGTCTTTCCTCTGTGCACACTCATCTTGCTGTCTCTGCCTCTTCTGATAAGTACACCAGTTTAGGGACTCACCCTTATAACCTCATTTAACCTTAATTATATCTTTAAAGGCCTTATCTCCAAATATAGTCACATTGGGGGTTAGGCTTCAGCATAAGAATTTTAGGGAAGGCACAATTCAGTGCATAATAGTTCACCAATCAGCCCTATCAGGGCAGGCTCTTAGGAGTCAGTAAGGGGAGAACACCATGACAGCAGCAGTGGCACAAACCAAGGCCACATGAGCTGGTTCAGAAGTCACAACGGGACTGGCAGCAGTAGAGACTGAATTCCAGACTCAAAGGTTGCTCAGAACTGGCACAGAATGGCAATGCAAATTGAGGTGCCTCGTGCCTGGAGGTAGCAGCCGTGACTATCTTATCAGACTAGCTCTGAGATGAAGTGGGCATTATTACTAGAAGTTTAACTTCAGGGGTGATTCTCCAGTCTTATTAGCAGTTCTACTTTGCCTTATGTTTATGGTACATGAGTAAAGGGATGTGGTTCTTGTAGTTTATTTGGCAGAAATAGCTATTCAATATGATTTCTATGTCATGAATATGTCCATAGACAGTAATTTGTTCAAAAAATATTTTATACCCGTTCAAGTAATAGGGATTTGGAAATTTTGAAGAACAAAAATAATCTTTGTGATTGAGGTTATCTACTTATTAAAAATGGCTTGGCCAAGTTGTAGGGCCTGGGTCTCCCATAACCTTCACATAAACTCCCTTGCTACCTAATCACTTAGAGTTGACTTCCACCACTTGAAATTAAAAATCCGGATGCCTAGGTTATGGCAACAGACTGGCAACCTGGTGCCTAGACTCTATCTTAAAAACCACTGTCGAACAAATATTCCTAACACACTGCTTTCATCTCGTGTGTCTTTGTCTATAAATTCTTAGGGAAACTTGGGTGTTATTATCGTAGCTCTTTTATGTCAGTTGCAAGTGTCAGGACACAAATTCAAACTAGCATAAGTGAAAAAGGTTATGTATTGGCTGACACATCTATGAAGGCCACGGGGGTAGGTGAAACTCCAGGCATCCAGGCATGGCTGCAGTCAGAGGCTCACATTATGTTCTCAGGTCTGTGTGCTTCTTCATTCCCAACTCCCTCCAGGCGTCAGCTAAGTTAGACCCTGGCTTCTTGATCTTTGAAGGTGACCGAGATGTAGATACTCTCCTCTTTCAGTTGTACCTGCCTGAGTTGAGTGTTTCCCACTGGGCCAATCAGTGTCCAAAGGGATGGATTCCAAGGGGCCAGCCTGGGCTGTGCATTAGCTGCTAAGGTGGGAGAGAAAGCCACAGTCCCTCTAGGTAGGGAATGCCAATCGCCCACAAGCAAAAATGTCTAACGGAATAATCCAGAAACACACCAGCTTTGGGGTAGTGTATTTTCCACCCTCCAATCACACTGGCTGGCTTCCTGTCTTTCCAGTGGGAGTCTAGCTTTGGTGGCCTGGACACTAGTGATGATCCTGGGTTTTCCCAGGAAGAAGCTGCCTGTGTCTGAGGAAAACAAGGTTTCTCTGAAAGTAAATGCAGATTGTCCTCCTGGCCAGAGGGCTATGTGCAGTGTTCTTGCTCTTCCATACTATGTGGCTTTTGAAGCTCTTAATCCATTTTCCACTGGTGCTGGCAGCATCACCAACCCTTCGCTCCACTCTCCGCCCTGCAGGAGGCCCATGTGGTCTTTAGACAGGCACTCCCTGCACCCAGGGACAAGTGGACCCATTGTTCCATGGGGTTTCCTTTAGGCTAATCGGAGGAGTGTGAAAGAACCCATTTAAAGAAGTCTGATGAATAAGAACAAAATAAAGATCAAACTCAGGCATCATCAAAAGCTGTTTGTTAACAGACAAGATGTTCTTCAAAGCCTTTATCAGGAGCCAGGGGAGACTTATCTTGCAGCACTATGTGGAGAAAGTAGGCGGGTCTGGGGGCATTCATTTGAAGTTCTAAACAGATGACTGCTGGCCTGGCAGCTGGGCTCAGAATTACCAGTCAGTCTCTTGGGTTAAGTGGGCAGCACTGGTAGATAGGGGGGCTGGGAAGAATAACTCATGTCGTGGGTAATGCTTACTAGAGAGGTCCTCCAGACCTGCCTGCCTCTGCACCCACCTCCAGGAAGGAGCCACATGTTGCAAATCAGAGAAGTTCTTTCCTCATCCTGGATCCCTGGTTTAGGAAATTGAGCCATCCTGATGTCATACAAGCCTTGTACCTATGTTTCAGATGTAAACAAATGCATGGAGACATTCACTTCCTTAAACCAGCACTAGACTGTGGCATGCCAGTGCTTCGGGGTCGGGCTCTTGAATGCCTGAAGTTAACAGTAATAGGAAACATTTATTGAATGCCCACTGCATGCAGGCAGGCACTGTGCCCCGACAATCTTATTGGAGCCTCACCACACTCTAGGCCCTTATTATCTTCATTTTATAGACATAGGAAATGAAACCCTGAGAAGTTTATGTAATTCACTTGAGGTTTCACAGCTAATGCATAGTAGAGCTGGGACTGGCGCTTCTACGGCTTGCTATATCCAAAGCCTGTGCTAATAATTCCTTATCGTACTGCCATTTGAACTAGACCCACCAAGGACTTCACCTGCCTTTTTCCTTAGAAAATGGGAACTGAATTATCCTCATTTCAAACCTCAGTCCTAGATGGAGAGACTGAGTCACACAGAGGTTAAGTAACTCACCTGAAACTATAATGGTTCATAGGACTCACCATAAGGAATGGTTTTTTTCCTCTTATTGTAAAAGATAAGCTATAAGTCAAACGCCAACAGATTTAAGGACATGGGGGCGGTGATGGCAGAGACACTACCCAGAATCCAGTTACTCAGGTACCCATGTGTGTAATAATTTCTATTGGCATCCATGTGTATTTTAATGTCACTTCTTAAAGGAACACGACTACAAACTGTGTTGACCCAAACAGTAGCCTTTAGTTCCATGTAGCTATTTAAATGTATATTAATTAAATTAATTAAACTGTAAAATTTAGTTCCTCAGCTCCATCAGCCACTCTGACGTGCCCAGCAGCAGATGCAGCACTTCCCCCATCATCTCAGAAAAGTTCTATTGGCCAGCGCTGCCCCCAAACCTCCCTTGACCATGCTTTCTTCGTCTGCTCTTCTACAACTCCTTGAAAGAGTTGGCTCTACTTTGTTAGCTCCAACTCCCCACCTCCCTTTCTTTCTTCAGTCCACTCCAGGCTTTTCATAGCAACCACCTCAATGAACCTCCTTGTCAAAGCCAGTGGCCAATGTCCTTACCTTGTCCTTCCGGTCAGCTGCATTGGATGCCATTGGTCACATTGCTCCTCTTATTTATTTATTTTAGAAGCTGTTGCTTTTCCATCAGTCGTATTTCCATTTTGTTTAAGAGTTTATGGAAGAAGAGCTTAAGACCACTCAGTGGTTGTACCTACCCATTCTGTGGCCTGAGCAGTGGGGGCTGCAGACCAGCCTTCAGTGGCTGCTGAGGCTCCAGGCTTCAGTAGGAAACGGCTGGACAGGCACAGAGGGCACCTGCGCCTGCAGACCAGTCGGCGACCTCAGGTTGTGCAGCAGTGAACTCGGCAGCTGGAGCAGTCCGTTCACCCTGAGATTCCTCCTTGGTCACAGCCCCTGCTCTTCCTTTTCAATCTCTTCAGGGCTCTGTAGGAGTAGAGAACAGGCAAGACCTGGCATAGCTGTTCACGGGAGACGGTGTCACACATACACAGTATTTCCCGGGCCAGCCCACTGAGTGAGCCCCCTTGCTGTTGCAAGGGCAGGCAATGTCCATGTAGCCAGAGGAGGGTCTGTGTTACACAGAGCAGTGGTGGGCAGGTTAGCGTAAATCACCTCTGTGAGAGGCTGGTGGCCAGCCCTGGGGTCAGTAACCACCAGGAGTGTAGATTCCTGGAAGGCTACCTGGATCTGGTTAGTGAAGGTTCCAGGAGTAAAGTGGCAGCAATAAGAGTGGCTCCAGTGGCAGAGGCCAACTTCAGCACAGCTCGCTGGCCAGTGTCCTGGACGATATGACACTGACATCAACAGGGTTTTTGATGGCAACAATGGCGCGAGCTGCCAGCAGAAGCTCCTCCCAGGTTCTCTTCAGATTTATGATATAGATGCCATCGCTCTTCCTTTGTAGATGTACTCTTCCATCTGAAAGTCAAGGTTGGTGGGTTCCAGCTACAAGGAATTTGAGGACATCCCCCTCCTTCATTTGCAGGACATCAAGGGCTCTGGACATTGTGAAAAATTTCCCCTTAAGTGATGTTGGAACCAAGAACAGTGCCGCATGGGCCCCTCTCTGGGCAGTGAGAAAAAGGCACTCTTCCTCTTTACACGTGTTCCTCTCAGAGCTTCTGGAAACCACGCTGCCTTGGTTCTCCTCCTACATAAATGGGGCACATGGCAGCCTTCTTCACTCTCTGTTCCTCCCAACAAGAAATTCTCATTGCAGAGTCCCTGGGGCTCGATCCTCAGACCCCCTGTCTTAGGTAGCTGCATCCTCTTCACAGGTGATCTCAACAGCCAGAAAGCAGAAATCACAGCACATAGCCCCCGGGCTTAAAACCTTCCATGGCTTTCCATTGCAATCGGGGTAAAATCCGAAGTCCCTGCTGTGGTCTTCAAGGCCCCCCTTGACAGAGCCTCTGCCTAGCTCTCCCCTGTTCTATCTGTGCTGGTTTCTCTCTGCCCCATTGGCCAGGCAATTTGGTCTGGCTCGGAGCTGTTGGATTAGACTGCTCTCTTTCACATCTTTCAATGCCTGTTCCTTGTCATCGCCTGGGTTTTAACTCAAATATCACCTCTCAGAAAAGCCATCTTTGACCACTCTAGATTCAGCAGTGCTCTCTATCACACACTCCTATATTCATGTCATTTATTAGTATCTGAACTTTCTTAATTTAGGTTTTACAGTCTGTTTTCTGACATCAGCATATGAAGTCTTGTTCACCACTAAGTACCAACCACAGTGGCTGGCACATAGTAGGTGCTTACTTAAGGCTTCTTGACTTAAACTGTTTACTCCCAATCTGGCCAGGAGTCAGAGTGGGGATATTAGGACACTAGCAAACTCCCTGGAGAGTTAGTCAGAGACAGTCAGTCAGAGACAGAGGAAGATCCAATTATGTTAGTGGGGTGCACAGCTCATTTGTTGAATGAGCTCTGCCCATGGCCAGCTGAGCATGGCCAATGTTTTAAACTGATTTACTTTGTATTTTGTGACTCTACCAATACCTTAAGAATGTAAATTTCCCTGAACCTGTTTGTTGATTTCCTCTCAAAGATGTTAACCCACATCAGTATGGCTTTGGACAAACCATTCATGGACCTTCATTTCCCTATTCATACAGTAATTTGGTTTTTGATATAGAATTCCTAATCTTTCAGTACTTTATTTCTAATTGTCTGATGCCACTTTAAAGGACCTCAGGCTATGCTTTTTCTGAAAATGAATTCATTTAACAGTAATTGTAAAGGACTTCTAAAAAGTAATTTTACTTTTAGAACTTTATCTAAAGAAGTAGTCATAAATTTGAACAGAGATTCATTCACAATTATGCTCATCTTAAAATTATAAATAATAATTAAAAAGTCAGAAACAACTGAAATAATCAATAGTAAGAAAGGTTAAATAAATTCAGATACTTATATGTTTGAATATTATAATATTAGGATATATTTTAATATGGAACTAAAAATGCCAAGAACCATTGGAAATGAATATTTTCTAAAAATATGATAATGAGGAAAGCATTTTACAATTCAGTGTTAATTTTTAATAATCTCAATCTATAAAATACATTTGTTCATGGGGAGGAAAGCTGAAGGAAATAAAAACATAACTTGTAATTATCTCTGAGTCATGAGAAGTCTATTTTTTATATCTGTCATTATTTTCGAAGTCAATGAATATGTAGTTCTTTTTGCAGCCAGTGAATTGCACTCCCCCCCTTTTATTTTCTTTATTACATATGTGTCCTTATTCCCCCATGAATTGCACTTTTAGTCAAGAATGGATGCTAGTGCTATGAGTTTGGAGTCAGAAGTCTCAGATTTAGTACAATTTAGTTTGATAAATATTTAATGAATGCTTTTTATGAGTCAGATGCTTGCCATGAGCTGGGAATAAAACCAGGATAGATAACCTGTCACTGAGGTAATCTCAGGCACTGTGGGAGCACAGGGAAGGAGAGGGTGTTTGGGAGAGAAGGATGGATGGGGCCTTGTCCTGAAGGTACTGGGTCCTAGGTCTTGTCCCACTTACTTGCTTGCTTGACCTTGGACCATTATGTAACCTCTCAGCCTTTCAGTTCCCCGTCTGTAGAATGAAACCAACACTACCAGCTCTCTCTGCTAACCCAGGTTGTGATTTTTGCAGATCGGATGGAGACACTATAGGCATGCTTTTGGCACCTGACAAGTGCTATCGGGGTGGCGTAGGGTCTTAACCCAAAGACGGCAGGAAGTGGAAGCCTTGACTTAATGATTAACAGAGCAGCAAGGCCCGGGGCCACTGGGATGACAATTCTCCTGTGTATTGGGTGAGGCTGCCACTTCTCCCTGACTCTGACCCTAGCAGTTATTTTGTAGTGCGTCATTGCTCAAAGGAGGTGCAGAAAAAGCTGCTCTGGGGATAAAATGGGTCTCTGCAGGAGACTCTCAGCTTCCTCATTGTAGTGACCCCTCTGTCCTTTTCCTGGCTTGGCTCTGGGGGTGACCTTCTGAAATCATCATGTTTTATGACCCAGAGGAAATTGAGGACCCAAATCCCTATTATTTTGAAACCTACAAGCCCAGGTACTGTCTGGAATTAGACCGGGGTACTTGTAGGGCTGGTAGCCTTGATGTTCAGTTTGCAACTTTTTAAGCCGGATTCTTTTGTGTCAGTGGCGTCTCCCATGGGCCTCAGTCCCTGGGTCACCACACATTTCAGGACAAAAGGGAGAAACTGAAGCTCCTCCTTGCACGGCCAGATCTCAGATCTTACGCAGGACGGCAAAGCCACTAGAGCTGGGATTTGGTGTATCGTTGAAACAGTTTGCTTCTTCTGCTCTTCTTTTGGGCTAGCACTGGCCCTTTTCTTGCACAGAGTAGTTGGTTTGTTTTCTCTGTTTTTTCTCCCTCTGACCTTTCTCTTTTTTTAATCTCCTCTCTTCTTTTCTCTCCCTTTCATTGCTGTTTTGTGTGTGTGTGTGTGTGTGTGTGTGTGTGTGTGTGTGTGTGTGTGTGTTTTGTTGTTAATCCTCACCCAAGGATATATTTCCATTGATTTTTAGAGAGAGTGGAAGGGAGAGTGAGAGACAGAGAGAAACACTGATGTGAGAGACACACATCAATTGGTTGCCTCTTGCACGCACCCCAACCAGGGCCGCGGAACCTGAAACCACAATACTTTTCCTTGATCAGAATGGAACCCTGGACCCTTTAGTCTATGGGCCAATGCTCTATCCACTGAGCCAAACCGGCTGGGGTGCTCTCTCTTTCATTTTTGACAAATATTTGCTAAGAATCTATAATGCATCTGGGATTGTGTTGGGCACTGGGCTAAAATAGATGGAAAATGCCATCAAAGTTTCAAATAAGTGCTGTGGAACTTTTGGAGATCTGTGGCCACCGGGCAACATGAGCAGGTCGGACTTCCTGGGTCTCTCGGGTACAGCTTCATGGAAAAGGATCTTCTCAGCTGAGTTTGATAGCAAAGCAGGAACCTGGATATGCAGAGAGAAAGTGGGAACGGCCCACACGAGGGCATGGAAGTGAGATGGCGGGCTGTGCCCCCAGTAGGGTAGGGGGTGAGGTCCCAGAGCAGACAGAGGCTGGCCTGCCTTCATTTCTCCTCTCTCTCGCATGGGATGAATAAAACCTCACTCAGCCATCGCATTTCCATTTTGTAGCATAAAACCTTTGCCTCCTCAGGTTCTGAAGGACTAACTCTGCACCGTTGGGAATCTTCCAAAACTCTTAACCCACTGGCTGAAGAATTTTGACATGAAAAGTTGACCATAGCAACATTAATACATGCGGTTCAAAAAAGGTCTTTCCTTTTAGTCAAAGAAAATATTAATATCGTTATTAGCAATATGTATTTTTTAAAAAGAAAGCCTGCTTTTTCTGTGTGATACCAAGTAAAAGCCATTTTATAATTGCAGTCCAATCCTTAAGCAGCTTCATTGTACCCTCTACAAGCCAACAAGTGCCTTGAGGACAGGGACTAGTCTTATTTATTCTTCTAACCCTAATATGGTGCTTCACAAAAGGTTGTTGACCGAGAGAGGGCATGTAGGCTGGGAAATCTGGGAACAAGAATAAAGTGGTATCAGTTCCATTTTCCAGGAAGATAAATGGAGACAAAGTGCATGAAAAGCTTTGCTTAGCTTCTCTGCCAGCATTTGACAAATTTCTCTTCCAAATTTTGGCCTCATGGCCAGCTCTGCGTGGCCTTGGCAGAGCAGGACCTGCCGTGTCTACCACATGGCTGCTCCCCTGCGGTGCCAAAGGATGAGGCCATTTGCAGACAATCACCTTCTGTCTCTGAGCTTTGACATCTGGAAGGTGGACGAACAACAGGCCTTGGCTGGGCCTCCCGGCCCTCAGCTTGCCGCATGTTGGTTGGAAGCCATTTTTGAGGAGAAAGCCACAGTGGCGAAGGTCACCTTCTGGACAAATAATTCTGGTCCAGGGGCACCAGATGCAATAGGGTGTGTGAGGCAATGAACACATGAGCAAATGACTTTGTCTTAAAAGAACATAAGATTTTGTCAGAGTTGTGGTTGTCCTTTGCTCAATAGGATTGGCACTCTGTAGAGAAGTGACTGAGTATGATTTGGTTAGAATCCAATTTCAGTAATTAGTTCTACTCACAATAAGGCGTGTTAATAGGTCCCATGTTGGGCAGGCAGAATCCCCAGTCTCAGGTGCCAAGGACCAATTAATGAAATCAGCATTCAGGTCCCACAGGTAAACCACCGTTGTGCATCCATTGTTTTGGAGCTGTAGGTTGGCATTTCCCCCAGTAGCACAGGCCTTAGATATATAAAGACTGGAAGCTCCAAGAAGACAGGAGTCATGCCTGTTTTCTTCACCACTGTATTCTCAGTAGCCTCGCTCATCCTTAGCACCTATGTTAGATTGCAAAATCACAGTGATTCTTCCCCTCCCTTTATCCTTGCTCTTTGTAACACAAGCAAGTTTGCAGTTCCTGGCCTTGTGATTTGCTTTGCCAGACAATGTGGCAGAAGCTACATAGTGCCAGTGGTGGGGCAGGAATTTAAGAGGCCGTGCACACTTCTATGCTCCTTCTTGGGCCCTGCAGAGCCTCCATGGAAATGAGTTCAGGCTGGCCTGCCGGAGAGACACGGGGCCTGGTCAGTCTTATCACTCTAACTGACAACCAGCCAACCCCCAGAGGTGTAGTTGCCTAGATGACCAGTGTCGGATCACAGATGCATGAGTGAGTCTAGCTGAGACGAGTGGGCCCCAACCTAAAAGGAGTATGCCCTAAAGAAATGTTGAGTGTTTAAGTCACTAAGTTTGAAGTGGTTATGCTCCAAAGCTAACGGATTAACCCAATGTATATTTGCTGAGAGATGGATGGATTATTGATTAGATGTCACTCAGTCTTAAATACCTTGCCCGCCACTCTTGTTTGTATTATTGTTTTACTTTCTTCCTAACACCATAAGCAGAAGTGATTTGTTCACTTATTGGTTTGTTTATTTTCTCTCTCCCTTTCCATTATGTCAGCTTCATGAGGATAGGAGAGGGTCTTTCCAATCTCACCTTTAAATTCCTACAGCCTAGAACAGTTGAGAGCACACAGTGGGCTCTCAATAAATATTGATTGAACGAAAGAGTGAATGGATTTCATTAATATTACTTATGTATAGTGAGGCTAGATGAGCAAAGAGTTTGAAAAGTGAATATCCCGCCAAAACCGGTTTGGCTCAGTAGATAGAGCGTCGGCCTGCGGACTGAAAGGTCCCAGGTTCGATTCCGGTCAAGGGCATGTACCTGGGTTGCGGGCACATCCCCAGTAGGAGATGTGCAGGAGGCAGCTGGTCGATGTTTCTCTCTCATCGATGTTTCTGACTCTCTATCTCTCTCCCTTCCTCTCTGTAAAAAATCAATAAAATATATTTAAAAAAAAAAAAAAGAAAAGTGAATATCCCACCTATTGGTTAAGGTGTCCTTTGCTCTTGGTGTGTTTTCCTTGTAGGAAAAGAAAGAAGTTTTCCTTGACCCCCTTAGGATCTCTGCCTGGGCCTGAGAATGAAACTGGCAAAGAGATTAACAGGAGAAAAGCATATACATTTATTTAATGCTCTGTTTTACATGACACGGGAGTCTTCATAAAAAACGAGGGCGTGCAGAAATGGTTGACCCTGAGTGTGGTTATGCTAGGTTTGATGAAAAGTAGACAACTGGGTAGAATGTGGGGCAAAGAATATGAAGAGTAAACTGGAGGAAATTTAGTCAGGACTGTTTGGATTCTTCTCCAGTGACCCTTTGTCTTTGGAGATAAGGATGCTCCCCTCCCTGGGTTTAGGGAGGGCACTTCTCTCCTGAGGGTTTTATGACCTGCTTCAGGGGAGAATATGGAGGGAGGTCAGAGCGACCTTCCTGCTTCTGCTGTTTCCTCAAACGCCTTTAGCTTAAAATAGTCAACATGCCGATGTGCCATGTTTCGGGGTAGCATGTGCTGAACCCCATCACTAGACATTTCAGACACTCTTGGCATTGTCAACAGTTACAGTCATTTCTCCTTTAGGAGGAGGGGAGAGGAGGCAGGAGAGCCTTCCTTTTCTCTGCTCAGATTTCCCCTCCCAGATAACAGCCCACATGGCTTCTCTTCAAGGCCGGCTCTGACCATGAGCCACACTGTCACATGCGACACAAAATATGTGGCTGGCAATGTGCCCCGAACTCAGAAAATCTCGTGTGGAGGGATTCAGCCGGGTGGGCTAAATCTCTCAATTACTGAGAGACAGTGTGTGCCTGTTCCCTTGGAAATTTATGGTTTGCTAGGATCTTTCTTTTTACTCCTCCTTCCCATGTGGGGCTTGCATATCAAGTTTCTCTTCCTTAGTCTGTCTTTTGGGCCATTTATTTGGCTCTCACATCAGCCCATCAGGGCGCTGACTTCAGGGGGTGAATGAAAAGAAAAGAATCCAGAGGCAGGCCCACCTGCCCCTCTTCCTGTCAGCAACATCGTCAACAGGGATTTATTAAGCTCTGACTTGTGCCCAATCTCCCCTGGAGTCTAAATTTATTGTTGAAAAATCTCAGACCTGAATGGGTACCCAAGTGTTTCCGGTTCATTTGTAGATGAGCCTTACCTGTTTGGAGACAATGTCCCACCCATTCTTCTCATGTTTTTATGTCATTACTACTTGTGATTATGGGTTTGTACATTGAATACATTAGACCAGTGATGGCGAACCTTATGAGCTCGGCGTGTCAGCATTTTGAAAAACCCTAACTTAACTCTGGTGCCGTGTCACATATAGAAATTTTTTGATATTTGCAACCATAGTAAAACAAAGACTTATATTTTTTATATTTATTTTATATATTTAAATGCCATTTAACAAAGAAAAATCAACCCAAAAAATTAGTTCATGTGTCACCTCTGACACGCGTGTCATAGGTTCGCTATCACTGCATTAGACTTACACTTGCTGAGCAAGTTTTTATAAAGCTCTCATTCTAGAAAGTCCATGTAGGTGGCATTTTCAAGCTGACACTTTCTCTCTGGAAGCACACCCAGCCTCTGCTCCCCATTTGCCCCTATCGGTGCCCTGAACTTGGCTTATAAGCAGCCAGGGCATCAGATCCTGGGAAAGCCCAAGGACAGGGATCAAAATGCGGATGACAGGAAGCTCAGCAGGAGGATATTAACACTAATTAGAATGCTTTTTCCTGACCACAGATAATGATGGCTTTCTTTGTTCAGCATCCTGAGTAAATCCCCTCACGCAGATTTCCATACTCTGAACCAACCTGAGCATCTGGATGGAACTGCTGTTCTGGCTGAATTACCCATTCCAATTAGAGAAAGTAGGGAGCGGCCTCCGCGTTTCCATTCCCCAATCATCTGTGATAACTGGATTGAAGGGGTTTTGTGAAGCTCTCCCTAGAAAGATGCATTAACTGTGACATGACCTATTAAGCATGTGCAGAAGTTAGGAGCTCAAGAAGGGAAGGGGCACCCATAAGTATTGTGATTTGACACTCAATTTTTCCTCCCTCACTGTGCTGGCTCTGTGCTGAATTAATTCCACTTTTCTCTTGCTCTTAAATAAAAATTTATGGATGGCAGCTGAGGTCCTTCTTAGGGTCTTTATGATTTGGGATTAAAATCCTTAAGTGCCTGGGCAACTCATTAGCATGTGCACTCTAGCCACTTGTACGGGGTCGCTAGAGGAAGGGAAATGAGGGAGAAGGGTGGCAGAAGAACAAAGAAAAATAGGTAGGTATTTTAATATAATAACAGTGTAATAATTATTATTAAATTTAACAATTTAAATTATTTAACTTGTGGGGCACTTAAAGGGCCTCCTTTAAGGGCTAAAAATCGCATGTTACCCCCACATATAGCAGAGTAAGCAAGCATCTTGGCTAAATTTTAAATTCATTTTGAAAGTAAATGTTTAAATATAAATTTAAATTCTAAACCTTGAATTAAAAAAATTTAAGAAAACAAACATACAAACAACACTATACTACACAAAACTCATTCCAGCTGATTGGATTCGTGCTTGTGGGGCAGGGCTAAGTGGGTATGAAGATCAATGTGTAAGTCTGAACCCTTAACCAAAACCCACATCCCAAATGCTTCCACGCCAGCCAGTCTCCTTTCCACCTCCACCAGTGATGAGGTGCCAAAGCAGGTGACTCTCAGGATGCCCTTTCCTCAGCAGACTCTCTGCCATGCCCTCGCCTGCTGGCAGCAAGCCCGCAGGGAATTGGTCATGTAGAGTCAAAACGTCTCAGCACAAACACAAGAAGTTTTTATAATGCAGCTTCTTTTACAAGAGTGTGAGCAGGCCTATCCCTAGCCTTTGGGGATCTGGGCCAAAGTGCAAATGGGGGCTGCCGGCCACCTTTTCTTATCCATTCCCAGCTCCATCTCATACCTCAAAGGTCTTTTCTCCTGGAGCGGGGACACCCCAAGTGGTACACTGAAGTTCCACCCTCCCTTCCCCCAAGCTGTGCCTTGGCTGCCCTTGGGACTAAGAATGTGCGTATTGGTGATATGTTCTGCCCTCAGGAGGGTGACCCGAAGAAGAGGCCCTCAAGGCCCCAGCAGTAGACTCCGGGCTGTTAGCGCATGGACTTCAGAGGTCCTGGGTGCCAAGGGCACGGACTTCTGAGGTTCTGGTGCAAGAGCATGCTCGAGGGCACCTGAGGCTCAGGGGATGGAGGGCTTTACCTTGTGATCCCCTGGACTCCTTGCCAGTGAGGCCCTCTACAGGGCATGGCGTCCCAGTAACCCAGGTGTAAAGGTGATTCTAGTCTTCAGAGCGACCACCCTCGTAGTCTCCAGCCTATTTCCTGTGCATCATACAACGGGGTCGATTAAACTAACATTACACACTTTTAGCTTCTTCAAGTGTTCATAAGGATTTCCTGGAAAGGCTGTTCCTTGACCCTTCTTTGGCACTTTTCCAGTGTTTAATAAGTTTTCTCTCATCTCTGCACCTCCCTGGCAGTGGCTTTCTACAGTGCTGAAAACAAATACTGAGATGATTAAAAGCTGGCTAAGGACATCTCTGGTCCACAACAAACATTTATTTATAAGTCATCATATGAATGATCGACATATCTCAGTAAGACACAGAGAGGGCTATTTGAATGAGAGAGGAACTCCATACCTCGAAATGTCAAAGAGATTTATATACTCGACATAGTTTACACTAAACTTGGCACCACTTACAGCATGTGAGCAGAGGCGTTGTGGTGAGGCAGGTGGTTGTTTTTATTAACGAAATCAATAAAGACAGGGCTTTACTTTATGTCTGTACATATGCTTCAGAGTTCCTTGGAAAATCAGCACCTAGCTGGACATCAGGAAGGAGAAATCAATGCAAACTCCAGTTTCTATATCTACAGAGTCCCCGAGGGCAAGACTTTAATAATCACTGAGTCTGACACTAGATACTTAACCGGTGCTTGAGGGTAGCTATAGAAGGAACTAGAGCAAAGGGATGGTTGATGAAATGTGCAATTAGTGGGGCATGGTGTTTCAATGGTGCCTGTAGATGAGGATGAGGATTGAATATTAAATTGCACTCTGTACTGGCTGGGATGTGGTTGTGAGGGCTGAAGCTGGAACAGCTAACTTAGATCCAAAAAGAGAAACCTTGCGTTTAGGATGGCAAAGCTGTCCTACCAACTTATGACTTGTTATATGAGAGAGAAATGGTTCCATATTCTTTGAGCCATATGCTTTGGGTCCATTCTGTATAGCAGCTAAGATTGTACCCCTAACTAATTCACCCAGATTTCCCCATCTTGGTAAATGTTATCTTCTCCACCTAATTTTTCAAGGCAGAAACCTGTTGATAACCCATCCTTCTTCTTCAGATCCACTTCATCAATAAGTCCTGTAGACGGTACCAAAAAATAGATCTCAAATCTGTTCACACCCCAATTTCATACACAGCTACTGTGTTACCTCCTAACTGATCCCTTCATTTTGGCTTGACCTCATACAGCCCTCTCCTGACTATAGCCAGAGACATCTTTAAGAAGTAAATGCAACATGCCATGCTCCTGTTTGAAACCTCTCAATGCCTTCTCATTTTATTAAGATAAAGCTCTAAGTCTTGAACTTGACCCTCTATGACCAGGTGTCCGCATTCTTCCCTAACCTCATTTGTGTTACTTTCTCCCTGCTCACCAGTCTTTAGCCACAGTGGTCTTCTTTCTATTTCAGTTCCTCAAACGTCCAAGCTCTTTTCCACTCTAGGTCCCTGTTCACATGTTGTCTCTACTAGGGAAGTTCTTCCTTTTATTCTTTGTCAGGTGGATACCCAGTTATCCTTCAGGCATCAGCTTAACCCCTTCTTTCTCAGCTCTCCAATTGTATTTCATAGGAACACATTCTTTTCATTTATATGGTACATCACAGCTTACAATTATACATCAGACAGAGTCTGTTTGCTAATATCTGCCTTCCTTATGAGACTGAAGCTCCCTGGAGGCAGAGGCCATGTTAATGTCATTCACTTCCATACACTCAGCATTATTATGGTGATTTTCACCGAGTAGTTGCTCGATAAATCTAATGCGTCCTGAAATGAAACAAGTAGGCGAGAAATCTGATGAGGGCAGAGATTAAGAAATATTTATCAGGCCCAGCCAATGTGGTTCAGTGGTTGAGTGTCAACCTGTGAACCAGGAGGTCACAGTTCAATTCCCAGTCAGGGCACATGCCCAGGTTGCAGGCTCGATCTCCAGTGGGGGGCATGCGGAAGGCAGCTGGTCAATGATTCTCTCTCATTATTGATATTTCTATCTCTCTCCCTCTCCGAAATCAATTAAAAAATATATTTTTAAAAAAGAAATATTTACCTGGAAAAATATGTAAAATGGATTTTAGTTGCAGAGAGACTGGTGTCTCAGTAGTTTACAAGGGCGGCCATAACAATCTACCACAAACTGGGGCCTTAAAATAAGAAAAATATGTCCTGTCACAGCTATGGAAGTAAGAAGTCTGCAGTCAAGGAGTCAGTTGGGCCAGGTCCCTAGGGGAGGATCCTTCTTTGCCTCTTCCAGCGTCTGGTGGCCGCCAGCAGTCCTTGGAGTTCCTCGGCTGGTGGCGGCTTTACTCCAGTCCCGCCTGTGTTGTCACACAGCGTCCTCCCTGTGGGTGTGCCCTCTCTGTGTCCCTTCTCTTCTTAGGAGGACAGCAGTCATATTGGGTTTATGGCCTAATCTATTCCAATGTGACTCCGTCTTAACTAATTACACCTATAAAAAACCTATTTCCAAATAAGGTCACATTCTGAGGCCCTAGGTGGGCATGAGTTTTTGGGAGCCACTATTCAACCCAGTATGCTGGAGGCATAAGGAAACCAGTTTGCAATATTCCAGGAAGGAGGTTAACAAGGCCTAAACTATGTTGCGACTAGAATCAAGAGGAAAGGGTTAAGACCAAGTGACATTTAAGAAATGATGAACCATAAAATTTTAGAGCTGGAAGAGATCTTAAAGGCATTCAGGACTAGTGATTCCCAAGTTAAGCTTCTTATACCCTTCAAATGAGGTGCCTCAGGGTTAGCTAGGAAGTGTGTATGTGTGTGTGGGGGGGGGGGGGGGGGGGGGGAGCGGGGTATAAGGAAGCTTTTCCAGGTCTACCATCACTTGTTTAATCAGAACAATTCTAATTTTATTTCCTTTCCAAAACTAATTTTACATGTTCACATAAGATTTAGTTTGAAGATCGATTTTGTTAAAAATCTTATCTAAATCTCTGATTTCACTGATCAGGAAACTGTAGTAAGTAAAAGAACAAGATAGTGATTTAGAAGTAAACTGCAAGTATGGGTTGTTTGATTTAAGAACCTGGGGAGAGGCAATTAGCGTAGTACAGGAAATCTTCATGAAAGAGAAGAGGTTTAAACCTTGTGAAATACAATGGGAAAACAAAATACAATGGTCTTTGTTCCTATAAACCAAAGTTTTTCTGGACAGAGACGTGGGTGTGGCCCTGTCCCTTGAGAGGGGCCACAGAACACGGTGGAGGGAGGCAGATCTGAGTGAATTCTGTCCTGTCCAGGCCGCTGAGCAACAGACTGGATACAGGGATGAAGGAGATGAAACACAGGTGGTATCTAGGTTTCACCAGCAGAAGATGAAGAAACAGGATAATGTGGCAATAGGAAGCAGTGGTCTGGACACAGATCTAGTTAATAGAGGATACTTTTCTGTTTTGTACATACAGGGTTTGAAGTCACAATGAAAAACTAAAACCTTGACAAGTAAACCTGAAAGAATTAAGTCACTTCTATTTTGTAGCCCCTAGCACAGCACCTGGCATGTAGTAATGGAATGAATGAATGAATAAAAGCTATAAGTACAAATATCTGACTTCTTTAGATTCCAAATCTTAATGCATTTAAAAGCACTTTTAATTAATTTTAAAATTAATTAATTAATTAATTAATGCAAAGACTGCTTTAGCCTACAAAAGCATATTACACTTTAACTAGACTTTTTAAAATTTAAATCTTATGGAAGCAATTCAAGTGCCTATCAATAGATGATGGATAAAAAAGCTGTGGTACATATATACAATGGAATATTACTCGGTCATAAAAAAGAATGAAATCTTACCATTTGTAACAGGACCTAGAGGGTAATATGCTAAGTGAAATAAGTCAGTAAGAGAAAGTCAAATATCATGTGATTTCACTTACATGTAGAATCTAAATAACAAAATAAACAATCAAAACAAACTCACAGATATACATAGAAGGGAGGGGTTTGAGAGACTGCGTGAAAAGGTGAGAAGTACAGATTGGTAGTTACAAAATAGTCATGGGGATGTAAAGTACAGCTTAGGGAATATAGTCAATAATATTGTAATAACAATGAATGGTGCCAGGTGGGTACTTAAAATATCGGGGAAAACCCTTGTGAAGGGTATGACTGTCTGACTACTGTGCCATACACCTGACACTAATACAAAACAATATTGAATTTAAATCTAAATTGAAAAACAAAATTTAAAAAAAGAAAAAATAATTCCCTCACTTCCATTAGTTATATGTATCATGATAGTCACCCAGTTCATTAAATAAACATTAACACAATTTTACTAAAAAAATACTTTAAATCTCCTTCCCACTATATAAATATTCGATAAGTTAAAGTTATATCAGGTGTTAAAAATGCATTTTCGTCCAGACCTCCGTTTGGGCTATAAAAGCGCTTGCTGAGAGACATTCAAGCCCTCTTACATTTAAGAGTAAAGAAACAGCTTGTACTGACTTTAAAAAACCTCACTAGAGAACCAGGTTCCTATTTTACTTTTTGAAGCTTGCAACAGTCATCGAGGTGCTGCTCAGAACTTTCTTCAAGAAATAACTTTCCTTGTTACCCAATTAGCTGTCAGTGTCCAGGTGTGAGCACCCCGAGGCCCTACCCCAGCTTTGTAGCAGAGGCCACTATGCCGGCTCTCCCCAGGCAGCCCTCTGCCAACGATGGAGCAAGGTCAGAGGATTAGGGCCTGGCCGTTTCTGCCCGATGTGGGACTTCTCTGACAGGTACCCCTTCCTCTGGAGTTTCCAGTTGGGTTGGCCAAGACTTTGTTCCCAATCCTGCTTCCTCCCCAAATCATAGTCTGAAGGCTTTCTCTTCCCAATCCCATCCTTACTCTCTCTCAACATCTGCTTACCAAAAGGTCCATCCAACGCACAGGGCTTCCAGTAACATCATAATAGAAAATTAAAATGTTAGGCCCTACCAGTTTGGCTCAGTGGATAGAGCATCAACCTTCGGACTGAAAGGTCCCAAGTTCAATTCCAGTCAAGGGCACATGCCTGGGTTTCGGGCTTGATCCCCAGTAGGGGTGTGCGGGAGGCAGATGATCAATGATTCTCTCTCATCATTGATGTTTCTATCTCTCTCCTCCTCTCCCTTCCTCTCTGAAGTCAATAAAAATATATTTTAAAAAAATAAATAAAATTAAAATGTTAGGATTATATATCTTTTGTTGTTTCAACTTTCCTTTCCTAACTCATTCTGTCTGAAGATTTCTAGTAGCTCAATTTATAAGGCCTATTTCTCATATGAATAAATTCAGAAGAAGAAAAATTCCTTTGTTGTTAGCATGTAAGCTCCATGAGACCTGAGGTTTTATTTGTTATGGTCATATCCCAACACTTACATACACTAGCTGTTCAATGAATATTTGTTGAACGATTGAATATATATCTTGAGAACCACTTTTTTCTGTTAATATTAAATAGGAGAGAATTTTAGGTAGAGGCTGTATTATTTTGGCAAGGCTGCCATAACAAAGTACTACAGACTGGTGGCTTACACAACAAAATTTCCTTTCTCACAGTTCTGGAGGCTGGAAGTCTGAGATCCAGGTGTCAGCAGTTTTGATTTTTTTCTGAGCTCCCTCTTCTTGGCTGGTGAATGTCCGTCCGTCTTCTCCCTGTGTCTTCACATGGTCTTCCTTCTGTGCGTGTCTGAGTCCTGATTTCCTCTTCTTAACAGGACACCAGTTATATTGGACTAGGGATCACCTTGGAGGCCTCATTTTTAACTTAATTACCTCTTAACGGACCCTATCTCCAAATACATTTACATTCTGAGAGTTAGAGCTTCAACTTATGAATTTTTGGGGGGCTCAATCTAGCTCATTGCAGAAGGGCTGTAACACTGTGACAATAAGCAACTCTTTGGCTTATAGTGTTTTAACGTGTGTTGGATGCTAATGGAAATAGAAATAAAACAATATGAAAAAATAAAAATTATAAGAATAAGGCAAATTATTAATACTCTTCCTCAAATGTCTAATTTATACCCAATGAGTAATATAAGCATATCTAAAAAACAGACAATGAAATATAAGATAAAATTCCTTGGTAATTCCTGGGTGGACTTGTAGTGCTCAACCAAGTAAGTCAGACATCATAAAAAAGAACAAGTCACAGCTGCTAGGTGACCATATGCTTGAAACTACCAACAGGTATCGCCTTACCAAGTGGATTGAAATACTAAATCAAAGCAGATAATACCTTTATCATTGAAACATATTTTTGAAGAGAATTTATATTCATAGTAGAACAATCTGTTTCCCAGAATAATAATAAAAATATTAAATTATTACTTATTAAAGTATTAATTTTATTTTAATCATAGGAGAATGTTATTTTTTTCTATCTAGTCCCTGTTGTCTGATTCCTGAGCCTCTCTCAAGTAATAAAAGGCTACTTGTGGTGGTGTCCTCTCCACATTGGTCTTTCCCGGCTGGCATTTCCTAACTCAGAGCCCGGCATTATATGACATGCTATCGCCACCATTGTTGTGTGCTGCTGTATTTTGGGGACTTATTAGAATGAAGGAAGTTCTTCCCCAACATGACATTTCCTTTCTAATACAATACAAAAATGGAGCATTTAGGGTAGACCACTTACACATTGTTCCCATTTCAGCCCCCACACTACTGCCGTCATGTATGAATGCCTGGCCCTCCCCGAGATTTCCTTTAAGGTTTTCTAGTATGTTTACTTTCCTGTGGGGTTTGAAAGACTTGACCTGTCTGGGAGAAGTCCTTTCCGAGGCCCCTGATCCCTATCACCTCTCCTGGGGCCCGAGCGGGCCGGCCTCTTCAAGTCGGTCCATGACTATGTGCTGATTTGAAACAGCTTCACTCACCATAAGCTCAGTCAGGCACACAGCCCTGAATCCCACTCTCTGACCTTGTGGAATTCTCTAGAACACCTCCTTGCGATTATGACCTGCAGTTCAGAATCTGGACTGTGTCAAGGCTCTACCTGGAATATAATGTTAAGATTTCCGCTACTAGTAAATTCTGCTTCTAGATTCTAAATACCTTGAGGGTGATATATTTGTCTGATTTAAAAATAAATATTGAACTGTTAAAAGATAAACTGAGGCATATTGAAAACGTTGTCTATTTGAGCAAAAATCGATAGCACCAAATTGAAAGTGGTTAGGAATACTCCTTGAGAGGAAAGGCTTACATAGAAAGATAACGAAACAGAGAAAGGAAATTATTTGATCGCCTAACCATGAAGGCCACTTGACTATTTGTGATTAGTTGTCCTTAGCATTTTGATTTCATAACCTTGAAGCATTTACAGGCGTAGAGTTTGCTTTGCTTACGTAAGCTGCTGGGGCATCAGAGTCACCTCTGTCCAATGACTCCTGGTTTAATTACGTTAACACTACAAATGCCCAGTTCAGTCCAACAATCGTTTATTTAGCACCCACTTGGACCCTGAGCTGATTTAAAAAGAAAAAGGAAAGGAAAAGACTCAGTTCCTTTCTTGGAGGGTTTATAGACTAGAAGGAGCTTGTATACTTTTTCCTCTCTGCTCTGCATCTTTTAAAATAAGCCAACTATCTTTCCATTATTCATTATAGTACATTTGGAAAATACAGAGAAATCAAAAGGGGGAAAAACAAGCGCTCTAAAAATCAGCCCCAAAGCCTATGACTTAGCTACTGCTAAAAACATGTTAATTTATATGCTTTACATGCATATATTTTTTAAAATATTTATAATCAGATAGTGTGCACAATTTTTTAAACTGCCTGTTTCATTTCATACATCATAAACATCTCCCAGGAGCCTTTGTTAAGCTCATTTAAGAAGCTAGATGCTATTCTACTCTGTTGATTCACCCTCGTTTCCTTAATCCATTTTGCTGCCTGATATATAGGCAATTTCCTGTCTTTTGTGGTTCTAAATGCAAAGCTTTGTGCACAAAACATTTTTAATATTTACGATGGTTTCCTGAAATTTGATGTCTGGAAGTGGTCTCTCTGTGCACAAAGGAGTGGGAGCAAAGCCTCCCGGGCATCGGTCAGTGGCTTGGGGAGGGCTGAGCATCTTGGGCCTGAGCAGGGTGCCCAGTGGAGCAGGATCAGTGTGTCCTTGCACCCGGTACATTGTCACCTGGAAAATGTTTGCTGGTTTGATAAGTGAGAAGCAGTGTGTTGTTGTTTTGATTTGTGATTATTTGGTTGCTAGTGAGGTTGAACGTTTCCTCATATTTTTGTTTATCAGTTTTGTTTCCTCTTTTATGCATTGGCACTTGGTGTTCTTTTCCATTTTATTTATTATTTCTCCCATGACTCTCTTCTTTTCCACTCCATACTGGTAGGATTTTGGCTCAGCCAGCAATTATTTTCAGGGCTACTTTAGCCATTTAATTTGTCTTCCTTTACTCTGGACCGTGGTGGCTGAGGAGTCATTTTTGTACTGTCATACAGAAGTAAGAGAAAACTCACTTTAAAACAGAAAGCACCTGGCATTTTCTTCAGCTTCTCCTCTAGTCTGCTCATCAAAGACAGAAGCTGGGCTTCTTGCCTTGGGAAGAATGTCCTATAAAGAATGAAGTTCACTCAGGGGCATCTGTAGTAAGAGACATCACAGTGGCAGCTCCCTGGAGATTAATTCTGACATCCCAGGAGGCAACTGAAGTCTAAAAGGGAAGAGCCGAATTATTCTCATTCCTCCAAAAGCTGGAGTGAGGTCCAAAAACCACTTCTGCACCATTGATTTTTCTTGGGCTTTTATGGCTCAGCTTGTGGCTGTAAAACACTATTCATCGCCTTGGATTAGGGCTTTTTCTTTTGTCCTAGTTACTGAGTGTCTGGGGAGTCGCTGCCAAAAGTTGTGACTGGTGATTATCACTTTGGAGGAACAAAGCGCAGGCCTGGGGAAGATTAGTCCGTGAGCCTCAGCAACTTCTATTGGGGACCTGTTGCCTTTCTAGCTACAGGGATGCCACCGTCACCGCGCTCCGGGAGATGAGAATGACAAAACGCAGTGGTAGATAAAAAAAGCAACTCTGGCCCTAGCCAGTTTGGCTCAGTGGATAGAGTGTTGGCCTGCAGACTGAAGGGTCCCGGGTTCGATTCCTGTCAAGGGCACATGCCTGGGTTGCGGGCTCAATCCCTAGTAGGGGGCGTGCAGGAGGCATCTGGTCAATGATGCTCTCTCATCATTGATGTTTCTATCTCTCTTTCCCTCGCCCTTTCTCTCTGAAATAAAAAATATATATTAAAAAAAAGGCAACTCTGTTATCCCAGACCATTCTTCCCCAAATGATACACCCAGCAAAGCAGTAGGATCTTGCCAACCAATACAGCCAGGACCAGCACACAGAACCACGTTAGGGTTCTACCTCGTTCTGTGAATGGTAAAATGCTGTATAAGAGGCAGGTGTCATATTTCTGCAAATAGGTCAAGGTCACTGGTTCACTGGGGTTCTTGGTGCCTTAAGCTTAAAGAGTAAACTCTTCTATATTTAGAGTTTCACTTGCTCCCATGTTTACTGCATTTCAGGGGTCAGCAAACTACAGTCTACAAATCAGATTTGACCTGCCACCTGTTTTTCATAGCCCAAGGAACAAAGAACAGTTTTCACATCTTTTTGTAATGGTTGAAAATATGAAAAGAAGAATAATATTTTGTGATCTGTAAAAATTATATGAGGTAATGATTTGATTTGATTTGATGAAAAAATAACCAGAGTATATAAGGTGGTACCATGTAGGCTAAAATTGAGGGGGTGGGTAAGGGCTGGGAGGAGGGGGACAAAAGGGGGGAAGATGGAAGATATTTGCAATACTACCAATAAAAATATATTTAAAAATTATATAAAATTCAAATTTCAGTGTCTATAAGTAAAGTTTTATTAGAACACAGCCATGCTCATTCATCTATGAATTGTCTCTGGGTGCTTTCCTGCTACAGTGTGGCAGATCTGAGTAGTTGTGACAGAAACTGTAGGATCCACTGAACCTAAAACACTTACTATCTGGTCCTTTATAGAAAAAGGACCTGGTCTAGACACCGAAATAAGATAGACATGGTTCTTGCATCTTAGAGCACATGTAACATTACTTTAAACATGGCCCTAGCAAGACTCACCCTTGATCCTGGCTTTTAAAACATTAAGTTCTAACCAACTGGGCTACATTTATATGATTTTAGCCTACATTGGTACTACCTTATGTACTCTCATTATTTTTTCATCAAATCAAATCAAATCAACTAATTAACTATGTTAGACTGCAAAGGTCTTCTGCATTTAAGATGTTAAACTAGTTGGGAAACAAAATTTATTTTAAAATAAAAAAAGAATAATGATAACGGCACGCACAGTAGCTGCTTTTAACTTTTCAGAAGACGTCTATCTGTGCTAGCCCACATGCTGCAGACTTCATGTGCTAAGTGTTTAGGACAGAATAGCTCACTTTGGACTGTTAGAGACTGAGTAGGTTTGTCAGAGGAAGGAGCCCCAGATATTGGTCTAGATTTCCTCCTTCAATCCCAGGGGCCTAACAAGTTGTTTCTTATGGACAAAAGGCCAAGAAACGGCCTTTAGGTCTCTTTCCCAAATCCAAAGTTTTGGCAGAATTTCTGTTTCTATCCTCATAAGCAGACAGTTCCCTTGGGCTGGTGAAATGGAGACCCAGCTCGGGCGCTTCTCACCAGCTTGTAAGGTGGGGATCTTCTCTCCACTAAGTGGGGAAGCAAGACTCAGGGGCATTAAACAACAGGAAAATTGGGTAGGCTGCTGGGAACTTTACGTTGTTAGATGTAAGGAAGTTGGAAAGTCTGAGAGTCATTTAGCTAACTTCCCAGCATTTTCTAGAACACCAAAGGGCTACATCTTCCACTATCCTGGGAACAATTTTCACACCTGCTAGACCTAGGGTGTTCAATAAATGATTCAATTAAAGAATGTTTGAAAGAATGAAGGAAGAAAGTCAACTCACACACAAACATTCATCAGAACGCTCAGAGCACGGGGTGCTCTCAGGAGTGGGAATGTATGAGTGTCTATTAATTTGCAAATTTGACACTTATTGAGCTCCTACTATGTGCCAGACACTGAAACACATTTTATTTTAACGGCTAATAGTGAAGATGTTTTTGAAATGTCAGTGTCTGCTTTGTCACTTTAAAAAGCACAGTTAGGCGACGATCCATTATTGAGCCTTCAAGAGCATGGAAGATTTTTTTTTTTTTACCTCCTGGTTATTCTGGCTAACATCATAGGAAATAATAAAGTTACTAGTTCTTAAGAAGGCAAACTCTGGTGTCAGACTGCCTGGGTTGGAATTCAGGCTTTACCACTCATTAAACATGTAACATTGGATACATTTTGCCTCAGTTTCCCCATCTGTATAGGGCTGCTGTGAAGATTACATAATTAAAGTACT
The DNA here is from genome assembly GCF_028538775.1 of Myotis yumanensis. Taxonomy (NCBI): domain Eukaryota; kingdom Metazoa; phylum Chordata; class Mammalia; order Chiroptera; family Vespertilionidae; genus Myotis; species Myotis yumanensis. The sequence goes on along the minus strand of NW_027223759.1, from coordinate 74,972,389 downwards.
TTGGCATGTAGGAAGCCCTCACTGTGAATGGTAACTATTTTTGTTATCATATAGGACCCTACCTAGGAAAGAGCAAATTTTGAATGGACTACAGGAGTGGGGAAAAGTAGGTTTACAGTTGTGAGCCCATGAAACACAGTTTATTCTTGTATTATTATTTATTTTGTATTTATTTTATTACTTATTATCATTACTGTATTATTAGCCTACTTTTGCCCACTCCTGTATATTGAGAACTTGAGGACATACCTTAGAACTTGATGGTTCTATTTTAATGCCATTTACAGTATGTCTAATGGAAAGAACATACCCCCTTTATTTGTAATTTAACTTCTTTGACTGTGTCCTCGCCTGAAAGTGGAGATAGCAATATTGGCTGATGGGGCTCTTGGGAGGATTATATGTATGAATACGCCTGGAATTTAGTGGGCTCTCAAAAAAACTACTTTTCTTCTAAGTCAAATATGAGGAAGTAATTCCCTTTAATTAAGAGTGTTGATGAGTTGGGTTCTAGTTAATTGAACTGTAATATGTAAATCAATTTAATCGTGGACCTGCTCTGCCAGATAAACACCCCGCACCTGGTATGGTTTGGTTGAGCACCTTTATTTGTTTGATTTTGAAAGTCTTTCCCTTTATGTAGCTTCTTAACATTGTGGATCTCTTAACTTAGGCTGTAAGCAGTTTGCATTTCAGTTGAAAGAAGGATTTTAAAAAGATTTTATAAAATTTTAATTGTTGAACTTAATAGGACTGATTTAAATTAATCCAAGTCAGTTGCAGACAATGGAACAATGGGCTGGTACCTCCTCACTCCTTGTTTATTTTTTAAATAAAAGGAAAAAATGGGAAGTGTTCCAAATTGAGTCACAGGCTGTGGTGAGGATTAAATGAGTAAACATCGTGGGCTGTAGGGAGCCAGATTTTGGGTGGGAACTAGAGGATCCTCAGCAGTCACCCTCAGCCATTAATTTCTCTTTGTGGGATATCTTCTTAGCATGGCCTGAGAGAAGAAAACAAACAGAAAGACATGTTCAGTATGACAAAGTAATGTTGAAATAAGGGTGGAAGAGAACTGTGTGAGTTGAGTAAGATCCGAGTAAGAATGCACTGAAACGAGGTTGAGTAAAGGAGGCTAAAGGGAGACTGTGGAACTTTGTCCAATAATAAGTTCATGGGATTATACTTTTTGGATGTATAATATTGTCTTATTTTGATAATTCCGTCACTCTATAGCCCTCACCTTGAAAAAGTGACCTCGATCATGAACACTGCTGCCACTTTGGGCCGGATAATTGTTGTGGGGGCCTGGCCTGCATATTCTGTAGGATTTTTAGCAGCCTTCCTGGCACCTACTCCACACCTGATACCACCCCTGGACCCCAATGATAACCCAGAATGTTTCCAGACCTTCCCAAATGTTCCCTGGGGATCAAAGTCAACCCCTCAGGTTGAAAAGCAGTTTTGAAAGGATCTCTTCAAACCACTTCATGGGCCCTGGAGGCTTCAGCATCCCTCTTAAACTCTGCTCATGAGAAGGTCATCCCTCTGGCTAACTTCTGCATCCCTCCAGGACTGACTGGCACCCAGTTGAAAACCTTAAAGCGCGCTAGGCGAATCCCTATGATGGCAGGCTGCAATGCCACATTCCTAAGGCTTGGGGAATGCTTATTTTTTTAGGTGATGTGAATTTTGTCTCCAGTGGTCCTTGCCCCTGCTAAGTGAGTAGTACATAGGAATAATGACAACTCAATTCTGTTTGTGGGTCCTTTATTTACTATCTGACAATAAACTAGGAGAAAGTCATGCTTAGTTGAGTTACTAAAATAAAGCCTGTAGGTTATCTTCTTAAAAGAGCATCCAAGAATTATTATTTTAATACAGGCATAACCACAAAAGGAGGCTGAGTATGCCACAGTTGGGGGAGGTGAATCGACAAGTGAACATTTAGGAAAACAAAGGTTTTTTGCAAGATAAAAACATTTACTTTCCTCTCCAGTTATGGGGTTAATGTTATTAACTTGAATGTCACATTTATGCCATTATTGGCAGCATGCATATAATTTAAATATTTTAGCTTCCATTATACAACTGGATCTACATTACTGACCTTCAAGGGTCCCATTCAGAAGGGATGAGGAATGGGAACAATCAGCCACTTCATGCAAGGGCTGGCCAGCAGACTGGGTTTCCCAGCTCCGCAGGACAACCAGGACACAGGGACCGCTTTGGAGCTGCTTGGAACATGGAAGGGTCTGGGCAGAGAATGATTGGAGGGGGGGATAGGGGGTGGGGCAGGGGCGGGGGTTGTTTTCAGGGCAGGGAGAGAACCAAGGCTTTTTCTCTTTTTGAAAAAGAGATATCATCCCACCTTTGTTCCAAGGGAGAATGAAATATCCATTAAGACTGGTCACACTGGGAATTTTGTTTCAGCTTGGTTCCTTTTGTTGTAACTCCAGGGCAGAGCAGAGGAATCTGGGGTGATGAGGTTTCGAGCCAAGATGTGAAAGAAAAAATTCCTTCCAAGGATTTCTTCTATTGTCTCCTCAAGAATAAATATTTATAGAGCAAGTTCAAGTGAAGGCTTTTACAATGGTCATGGCTTTAAGACTAAGCCTTTGAAAGAGTACATGAAAAACTATGCTTAAATGAAGGGTGATCCAATTAGGCTTCCCAGGGAAAACCAAGAAACCTCAAGATAATTTCCTATCTAAAATCTAATTATGTTCTCAAGTGGAATAGGAATACCACTCTGAACTATCCCAGATCCATAGACTGCAGCAAAGATGTGCAGCCAAATTGGATTCTATTTTAAGTAATTAAGTTATTTCCCTTCACAGGATCTATAATTTGCCTTCAACAAATGTGATTTGCCTCTGAAAGATAAAACATTGCATTTTTTCCCTCCAAAATGGATTTTCTGTGCCAGCAACAATGACAAAAAGTAGAGCAAATATTGCCTTAATTATATCTTGGTTATTATCTTTGAGTGCATGCCTCGAGTGCCCTGTTTGTATTCTAAATGAGATAGGTAAGGGTACTATAGTTTAGAAATTCTCTTTAAATGAGGACTGGAGCTGAAATTTACTCAAGAGCCTGGGGCTTGCACAATGATAGTGTAAATAGCTAAGGGTGATGTTACATAAGACTCCAAAGTCTTATGCAAAATATGAGCAATGGAGAGCTTGCTTCAGTTAACCTTTCTCTCGAGCTCTGAAAGCATCAGTTTAACTTTTATCTGCTTGGTTGAACCCTTCAGGTGCTAGGTGTTGCAATAGATTGTGTTGATATTTGCATAGAAGATATTGTAAGAGGAGTATTTTGGGCATGGTTAATTTTATGAAGAAAACATTCACTTTTGGCTTTATTTTCAATAACAGTTCAGTTGACTTATGACCAGGTGTTCTGGGTGATAATAGTGGGTAATGGTTAAGAGCAAGGGCTAGAATGATAAATGGAATTAGCTCTTGGTGTGTCCCCTTGAAAAGTGCAAGTTATGGAAAGTCTTTGAACCTTGGGTTCCCCTTGTCGGTGAGAAGGGAGTGATGCTATCTACATTGAGAGGACTGGATGAGAAGCTTATACAATAAGCACACAATGCCTGGCCTGGCACAGACCTGGACTACACAAGGAGTAGCAGTAGGAACATCTAACGTGTATTGCATACCTTTTCTCCTTTCTGCACACTTCTCCTTCAGAAAGATTCTTTCATAGGAATAGGTACTGACTGGACATTTCTAAATTTCTATGTTAACAGTGGTTGAGGCTTCAGATGTTGAAGTTATCTTACCTGTTTGAAATATTGGCTGTGCTACTTACCAAATGCCTTTGACTGAGTCACTTCGGCTTTCTGTGCTTTGGTTTCCTGCTCTATAATAGACAAGTAATAATATAATAGAACCAGAACCTATTGTAAGAGTTGTGTCTAGGATTAAGTAAAATATTATAACTAATATACCTAGGAGAGAACCTGGTGTGCCATCAATGTGTCTATTATTGTTATTTTTGACTTCTGCCAACTGAAGGAATGTCTCACCGGAAATCAGAACGTAACACTAAGTAAGTTTTTCATGTACTTTTATTAACAACTTAATACAAGACTGTACATAGTATGTGCTGAAATCAACCCACTCCTGAAAAATGAAAAACCAGCATTTCTACTTCAGGATTTGGCTCCAAGGGCCATCTTCTACAGCAAAAAAATCACATAGTGTAACCAAACAAGTTCAGAACAGGCAAAGAAACTGTTCCACCGGAATGGAGAGATTATTTATACACAAACAGCTGAGGGTCATTTCTAGCTTAAGTGACTCACTGCACATTCTGGAATGTTCAGTTCCCTTTTCTACAGTTCTACAGTCAGACATACAGCAAACTAAGAAATTGGCCACAGGTCCTGCCTAGACACTCATCAACATGAAACACAAAAATATTTATATAAATAAGTCAATTAAACCTCACAAAAACTACACACAAGAAAAAAATCCAACAGGTAATAAACACTGTACAGTACTGGTCAGTCTTTTATAGCTGGAAAAAATGTATAACTTTAAAAAAAAGTTCTTCCATGTATAAACGTCTTTTATATCAGTGTTAGCTGGAGTGAAAACTTGAAGACTCGGACTCAGTTGAAACAGAAGAATGTCCACCCCGCTTTCCCTTGGAGAGGATCTTGAGGCTGGACCCTCTGCTCACAGAGGTGAGTGCATGCTGGGCGGAGGATTTAAATTTGGCTCCAAGGAAGGCATAGAGGATGGGATTCAGGCAACAGTGGAAAAAGGCGAGGGCCTCGGTGATGGAAATCCACTTGTGCACAGTGTTCTCAAACTCACATCCTTGCTTGATGATTTCCAGGAGGATGAAGGAGTCGATGCTGAGCCCAATGTAGTAGGGTAGCCAGCAGGCAAAGAAAGTCAGGATGAGGATAACTGTGGTCTTGAGGGCCTTGCGCTTCTGGTAGCCCTTGGAGTGGGACAGCTTGGAGATGATAATGCAATAGCAGGACAGGATGACGATACCCGGCAGGACAAGGCCGACCATGATGTGCTGGAACTGGAACACCACCATCCACACGTCGTTGGGGTAGAAGCGGTCACATATATACCTGTCTTCCCCAACCCTGACGTTGGCAAAGATGAAATCGGGAATAGCCAACAGGAGAGCAGGTATCCAGACACCAACATAGACCACCTTTTCAGCTAACAGCTTCCGTGGCCTCTGACTGTTGGTGGCGTGGACGATGGCCAGGTAGCGGTCCAGGCTGATGAAGGCCAGGATGAGGACACTGCTGTACAGATTGACCGTGTAGATGACATGGACAGCCTTGCACAGGAACTTTCCAAAGTACCAGTTTGCCACAGCATCAACTGCCCAGAAGGGCAGGGTGAGGACGAAGAGGAGGTCTGCCACGGACAGGTGTAGTCTGTACTTGTCTGTCATGCTTCTCAGTTTCTTCTGGTAGCCCATGACCAGGATGACCAAGCCATTGCCCACTATGCCAGTCAAGAAGATGATGGAGTAGATCGTGGGCAGAAAGATCCGGTTGAAATGGGCATTTTCCTCTCGGAAGCAGGGTTCCTTTATGGAGTCATAGTCACCTGAACCCATGTCCTCCTCCGTGTAGTTATCTGATGGGTATATCTGCAAAAGAGGCAAGGGAATAGGCATTCAATGTCAAGTTCAGCAGATATTCCTCAACTTAAAAAAAAAATTTTTCTGCTATTTTAAAACAGCAATTTTTAAGATCCAACTCAGCCCAGCCTTCTTCAGTAAATTCTGCTCCTACTGAAGTACTTGGGAATATGAAGCACAAGAAAATTATTCCAGAATCCTAGAACCCTCCTCCCAAAGTCACTTCATTATATTCCCCTTTAGAAGAGCCAATTACAAAATTCTTGGTTTTGAACAAAAGGGCGCGGAGATTCAGAAGGTTTCAAAAGTCGCGTCTTTGCTAACTTCTGCTCCGCCCACTAGAGGTTAGAAAAAAACCTTCAGAGAAAAAACCAAAACAAAACAGAGGCCACTCCAGCGAGGTTGGGTTCTAGGAGCTGGGGTTAACTTTCTGAGTGAAGATTCGCCAGGAGGAAGGAGTGTGTGTGTGTGTGTGTGTGTGTGTGTGTGTGTATGTGAGAGAGAGAGAGAGACCCCAAAGACTGTAGACTTTATTCTAAAGCACAAAACTTTGCTTTCCCCACGTTTATCGCATGTCTAACCACAAACCATCGTGTATTTCAAGCAACATGTGTTAGGGAGGGAGAATGCAGCCTTAAAGCAAAGGCTGGGGGTGTCAGAAGTGAGTAACCCCTCTCGCCCCCCTCAGGTGAAGCTCCTGGGGGGCCTGCCTTTGCGAATCCACATTTATCTCTTGGCGCGTGGGAGGTAGGGAGGCAGCATTATCCCGGGAGGGGAAGGTCACGGGGACTGCACCCGTGGTACTCGCCCCAAGTTTCAGTTCCTCACCCTCCCGGGTCGCTTTCCACCCCACCACTGAGCCAGTTAATGGGGTCGGGGGTCTGCAGCTGGACGCCTCTGGGCGGAGAGCGCGCCAGGGGCCTGGTGATCCAGCTCCGAGGCCCCGGTGTTCTCTCCCCCGCCTGCCCTACCCCCCGCCCCAGCCTACCGCCCCCCACCCCCACCCCAGCCCCAGCTTCCCGCCTGCGGGCAGCGGCGCCTGGGGTCCCGCCCCGCCCCAGGCTCTATCCGACTGGGTGCAGGGGGAGAGATTGGGCGTCTCCGCGGCTAGCGCCTTTGAATTGCGCGCCGCTGGAGGGGTGGGGGGGGGGGGGGGGAAGTCTCCCCAGTAAGAGGTTTTTCAAAAGCCTTCAGGAAACCACCGACGGTTAAACAGCGCAACTGAGCTCAGTGAGAGCCAAACCGTCTTCCCACTTGCACCTGCCCGTCTGCGCCGCGGCGGCGGGCAGTCCAGGAGCCCTCCCAGACCGTCGCCCCACCCTCCCGCCTCCCTTGCGCCCACCTCGGGACGGGGTGCTGCTGCGCGGGGGCTGCTTGTAAGTACTCCTTCGACCTCTGCACTATCCCAAACTCCCGAACCCCCCGGCTCACTCACTCGCGGCGCTTCGGACCCCCCGAGGTCTCTTCCTCAATCCCAAGGCTCGAGCACGGCTCCCGGCCACCTCCCAGCTGCGGCCAACACTCAGACCCCCGCGGCGAGCGGCCCCGCGGGTCCGCCCGCCTTCCCCTCCCTCCGCTCACTACGCCGGGTGCAGGCACAGCTCCGCGGGGCCCCGCAGTTCAGAGAACACGCGCCCAACGTCAAGAGTGGTTCCCAGTGCCTTTGCCCGAAGTTAACCGGGGCGCAGTCTTCCTCCGGGAACTCAGTCCTGGGGCGCTGCCTTCCACCTCTAAATTCAAATCTCACGTAATTCGCACCAAAGAAAAACCCCGCTCCGCCAAGGAAGAGCCACTGAAGAGACTCCCGAGGCAATGCGGCGCACACCTTCTCTGCACTTGTGCACAGACGTCTTGTTTGCAAACAGCGTGCAATCCTCTGCGCGCCGCACGGCTCAAGGAGGAGACACGTGCAGCCACCAAAACAGTGGTTCCTGTCTTTTCTCCTTTGCTTACAGAGAAAAAGACTCCAATCCTATCCCTAACCCCCACGGAGCCATGCGCCCCAAACTCCTTCCCACGCCCCTTCTCCCGGACACCAGCCCTCCAATGTCCTGGACGCGTCTGCCCGCTCCGAGAGGGGCCGCGCTCTAAGTTCACATGTTTGAATAGTCCAGAAAAAACAGGCTGAAATTGGACTTACATGGAACCCGTCCATGGTAACCGCTTGCTCTACAGGAGCGCCCATAGCACCCAAGTTCTTGAGACCACTTTGCTATCTGCCGCCGCAGCCAACGGACTGAAGTTTCTGGCCAAAGCTGGACTTTTATAAACACACGCTCGCGGGCGGCGCATGCGCTTCAAGGGTGGGCGGGGCGGGGCCGAGAGGAGGAAGGCGGGGTAGGGGTGGGGGAAGAGGGGTAGCTAAGCCCAGGATGGGGCGAGGGGGGGGACGAGGAGTATGAATTCGGCCGGCCCCGTGGGGGTAAGCGTTGGAAGCCCCTGATCTGCTGCTGTTTGCTCGCTGCCACCTCGTGAGTCTCCGGTTGGAGAGGGCACCCCATCCCGGAGGCATCCCCCAACTTGGGAAGGCGGGATGGGCCTTCAGAGAGGTGGGAAGCGCGGGCGATCGACTTGTCCCTGTGTGGCTCATATATTTTTGTTCACGTGGATGAAATTCCAGACCAGGAATGCTCCAAATGGAGACACTGAGGCCCAGAGAGAAGTGACTGGCCACAGTTACCCACCAGTAGGCGGCAATGCTGGTAGTGGGTCCAGCATCTGACTCCATTCCCTCCTCTTACAGCAGATGCAGTCCATTCAGAAAATAAAATAAGCACAGATTATCTTTTCAGAGCACAACTGTTTATAACTAGACATCTACACTCGCAGCAACAGTACCGGGTCGGGTGTAGACAATCGGGAAACACTTTCAGAAAAAAGGATGGTTTGGCATAATTTTGGAGGGAGACTGTGACATGCATATGCTTTTTATAAGAGAAATAATACTTTTTGTAACAGGACGCAAGGCCCCCATGCGGAGGAAACAAGAAGCAGGTTCTCGGAGATGCAATGCCCGAGCTGGACGAGGATTCCTGGCTGGGCTGGAACTCAGATCTCCGGACTCCGCATCCAGCTTCTTCCACGGCTCTACCCAGAGGACCAGCGTTTAAAATTAGGTTGAGGAGCTGGGCAGGGTGGAGTGGGGGTCGGGGCTGGACGTGTGGGGGAGTCCCAGATGGGTTAGGGTTTGCAGTGGGCGCCTAGACAGTGCTTTCCAGCCTCGCACACCTCCCGCGGGCGGCGCGGAGTCTGGGTGTGGCGGGATGGGGGGGGGGGGGCGGGGGGCGAGGGGCCGGGGGCGGGGGGGGGCGGGGGGGGGCGGGGAGTGAGGGCGGGGCCGAGAAACAGCGCAGCTGCTGGAGCTGAGACCGCAGGAGTGAAAGCGGTGACCCGCCGAGGTGTGAGCGGCAGCTGGCAGCAGTGCCTGCTCTGCGATGCGGACCCCTCACCCAGGATGGCCCTAAGCAGAGGACGGGACCCTAAACGCCACCCCCCCCCCCCCCCGTTTTCTTCCAGATAAACCTTCTCAGTGTGAAGGTGTTCCAGAGACGGGGAACCTTTCCTCTACAGACCGCAATTTTCCTCTTTTCTCTGGGTCCCGCATGGAATGTTTGTGGGTGCAGGCCCTCCGCTACTGAAAGCTGATTTTGGGGTCAGTAGGTGGGACTCGCAGAAACAGCCAATTTAAGGCACAACAATGACATAAAAATCAATTATAATGTTACATTGTGCAGATTTTTTTTTTTTTTAAAAAAAACCACGTTAAAAAGCGCTTTTACTTGTATTAAGTCGTTAATAAAACGTCAGGATTTTCACAAACCAGGCAGGACAGTCATCCTATCCGTTGAAGGACCAGAATTTCAGACAGGGTCCATGACTTGCTTTTCATGACGCTTGGTAGTTGGTGGCAAATTCAAAGTTTTGACCCAGTATGTTGGGTGCACTGTACCTCCAACGCTTCTCTTCACTGTGGCTGAACTTTGAAATCCCCGCCCCTCACGCCCTCTCAGGGCCACACCCAGACTCTGCGCCCGCGGGAGGTGGTGCGAGGCTGGAAAGCACGGTCCTGGCGCCCACTGCAAACCCCTACCGGTCTGAATGCCCCACCCCGACCCCCACTCCTCCCTGCCCAGCTCTTCAACTTAATCTCAACGCTTGTCCTGCACAATAAATAGTTGATTGTAGGCAAAAGAAAGCTTCTTCCTTTATCAAAGGACTCCTTTAGATCCTTTTATGTTTTCATTTAAATTTTTTTTGAATTGATTTTTTTAAAGAGGAAGGGAGACGGAGAAAGAGAGAAACATGGGTATGAGAGCAGAACATCCATTCGCTGCCTTCTGCATGCTTCTGCATGGACCCTGACTAGTAATCAACAGGCAACCTTCTGGGGCAGGGAAGGATGCCCAATCAACTGAGTGAGCCACACCGGCCAGGGCCCTTTAGATCATTTTTAAAGGAAGCAGATAATTGAGAGGACAAGGAAATGCTATTTGATGACTATCAAATTAGGTAAAAAAGTTTTCAGAGATTTGATAAGATCAACTGTCTCTTCCTGTGGCTGGTGGGAATGTGGGTTTGGAATTCTCCCCGAGGAGCACTTTGTATTCAGCAGGAACCTTAGAACAGTATTTGCACCTATAGAAACTTATCCTAAGGAAATTGAATTTATGCCACAAAGGTATTCATGGAAGCATTACTTATAATAGTGAAATTTCTGAACAGCCCTAAATGTTCCCTGTCAGTGGAGTAGCTGAGAAGATTTTGGTACATCTATGTGGAATTCCATGTGGCTATTGAAAGGATGTTTGTGAAGAGGAATTTTTAATAACAGGGAGAAAGATTGTGAAACAGATGCAAAAAGCAGAAGTTAAAACTGTGCATATAGTGTGATCTGTTATGTTAAAATGTGTGTGAGGAAAAGATGGGGAGGAAAACCAAAGTGTTTATGGGAGTTTTCGTTGGGTGCAGAATTATCTTTGTTTTTTAATTTCTTCCTTGCATTTTTCTGTGCTTTCCAAATTTTCTATAGTAGACATAAAACATTTCCATGTTGAGAAAATGCCAATAAATAAGGTAAAAGGAAAATAGAATGCCTCCTTTTGCATACCTTTCTGCTTTCTAAAGTATTCCCTAGATAATGATGACATTTTCCACAACAGTTCTCTTTCCAAGGAATGGTCTTCCTTTATTTTCCCCTGGGCCAATCCTACCAAAACTTCTTTCTCAAATACTCCATGATGTTCTTGAAAACAAAACAAAACTCACACACTTACTGAGCGTTTGTAATGTGTAGCCAACATCATCCTCAACCACGCAACAAGGCATGTAACACCTCTACTTCCTGGGCTAGGAAACGGAGGTGCAGAGGTGATTAGGAACTCGGCTGTGATCACACAGTGAGGACCTGCACCCAGTCTACCTGCTTTCTCTGACTGCTGCGATTCACCCTCTGAAAGCTCCCTCCTCTGACAGGTCACTTGGCATTTACTCACATGCTACTTGGAGTGGCATCTCTGGTGATGTTATTATTATTATTATTATTTTTAATGAGTGTAGCCCTGGCTGGTGTGGCTCAATTAGTTGAGCGTCCTCCCATGCACCAGGAGGTTGTGGGTTGAATTCCCCAGTCAGGGCACGTGCCCCAGTTGTAGGCTAGATCCCCAGTAGGGGGCATACAGGAGGGAGCAAATTGATGTATCTCTGTGACATTGATGTTTCTCTCTCTCTCTCCCTCCCTCTCACTTCTTCTCTTTCTAAAATCAATAAATACATATAAGTTTTTTAAAAAAATGAATGTATGTCTTTTCTTCTCCTCCCCAAATATTGTAGGTTCCTTAAAGTGAATGCTCAGATATCCTATTTGCAGCTAGCCTGCTGATGAACAAATATCAGGCTCTCTAATCCTTTACTGAACCTTAATTTAATGAATTAATGACTTTCCTGTGTGGCTTTGGCAACAGGGCCTATAGGTTAGGGGCTGTCAGGCTTTGGCAGGGTCCCCAGGTTCTCACGCTGGCGTTAGCCCAGGGAATAACTAGCTTTGGCCATAGTTTGGAAGGGATGCTTCCAAATCCAGTGACACAGTGGCAAGCAATCTGCCACCTCCTGTTGCTCGCTCTGCAGCTGGTTGATTTGTGTGTGAATGTGCATGTGTATGACAGAAAGCTGTACTCTGTCCCCAAATAGGCTCAAAGCCAGTCGAGGAGAAAGCTTAGGGACAGACTTCCTCTTGATGGTAGATGGCAGGAGGCAGTGGCATTAAAGCCCTTCTGAACGTACCAAGTCTCTCTGTCCCTCCTCTGTCTCTTAAAAGGAAAATATCTATTTTTGTGTTTCTGAAAGGGGAAAAAACTTCCTTAATGGCAGTAGGGGATACTCAAAGGGACAAAATTAATGTATTCCCAAGTGATAAAAAAAGGAGGCTATTTCCCAAGTTCATATAATTCTAGCAAAAGGCTACAAATCTCAGAGAGACAATGCCATCGAATGTCAACTATTTCTAAGCTGGTATTAGGTGGGAGAAATGGTGCCTCGCCCCACTGTACCTGACTCACTCCTCCTCCCTCAATTCCTTCTGTCTCCAACACCAACAAGTAAAAATGACTGGAAAATAAACCAAAGCTTTCCGTTTTGCAGCTATAAGACCAATTTTGAAAAATAATTACTGTTTTTCTGGGTACCTAAATCTGCCATATCCTGAATTTCGCAAAGATCTGACTTTACTAAAATGAGATTATTAAAATTTCTTATACAGAGAGAAAGGCGAGGCTGGTAAACGCATACAGCCTATTTAGAGTTACCCTGGTAAGACATTTTAACAAGTCGGTCACTTAATTAACCATGCAATTATCGTTACTTGACTAATTCCCCTGCCAGGAGGATGCATTTCTCCCAGCGTTCTCTGTGCCCGTGTGGTTAGCATGGTGTTGGCTTTGCGGGTGTGACTTTGCAGATGTGATGAACAACAATAAACAGACTCAATATTATTGCTTCAGAAATGATGGTGTCAAGCTGGGAAGAGGGCATGACTTTAGGAAATAATTGAGTGAGCAAACTGTGTTCTCCCTGGAAAAGGCTTGTCATTGTTTTCCTTAAACTAGTAATTTATTGGCGGTGACCTCAGGCAGCTATATAACAAGAGGAAGTGCCCAGAGCCCCATGGACAGTCTGCTTTCTAAAGAGAACTATGCATCCCATGGCAGCATCAGGGTGTTTCCGGAAATGCAGTGATCTGATCATCCATGAGATTTTGCTGACATCATTCCACCCAGAGCTTTATATTAGCAGAAGGACAGAGGGGCAATTGTGTGTGTGTGCGTGTGTGTGTGTGTGTGTGTGTGTGTGGTAGGTAGGGACCCATCCATGCAGTGGTATTCTAGCATGAATAATTTTCTAAATCCAAAGCCATGATTTTGCCCTTTGAGCTACTTGTAGGTCTAAGGCACAAATGACAAACTCTAAAAACCTAAAGGTATTGTAAATGAACGAGGCGACAGGGAGTGGTGGGGACTGTGGAGAACTGGAAGGTGCACGCCCTTGTCTAAGGGAACAGTCAGTACTCTTGATAGCCCTATGTGAGAATTTGGGCCTGATCTTCCAATTTTTAAAGAGAAGCTGAAAGTCCTGATTTTTTCATGAGAAATTTCTCAAATTTAAAGTGTTGATTCAAAACAAACCAGCAAGCAAACAAGCCAACAAACAAAACTCTATAAGCTTCCAGTTTACACTGGCCTAAGGTGTTGGCACTAGGAACCAAAAGATAGATTGGGGAGTTGGGTGACTTGGAAGGAAGGAAGGGACAGATACAGATATCCACAAGGGCAGCAATGGAAATAGCCAGAACTGGCCTCAGAATACTTTGGGGTGGCCTCAGCACCAGAATTTGTTCATCACTCCAAGACTGAAATGAATCACTTTGGATTTCCTGAGTTGATCCTCTCTTGTGGCTCCCAACTGTACTCAGGCTAGTATTTGGGACCCTCAAGAGAATTAACTTCCCTGTGTCTCTATCTTCCCTCAACTCAGGCTCTCAGTCTTCTTGGCTACCTTGATGCATGAGTGCTGGGCTGTTATTTCTTTCAACTATTGTAGGACAACATTGTTGGGAGGAGGGACCTTCCTCCCTCATCTCTTTAAATGGGAAGACCCACAGTAGGAAGGAGGATCTCTAGCTGAACTGTGTGGCTGAGTGGATCAGAGCATGGGGCTTCAGAGCCAGCTCATATAGGTTCTTTTTTTTAAAAAATATATTTTATTGATATTTTACAGAGAGGAAGGGAGAGAGATAGAGAGTTAGAAACATCGATGAGAGAGAAACATCGATCAGCTGCCTCCTGCACATCCCCAACCCAGGTACATGCCCTTGACTGGAATCGAACCCGGGACCCTTCGGTCCACAGGCCGACGCTCTATCCACTGAGCCAAACCGGTTTCGGCTCATATAGGTTCTTGAGTGCTGACTGTACACATCTCTTCCAACTTTAGAATCTGGGGCACCACACTGGTTGCTTAAAATGGACCACGGTTGGAATATTCACACCAGGGGACCTGCAAATGCTATAAATCAGGGCTAATTTTTTTTTTTCTGAGAGCTGGTTTACTAGAACACAATTTACCAGTCTAGATCCTGGGCAAGTCTAGATCCTAAGTCTGCTTTGTGTTTGTGTGTGTGTGTGTGTGTGTGTGTGTGTGTGTGTGTGTGTGTGTTTAAGCTGTAATACCCAGATAATAATAGCATTTTACTTTGTGGATTGTTGGAAAGATTAAATAGGATAGTGCATGAAGTCTTTAGGGCAGCATGGGACACATAGTATGTGCTCAGTAAACATTACCTATTGTTAATACAGGCTCATACATATCTCAGCTGCTGAAATGTCTTTCTTGTCAGTGGAAGGCTTAGATTAAACAGGCAAATGGCTTTCTCCACTGTTACCCACAAAAGTGAGGTGAAGGGAAATGGGGCTTTGAATAAAGTGTGAAATCTTCTGATTGTGGGGCAGAAGAAAGACATATGTGATGGGGGAAGGAAATAAAAGTAATAAAGCGTCTCATATGTGCCTTGAAGGCCCCCCCCCGCCCCCCCCCCCCCCCCGCCCGTGTAGTTACAGAGACTCGGATTCAGGGTTGGAAGGGATCTTTGAACCCATTTGGTCTCTATTCCAAGGAGTGCCTTCTACAACCACACAGCAGGGTGGTCCCCTCCCTGAATACTCCCAGGGATGGGCAGACTGTTTCTCAGAAAAGGAGCCCATTCACTGCTGGGCCAACCTGATTACCAGACAGCCCTTTCCCTAGTCTCCCGCCTCCCCTATTTTCTATCTACTGGGTCTAGCTTAGCTACAGCTTAGCTGGATCAGATGCCAAGAGAGGAAGCCAATGACAGCAGCAGCCAAAACCATCCCCAAAAGCAAAACCTGCCCTTCCTGAGATGCTTATTTCTGCAGCCGCGGGGATGAGTCTACTGTGAGGCCTCTTTGTTCCATTTGCAAGTTTGACAGTGGAATCAGGCCAGGTTAGGATTTCTTTTCATAAAGAAAATTATCTCCAAACATGGAAGATTTGGGGATTAAGTGACTCAAAAGATTTAGTGCTGGATTTTTTTAAGGCCTCCCAAACCTTTCAGATGTACTCGCTGTGGGGAAAAAATGTGGGAAAGCAGCAATAAAATGTGAACACAGGCAATTAAATTAACACAGGCGAGGCTAACTCTATCTTTGCTTGGCATTACTTCAGGAGGAACCAGGTTAAAATGAAAACTTAAAAAATTATCTGGCCTGGGCAGTGTGAGTTGACCCATGAACCAAGAGGTCACCAGTTTGATTCCTGGTCAGGGCACATGCCCAGGTTGCAGGCTCCATCCCCAGTAGGGAGCATGCAGGAAGCAGCCAATCAATGATGTTTCCGTCTCATGGATGGTTCTATCTCTCTCTCCCTCTCCCTTCCTCTCTCCCTAAAAATCAATAAAAACATTAAAAAATTGTCTGAAGATCCATGCCTACTAGTAAATGCGTCTTTCTTAGCAGGTGCTGGTGGCTGCCTGGAGAAAACAGTGTTTCATCATCTAGCCTTCCCTCCAACCCCTTCCAGTCAAAAGCTCAGGGAATTCCCTGGAATCCCTGAAAATTGGGGGTGGCACGGTGTTGGAGTGTTTCCTTTTTAAAAAATATATTTGTATTGATTTTAGAAAGAGAGCAAGAGAGAGAGAGAAAGAGCGACATGAAAGAGAAACAGTGATCGGCTGCATCTGCTATGCACCCTGACCAGGGTATTGAACCCACAAGTTGGGTATGTGCCCTGACCTGGAAATGAACCAGCAACCTCTCAGTGCACGGGACAACACTCAACCAACTGAGCCACGGAGGTCAGGGCTGGAGTGGTTTCTTTTTAAACAAAGGATACAAAACTGTTTTCAGAGTCGCTTAAAAATAACCAGGCGGAGTGTTTTTCCACTATATTATCCCTGGGGTCAGTGTATTGTGGCCTCACCCCCTGGGCTGTTTTCCTTGAGGCCACTTGCTGAGCGCCACCCCTGTGCCCTGCTTGTCTTTGGGAGCCGAGGTAGGACAGCCCGAGGGAGCCGGCGTCAGTGTCCCCAGTCTGCCCCGTTGCCCCTTACGGTTCAGAACTCGGCTCCTGTGTGGATGGTTCCTTGCTTTTCGGGGTAGAGGAGAATGACCTCAGCAGAGAATGACTTTGAACAACTCAGAGCAACTTGAATGAATCCTTTCCACACCCAGGTCTGATTTGCACGTCTAGATTGCCCAGAGCTTTATCTCTGCTGTTGAACGGGAGGGCATTCTAGTCCCATCTTCAAGCTTCTCACCAAACTGATTGAAACGAGGCCCCTCGAGACTGAATCGGATTCTTGTTCTCTGCCCAGTAAATTTTCACTGTGGGTTAGGGTGCTGGAGGCTGTTCTATTTTTTTGAGGGAGATTTTTTGCTGACTGCATTTATGCCTCCCTACGTGGGGTGTGCTAAGGTTTTTGTCATAAATTGACAATTAGCCAGGATAAGATAAGAACCACAGCTCCCTCCTTTAACCAAAGCCCTCACCATCTTCCAACTCCTCTTTCTCTCTCTCTCTCTCTCTCTCTCTCTCTCTCTCTCTCTCTCTCTCGCACACACGCACACACACACACACACAGTCTGAGTCCTGTGCATCCCCTCCCCCGACTCCCCTGCGGTCGCATTTTGTTGTAAGTATAAAGAACTCTCCTCTTTTCTCCTGTGAACAAGGCAGGTGGGTTTTCACTCACAAGCCCTCCCTTTTCTGTGTTGCTGGGGACAGATGTGTGTACACATGTATCTGTGTTACTTCACTGGCCGGAGGCTGTGTCATGTGTCCTGAGACCCCTTCCAGAATGTCCGCAGAGGCTGAGGCAGCCACAGAGTCTAGGTGTACCTGTGGTGATGGACACCCCTTCAGGAGATGAAAATTGTGAAGTGCTAGAAGTAATTCCACTCATGTGCCAGGATACCGGCGTGTGGAGCGGCAGCTGGGTCCCAGAGGGGATGGGTCTCCCTAAGTGTGACTTGGCGCTAAGGGAGAAATGGAAGCGCGTGAGTGGGCACGGAATGAGATGCCAGCATGACTCAGGGAGCTTTGCAGACTCTGAATCGCCAGACAATTATCAGGGAATTCTATTAACCATTTACCTTGCAGGGTTGATAGGAAGACCATACAAAGTAATCCTAAAGGCTGCTTTGTAAACTGAAATAACGTTAATTAAAAGTTAACTATTACAGAGATACGATGTTCTAGTTAAATCGAGATGAAGTGTAGGATGAAGGCAAATTTCTACCCATTGTAGTTTCATAAATCACAGGGACCAAGTTTCACTGGAAGCCCCCAGCCCTGCGGTGAGGGGTGGGAGATAATGAGACGCTGGAGTCTGCCACGGGGATCACATCAAAGTTGGCATGAAGGCCTCTCATGGTGCAAGTAAGTTTCCTTGGATCTTCTCCCTGCAAATCTGGAACACACACTCACACCGCCCAGCGTCTGTCCCACAGCATTTAATTTAATTTTTTTCATTTCTCTTTGTGACCCATCTCTTCCTTTAGTGGATTCTCTTTCTGGTCTTTTTGGCCCCTTCTCAGTTCCTTCTCTTTTACTTCTGAGACCTCTTTCATTCCCTTTCTTCCTTCCTTCTTTCCGCAAACGAATTTTTTTAAAAATGTTTTCCAAGCTGGTTTGGCTCAGTGGTTGAGCATCCACCTACGAACTAGGATGCATAGGAAGTCATGGTTCAATTCCAGGTCAGGGCACATGCCTGGGTTGCGGGCTTGATCCCAGTGTGGGGTGTGCAAGAGGCAGCCGATCAGGGAGAGAGAGATAGAAGCATCAATGATGAGAGAGAATCATCTATTGGCTGCCTCCTGCACCCCTCCTGTAGGGATCCAGCCTGCAACCTGGGCATGTGCCCGGACCTGGAATCAAACCAGCGACCTTCTGGTTCATGGGTCGACACTCAATGACTGAGCCACACTGGCAGGGCTCCACAAACTATTTTGAGTGCCTATAATGTGCAGAGCCTGGTTAGGCACTGGGATAGGTGTAGATGAATAGCATACAGTCCTTGGTTTCAAGACACTTGAATCCATCATGGGAGATGATATAGGAACATAGGTAACTGTGATACAAGTTAGAGCAGGATGGACAGCGTAAGTGTGTAGAAACAAGGTCCATTAGGGAAGGGTGAAGCCTTTCACACAAGAGATGCATATGAAGAATAGGAAAGGTTTTGACTTGGAAAGAAATGCAAAGGAAGGAGGACATTCTGATGGAAATGAGGAAGCATGAACAAAAGGTTGGAACCAGGAACTGGGGTCAGCCAGTTCCATGGAGTATAGGTTGAGGTTCTGTCTGGAAAGGTGCACTGAAGCTAGAGCATAGGCAAGGCTAGGAGGTCTGGGCTTTATTCTCTAAAGTAACAGGAAACCGGGAAGATTTTGAGTTGGAGAATAATATGGTCAGAGCTATGCTTTAGAGCAGTGGTTCCCAACCTTCCTAATGCCGCGACCCTTTAATATAGTTCCTCATGTTGTGGTGACCCCCAACCATAAAATTATTTTCGTTGCTACTTCATAACTGTAATTTTGCTACTGTTATGAATCGTAATGTAAATATCTGATATGCAGGGTGTATTTAGGCGATCCCTGTGAAAGGGTCGTTCAATCCCCAAAGGATTGAACCGCTGCTTTAGAGTAATGAAGGTGTAAGTGGAGTGTAAAATGGGCTGGGAAGAGGAAGCTGAGGTGGAGAGAACAGACAGAAACCTATTTGGATATTTCATAAGGGTCTGGGCTAACTGGACAGTGGTGGGAACTGGAAGGAGGCTAATGGATAGCAGAGATCTTGGGGAACTAGCATCTGGTAACTCACTTATGTGGGGCTGAGGAAGGAGGAGGACGGGGGACTGGAATTCAGCTGGGTGTGATGAATAGAGAGAGGTGAGTGGGAGAAGCTATTTGAGAGGGGACATGATGCTTTTTAGAGAAAGTCTGAAGGCTTATCCTCTTATTTTTTAAAGTTTGGGTGTTGATTTCCCACCAACACCTGCATGTTTGACTTGTGGGCTTTTGTGTATCAAATGCGTCAAATGATATCCTGTTACTGATTTCACTGGGGTGACTTCATCTACTTGCACATCTTTAAAAGATAACCATCAGAGGTGGCAGACTTGGCAGGCAAAAGAAAAAGTAGATTCCAAGATCCTCCCCTTACACTTCTGAGGCCTCTGCTTGGGTATGATTTGGAGCTCATTCTCCAGGCTAGAATATTTAGGTTGGATCAAAGCAAATCAGTATGTGGTATTGAACACCAATTGGAGCTGGTTACTGTGCTAAGAGTTATAGGAGAAGAGGCAGAAGGAAAGAAGCGACTGTCTTCAGAAACTTCAATAAAAGCTCAAATCAACATCTATATGTAATAACAGTTCATATACGATCACCTGTAATGTTTATGATCACAGATCAGATGGATTCTACAAAAAATAAGAAGTAATGATCTCGAACCCACAACTGAGATTGGCCTTTCCCAGACCTACAGAGTCAGAATCACCAGGGTTGGGACCCAAGTACTGAGGAAGGAGTCACTTCAAACCAATACACCCAGGAAGAGCTTTGCAGAAGGGATGGAATGTGAGCTGAGCCTTACAGGGAGGCCACGGTGCCTCTAGACCACTCACACTGTGGTTGAGATGTTCTATCCAAGACCCTGAAAGTTAAAATAATTTCTGGGTCCCTTACTGCAAACGTAATTCTTAGCAGAACATTGAAAATAACTTGCATTGTACCCTTGTGCTTTTATTTGTAAACTGACATTTTTGAGGAAATAAGTGCCCTTTGCTTCCAGACCATTACCCATTATCACCGCTGCTCTGTTGAGTGTCCAGTCTACCTTTGTGCATCCAACTTTGGTTCTCAGAGTGGCTCAAGGCTGGTCCGAGGGGTAATCTGCTATAGGAAGTTTATTTCAGGTCTATTTTCTCTTTCCTTCTTGGCCTCAGGTCACTTTTCTGGCCCTTTGGTTACTCAATGGTGACTCATTTCAAACACTGTCACAGTTGCACAATTGGTTCTTGGGTGGATAGCTACTGTCCAGGAGCAAGTAAGGACAGGCAGGCCGGCCACTGGGCTTTGATCCGGACAGAGTGGCACATGCTGGTTTGCAACCTCGGGGTATTAGGTCCCAGGGAAAGTATTATAAAGGATCCACATATGCTCAAGTTCCAAATCTTCCCTCAGACTGAATAAATAACGCACTACAAGTTTTCAAATGTGGTTGCTGTTGTGATCAGTAAAATAACCACATTTATTGGAAAGTGTCTTGAAATCATAGTTAGTTTTGTGTGTGTTTGTGTTTAAGAATCTTCTTCATTAAAGACACCTACGACATGACCAGCTTTCATCTGGTGACTCATGAAACTTTGTGGTTGTTAAAAGCGATCTTGTCTAGCAGAGGAAAGGCAGCTCGGAGGGAGCATAGCTTTTGTCTGGTCCCCAGCACCTACCCCTGCTGGGCTGCCAGGGAGAGAGCTTGGGAAATGACAGCTATAGAATGGGCCCAAAGGAAGGGGTCTCTGCACACGGTTACAGCTCACTGCTTGCAAGAGTGAGCTGCCAACCAAGAACCAACCAAATGAGATGGCTGTTATTTGGGAGGCAGCTTCTCAGTCCTCTAAACCTACCTCCTACTCTGAGCAGGAATCCCTTATGGAATCTTCTGGAAGGTGAACATCTCGCTTGGCCTAGACCCCTCACACAAAGGAAGCTTACTTACTCCGAGGTTAAGTTCAGATCCCTGAACCTCTACCTCCATCGTTTCTCACTTGGTAGAGCTGAGGTGGGGCCTTTGGCATTTGTATTTTTAAAAAACGCTCTACGTGACTCGGATTTCAGCCAGAGTTGAGACGGAAGACTGATATGAAAGGACAAAAATACTCTGTCACAACGCTTTTGTTTGTGAAGTGCTCACTAATGCATGAACAGTGAGGCTCCCATAGTCTTAATATTGACGCCCCTTTTCTTATTTCTCACACCCACCCCGGTAGATAGATCCCTATTTCAAAAAAACGAATTAATTAGGGCCCAAGGAAGTGAAACCAATGTGCGGGCTGGGGAATGACAGTTGAACCCTAAAGTACAAATGAAACCAGGAAACTGGGTGTGACGAGTTCTTGAGGAGGGACAAACAGTTATGACCTCAAACCCATAGCTGAGATTGGCACATAAAATTGCACCGGCTCAATAGTAGGAGACTGACAAATGCTGCTGAAATCAGGGGAGGGGAAGTGCTCTTTAAGAAGCTTCTGACACACCCAATTCCTCCTTCCACCCGTCTACCTTTGGCAAAGAAGCAAAATCAGTCCATTTGAGAACTTGGGCTCTAAAGCTAAGAGATGGAGTTCTCTAACCTGGAGGCTTTGGGCAAGGTACTTGATGCTTTAGGGCTGCCTCAGTTTCCTCATCAAAATGGAGATAATGCAGAGAGGTGTGTCCCTCTTACTAGGAGTCCAGACATCAACATCATCTGTGGCACAGTTGCTGAGTCGGTCCTGGGCTGGGGAGGTCATGTTCTAGAAGCTGATAGAAATCCATGTCGAGGACTCAGGGGAAGGAGGGAGACAAAGGCATCAGAAGCTGGCATCATTCTTTATGTGAAGGAGTAGATGACCAGACAAGCCCGATGTTTGCATGCTCTCTCTTGAACCCCCTAGCAGGTGGGTGCTTCCCTGAGTTCCCCGGAGGCTGGTGGTGAGCAGAAAGATGGCGCTCACCACTTCTTATGGCTGCTCCAGTGTGTGAGTGACAAAGAGCTGCTTCGAGTGCAGAAGCCCGCCCCTCATGTTTCCTGCCTGGTCGCCCAGGAGTGAACGTCTCATTAGGAGACTCTCTTCTTTTAGTCACATGGATCCCAAAGATTACTGGGACTTGGGTTGTTTGAAATGCCACTGAGAAGTTCAAATCTGCTCCCAGATGGGCTTTGGGAGAGGGATGGCCAATCACAGGATGTATCGGCATCTACCTGGGGGCTTGCTGCCTTGCACACAATGACATCTTGGCCCAAGGGATTGTACAGGTCTCTAAACCTGTAACCTCCAGGTGACCTTCCCCTGGGGAGTAGCAGAACCATCAAGAGCCTGTGCAGGGCTCTTACTTGAGAGACGTGTTCTACTTTTTACTCAGTCTGCTCTATGTTGGAGTTCAATGCCACCAGCGACAGTCCAGGACTGCCTAGCAGCTAGGCATCCACAGATACACCCCCTCTTTCCCGGAGTTTCCTTTAAGTTAGAATCATACAAATGGTATGAGCTGACATTGAAAGTCTGCTGTTGTTTACATATGGCTGCCTACAAAGTAGTACCTTCTGTCTTGGATGTGAGGGAGGGGCATATTTTATACCCCCAACCCCATTGTTCTATTTTTAAATCCTTACCCGAGGATATTTTTTCCTTGGGTCTTTAGAGAGAGAGTGGAAGAGAGGGAGGAGGGGGAGAGAGGGAGAAACATGGATGTGAGAGAGACACATTAACTGGTTGCCTCCTGTATGTGCCCCGACCAGGACCGAGGATGGAACCTGCACCCAAGGTACGTGCTCTTGACCAGGATTCAAACCCGTGACCCTTTAACCACTGAGCCAAACCGGTCAGTGGTTAGGAACGACACTCTAACCACTGAGCAACGGGCAAGGACCCACTGTTCTCCTTTAATCTTTGTTCCTCCTTCACACCACTTCCCAGACAACTACTTTTGCTCCTTGATTTTGATAACCTGTGGATGAACCATAAGATAGCAGAAACCACGTCCTCTCTGCCGTTGGTAATTAAGTTCTTCCCCGAAGGCCTTTCTTTTTGTGAATGCCTACCAGGTGTCCCCAGGCGCAAGATGCTACCCCTTGTTTAGTAAAAGCATGCAGGTAAGAAGTGTCAGAACCAACAGCTCCCCCAGAGAAGTTTCCTCGGCCACCGAGTCAGCGCATTACATGTTCATCCTGGCTCTCGAGCCATATGAGTCAGTGGTCCTTCCAGAATTCCCTTCAGCTCAGTGTTTCAAAGAAATCTGTGACTGAGATTGAGGTTCTTTTTTTTTTCTTCTCTGCAGCTGGCTACTTTGCATTTTCCCAAGGTGAAACCCAGCCTGTCTTTTCAGGTTTTGAGAAAGAAAACACTTCAAAGGTGAGAAGTGGGGAAACCCAGCTACCAAAGGGAAGCCTGCGAGCTTTCTTTTCAAGTGCAGGAAAACGATTCTCAAAATTAGATTCTAAAACTGAGCGGATTTCCCTAATTGTCAGTGCGTTTGAACGTCTTTTCATATATCTATTGGTTGTTGGTATGAATTCTTGGGAGAGGTGTATTTTCAGGTCCTCTGCCCACTTTTTGATTGGATTGTTTGTTTGGTTTTGAGTTTTCCAAGTTCTTTATATATTTTGGAAAATAAACCTTTGCTGGAGCTACTGTTTGAAAATATCCTCTCCCATCTGGTTGGCTTGCCTTTTGGTGTGTTGTCAATCATGGTGTAATATACACATCTTGTAACATAGAAACCCACACATGAAACCTATATGTTCATATTGACCAATGTCACCCCAATCAATTTAACAGATAAAATTTAAAAAATAAATAAAACTGAGCAGTGTGATTTGCTGTGTGCAGCTTTCTAGTGGCTTAGATTTTCTCTAATTCTCTTCTTTTTAAGGGCATTACATCTTTCTTCTGGTTGGCATCCTTTTCTTAGTGTCTGTGACTGCCCATAGTCTAGTTTTATCTGACTTACCCAACAGCACCTTTCCGATCCTCTTCATCAAAGATGACTGTCCTATCCATGGGGGTCTCCTCATTGACCTCTCTTGGGGTGATTTTTCTATGGAGATGGGGTGTTATCCATCCATTCTGGGCCACCTTCTGCACTGTTATAAATCCTTCCCATCTTCAAGCTCATCTCTAATTCAACTTGTTGGCTAAGAGGTTCCTCATGGGCATTCAGCTCCTTCCTTCCCCAAACATTTACTGAGCATGGACTGCATTCCCGGCACTAGGCATGGGAATGCAGTAATACATAAGGCTGGCCAGGAACCCAGAGAAGTGCACAGGCACTTCTAGTCCAAGCTGAACCAGAGGGCTTCCTGAAATAGGCAACCTCAAAACCAACATGAAATTAGTAAAATTAACCAGGTGAAGGGATTGAAGAATGAGAGCATTTTTGTTACATTGCACTTATGCTATATGCATCTTCTTGCACCCTGTTTTGCATTAGCTTGTAATTGTCCCTATGCCTAATGTGTACATGTTGTTAACTTTAAGATATTGTAACTTCTTTTAAAAAATTGTTATTTATTTCAGAGAAGAAGGGAAAGGGAGAGATAGAAACATCAATCATTGATTGGCTGCCCCTTGCACACCCCCTATTGGGCATCGAGTCCCCAACCCAGTTATGTGCCCTGACCGGGAATCGAACTGTGACCTCCTGATTCATAGGTCGATGTTCAACCACTGAGCCCCACCAGCCAGGTGTGATATTGTAACTTTTTTTTTTTTAATACATTTTACTGACTTTTTACAGAGAGGAAGGGAGAGGGATAGAGAGTTAGAAACATCGATGAGAGAGAAACATTGATCAGCTGCCTCCTGCACACCTTCCACTGGGGATGTGCCCACAACCAAGGTACATGCCCTTGACCGGAATTGAACCTGGGACCCTTGAGTCCACAGGCTGACGCTCTATCCACTGAGCCAAACTGGTCAGGGCTGTAACTTTTTTTTAAGGTAATATTTTGTGCTGTCTTTTTAAAAAAAAAATATTTTTATTGACTTCAGAGTGGAAGAGAGAGGGAGAGAGAGATAGAAACATCAATGATGAGAGAGAATCATTGATTGGCTGCCTTCAACCCAGGCATGTGCCCATGACCAGAATCGAATCCTGGATCCTTCAGTCCGCAGGCCAACGCTCTATCCACAGAGCCAAACCAACTAGGGCAGCGGTTCTCAACCTATGGGTCGCGACCCCTTTGGGGGTCAAACGACCCTTTCACAGGGGTCGCCTAAGACCATCGGAAAACACATATATAATTACAAATTGCTTTTGTGATTAATCACTATGCTTTAATTATGTTCAATTTGTAACAATGAAAATACATCCTGCATATCAGATATTTACATTGCGATTCATAACAGTAGCAACATTACAGTTATGAAGTAGCAACAAAAATAATTTTATGGTTGGGGGTCACCACAACATGAGGAACTGTATTAAAGGGTCGCGGCATTAGGAAGGTTGAGAACCACTGGGCTAGGACATTATATTATAACTTCTTGAGGGCAAGAGTCTGTGGTACTCCCCACCCATCCTTTTCAGGATTAGCACAAAGCTAAATACTTCGCAAGGAAGGAAAGTAGTATATTTTGTGCCTGCTCTGTGCCCATCACTTTGCATGTAAGTGGTTGTTTTTTGGCTGCTGAGTAGTTGTGCGACTTTGGGTGAATCTCTAAGCTTCCTCTGGGCCTTGATTTCTTCATCTGTAGGACGAAGGGGTTCCACTGCAGCTCCTGCAGCTCTGTGGTCCTCTTTTCTGTGGCCTCTCAGGGCCACCTGGTTATCGTTGAACTAACTGGTGGGAAGACAACTGCAGAAGGCATTTCAGGGGTTAAGTCTGGAAACCCAACGTGGAAATGAAACCACAACCCCAATTTTTTTTAAAAAAGTGACTGTTTCTTTTCTGAAAATATACAAGGAACTGTCTGTTGCGCAGTTCATTTTCCCGCCTTTTAAAAAAATATATTTTATTGATTTTTTTTACAGAGGGGAAGGGAGAGGAATAGAGAGTTAGAAACACCCATGAGAGAGAAACATCGATCAGCTGCCTCTACTGGGGATGTGCTCCCAACCAAGGTACATGCCCTTGACCAGAATTGAACCTGGGACCCTTCAGTCCGCAGGCCGATGCTCCCTGAGGTTCTCAACCTGTGGGTCGCGACCCCTTTGGCGGTCGAACGACCCTTTCACAGGGGTTGCCTAAGACCATCCTGCATATCAGATACTTACACTACGATTCATAACAGTAGCAACATTACAGTTATGAAGTAGCAACGAAAATAATTTTATGGTTGGGTCACAACATGAACAACTGTATTTAAAGGGCCAGAAAGTTGAGAACCACTGCCACTGAGCCAAACTGGTTAGGGGCCGCCTTTTTTTGCTTAAAAAACATAGTAAGCACCTGTGCACCTCTCCGGGTTCCTGGACAGCATAATGCACTACTGTGTTCCCATGTCTCGTGCCTGGAATGCAGTCTACGTCTAAGTGCTGGGTCAGTTGGAGACCAAAGAAAGGATGTCCTTCAGAAACACCCCAACTGAGCCCCAGGGCCTCATCCTCTTCTCTGTGCCCAGTGCCAGCACAAGCTGCCACCAGGGAGGAATAATGCACGCCTGGGCTTTGTTCTGAGGGGCCATTGCAGCCTTCACTCCACAGCCTCAACACCTGTGGTCTTGTAACCTAGACTACAGCAACAGCAAGCGCGTGTGCAGAAGGCAAATTGATGTCAGAGAGATTCTTCGGTGCTGAAAACACCACATTCAGCACATCATGTACTAATTTGAGGGTGGCCCCCCTTTTCTCTCTCTCAAACTTTTCAAAACAGGAAGAAAGTTTGGTTCAACTGTGGACACCAATAACCTATGTTCTTCTACAGAGCTCTTTTTGGAAGCCATCCAAGAAGCAAAGCTACCTTCGCTAAGGGGACGCTAATCACTTTTTTCTCATTCTCTGTCTTTTTTTTTTTTTTAACTTTGAGCTTCTGGTATCATTTTGGAAAGTTGGCACAATGCCACCTGAAACCACAGTGGGGTGTTAGGTAATCACGTTCTCATTAAAATACTGCTCTGTGGTTTACTTTTCAACGGTCTCTTTGCAGTTGGGAAACACACACTATATTTTTCAGGCAAAGAGAGACTTTGTTATATAGGCAAAAAGGCGGGAAGATGCACTGCCCATAAGACACTTCCTTGTATATTCCCAGAAAAGAAACAGTGACTTTAAAAAAAATTGCTTGACATATTACAGATGTCTCTCCTTTTCTCTCTTTTTGCCCCCCTCCATCCAGCCCCCGCCCTACCCCAGACCTTGCCCATACTATTGTCTGTGTCCATGGGTTATGCTACTGTGTACATGGTATATGCAAATGTTCTTTGGTTAATCTCTTCCTTCACCCCCCTCCTAGGTCTATTATTCTGTTTCATGTATCCATACCTCTGGACCTATTTTGTTCATCAGTTTATTTTGTTCATTAGATTCCACATATAAGTGAGATCATGTGATATTTGTCTTTCTCTAACTGGCTTATTTCACTTAGCGTAATAGTCAGTCTCCAGGTCCATCCATGCTGTCTCAAGAGCTCCCTCTTTTTCACAGCTGCATAGTATTCCATGGTGTAAATGTACCATGGCTTTTTATCCACTCATCCACTGATGGGCACCTGGGCTAAGAAACAGCCACTTTGATTCTAGAGAAGGCAAACTGAGCATGAGTGTAGCCCTCTTGGGGCTTCCTAGAGATTGACAATATTCGATTGACCCTGGGGACACATGCCTCAAAAAATCCTAACACCCTTCAGACTGAAAATATCAAGTAGTGTCTCTCCAGGAGCATTCGTCCACTGAGTCATTGAGTTGAGCACTTTTACTGACTATCTACCAAATGCCAGGCATCGGGCTAGGGCAGCCCTAAGGCAGCGGTTCTCAACCTGTGGGTCATGACCCCTTTGGGAGTCGAACGACCCTTTCACAGGGGTCGCCTAAGACCATCGGAAAACACATATATAATTACATATTGTTTTTGTGATTAATCACTATGCTTTAATTATGTTCAATTTGTAACAATGAAATTGGGGTCACCACAACATGAGGAACTGTATTAAAGGGTCACAGCATTAGGAAGGTTGAGAACCACTTCCCTAAGGAGAGAGAGAGAGAGAGAATCGCCACCAGTTGGGGTGGCAGATGAATAACTGGGCAACACAGAACAGTGAGGTGAGTGAGCTCTGTGTCTTCTCACCCTCCCCTCCAAGGAATTTCCACGTGGGGCCTTTTGAATTTTATCAGTAAAGACAGCAAACTAAAGCCAAGGTTATCATTTTCTAGTAAAAAAGGAGGATGGTGCCGGCTGGCATGGCTCAGTGGTTGAGTGTCGACCTATGAACCAGGATGTCACTGTTTGATTTCCATTCAGGGCATATGCCAGAGTTGTAGGCTCAATCCCCAGTGTGGGGCATGCAGGAGACAGCCAATCAATTAATGATCCTCTCGTCATGGATGTTTCTCTCTCTCTCCCTCTCCTTTCCTCTCTGAAATCGATACAAGGGGAAAAAAAAGAGGATGATGAAGCCTCCAAATGCTCCCATTCGACAATCTTCTAGAAACTGCCCCAATTCCTCCCTTCTGGCCAGGCAGTTCCCACCTGACCAGCTTGACACTGTGACTGGGACAGGTCTTTGACTTGACTACTCCTGCTCTGTGTTTGTAGGATTTTCCTTCCTTCCTAGTTCTTCAATTAGGCTCTCAGCTACCCTGTGACTTCACAGACAGGGCTGGCTCCTGTCCTATCCTCTCAGGTTGACGGACAGGAAAGCACCCAGGAATGCTTTCCAGGTACGAGGAAGATGGCTCCAGGCGATCCACCTGACTAAGTGCAGCCCCAGGGAAACTGGACAGGCCAATTTGATCCCACGTCTGACTTGAGTATTTCAAATTAGATGAGCATTTCATATCACATCTGTTCTAGTAACAGGGGAACATTTTACCTGTTTCAGATATGGGCGAAAAAGAAACCTGTCTTTGGCTCTTTTCTCACCCGCAATTTTTCCCCTCTTTCTTTCCTATCTGCCCTCACTCATTGAGCTATTTAACTTCTCTCTTTTGTTTGGCAGTGTTACCATATACATATTAACAGAGAAATTTGCATACTTGAGCGATTCAGGTTTTCACAAAGCACCTACAATAAATTGAAATTTAGAAGTGCCTTGTTTTTCTTTTGTCAACCATTAACTATTTGACTGAATTGACACGTTCATGCTGGAGCCTTTAAAAATCAACGTGAAAGCTTTGGATTTAATTTAAAACTCTCTCAATAGTGAACATTTCTGAGGCAAATCAAATTTGCTGAGATTTCATTGGAGGTATTTTATATACCCCAAGAGGTGAGTGTGGAGTGAACTGGACTGATTTATTTTTAGTTTCTCAAAACATTGACATTAAAGCAGGTAAAAAATCAGTGTGGTTTTCTTCATGGGGGGGTTTCACTTTGACTTTCAACATTGAATCTGAGGGTTTGATGAACCCAGAAATACAAAGTGAAAGGGGAGTGTGAGTGCATACCAAGACAAAGAGACTTCTATGAATGGAAGCTGAGTTCCAGTTGAGTTCCTTGTCAGCATATACCATTTATTAGATGCCACTCTACTCTTTTTTTTTTTTCACTAAAAGTATTACAAAGGGTATTACATAAGTGTCCTTCCCCCCCACCCCCGCCCTTGACAAACCCCTGCCCTCCCTTACCCCCCAGTGTCTTATGTCCATTAGTTATGCTTATATGGATGCATACAAGTCCTTCCGTTGATCTCTTACTCCCCTCCCTCCTGTCCCCCAACCCTCCCTGGCCTTCCCACTGCAGTTTGACAATCAGTTTGAGGCAGCTCTGCCTCTGTATCTATTATTGTTCAAAAGTTTGTAATGGTCTTTATTATCCATGAATGTGCCACTCTACTCTTTATAACAATATGGCCCCCTGTCATCAAGGAACTTACACTTAAAATAAGACATGTTGTCCATCAGCAGATAGCAAGCCTTTTTCTAGTTCTTTCCCTCAAAGTTCCGGGCTTATATGGATTTCCTTATCTAATCCAGAGGTGGGCCTTGCAACCCGTCTATGGGGAGTGGGTAGCAAGGCTTTCCTGAACCCTGTCTTCTGGGAGATTGGAGGAAGGAGAAGGGAAAGGTGAGTGCTCTGCCTGACATTGTTACCATGTGGAAGGGAGGCCCTGAGCCACTGAAAGTGCATTTTTCTGTCCTGCTGCTTTTGGCTCGTTGGGCTCAAGTAAATCAGTAAAACAGCATAATGGGAGCCCACCAGCATATTGCTCTGGGTGTGCATTCAGCATCTCGAATGCTTCATCCACTCAGACTCCCAAGCATTGTGTGTAAAAAGCGGAAAATGTACAGAACATTTTGTTTTTTGTAAGTTTAAACCGAGTTAGTGTTCAAGGTCATGTCTGCGTGTCTGCCTGTCCAATAAATCCGAGGCCCTTAGTTCCTAAAATCCCATGGGTCCGAAAGGGCTCTATCAACCTTCCCTCCCCCAATTGCTGGCTTACAGGTGTTAAAGTTTAGTCGAGGAGGGATCGAAATCAGTGATTGAATGGCAAGGTGCTATTGTCTGGCTCCGTGAGAGTTTACACATGCTCACAACTTCAGACGTGATTGACAGAGGAGTGTGTGTGACTCAAACCCCTTATTCTGAGTTGTGGTCACAAAGAAACTTTTCCCTTTGAAACCCAAGAAGTTTCAAAGAAGTCCTTTTTCTGGACCTGTAGAGGGAATTAGGCAGTAAACAACCAGGAGTATTTTTCCCCCCCAAAATCCATTACACTTTAATTGGTGCAGAGTTGATGGGACATTTAGGAATTCCAGAATGGCTTTCTTAATCTACCTTCCAAATGCAGCCCCCGAATGCTGTAGAGCAGCATTAATACTGATAGGTATTTGGTCTTCTCTAAATCCTCTGATCTGACTTTAGTTATTATTTAAAGTTCAATTTTGTTCTTAATAATTATTTAAATTTATTTTTTATCTAATTGGATAATATAAAGAGAAAACTGACCCAATGATCAAAGGGTCCCCCCCCCCCCCCACCCCATGATATTTCAGACCAGAACCCTGCATGGAGATTAGTGCTCATAGGGAACAAAGATTTTGTGTTTGGCTTTCGGAAATGGTTCTGCAAATATTCAGCCTGAAAGCCCTTTTAATGGCCCCAAATGGAGGAGTTGACAATCGGGAGGGGAAGGGCCAGGTGGACCTGAGCTGGGGTGAGTGGTTTCTTGGCAAGGAGCCCATTCTCATGATGAAAGCTGGGAAAATTTGCTTGGGGAGAGTAATCCAATGACATGAGAGGATTAGGCGGCTTACATTCAGCAAACTGTAAACCATGAGTCTGCATGGTGCACCTCTTCCCCACACGGGCAGCTGCTTTGCTTGTAAAATAGAGCCACCAAAGTTAAACAAGAGGAGAAACTAAAGAGAGAAGGTGGGAGGAAGGAAGCACTGGGTGTTTCAAAATGACACATACAACAAGTGAGGAGAGCCATTAAATACCGGCAAGAATTTTGGGGGCACTTTTGAGCTGTTTGTACCATTGTACAGTCTTAAAAATGTTACCGCATGCAGACAAACCGAGTTTGCCAGCGGTAATTCCTGGTCAGCGCTAACAGAAGACTCATCTAAACTAAGAGAGTACAGTTCTCCAATATCACCCCAAGGACAGGTGGAAACTTCTGTCACCTTGAACCTGCACAGACTCCAAGTTCACCTTTCACCCCTGGCTCCTATTGGTCCAGTTCCTTAATTATTTCCCTTCTGACTACTTAGCTATTAGTGACACTAATTAAAACCTGCCTTGCCCTCAGATGTATTATGAAGCTGTTTGTAAAATGCTGTGAAGGCAAATTGTTCCAAGAGCTATTAATTCTGGTGAAGGCCATGTCAGCTTCAGTTATGTGCTCGTAAATGCAAACCCACCCTGGGCAGTAATCTCCGGGGATGGTCTAAATTGCACAGCTGG
The DNA here is from genome assembly GCF_028538775.1 of Myotis yumanensis. Classification (NCBI taxonomy): domain Eukaryota; kingdom Metazoa; phylum Chordata; class Mammalia; order Chiroptera; family Vespertilionidae; genus Myotis; species Myotis yumanensis. The sequence continues at coordinate 74,940,425 of NW_027223759.1, read as the reverse complement.
CTTTTTAGAAAGTGTGTATGGAGGAGCAGGAAAAGATTGCTGAAAATGCCTAAGTAAGGTTAGATCATAAATGGAATTATACGGGTAGGGAGAGGGCGGAACAAAGAAGCTATTATTGGGCATCAGATATATACCGTAATGTACAAAGGGGCGATTTAGGCTGGGTTAGCAAGGTATTTGGGAGGAGGTTATTAAAATATAAAGTCAGTAAAAAAGCAAAATAAGACTGATGAAACAAGTTCTCGCTCCAGGTCCTTTTTCTTTTGCTGGCTGTCCTCCTGTCATTGCCAACTGGAAGAACTGGGGAAATTAAGTTGAAAGATGACTCCTCCAGCTGCCAATCTGTTGGGTATAAGGACTTTCACCTTAGGACTCCTTATCATAATCTCTCTCTCTCTCTCTCTCTCTCTCTCTCTCTCTCTCTCTTTCAAGTACATTACAAAGTTACCTCACTAGTATGCAAAGATTTCTCATATGATGGAAGCATAGGTACATGCTGGATAAATAGATAAATGAATGGATGAATGGATAAGTGAAAGCTTCATTAATTCATTATTCAGCAAATCTGTAGTAAGCACGTAGCATGTGCCTGGCAAATTCTAGGTGCTGGGAATACAGAGTGAGGAGACAAGGTGCCCAACTTCAATGAGCTTATATTTTAGTCAGGAAGACATGCAACAAACAAATAGACAAATATACGTGATAATGACAACAAAGAGTTATAAAGACAATAAAACAGGGCAATGTAATAAAAATGGAAAGAATAATTAGATAAATTTATAGTTGAACAGGGGACTTCAAATAATTTAGTGTTGTGGTTTTCAAGCTTGATTCTAACAATAGGATCTATATCTTTTCAATTGAAAATACATGCCCTGTGGAGAAACCTCAATATTTTATAGAGGTGAAAACATAGCTGCTCTAGTTTACTGTGTGTGTGTGTGTGTGTGTGTGTGTGTGTGTCTGTGTGTCTGTGTGTCTCAGACCCTATCTACCAATTCAGGTAAATTATAACAATTGATCACATAATTATATTCATCACAGAATAAAAATAATGCACAATGATAAAAATTAAATGATAATTGTCTCATTGCAATGAGATGGATGATGTCACTGGCAACCCCGCATTGCAACCTCTATTATCTGTTAGAATTAACTACTTGAGTCAGTGATCTGGGCAGCACGAGGCCACTTCCTTTACTTATTCTTTGCTTCTTTCATCTTTTCTTATTTCTTTTTCTATTTTATTTAAAAATTATCTTTCACAAAGGTTTGAGAAAAGGCACATTTATTTGCTTCTGGATGTTTTAATCATACACAGATACAGAAATTATGGCAAGGGTTCTCTCTGAAGACTGTCTGGTGTTTGCCAGATGCTCAGTGGATGAGCTTATCATACCCAAATGTGGGAGAACATGTATATAACTTATATAAAATAATACATAAAAGATCTTGTTTTCCAACAAGTAAGGAGAGCCATTAAATACTGGCAGCCATTTTTTTGGGCGGGGGGGCACTTTCGAGCTGTTTGTACGATTGTTCAGTCTTAAAAAAAGATTTCGATATCTTATCCTTCACATGACCAGCGAGTTCAGGCTGTTCAAGATACTGAATACACCAGTGAGATATGCCCTATAGCCAGCCACTTGAAATTATAGAAATGGTCATGAAGAAATTGCTTTTATCTAATCTTTCATTTCAAAACCTCCTTCCTCGCGAATAGCCAACATATGTTATTATCTATCCGTGACTGCAATTTCATCATGTTCCCAATTGCCGCCATTTCCTTTGTGGTGGGTGCTGTAATATTCACCACCTAGACCACCTCCCTGAGTAAAAGGCCCCCCCCCCCCCCACTCCTCTTGTTGAAAGTGCAACTGGAAGACAGCTCTCAGCTGAGAGCCTTGTTTGGGGATGCCTCTGCTCAAGCAAAGTACCTTACCCAAGGTCACGGGTCCTTCCAGGGGTTGACTGATCAGTGTGGGGGTAGAGAGGCCAGCCCCCCTTATTTCAACTGGGGACAACTATGAAGGTTCGTCCCAGTTTAAAACTCCTCATGAGGTTAATTTAGGATGGAATCACAGCTCAACTTCTCCCTTTGCCCAATCTTGCTTCCTTTATCCCCCTGTAGCATGAGTTAATCCCAAGTATGTGCCTTCATGAACATCCTGTATGTTAATATCCATCTCGGAGACTGCTCCCTAGGGAGCACCTTCAAAGCTGAATCAAAACCATCTCAGCAAGTGGCAGACAGCCACCTGATCTCTTTGAGGGAAGCACTGGTGTTCAGATACACTCTCTCCAATTAACTGGGAGTTCCTTGATGCACACAGAGATGGAACTTGTCCAAAACTGATGCCATTGTACTTTCCCACTTGACACCATGGCTCACTAAAGAAGTGTTGACCAAATGAAAATCATCTTCATGTACAGCATGGATTTTCAGTGATAAACAGTCATCAGGCAGATTCCATCTCAGTAATGTATTTTATGCCACTGAATCATATGCATAAAATGGTTTAAATGGCAAAATTTATGTTATATATATTTTACTACAATAAAAAAATCGACGATGTAGTATACCAAAAACCATTGACTTATATATTATAAGTGGGTGAAGTGTATGATATATGAATTATATCTCAATAGAGCTGTTAAAGAACAGAGTCTTGGGAGAGGAAATCATCAAATACTTCTCTTTTATATATGTACCCCCTGTCAAAATGGAATTTTGTTCATATATAAAGTGAAATATCTTCAAAAACATGATATTACCTTTTCCCTATACTCTATACCATTATTATTATATAATATCTACCAATGTTCTTTGGTGAAGAAATTTTGCTGCTGTTTTTGCTTTCTTTCCAACATAATATTTACCATTACCTTTGTAGCTGGGTTTATAAACTTCTTGGCAATAGTGAGGCACATACCTATGTTTCTATGAGGAGCTCATTCTTTATAATGCTGCTGTAGTTGTGGCTTCTCTATCACCTTTAGCAATAACTTTGTCAGTTTTGTATTGAGAAACACTTACAATGTTTGCACTTGCTCTGGAAAAACTTTATTGTTCTATTGAGAAGTCATTGTACTTTGTTGGAAAATAACACTGAAGCTTTCATAGCTTCCTGCTGTTATTGGAAAACATTTTTATGACAAATGCCACCCTAGAGTCTAGGGGGCAAACACATCACCAATCCAATACAATCCCATTTTCAGATTTTTGGGGTCAGACTTCCTATTTGTGACTTAGAAACCTATATTTTTGTCAGCTTGATCATCATACTCATATTCTCACTTCTCCTAGCACATACTGCTTCACCTCCTTTCATTTGTCCTTGAATCTGTTCTTCACATTTAAGATGTTATCCTGAGTTATGGTATTTATTATTTTTATCATTACCACTGTTGGGTCATTGATCCATTTCTGTCAATTAGCAATAATCATAACAATCAAAAATCCAGTAAGTAAAAACAATGACTCACGTTAGCTGAGACAAAATTCACACCATGGAACTGAATGTTGTTGAAATAAACTGATGAGTTGCTGGGGTAATTCAGGGGTCTGAGGTCTCACTGGTTTTTTTTCTCTTTCCCTCTCTCTTCTTCCTTTCTTTTCCTTGTTGGTCTTAGCTGGACTCCTTATGTACCTTTTCACCTTCTCCCCCTACTTCCCTCCCCCTTCCCCATTCCTTTGTTTATTTTTTGAGAGTCAGGGCATTAAAATGGAAAGAGACCATGGAGATCTTTAAGTCCAATGACTTCATTTTACAGATGAGGAAACTGGAGTCCAGAAAGTTTCAATGAACTAATCGAAGTCAGAGGGGCCAGACCTGGTCTCCTGGCTCCTCTGATTCATGGCCAGTGGGTTTCCATTTTGCTATGAATCCACTAAATCTTCTTTAGTTCTTCTTCCTGATTCTCTCTTGACACTCAGAATGGTTGGACCCATAGTGAGTAAGGTTATTCATTATCAGGACTAAAAAAGTAGGGGGGTTAAGGAAGTCAAAACTTCCCTCCTCTGTCTCCTCTCTTAATATTCAGTCACTCACAATCTCTGTGCATGCTCCCTCCTAAAATACCGGTCAAACTTATCTCTCCTTTTAGTACTGGGACCATTGTGCTAGTTCATGCTGCTATCATCTTTCTCCTCTACTAATCAGCACTTCTTTTTTAGTCTCTCTACTTTTAAGAACTACTTCCTCAAACCCAATTCCAAATATTGACTGATCCATCTATATTCATCCATTCATCTATCCACCCCACTGCTGCCAGAATGATTCCACAACATCCTTCTCATCCCTACTCTTTGAGGATTCTTAAACCCCGACGAGATAAAGTCCAGTCTTTGAACAAGGCACCTGACAGCCAAGTCTCTTTGTGATCTTGCCCTGCCCTCCTGTCTAGTGTTATCCCAAATTACGCTGTATATTAGTCAGGCTAAATTATGATATAACAGATAACCCCAAAACCTCAGCGGCTTAACACGACAAGGTTTATTGCGTATCTGTACTAAGTTTGCTACAAGTCTGGGTGACTCCCCAGAGGCTCTGTTCTCCTTTTAGTAACCCAGGTCCAGGCTACTTTGACCAAGTGCTCTTTCCACTTCACCAGGTGTCCTCCATGGTTGCCTTGGAGGAGGAAGAGAGCTGAAAGGTGCACATGAGCTCCTCTGTGCTTCAGCTTGAAAGTGACACCACAGCCCATTGGCCAGAGCTTTTCACGTGACTGCAAAGGGGCTGGGAAATGCGGGGACTGTTTGGTGAGCACTGCTATTTCCACCACAGTCCCTTCTTGCAGTGGAAACTTTGGAAATACCTGACTACTTGTTCCCTGAGTCCACCCGGCCTGCGATATCCTGATAACCTCCTACAAAGCCAAGTCTTTATTTCTTCTAAGAGAGTGAGCTGTGACTTTCCCAGGCCCATTTAGTGCCTTATTCTCCAGTGTCCCCACTGCATCTTGCAGTTTTCTCCATCATCGTTCTAACCGTCTGCCTGGCTGTTTCCCTCTAAATGGAAATCTCTTTGTGGAGAGAGAAAGTGTATTTTCATCTTCAGGTGCTCAGTTTTAATACAGTGGTACATAGAGACTCTTCATATTTGCTTGAATAAATGAATGTACAAATACATGAAAGAATGGCTATAGAACTATACAGTTTCTTGTTATATTCCATCCCTTCCCTCCACCACTTTAGCCCAAGTAACCACCTTCTCTTGCCTAGACAATCACATAGACCCTTTCTGATAATCCTCTTCCATTATTGCCCCAATCCAATTTATTCTCCACTCAGCAGCGTGTCATTATGACACAGGAATCAGAGTGGGGCTTCCTATTTCCTTAGAATAAAATCCAAACATTCAAATTTCTTCCCATGATCCTCTGCCTGCTCATCTGGCCACAGCTCTCTGTCTTACGCTGTGGCTCCCACACGGGCCTCCTCTTCGCTCCCTGATCACACTAATTCTTTTCTTTCCCCAGGCCTTTCTCAAGGCTGGTGCCTGTGCCTGGAATGCTCCTACTTCCTCTTCTCTCTTGGTGAGTTCGTTCTCAGTCTTTAGCTGAAATGTCACTTCGCTAGCAGTTACAACGGCTTTGTTTTGATTGCAAGTGAGAAAATCCCACTGAAACTACCCTAAAGAATAAAGGAAATCTACTGGCTCCTATACTTAGCAAATCCAGAAATAGAGCTGACTTTAAGGAAGGTCACAGAGGAGCCTGTGTCTGAGGACGCTCTTTCTCTCCTTTACTGTATAGCTGCAGCTTTTGCCTCATGGTCACAAAACGGCTGTCACTATTCGGGACACACATTCTCACACCACAGTCTTCAGGAGAATAGAGTGTTTTTTTCTGGTAGCTCTTGCTCAGTCTCTCATTGGCCTCCATTGTATCACATGCCCATGTCAAAGCCAATCACCTTGGGAGGGACACAAAGGTAGAGGGGAGGGATTAGAGTTGTTTAGATCAATCAGAACCCTCTCTTGGATCGGAGGATGGGACTACACCTAAACTAATAACATGGCTGTATGTGAGGAAGAGTTTACATTTCCAAAGAATGAAGAGTACTTTTGGTGGGAAATAAATGTTTGAAATACACACACCCTCAAAAAAAAGTCCCTCGCACTTTCACAGGGGAGCCACTCCCACCCCCACCGAAGGAGGTTTCCTCTGTTATCTTCTGTTACCGAGTCCCGCTCACTTCCCTCAAAGCACCCACTACTGCTTGTTCGCTGTATTTTGTTTATTTGTGTGTCGTCTGAATCTCCCACTAGGCTCTGACTTCACAAAAGCAGATAACCTGTCTGATTTGTTCACCTAGTGTTGGAACACACTAGAAAATTCAATGACTATTTTCTTAATAAAAGAAAAAACAAACAAATTTCTTCTTTTCCAGTTTAGCTCTGGCTTTTACCAGGGGACAGGGGAGTGCAGGGGTTGGAAGGACCAAAGTGAATGTGAGCAATGTGGTTGTTAATTTAGCTTCCCTTTGACTGGGAGCTTAGCCCTCGTTCCCTCCTAATAACCCCTCACATTCCCCAGCCCCAGATCTCTTCTTATTAACCCTCCTGCTCCAGGCACTCTAATAATTTGATGTTCCTTTGAGGTTTTTTTTAAACCTAGCCGGAATTAGAGCTTCAGTAGGAATCATGATTTTTAAGAAGTTAGCTAAATGATGTCTTTCCAGGAAGGTAGGGACCAGAGTTCTCTCCCCAGGCCCTTCAGATGGAGTGGGGGAAAATTCCACTTCCCTCGTGGAACTGGAGACTGAAGTTAGTCCTAGGTAGTAAAAAGGGAGAGGAAAGTTAGGAGTGATCCAGGAAAAAAAACTACCAGGAAAGAATAAAAGTTAATAAACAGTGAAGGGAGGTCTTGTGGGTGAAAGAGTCATAGCTCAAAGAGAAGGAACGTTAGAACAAACTTGGGAAATGAAGATTAAAGAAATTAGATAATAGAAACAGAGCTGGAGAAATCTTCCTTCCTTCTTATATTTATCCACTTAATTATCAACAATTATTGGGTGATAGTATGACCAGACACTCTTCTAGGAGCTAAGAATGTAGGGGTGGTCAAAACAAACTACGGAGCTCACGTTCTGGTAGGGGAGAGGGGTAATCAGCAAATAAGTAGCTAGGGACCATGCGCTGCTGTACTCTCTCCTGAGACCCACAGAATGAAATATAGATACTCATGGGCAAGGAAGAGGGGAGAGGAGGCAGCAGGACTTAGGGCGGGAGCTGGAAGGCAAAGGAGAAAACGGCGTCTTCAGTGGGCAGAAGGGAAAGCTGAGACCCAACCCATTTTACGCATCACCTCCCAAAGTGCAGGGCTTGGTGGTGCCAGGTGAATCAGGAATGAAGTGTGTGTGTGTTTGTGTGTGTGTGAGTGTGTGTGTGTGTGTGTGTGTAGGAACAGAAGATATAATAAAGAGGATCTGTTCAGGATCAGCTCTCCAGACCCTCTTCTCTTCCCCACGGAGAAGAGCCAGGCCCTCCGGCAGAAGACTGGGCAGTATTTTCTGGAGGAGACTTCCTGCCCATCTGAGGTGGCAGACCGGGCACAAGTGGAGGGTCAAGGGAGGCTCTATGTACTGGCTGCTGAAGCTCTCTTTGCCCAGGAGCAATGGCAGCCAGGCCTGTACCCTCCAGCAGGAGTTTCAAGTATTCTCTGAAGAATCTGATCATCTCAAGAGGGAAAGGCCTAATGAAACCGATATGGGGTTTTCCAACCAACTAGTGCAGCCGATCACACCGTACAGTGAAACTCTCCTTGGCAAGTGCCACCTGGGTGTTCAGCGCTCCCGTCCACACAGTCAGTTCCTTATTTCTCAGAGGAGCGGATGACCAAGGATGGCCAGACATCCAAGGAAAGGCTCTAATAAGACAGACCAAACACCACCAAACGCATGGGAAAAAGCCACTTGGAGGAACCAGACTGTGTAGGGAGAAGAAAACATAAGTGACAGGGAGAGGAAGGGAGGAAAAGGTCTCGTTAAATGCTCAAGGAGATAAAATATATTGTAACTGTGAAGTGAGTACAGAATGCTTTATAAAAAAGTAATATTCAGAGCACAAAAGGAGCTGTTGGAAATTAAAAATGTGACGGCAAAATGAAAATCTCAGCAGAATAATTGGAAGCTTGAAGAAACCTCTCAAAAAGTAGGGGAAAAAAGACAAAGAGGTGGATAAACACGGGAGAGAGGCATGGCTCAGAAACGATGGGGAGTTCAGAAAGAGAGACAACAAAAGACAGTATTGTCGAATAAAGAATTCAATAAAAATTCTCAGAATTGAAAAATATAAGTTTCCAGATGAAAAAGGCCACCAAGTACCCATCACAATTGCACAATGGGTGAAAATAGTCCCACACTCACATCCTCATGAATGTCAGATCACTAAGCCAAACAAAGAGCTTAAAACCTTCCAGACAGCAAAACTATGCCACTTACAAAGGATCGTTAATTAAAATGGCCTCTATTGAGAAAGCCGGGAGCTGGAAGACAATGGAGCCATGCCTTAAAAATTCTGAAGAATAATGATTTCAGGCCTGACATTCTACTTCCCGTGAAATTACCGGTGAGCTGCGAATTAGAACAACAGCACTTCCAGGTGTGCAGTCTCAAAACATGTGCTTTTCATGCAGCCTTTTTAGGAAGTTCTTGGAGCACATGCCCCACCGAAACATGGGAGTAAACCAAAGGAAAATAAAAATGTCAGGATCAGGAAACCAAAAACGCCTGGGATGATGGTGAAGAGAAGTTCCAGGGAGTCAGCGATGGCCCAGATATACAGGGAAACCATTTTATCTAAATATTTTAAAATAGGTTTTTATTGATTTTATGGAGAGAGGAAAGGAGAGGTATAGAGACAGAGAAACACCGATGAGAGAGAAACATCGATTGGCTGCCTCCTGCATGTCCCTGACTGGGGATCAAGCCCACAACCCAGGCATGTGTCCTGACAGGGAATTGAACTGGGGACCTCTTGGTTCATGGGTCACCACTCAACCACTGAGCCACACCGGCTCTTCCAGGAAAACCGTTTTAGATCCGACCGTGTAAGAAGGCAAAGGGAGAAGGGTGCTTGAAGAAATTGAAGTGACAAGACACACAATGTGTATCTGTTGAGAAGATTCAGGCGACTAGTGAAGTTGGGTTTTTATTGCTGATAAGTACACAGAACTAAGGAAACAATAAAATAGGAAGCTATAAAATTAGTAACGCCACACAAAACAGAAATCGTTGGAAAGAAAAGCTAATAATATAATGATTCATTGTGTTTGCAGTTATAGTTATGTAACACTAGATGTTGACTATCCTAAAGTACTATATATTAGGAGGACAGAGGGATGGAACGTGTGTGTCTGTGTGGTGAGGACAGAGAACCAAAATCCTCACTTTACATAGTGGGAAATCAATAGACAATGTCTAAAAGTGTTTTTGTTTTATTTCTTTATTTACGTATTTATTTATTTAATAAATTTGGAGACAATAACCAAAACAAAAACAAATTAAAGTGATTGAAAGTGTTTGGCTTGGGTAGGAAACATGGAAGGGGTAGGAAATTGCTGATTTTCATAAGCTTTGTAGATCTATTTGATTATTTAACTCTGTGCCTGATTAACATTGCAAAAGAGTAAGACCAAGAGAAAGAGAAATGCTAGAAAGAAATATAGCAAAACATTAGCTGTTTATCTCTTTAGTTGTTTATCTCTGGGTTTATGGTAATGAATTATGTTTATTTTCTTATTTGTACTTTTCCATTTTCCTGCCGTTTCTAAACTGAACATGGCTTAGTTTTTAAATCATAAAACACATATTTTAGGAAGGATGGAGTTATAGAAAAAAAAAGTTTTGATAGGATTTGGGAAAGCTTCACTGATGGTGACATTTGGCCATATCTTTGAGAGAACAAACCATGTGGGTACTCAGAGGAAGAGCATTCCAGAAAGATGTGCAAAGGTCCTGGGGTGGAAATGTGCTTAAACCATGATTGATGCCTGTGAGGAACAGCACAGAGGCCAGGTGTGTAATGTGTGAAGAGTGAGACAAGATGAAGTCAGAGAGGGCTTGGGCCAGGTGCTATATAGAATCTTATGGGGCATGTTAAAGACTGACTTTATCCTGACTATCAAGGGAAGCTGTCAGAGGGTTTTGAGGAGAACAATGATATGATCTGATTGTCATTTTCACAGGATCACTGTGGCTGCTGGGTGTGTATATGTGAGGTGGTTGGAGGGGTTGGAGGGGAAGGGGTTGGGGAACAGGGAGGTGGCAAGAGTGGAAACTGGAAGACCATTTAGGAAGCTCGTGCTGTATTCAGATGAGGGAGTCTTCAGGGTTAAACACTAATCTTCAAAACGTTTTTACTTTCTTTTAGCAGCAGAAACCTTTTTTTTTTTTTCTCAAAGGAAATCTTATGCTAATCCCTCATCTATAAAACATTAAAGTGAAGCATAAAAGTGAAGGGGCTTTACTTCAAGTGGGGGGTGGGGGCCTAGAGCCCCTGCCCCATCCCCTCATCCCCGCCACACACTGGTGATGCCGGGAAGGGGTGCCCTTGAACCTAGGGTTCTGCAGATTGCCATGTGGAAAGAGCCCTCCTTTTACCGAGGAGGTCCAGTGCAGGGCAGAGCTGGGCCAGGAGTGGGGTTTAAAGAGGAGTGCTTCTAGGTGGGCTTCATGCTGAGGGAATAGGTGGAAGGTGGGAATAAAGAACCCTGCTCCATGCCCCTGAGGCAGAGCAGTAACCAGGTATCTTTGCTCCAGCTCAGAGCTTCCCACTGCACTACACTGCCAGAGGCCCCTGCCCTCCTCCCTCCCCCCCCCCCCCCCCCGCCCCTTCCTTCCTCAAGGGGACAGGCTTTGACCCAGCTTGAATCCATAGAACAACCTGGAGTGGGGGTCAAGTAGGACAATGATGAGGCCTCTTCTGTAGGGGGATATAGGCTCTCTCTACTTCCCCCAGCCTGTGATGTGCTAGTAAATGCTGGATAACTGCTCTCTGGGAGGAAAAAGGAAGGTGGGAAGGAAGGAAGGAAGGAAGGAAGGAAGGAAGGAAGGAAGGGGCCCTGATCTGTATGTAGCACTTGCAGATTTCCATGGTGTAAACAGTCCCATCATGACTGGTTCAATTGCACTGACGTGAAGGCACTGAATGTGAAGGTGGGAAGTCGGACAGCATTCTGTAATGTTCCTATCATACAGATACAGTAGATGAAACCACCTCATGAGCTTAAGTAGCAGCAAAATGTAGCACATAATTAGAAAGTGATGAGTGTTGAGTATGTATTACCTTTCTTTTTAATTTAATTTACTTTGACTCTTTAATGGTCATGTTTATCAATCAGCTGGCACAATTTCTGAAAAATGAACTATCAGCTCTCACAACCCAGTTTGAGCCAGCACCCCTCTGCCCCATCTCTCAAAAAATTCCTCTGAACTTCAAATGAAAACTTTCCGTCTTTAAATAAACTGTGATACCAGTAACCAGGTATCTTATACAGAAGAATAAGTAATACCCAGGAATAGACTACTGATATACACAAAACTCAAATGGCCCTGAAAGCATTATGCCAGGGCCCAAGAAGCCTGTATGAAAGGTTGCAGAGTGTACGGCTCCATTTTTCTGATAGGCTTGAAAGACAAACGATTGTAATGGAGAAGAGATCAGCCAGTGGAGGCCAGGGGCTGGGGGAGGCAGAAGAAAGTGCCAATAAAGGGGCAGAGGAGACAGCGTGTTTTGGGTGATGGAACTGTTCTATGCCCTGATTGTGGTGGAGATGACATAAACGTATGTGTTAAAATTCATAGAGCTGTATACAAAAAAGTCAATTTTACTGTGTGTATATATATATATATATATATATATATATATATATATATATATTGGAGTTATACCAACAGCTCTATTGAAAGATGAGGACATCTGAGCCCCTCTATCCCCACAGTCCTAGCAGTCTCGGCCTCAGGCTTGTACTATCCGGTTGTCCTGCAATCCGAGAGCCTCTATGATAATTTTTGAAAAGAAAGAAAAGTTGGCACATTGCTGAAAACAGTAATGAGAACAGCACAGGATTTCAGTGACTTGTGCAGGTCATCCCACCATTTTGGGCCTCCTTGGAACCTGCCTTGGGATGAAAGTCTAGACAGCCTGGAGCTGCAGGTGCAGATGCCCTCAAGCGGGGCGGTGGGTGATGCACATGGAAGCGATAGGGAGGAGTGGCGACTGGGGAGAACCAGGGAGTTTCCACAGGCCTAAATGCAGCAGCTTCGGACTGTGCCTCAGCTGATGGCTATCAAGCTGGATTGTGGGCCTAGTTTGTCTGATCTTTTGAATTTCAAGTAAATGAGGACTCTGGATATTGTAAGGTGAAATTTCCTTATTTGTAAGCACGACCAAAACGCAACAAAAAATGCCCGTGACTCATGTTCAGGGAGGGGCTGTCCGTTGCTGCTCCGGATAGGATGCTCTGTACCATCTTTTTGAACGCCTCGGGCCAGCATCGTAAACCATGATAAGCAGTTCTTGGTCAGAGATTGCCTCAGAGATTGGAAGTCACTCTGAGCTTCTTGCACTGCTAAAAGTAAAGTTGAGCCCCGCTTAAAAGCTGCGTACTGATGGTTGTCAGAATCTGTGTATGGGGGAGGGCCCAGTGCTAACGTGGACTCAGACGGCTCTGCTCCCCTCCCGGGTGGCCCTGCTGCAGACCATAGTCTCTCATAAACGGGTCTGCTTTTCTGCGCAGATGATTGCTTTGGGGATGAGTGAGAACTGAGGCCATCTTCCATCCCAGATCACGACTGATGCTCCTACATGTAACAGGGAAAGACACCGAAGGGCTGGAACATGGCAACAGAGTAGGAGACAACACAGCTCCAGAGCAGGAAGCCAGCAAAGGTGAGTGGGACTGGTGGGCCCATGAGTGGGAGGGCAGGGTCTCAGGCTGGCAGGATGGCTCCCTGCCCAGCCCGGTGGTAGTGCATTGCACACCAAGGGAAGAGCCTTGCTTGGGAGTCTGTCCGGGCGGGCCTGGGGCTGGGAGGGAAAGGGGAGCCTGAAGGTGCATTAGTTCTCAGGGCAGTTTCCCCAGGAAGTCCCGCCCCAGGCTGAAGGAAGGAAACAGGAAGAAATCTGTAGATGGAGGAGTCTCACCCCTGGGGTCTCACACCCACGAGGGGAAGTCTGACCTTTTCTTGCCAGTGCTTTGGCAGCCTGAGCTTTGGCTCAACATGGTTTCCCTTCCTGGTTTCATCTAATAACCAGAACTTGTTTTCTAGAGGGAGCTATTCCACGTAGTTTGGGAAGGAAGGTGACCGCTCTCTTCCAGAAAAGGGCATATCACCAGTCTCCTCCAATAAGATGCTATTCCCCTGGCTTCAGTGATTAGCTCAGGGATAGTCTGTGACTCCAGCTGGTATAACTTAAATCAGTGGTTCTCAACCTTGGCTGCACATTAGAATCACCTGGGAATCTTTTTAAAATCCTGATTTCTGGGCCTCATCCTCCGGAAATTCTGTTTCTTTGTTATTAATGTTGTGGCCCCACCCCATAACAAAGAAACAGAATTTCTGGAAGATGAGGCCCAGAAATCAGGATTTTAAAAAGATTCCCAGGTGATTCTAATGTGCAGCCAAGGTTGAGAACCACTGACTTAAATCCTTCCTGGGACTTGTGCTAGAACTGAACAGAAAGAGGGCTCTTCTCGATGAACATCAACTGAAAGGATACTATAGCCCAGAGCAGTGGTTGGCAAACTCATTAGTCAACAGAGCCAAATATCAACAGTACTTCTTCAAAATAGACTCGCCCAGGCCGAAAACCGACTTCTGTGCATGGGCCACGAAGTTTCAATCGCACTGTACTCATGCCCGCACGTGGTATGTTATGGAAGAGCCACACTCAAGGGGCCAAAGAGCCACATGTGGCTCGTGAGCCACAGTTTGCTGACCATGGGCCTAGAGCATCTTGCCACCACATGGAAGAGCCTACGAAAGGAAAACTGAGCTGACAAGTGAATTGAAATGGTCTTGCTGCTGTTGATTGACCTCCTGGATATAGTCCTACCTGAAGCCCACCTCTGAACTCTGTAGTTACTTGTGCCAATTTCTTCCTTCCTTGTCTCTTCTTTTATCTTAAGACTAGAGGCCCGGTGCACGAAATTCCCCTCAGCCCAGCCTGCATCCTCTCCAATCCAGGAGCCCTTGGGGGATGTCCGACTGCCAGTTTAGTCAGATATCCCTCTCACAATCTGGGACCCCTGGCTCCTAACTGCTCACCTGCCTGCCTGATCACCCCTAACTGCCCCCTGTGATGGCCTAGTCACCCCTAACTCCCCTCCCCTCCCCGACAGCCTGGTTGCCTCTTACTGCCCCCCTCCTGCCGGCCTGGTCACCCCCAACTGCCCACCCCCCCTGCCAACCTGGTCGCCCCTCACTGCCCTCCCCTGCTGGCCTGGTCACCCCTATCTGCCACCCATTGGCCTGGTCGCCCCATGCAGCCTGCTGTTCGATCATTTGGTCATCCCTCACTGCCCCCTGGTTGCCCCATGCAGCCCGCTGCTCAGTCATTTGGTCGTCCCTCACTAACCCCTCTGCTGGCCTGGTCACCCCACGCAGCCTGTTCGGTTGTCCGTTTGGTTGTTTTAGTTGCGATGGTCACTTAGGCTTTTATATACATATATAGATACTTTGTGGTCAATTTTTGTCATTTGCAATCAAAAAGTCCTGATTACTGAATCACCTTATGTACATATCTAATGCTAAACAGGTTGACACCACACATTGAATATATTAGTATTAAATTAAATATCATGTGAATAAAAGATTTAGTTTATTTATTCAACTAATTTATACTACATGCAAAAACTATGCTAGATACTAGAGATCACATTATGAACAAGATAGATAATATGGTTGACCTACCCCATATTGGCCTTATTAATGTTAAATTAAGAATTTTGTGAGTATAACATTCAAATCATTTACTAACTATTGCTTACTATACCATGAAAATACTATGATAAAAGAGTGATCAAAACAGATATGGTTTCTTTCCTCATGAAATGTAACTCTCTGCCTCAGTTTCCTCATCTGTGAAATGGACATATGAGTAATATTATTCCCTACTTCCCAAGTTTGTTGTGACTAAATGAGATATATAAAATGCTTAGACTAATGTCTGGCATATGGTCACTGCCTAATAAATGATAGATTGTAGTTTTTAATACTGAGCTTTTTGGATATTAAGTCTTCTTGTTTTTTGTCTGGCTATTTTATTTTCTACTAGAGGCCCGGTGCACAAAAATTTGTGCACTCGGGGGGAAAGGGGGTTCCTCAGCCCATCCTGTGCCCTCTCCCAGTCTGGGACCCCTCGGGAGATAATGACCTGCTGGCTTAGGCCTGCTCCCGGGTGGCAGAGGGCAGGCCCAATCCCTGGATGCAGCCCCTGGTCCGGCTCAGAGCAGGGCCGATTGGGGAGTTGGGGCGCCGCCCCCTGTCACACACAGAGCAGGGCCCAACAGGGGGTTGAGGAGCTCCCCCCTCTCACTCACAGAGTAGGGCCAATAGGGGGGTTGGGGCACCACCCCCTGTCACACACAGAGCAGGGCGGATCAGGGGGTTGGGGCACTGCCCCCTGTCATGCACAGAGCAGGGCCCATCAGGGGGGTTGGGGCTCCATACCCTATCATCCACAGAGCAGGGCCCATCAGGGGGTTGGGGAGCTCCCCCCTGTCACTCACAGAGTAGGGCCGATAGGGGAGTTGGGGCACCGCCCCCTGTCACACACACAGCAGGGCCGATCAGGGGGTTGGGGCGCCACCACTGTCACACTCAGGGCAGGGCTGATGGGGAGGTTATGGTTCTACCCTGCCACACACGGAGCAGGGCCCGTGGGGGGGTGGGAGTTGGGGCGCTGCACCCTGTCACACACAGAGCAGGGCCGATCAGGGGGTTGGGGCGCAGCCACTGTCACACTCAGGGCAGGGCCGATGGGGAGGTTATGGCTCTACCCTGTCACACACAGAGCAGGGCCCGGGGGGGGGGGGGGGGGGGGTTGAGGCGCCACACCCTGTCACACACAGAGCAGGGCCGATCAGGGGGTTTGGGCGCTGCCCCCTGTCACGCTGATCCGGTGCCAGGAGGCCTCGAGGCTCCGCTGATCCTGGTGCTGGGAGGCATATTACCCTTTTACTATATAGGACAGAGGCCTGGGGGCCGGCTGGTTTGCCCTGAAGGGTGTCCTGGATCAGGGTGGGGGTCCCCACTGGGGTGCCTGGCCAGCCTGGATGAGGGGATGATGGCTGTTTGCAGCTGGTCACACACCCTTCAGGGTGGGGGTCCCCACTGGGGTGCCTGGCCAGTCTGGGTGAGGGGCTGAGGGCTTCTTTCAGGCTGGCGGTTGTTGATTGAAGCTCCCAACAGCTCCTTTTTTTTATTTTATTCTGGGCCAGCTTTAGCTCTGGCTCTAGCTCTGAGAGCAGGTATCTGGTTTGTTTCGGTTCTATAATCGAAACAATGTATAACTTCAGCTCTGAGATCCTGGCCTATATTTGTTAGAATGTTTCAAACTGCCAGCTCAGAGGCCTGCAAGGCAGGTGGGGGACGTTGGAGTCTGCAGTCCCTGGAGCAAGCAAGCCTCATGTTCGCTTCCAGCTGCCTGGCTGCCGGCAGCCATCTTGGCTGACAGTTAATTTGCATAAGGATATGCTGATTAGCCAATGGGAAGGGTAGCGGTTGTACGCCAATTACCATGTTTCTCTTTTATTAGTGTAGATTGCAACAAGAAGTGATTTTGGGAGTCAAATAAAAATGGCTCATATCCTGCTTTTTCCAGTTACTAACTAAAAGACTTTGGACAAATCAATTTCTGAGTTTCAGTTTACTCATCCGTAAAATATAAAATGGAATAATAATTCTTTCTTTTAGAAGGCACATAGCAGGTATTTTATTATTATTACTTTTACTCCATTTACGGAAATGTAATGATAAATTGCCGGAGAAAAACCATCTCAGAGGAAGTAGGAGTAACTCTGATGATTTTTGTAAATAGCACTCAGAATCTCCACCTAGTCCAGTTCTCCTACTGGTCACCAAGATCCGTCTGGGAACAGAAGAGGGAAATTACCTTGAGGGAGGGGATCTGACCCACAGTGGCCTCTTGCAAATGAGAAACCAATTTGTCTAAACTTATTAAGCTTTTTGCATTTCTGTCTATGGTGATTCAGCCTATTTTAACGAGAAGATGTTTTGAATTACCTGCCAGGCGGATTACTCCCAGCCCTCTTCTCCCCACCTGTCACGCCAGCAGGAAATGGCTGGTTTATTCTATGGCTTCAAGTGTCCCTCCTCCCCCCCTACGTCCCCCTCCCTGCCACCCAGGGACATCTGTGCCACTAGCTTGAGAAGCCCAGCCTCAGGCATTCTGAGTGGAGTGGACTCGGAAGTGATGTCCTACTCAAAGCTGTGTCAGAGGAATGGCCCCTGCAAGGCCCCCACAACACCAGTGGGAACGGGTCAGGCTCTCTCTGCTTAATTTGGTAAATTTTTGCTGGAGGCAAAATATATTATGTAACTCCGTCACCAAGGTGAAGGCAGGATGAAGATGACAAGTACATCAGTCAGGGCAATAAATCTCAAAGGAATACACCCCACCAGGCTCTCCCAGGAAGATGCTGGCGGAGGGAGAGCCAGATAGCACAAACCAAGCACAAGTCGATAGGCTGAGAAGGGGGACAGCAGAGCAAGGAAGGAAGGCGGCTTGCTCAGTGAGAGGGAATTGCATGCATTTGGGAAATAGAGGTCATGAAAACGTTAGAACTGGGCATCCCACAGTCTTTTCATATGATCAAGGTGAGACATACGAACATTGAGGTGGCTGGAGTTGACCTGGAGCCGGCTGCAGGGGCCATCTGGTTTTCCTGACCCATAAAAGTCACTAAGTGAGGAAGTAATTTATTGCCAGAGGTCACTGTCCTCTCCAGAATATCCTTCATTGTTTCCTTAATAAGGGAATGGAGAGGAGCTGGGCTGTGAGCGGGTGGGAGTGGAGCGGGTGGGTTTGGTTTGACTTGTTCTGTTAGACCGAGTTTGTTGGGGAGGAGGAAGCCTGGGAAGTCTGATGCGTCTATAGCTCAGTTCACGGGGGTTTTCCTGCCAGGCTGCTCTGTAAACTGTGGGAGGAGAGCTGGGACCATAAAGAGGAAAAAGGGATCATGAACTTCAAAAGCATAACTTGGGATTCTCACAGTTTGAACAGAGGACATTTCATAAATGGTATCCATTCTGCAGCCCTAGGGAAAGAGGCCAATCCATCCAAATGAATTGGTGCAGTAAGGAGAGGACAGGTTCCTCTATACACACATGCATGAAGAAACATCAAAACAATAGCTGCTGGTAACCTTTCCCAGAAGCTGGGATTCTGAGTGATTCCTTTGCCAGGGCAGCTGCCCTGTTCAACCATCAGCTTCACACAAAGGCTTGAAGCTGAGTTGGAACACCAGCCAGCCTTGAGAGTTTGCTGGTATAATCGAGAGCCTTCTCTCCCTCTCCCCCTCCCCCTCCCTCTCCCCCTCCCCCTCCCTCTCCCCCTCCCCCTCCCTTACCTCAGTCTTATCTGAAGATGTTATCTGTGTGAACTTGAAATAGGAACATTGCTCCAACACCTTGTCTGAGCTCCTTCTGCTTTCAGTACAAAAACACATGTGCTGACACTAAGAACATTTTGACCTTCTGATTTTAGGCTCTCTAAAACAGACTCTGCTGAACTGCTACGCGAGCATGAAAAAAGGCTCCCTCAGAGTATTCCCCACTTAGCCCTGAAAATGTTAAGCATCACCTGGGCCAAGTGAACACTAGGGTCAGTTGTCAGCCTTTGGCAGGAAGGATTTTAAGAAGTGAGACCCATGTTCAGATGTGTCCAAATACCACTTCAGGACAAGCACATATAGGCCTGAATAGCCCGTGCACCCCAGAAGGCTTCGGTCTTCTCCCAGGTTAAGTCATACTAACCATGTCCTCTTAGGCCCCTGCCCATGGCTCTTTCCAGCCTCAGGCAATTAAAGAACTAGGTACCACCTTGAAGGAGGGGAATAGAAATCTAGAGACTATAACTCCCGCCATGCCTCTAAATGGCGGTCATTTGCTTCTCCCAGGGTGGGCTGGGGGACAGTAGAGCCATGAGTCACATGTAGGACTCAGAAGAGAAGGGTGCGGGTGTTCATTCTGTGTCCTGTGTGTCTGTTTTAACACTTGTAATTGTACAGCCTTGACCTCCTCAATGAAATTGTTTTGTTTTATGAAAAGGTGGAATAAGGCGATGAAGGTTTAAATCCCAGCTATATTACTACCTAGCTGTGATTTGGGGCAAATTTCTTAATCTCTCTGAGCCTAGTTTCCTAAGCTAAAAAAGCAGGTCTCACATTACCTCAAATGGATTGTTGTGAGGATCAAGATCTGGAGTGTGTCTATGAAGTCCACAGCGCCTCACCCAGTAGGGGGTCCCTCCCGCTCTCCCTAATACATAAAGTGCCAAGGCTTCACTTATTTACCTCAGCATTCCTCAACTAGAAAACAAGTCTCGTTAACTCTTTTTCTCCTAAAGTTGTTCTTCCTGTGGTTAAATTGCCAAAGACTTCCATTATAAAACAAATATAGTCTTTGTGAGGGATATGGTCCATTAACACTTTAGTGTGAATTAGTCTGGGGACTAGCTAGAGTGATGATGCCTTTTCCAGGACAGGGTGCTCCACTCTTGGCTGTGAGAGAGGGGAAGCAGACAGTGGGGAGAAACTCAGGGACGTGTTGAGCAGAGAGGGAGCAATTGAAGAATCAAGAACCATGAGAAGACGGGAAGGGAGAACAGAGAAGACAACGATGGGCATCATGTAGCTGTCATCCCCAGAAAGGAGGCTCTCCCCTTCCTCTGAAATATGCAGGAAGGCAGAAAGCATGGGAGGCTGAGAGAGAGAAAACCCAGGGAGGAGAGAAGGAAACTGTCAGAACCAGTTTAGTGAGTTAGGGGGTAAAAAGGGAGGCTTTAGAGCCAAGTTAGCTAGATGTGCTCCTTGTCTGGGACACTAGCCACCTGATCTGGGGCAATCTGTGCATTTCCAATGACATGTCTGTTTCCACACTGTAAAGGAGATGATACTTCACTTGAAGAGCTGACTCAAGGAGATACTGCAAAGTACCCAGAACATGCAGACTTTCAATGGATGACCCACCGCATACCATTGTCACCTTCCTTCTCATTGTCTGCTGACAGTGGCAGGCTGGGGACTTGAGGAAAGGGACCGTGTTTGAAGGAGCCACGGTGGGACAGTAGCAGTAGAGATAGCAAGGGCTCAGTGGAAGTGAGACGGAATGGATTAATAGTGGACCAAGTCCATGGTGCTCAGTGATGTCCAACCACATCCCCAGCCCAGGATGAGAACTGGAGAACACAGAACCAGGTGAGGGGTCCAGGTGCTTCAGATCCAGCAGATGGTTACAGGAGGACAGGGAATAGAATGCTCCTGTGGTCTATCCTGCCGACAGCTGCACAAGGGGAGGCAAGGGGGTCGAGTCCACAGAAATCTTGGTGATGTGGAAAGCCTGCACCCTGATGCAGTAGCAGGACACTGTCAGGAGGGAATGGTCTCAGCTGGGCGCTCAGCAGGGCAGCAGCCCAGAAACACTAATGTGCAAGGAAGCCATGATTTAGGAACTACGGGGCCAAGAGGTCTGGTGTGTTGTCAGTGGGGATTTTGAAGTCTTGAAAATCCCTGGATGACCCAAAATAATATGGACTGCAGTTATCCAAGAACAAGGAACTGGGTCATGGGAGGATTAGTCTTCAAGAAAAGCCACAATGGTCACGATGTGAGGTGAGCCCTGGCAAATCCAGTGGAAAGAGGAATTTGCTCTGATGGGGGCATGAGGGCAAGATCTTGAACAGAGAGGTGCATATTGCATTTGGCTTCTGTGTTATTTATTTTAAACCGAGCCAACACCTACATATTTTTATGGAAAAAGTAACCTCGATTTCTGACTTCGGCATTCCTATATTGTCAGAACTTCACTTTCTTCATTGGAAGGAAACGTGATGTTTCAGTTTGCCACACTCCCCATCATTCCCCGTTACACCCAACACTGAGGCTAAGTGTCTATCTTTTGTTATTTATTCTTGGACTATCCTTCGGTTTCTCTATGGTAGGGAAATACATTATGTATATATAGAAATATGCACCTGGAGGCATCTGAGTTTGCGACCTAGATTTGGAGCAAGGGCTATACCAATGAAGGTAGGCCTAGATCCAGTGGCAGCAGAGGGTCCCCAGTTGTTCCAGAAGCACCTCATAACCATAGAGCCAGGAAGAGAAGGGGCACAGAGGGACAGAAGTAGTGGTCAGAAGGCACTGAAAGAGGGTGAAGGAGTGTTAGAAAAATAAGAAAACCACTGTTCTTGGGCTACTTACTTGGGTTCCTTGAGAACCTTGTTCATTCAGAGTGGTGGTGTCTATCTCCCCTCCCTGTCCTGAGGACTGAGCCAATGGAACTCGGAGCTTTGTGGCAGAGCCTTCTGGTTACCTGTCCAGTGGGGGCTCTGAGGCCCCTACTCCATCTACTTCTTTTTTTGCTGCCAGAACTCATCTTCTATAGAAGCTGAAAATGTCAGATTTTTACTTTTTTTCAAACTTCCTTACAACTGAAGCTTAGGCATGGACTTAGTCTGTTCAGTACTGAGTAACAGAGTACCATAGACTGAGTGGCTTAGGAACCACAGACATTTATTTCTCACTTTCTGCAGGCTGGGAAGTCCAAGTTCATGGCACTGGCATGTTTGGTGTCTGATGAGGGCCTGCTTCCTCAGAGACAGCGCCTTCTCACTGTGTCCTCCCATGATGGAAGGGGCGAGGGAGCTCTCTCAGCTTCTTTTATAAGAGCACCAATCCCATTCATAAGAGTTCTGCCTGCATAATCTAATCACCCAATGGTCCCGCCTTCTAGTTATAATTTCAAATATGAATTTGGGGGAGGAGGGGTGCGACAAACATTCACTCTGTAGCAGGGACTTTGAGGAAAGATTTTCTTTCCTAATAAAGCATGGCTCGCCGAAACCGGTTTGGCTCAGTGGATAGAGCGTCGGCCTGCAGACTGAAAGGTCCCAGGTTCGATTCCGGTCAAGGGCATGTACCTGGGTTGCGGGCACATCCCCAGTGGGAGATGTGCAGGAGGCAGCTGGTCGATGTTTCTCTCTCATCGATGTTTCTAACTCTCTATATCTCTCTCCCTTCCTCTCTGTAAAAAATCAATAAAATATATTAAAAAAAAAAAAAAAAAAAAAGCATGGCTCATGAGAGGGAGCATCCGCTTTCTTCCGCCAGATGCTGTGTTCATACAGAACGCCTTCACCGAGACACCCATCTCGTCTGTGAGAGGACAAACTGAAGGGCTAGCCAGCGGACTGAGGCCAGCAGGATGGAAAGCTGCCCAGAGCCTGGGTCCTTGTTGACATTTTTGAGGCCCTTGTACCATCTACCTTTGGAATTTTAAAAAATGTGCAGCCATATATTTTTGTCACTATTTAGGATATTTAAACTTAGATATACTGTTACTTGCAGCCAAAAGCATCCTAATGGATACCGACTCTATTCAGAGCTGGGCTTATTAATGGGGTATATGGGCTAGTGAGCTGGGGATGCTCCCAGCAACAGGATAAGCAGGGTATTTTCCTAGTGGATCCATTTAACTTCATGAAAGGTTACATAGCACTTTCATAGAAAAACATGCATGGATAATATTGGTATAGAGTATAAAATTCACAAGATAAAACAGGGGTCTGAGACTTCTTCCAAGCAAAGATCCCAGGAGCTTGAGGATATCATATGTTGTAAGTACAAGGTGTTTGTCCGAGTAGAGCAGGGGTCCTCAAACTACGGCCCGTGGGCCACATGCAAATACAAATATTGTATTTGTTCCCATTTTGTTTTTTTACTTCAAAATAAGATATGTGCAGTGTGCATAGGAATTTGTTCATAGTTTTTTTTAAAACTATAGTCCGGCCCTCCAACGGTCTGAGGGACAGTGAACTGGCCCCCTGTTTAAAAAGTTTGAGGACCCCTGGAGTAGAGTATATGGGGCGCTATCCAAGGCATCCCTTGAGATAAACTTAACCGTGCAGATGTTCGGACATTAAGTAGTTGCTAGCGAAGAGACTACTCGAAGCAAGCAGGACCGAGGGTAGGCATTACCATCTGACCTTATATTACTATAGTTAAGACTGCCGGAGGAATTACGCCACACAAGAATATGCAGTTGCAAATCACACAGCACACTTTATTACTCACAAGGTTCCTGGTGCCGTGGGCTCAGACTTAACGGGGTTTCTGGGGAAAAGGGGCGGGCAGCGGTGGATCCGTCTTTGGGTGGCTGGCTGTCTGGTTGGGTTGAGTCAGCGGGAGAAAGGCGACCGAAGTCTTGGGATGGGAGGTTCGGCCGTTCTGCCGTCCGGGGTGGAGCAAGGCAGCATGGAGCTTGGACTAAGAGGATGATCGATGTCTGAAATCGGACCCATTTTTAAGCCTGTTCTGGCCCACGGCAATCCAGGTGGCTATCAGTAACATATGTCATCACACAAGTGTTAATCAGAGTACAAGCTGGTTATCAATCACAGTGTCACTCAGAAGGTGTCTATCAGGTTTACATACATCATTCCTAAGGGTAGCATTCAGCTATGGTCTTATCTATATGGTGCAGCTAGGGCTTGGCCAGAGCGGTCATTCCCTGTGCTCTTTAATATTTCACAAAAAATAATTTTTCTACATTTCCTATAACACTCTAATTATTTTCTATTGCTATAGCATTGTAACACTCTCTACTTCTTTCCTATCATTATCACTATTACCATGACAGTGTTTCTATTTCTATTGAGCACAATCCATAAAACAATCCAAATTAAGCTGCAGTTGGAGAGACTAAGTTAGACATAAGGAGGAAATGTGTCTATGGTGATGATTAAAGGGATTCTAAATTGGAGACGTGACAGGACAATGAAATGTCAGAGCTTTGGAAGTTTGAAAGAGAGGGATATTGTGGTTTCAAACACAGTTTTGCCTGAACTAGTCTTCCCAGCTTTCTAGGTCCTTGTCAACGTCTTCCCATTGTTTTGTATTTGCGAAGAATAATGATTGTTTTCTTAGATGATGATTGCATCCCAGATTCTCCAATGTTTCTTTGGTCTTTCATTCTTTGTTAATTCAATGCGCTGCTCGAAATGCTGCCTTGGAGTTTCCCTTTAAGTACTTAATGTGAATGAAAGCAGAAAATTGCCCAGAGTCAGCCAAATGTTGAGACAGATTGTAAATACCTGTAGGGGAAGTATTTAAGCATTTCCGATAGGAAGGATACTGTAAATTTTACATGCAGGGGCCCTGCATCAAAGCCAAAATCCCAGCTTTTCTTCCTACTTTGAGGCTTGTTGGCCGATGTCAGCACAAAGGACCTACTGTTTCCACAAGCATTTACATCACCACTCGATCTTGTTATTTCTGACTTCTTGCCAATCATATTGAGAATTTCTCGAGGGGAGTAAAACAGAATAACCAAACCAGCTTTGCCTCCTTGACAGTGAAGAATAGAAAGAAAAGGCTCTCTCTCTGAGGCTTTTCTTTTCTTCTTTCTTTCAGTTGTATGTTTTAACTTGACACTCTGCCTTTGACAACCCCAGGACTCCAAGCTGCTGAAAAGCTGAGTTAATTTCCTCTCCCATGGCTCAACCTCATGTTATTATTATTTTTTTTTAATACAGGAATTTGAAGAGGAGTTGCTTTAGGGAATAGGCCCATCAGACTTTACGGGGCTAGAAACCCACACTCCAGGCCCTTAGACTGAGGTCGCGGTCATTCCCCCTGGTTCTCTGAGCAATGGTGGCGCAGTAGGTGACACAGGAGGGTGGAGGAAGGGATGGCAATGTATCTGACCACCTTGTTCCAGGGGCATCTGCTCCCCCTTTTGAAAAGGTTTATCCTGTGCTCTCTGGCTTCTCCAGACTAGACCTGTTCTGTTCAACCCCAGCAGTTCTCTGCTTCAGCCTCCAGGCTCCCAGAAAGCTAGAGTGGGTCCTTCTTCCTTGACCACTCACTCAGTCATTCAACACATTGGTTAAGCACCTCCACGTTGTGGCAATAACTAACATTCAGTGAGGACTTCCCATGCCCTTTCTTAGGAGGAGGAGTCGAGTGGGATGATGAAGAGCCTGGTCAGAGGCCCGATTGCTAGGGGTTGGATCCTGGCTAGCTAACTGGCCTTGAGAATAGCAGCCCACCAGCTTCTTGTGAGGATGGAACGAGCTATGGCATCCTCGAAGCTCAGCTCAGAACTTGGGAGGAGAGACAAGCTGGGAGACGCTCATCATTGTCCTGAGTGCACAGGAGCTCGCAGACATGGGAGCCCTGTCCATGGAGCTCTTGATCTTTCCTGGGCATTTCCTTTCCTTTTTTCCTGCCAGAGCCCTCTTCTGCCCACCTCAGCGATGCACCAAGTGAAGGCCCAGTACCTGTCAGGAGCTCTGCACTGTGCTCAACGCTGTGGGGTGACAAAAACACTGAGTGTCACTGGGCCATCAGGGGGTCTGCCGCCTGGATGGAACTGAATGCTGACACACACACCACCAGGCAGGACTAATGTATGCGGATTTGTGTGCGAGGCAGTGGGAGGAGGCCGGGGGAGCCCGCATGCGAGGAAGCAGGTAGAGAAAGGCTACGTCCATCCCTGGTCTGCAGCAGAACCCTGGGTACATCACTGCCCCTCTTGGGGCCTCCCATTTCCAATCTGTAAACCAGAAGGTTAGTCAGCGATCTTCAAACTTTAGACCTGGGCCCGCAGGAAGAAGTGTCCATAATGACCCTCTGAACTACATATCTAACTGAAACCCATGTTTTACGAAGCAGTATTTACTCTTCCTATGTGAAATTGTTTCCTTTAAAAAAAAAAAAAAAAAAAAGACTGGTCATAATCCTTTATATTGACTTCCTGACCCCCTAATAGTTCAGTTTTAAAAAATGCTGCATTAGATGATCCCTAAGGGGCTTTTAGCTTAAACTTTGTATAATTTTAGATCTACATGGGCTGCATGAATTTAAGAGAAGAAAGAATAATTACTCTCCTAGGGCAATGACTGGCTAAAGCCCAACTAGATTTTTAAAAAAATTATGTGTATGGTTGGCTTCCATACTGGCCTTGTGGAATGCAAGGACTTGTTCTATGGAAAGGAAGAGCTGATGGCTGGGATCATTTGCTGGCGCAGATGAGGCTGTGAGCAGCTACAGTGTGCATTGCTCAACTGAACCCGGCTTTCATTTGTGGGAAGAGAAGAAAGAATCCTGACATCAAAGTTAGCTCCTGCTCTCTAAAGTATGGGAATTCTGGAAAGAATCTCCACAGGGGAAAAAAAAAGGCCAGCTTGTTTTAATCCCTAAATGGCTCTAGTCCTGTGAATTAGGGGACTTGGGAGAAGCGACTTCCCTGCCTATGTAAATGTTTGCTTTTGCCCTAATGTGTTTGTCCATTTGCTTGACCGCTCCGGAGATAGTCATCTAGAAACACAAGCTTCAGGAGAAACTTAAAAAACAAGTAGAACAAACAAAACCCGCCACCACTCCCACCTCCCAGACAGAAAAGCAACCTCCCACTCCAACACTAGGTTGTCCTGTAGTTTCTTTTCGCAGAGAAAACTCACACCCGTGGCTCTCTGGGCCTGTGCTCTGT
Source organism: Myotis yumanensis (assembly GCF_028538775.1). Classification (NCBI taxonomy): domain Eukaryota; kingdom Metazoa; phylum Chordata; class Mammalia; order Chiroptera; family Vespertilionidae; genus Myotis; species Myotis yumanensis. The sequence continues at coordinate 74,913,682 of NW_027223759.1, read as the reverse complement.
GGAGGGCTTATGAACACCCAGGAGACGTTCTCTCTCGATTTCTCTCATCAGGCTCTCTCTTGCTCTTTGCACCCTAAGGAAACTTCTGGAATTTTCAGTGACATTCTGAGATCAAATGGCTTTTTTAACATCTTGAGCCTTTTGAAATGGAATTTTTGGACTGGAACCCGGATACTTTGTCCGCCAGAATCGAAGAATGAATCCACGGACAGAAAGTGGTATAGCAAAGGTGGAGATTTATTGAAGAACAAATACAGACTCCCACATGGGAAGGGGGAAAGAGTCCCACAGAATGGACTCCCAAGTGGGGAGGGGAAAAGGGTCCCCCTGAATTCTTTTTCCCTATGGCTCATAAAGGCTGCAGATCCTGGTGTCTTGATATTCCCTCTGATTGGTCACTATTCCCTTAGACTGGTTACTATAGTGAGGTTCCTTCCTTGCCCTCCCCCCTCCCCTTCCTTATTGTTCTCTTATTCCCTTTGGGCTTTCTTGTCTTCTTCTGGATGAAGGGCTTCCTTCTCTTTATTTTGTAAATATAGACCTTTTGCTATTCCAGCTCCCTTATTCTATGAAAATGTACCTGTTGCAGCTTTTCAGCTTCCCCTATTCTATGGAAATATACCTACTGCTGCTCTGTAGCCCTGTGCTTCCGCCATGGTCTCTTTAATTTCCAAAATTTCTAAAATTTCCTAAACCTGTCCTATTTTACTCCTAAAATTCCTGTTTCACTTTGAGAGGGCTCCCCTCAGTCCGGAGCGAAGCCCGATCAACGCCTTTAGAGACAGGCTCTTGGGGGAAATAGCAGCCGGAAGTGTCATGGATGCAGACTTTTGGCTAAAGGAAGTCAGGGCTGTTTTTCTGCCCTTCCTATCTGTTGTCTGGATCAGATTTTTGGTTGAGAACAGGATTCTGATCCATGGAGTTGGACAAATTTCTGAACTTCCCATGCCTCTATAAAATGTGGTTGATCATAGCACTGAATCTGTAGGATAAAATTGTATAAGGCATATACCTGTACATGTTTAGAACCATGTGGTAAGTTTCTCATTAAAGAGCGGTCACTAGGCCCAAACCGGTTTGGCTCAGGGGATAGAGCGTCGGCCTGCGGACTGAAAGGTCCCAGGTTCGATTCCGGTCAAGGGCATGTACCTGGGTTGCGGGCACATCCCCAGTAGGAGATGTGCAGGAGGCGGCTGATCGATGTTTCTCTCCCATCGATGTTTCTAACTCTCTATCTCTCTCCCTTCCTCTCTGTAAAAAAATCAATAAAATATATTAAAAAAAAAAAAAGAGCGGTCACTAGTCTTACTGGTGACATATACGCAGGAAGGTGGAAGATTCAAAGATGGAGAGAATGGAACTAGGAGATACCACTCGCCTAAGTCCATGTTGCAAGTCCAGGAGGATGGAACCAAGGTAGTGTTTCAGCTCCTCCGACCCAGCACATCCATCCAACTGGGGCATGCGAGGGAGGCAGCCCGGAGGTCTTGGTGAAAAGGGGGCAAGAATGGGGTATTAGGGAATAATAAGCTAAAACAGGGATAGAGGCATCAGCCTGCAGAACTGCTAAAAGGATGAGCAAATCAGTGGACAAAGCATCTGATTGGGATGCTGGCACACAGTAGGGGCTGGATAAATGGTGACAATAACAATAGCCTTCTCTGGTAACAGCTGGGCCCCTCTGTCAGGCCTTCAGGCTATTTCTTAATTCAGAGCCTTCCTGAGGTAAGAAAATGGCAGTCCCCTTGAACACAATGGTCTTTTTAAGGCAGCTCAGATATTTATCTTACTCCATATTTACCCTATTGAATAGGATTTGGGTGGCTTACATTTCTATTCCCCTGGGGAGTGAGGTTTCACTGTGTTAGGTTGAATATCAACTTTTAAATGAAAAAATGGATAAAACTGATTGAAAATCCTCTTCTGACCCAAGGGACAAAAAGGCTCTGGTAAAATCTGGCCTGGATTCTTCTCCACTTGCAAGCTTGGGGGCAGGGAGGCCAGGAAAAGCTTGAAGGAGTTGGCATTGGCATAGGTTTAGCAGGAACCCTGTCCAGGCCTGAGGCCCTGGGATGTTCTCTGATTGCATATCGGCGAAGGGTCCCCAGTGCAGAGCAGCTGCTGCCAGCCGAGCTCCATCCCCACCAGGTCTGGCCAGCCTTCCTGTTTGAGCCTAGGTTAAACCCTACATCGGGTATTAATTTTTCCCCCAATTTGGCTGGAATCAGCCCCAGGAAATAGGATCTATGATAACAGCTTCTTCAAGTAAGAAGGACAATGGCCAAATTAGTCCTGCGGGTGTAGTTATATGTTCGGCTATCACTATGTCTCATTAGTACTGAAGACTTTCATTTACAGTGCCCTTCACAACCACCACCAAAAATTTTCTCTTCAGGTAACACTCAAGACAATAAATGCACCCAGCCTGTATGGCTCAGTGGTGAGTGTCGGCCTATGAACCAGGAGGTCACAGTTTGATTCCCAGTCAGGGCACGTGCCCTGGTTGTGTGGGAGATCCCCCGTGTGGAGCATGCAGGACGCAGCTGGTCAATGATTCTCTCTCATCATTGAAGTTTCTTCCTCTCTGAAATCAATAAAAAATATATTTAAAAAGACAATAAGTGTTGTTCAACATATTCAAAAGTTTTGAGTGTTTCTTTGCCAGGACTGTCAAGCACTATACATGTTTTTTATTCAGTTTATCTTCTCATTAAGTCTATAAAAAAGGGTTTTACAGATGAAGAAAGGGAAGCACAGTGAAATTAGGTCACTTGGTGACTAATAGCTCGTGGGTGACAGAGCCAGGTTCGAAGGTGTGTCTGTAGGACTCTCAGCACCGTACTCCCCTTGGAGCAGCTCTGGGACACTAAGCACGCTGCAGGTGTGTAAGTGTTTTATTTTGGACGGCAAATTATGCTCAGAGACTGAGTTTGTCTTTGCCAGCAATTTACTTAATGGGAATTCACTGAGGGAATTTCACAAGCCAGTAGCCTACAAGATAATGTTTCTTAGTAAGCCAATAAAGAAACAACATACTCCAAGCCAATAACAGATTAATCACACTACCGTTCCAGGCAAGGGGAGATGAAAGAAATCAAGTCCAAATTTAGTTGAGGTGTACCTTTTCTATGAGGTTGGTTCTAGTAGAGATGGCTTAACCAACTGGCTTAACCAACCCGCTTAACCAACCGCGAGCTGACTTGCAGCTGCCACTACAAAAATAAAAGTCCCTTGTTGCTAGGGCACATTGCTAGGAAACGGTGGTGCAGATGCTGGTGGGCAAGATGTGCTCCTTCACGAGGCTACTACACGGTTTTTGCCACTCCCCATAAAAGCGTCCTTTGCCATGGCAGGAGCTATGCCACAGAGTTCTTCAAAGAATGTTGTAGAGCAGCAAGGGTCACCTTACCCAGACCCAACACTCTCAGATGGTCCCCACAAACTCTCGGCATTTATAGTCTAAACTAGAGGCCCAGCACACGAAATCGCACGAGACCCCAGACCTGCTGTGCCGCCATGGGAGTGGGACCCCAGACTCCACTGTGCCACTGAGGGACCCCAGACCCGCCATGCCGCTAGATCTATCAATGCACTTCCGGGTGACCGGTCCTTTGGTTGTTATGGCGCTACGGCGTTATGGCCACAGGCCTTTTACAATATAGATGTTTCCTTGCCATAGTTGCCTCTTCAGGTGCTTATTATTGGTGAGCCCCAGAGGCTCCCCTCAGCAGTGTGGGACTGGGAGGCAGGTAGCACACTCGGCCACTTTCACCCCACCTGAGCAATTTCATCTGTTGTCTGTGGTTGATGAGGGAGCCATGAGCGGGTGGTTCAGAGAGAAAAGACTTCAGTTGTCCAAGACAGTGGGCATCTTTTTAGCCTGCGCCTTTCCTGGAGGCTGAGGCTGTGTGGAAAGAGAAGACCGACAGTTGCCCATGAGCTCATGAGAAAAAATGTCTCAAAGCCATGCTTACGTGTTGTACTAGCAAGGTCCTCCTCCTCCAAATGCCTACCTCCAAACATGAGAATTTCCCCAATGATGCTTAGAAGTCTCCCTTAAGCACAGATTTGTTTAATCTGTAGGTGTCTACTTGGAATCATCTATATGCCAGAAGCTGGAGATACAAGAATAAAAAGATGGATTTGATGGCACTAACAACAATGACAAAAACTCCAAGATAGTGAAAGATGGTGCAAACAACATTAATATTAACCCAGAGTAGAAAATAGTACTATACATGCCAATAAATAGGTCAATATCATAATATGTAAAGAGCACCTATAAATCAATAAGAAAAAAAAGATACATCCATTAGAAAAATGGGCAGAGAACAGGAAGAGAGAGAGAGAGAGAAAAAATCCATGTCATGGATTCAGAATTTGGCAAGGGAGAAAAGTCTTTCACAGGTGATGACTGCCATAAACAGAAACAGGTACAGGGGAATCACATCATTTGTGTCTCAGTTTCTGAAGTGCAGTGGCAGCAAAAATCAACTGAGTAAAAATTACCCTTAATAGATCCCTTAAACCTATCCTCTACAGTATTTTGTTTATACAAGCCTTTATCTCTTGGCATTTAAGAGGCACTGTGACATACTACATGAAAGAACAAAAGGAATGCGAAGGTATGGTTTAATCTTTTCTGCCCTTAAAGGTAAGGGATATAGGCCAGTTTAAGGTGCCAGGGGAACTCTGGTTGGAGCTGTCCAGCACAGTGTTGTGAACATGGATCTAGCAGGTTAGGTCAGAGCTGGGGGAGAGAGCAAGAGGTTGAATCTCTCATTCAGCATCAGCTGCTCCTGCGAGGAGCCCAGACCGGCAACAAGGAGACAAGGCTTCCTTTGCTCAGCTATGTGGTGAGGCCTTCCTGTAAACACTTCTCTGAGGTGTGAATGAGCTCATCAACATCCTCCCACCTCTGAGGGCAGACCTGCTAGAAACTCCTGGGTGTCTGGTTGGAAGTAGGAGGCTCTGAAAGGAGGGAGACACACCATGGCTCCCTCTGGCCACCTGTGTAGTGTGGCCTTCTTCAGGGTCCCCAAGAACTGAAGTGGAGGACTCTCAAGCTTTGCTGTCCTAAAAATCATCTGGAGAGCTCACTGAACTGCAAAACCCTGGACCCTCTCCTCAAAGGCTGAATCTGCATTACTTTAGCATAAGGTGCTGGAATCTGCATTTTAATAAACACCCCAAGTGCCACTAATGCAGGATTCAAAGTGGCTTAAAGGTCCACACAATATAGACATATGTTTAAAAATACAGAGAAGATAAAGGTAAGAAGATCCTTTGAGTAAACATTGTCCTTAAAGACAGTCCAAAGAACCAAAGCCACAATGTGTGGATGTTCAGTAAAGGGTTGTCTTTGGCATTTGCCTTTGGGCTATAATGAGAGAGGTTAACAGAGAGTGTGTGATAGACTTGATGTGTACTTGCTGAAGGGCTGTTGGGGGGACCAGCCCCCCAAGCACAGAACTTTCTCTCTGGAGCCCCCTGGAGCAGAGTTCTGTGTCCTGGAGCTGGGAGACCTGTGTTCCTCACTAACAGGTTTGCTCTCATCCCATGGAATGTGGGGGTCTCCTAACTGATGGCTGGGTTTCTTGGTCTGCTCTCTCCTCTGGGAGTCATGGCTAAACTGGTGACCCACTCTTAGCAACTACGGTTAGCAACTGTGGTTTGCACTTGTGTGACAATCACTACCCAGACTCCCAGGCTTCAAGTTAATCTCTTACCTTTTGTTTTCCTTTCAGGCTTTGTTAGTATCTTTTTCCAAAATATTTTTTGAAGTAAAATTCACATAACAAAATTTACCATTTTAACTATTTTAAAGCATAAAACTCAGTGACTTTTAGTACATTCATGATGTTATGCAATCATTACTTCTTTCTAATTCCAAAACATTTTCATTCCCCTAAAAAGCAATTCCTTATCCATTGCGCAGTCACCCCATGTCCCCTCCCCACAGCCCTGGCAACCACTAATCTGCTCTCTGTGTGGATTTTCCTATCTGGACATTTTCTATAAAGAGAACCATACAATTTGTGGCTGTTTCTGCCTGACTTTTTCACTTAGTGTAATGCTTTCAAGGTTTGTCCATGTTGTAGCATGTATCAGTACTTTATTCCTTATTAATGGCTGACTAACATCCTATTTTAATAGTTACACCAAACTTTGTCCATCCATTCACCAGTTGGTGGACATTTGGGTTGTTTCATTACTCTTTTTAAAAACATACTTTTTGCCCTAACCGGTTTGGCTCAGTGGATGGAGCGTCGGCCTGTGGATGGAGCGTCGGACTCGGTTGCGGGCACATCCCCAGGAGGGGATGTGCAGGAGGCAGCTGATCGATGTTTCTCTCTCATCATCAATGTTTCTAACTCTCTATCCCTCTCCCTTCCTCTCTGAAATCAATAAAGATATATTTAAAAAAAACGTACTTTTTTTTTGCATTGGAAATACCTTTTAGCCACCTCAAATTCTTTTTGTAATAAGGCAGAACACAGATAGGCAATTAAAATTCATCTATATGTATACCTATGTTTACTGCGTGCGTGGTTCTGTACAATAATCAATAAAAATAAAATAGCCCTAACTGGTTTGGCTCAGTGGATAGAGCGTCGGCCTGTGGACTGAAGGGTCCCAGGTTCGTTTCCGGTCAAGCGCATGTACCTTGGTTGTGGGCACACCCCCAGTAGGAGGTGTGCAGGAGGCAGCTGATTGATGTTTCTCTCTCATTGATGTTTCTAACTCTCTATCCCTCTCCCTTTCTCTCTGTAAAAAATCAATAAAATATATTAAAAAATAAAAATAAAATATTGTCATTAGTTCTGAGTTCAGATAATAAAATATGGTTTCTAATTATTCAGCGAAGTATTGATCCATCATTTGTACCCAGTTCTGAGTCTCTCTTGGGTTCCCACATTGCACTTAGAGGTCAAGGCAGCCTGGGGATGTGACCCCTCTGTCCTGGTGCTAACCCCTCCCCTGATTCCCTACCACTCACCAGCATGGACACCTCTTCCTCCGCAGAGGCAGGGACAAGAGGAAGGAGCAGGATTGGACTGCTCTGCCCAAGTCCATCTTGCGCTTTACAACGATGGATGGGTTTCAATGAAAATGAGGTCATGGGCTATTAAGATGCCTGCACAGTGTGTGGGGGAGGGTGAGTCACCTGTGTGCATATGAAATGCCCACGGCTGTTTGGTAGAACTTGGGCTCCAGTCTCTGTTTTCTTCCGGGAGTGGGTTTAAGAGTGGGCAGCAGAGGCGTCATTGGAAATGAATGTGCTCCGCGCAGGATCCAAGAGCACCTCCTTACCTCTGCCCTCCCCCTTGTCTGGATTCACAGAACAAAACCATGTGAAAACAACAGGGAAGACGTGGCCAGACTCTCGATGGTTACGTTCTTGGAGACCTCAGTTATGTGCAGTGCCCTGAACCAGACCTTGATAGTGGGAAATGGGGATAGGATCAAGGCAAGGATGGGCAGGGGGTGCCATTAGGGCCGTGCCCAGGGCAGCCATACTCGGCCTGGTTAGTAGTTGTGGTGGGCAGCTGAGGGGCCAGAAGAGTCTGCCTGAGTGTCCTACTACCTCAGGAATACGCCAAGGGAGCGTTAGGGTGCTGGGCTGGTCTCTGAAGAAACCCACAATGTCTGAAATAAACTCCAGACTCCAAGGATGGGCCAGTTCCCCATGGCTTTTTTTTTTCTCTCTCCAAGGGTTGTGAGCCTGTCTGGGGGGCACAAATCCTTAACCTTTGAACTCTTACCAGGAAGGGTGACTGCAGTCCTGTGATGAGATCACACAGAGCCACTCTGTACATGTGGAATCCCAGATCAACTAAACTGAGCAACTCGCTTCAGGGGCACGTTTTAGGCTCTGAGGATCTGTGAGACGGTCCTGCCTGGTCAAGTGCAGTGCCCGCCTGGAAACTTTGTGTGCAGGGTGGTGGTGGAAGAAGAGGGCTGCTGACTTTGGATTGGCTGGGTGTTAGGTTGGGTTTCTGACTAAATGAGAGGCATCAGAATCTGGATCCTTTAGAGGTTTGAGCTAGAACATGGTTGTTTCAGATCTGGGTTGCAGAACTCATAAAAAATAAGGCAAGTTAAGATCATTATAGACAGCCTATGTTCAAGTTCCAGAGGGCTCAAGAGTAAATGTCAAATGTAAAGGGCCAGAAGCCAGCCTGAGGGTTGAAGTTCAGGGTCACAGAGCCAAGACTTGGAGGGTTAGCAATCAGGTAGGGAACTGAGTAAGAGTGGGTCTGTGTGGGTGCTACCATATGCATACACTTGCATGCACACGTAGGGTGTTCATGTGTGAGCACATGTATGGGCTGAATATGGTGAGCACATGTACATGTAGGGTCTGTGCGTACAGTGTGCTGGATGTGTTCATGTGTTTGAGACCAGTGTGTAGATATGAATGTAAGGGGCGGGGCCTAAGCACTTGTTTGGACTTTGGTGTGTGAATTTAGGGGCTGGCAGGTGTGTGATGATGTTTGAGTTGTACCTCACATGATTGAGGCCAGCTGTGCTCAGCCTTCTGAGGGTGGCTGTTCTTAAAGGGCTCTTAGGAGTAGAGATCTGGGTTTGCTTTTAGACCTTTCTAGGGTTGCATTTACTAAAGTTAATGGAGAAGTGAAACCTACTGGGAGAGGTAAGGAGAATCTCTGGGGCTTTAATCATAAAGGCTTACTGACAGTTCTTGGGGAAAAATTTCTCCCTAAACCTTAACTTCCTAGTTTCTAGTTCTACCTTCTGACTTCAGATGCCTTCACTAGGCTGTAAATTCCAAGGCAATGCATAGGTTTACATAGCCCCTTCAACCATCAGCAACCCTGATGGAATGCATTCGGGAGAGAGGGAGGCGAGTCACAGCCTCTTCAGGTGGGGAGAGCCCTGCGGAGCTGCAGATGACCTCGGGGTGGGAGTTAGGGGCGCTGAGTCCTGGACTGGACTCTGCTGGGTGACTGTGGACAGAAAGATGCTTCTGATTCTAGATCTCACCTGTGAGACCAGGGCATTGTTGGGGTGGGTGCTTCAGGCCCCCTGCTGGGGCAGGCAGGCGGGTTTGCAGGCGGACAGCTGCCTGTGGCCTCAGGCTGCCGGGGAAGATTTCCAGCAGCGTTTGAGCTCCTTTACCACCACTTGGAAAAAGTGTAGCCACGCAGGTTTCTAGAAAAATGACTAATTGTTCCTAATGTAGAAGGGGCTTTACTTTCCAGACCAATCGATAGGTGCTCACAAAATCAATGCTTTTCCATTAAGGTGTGTGTTTTCTGGTGTTTCAGGCTGGGTTAAAAGACATAATAGAACCCATCGGCTCCTCCCACTCGCTGAATAGCTGCTGAACTGCCTGCGCTCCCAGCCTGGGCCCTGGGTTGTAGTTGCTCAGTCCTCCCAATACCCGTGAGGCAGACACTGGTATCCTCCTTCACACATGAGAAACCAGAGGCTCTGCAGGGTGAAGTGATGGAAGCCCGAGTGCTTCAGTCTCTTCCCTTAGCTTCCCAAGGTCTTGGCTACAGAGGATCCCTTTCTTAACCTAAGAATATGCTGATGAGAAAATGCATTGTGTTTTCTTTGAGGGAGAAGCAAAATCCCAACAGATTCCACCGACTGACAAAGTCCAGCCCCTCGACCCAGCAGGAAAAGCCCTCGGCACCAAGCAGCTCAGACAACCAAGTCCCGGAACCGGCTTCCTGCACAGGCACCTGCTGGCGGGGGCAGGGGAGGACCTCGGAGGGGGCCTGCCGGGTGGACCCAGTGGGACCCCTGGTTTCAGGCCCTTCTGGTCCTATTAGCAGTGCTCTCAAGGATGGGTGGTGGGTTTCAACCCTCCAACAAAGGCCCTTTTACACATCTATTAATGAATTATTAAACATGATGTTTAGAGACATTTTCCCGTTAAAGAATAACCCTCAAGTCCGTGAAAAAGAGTCAGCACCCTCCTGACCCCCTTTTAAAATCTCCCTCCCACGGAGGTGGCTGCGGGGCTTTGTGCTCTAAGACTGAGGTGTCTCGCTCAGGCCGCCGCTCTTTGTTTTCCCTCCACACAAGTTAATTTTCCCAGGGTCATGCGGCGACAGCTCACTATGGACACAGCATTTTCCTGCAAGATATTTTCTGAAACCACCAACAGCCTTTTGGTTTGCAGGATTCCTATTTAAAGAAATTTGCATTAATAGCTCTTTGGGCCCCCTCATTTACATACATGTTTGAAAGGCCAGGAGTTTGGGGAATGCAATGAAAAAAAAAAACGTGAATGGGCTGGCACTGCGTGCTTTGCAGAGATACCCACGACTTTTAAAAAGCAGAAACTTCCTTTTGGTTACTATAATATGTTCTTGTGCTGCTCTGGAGTCTGGAAAAAGAATAAACACGGAAGTTTTTCTTACCTTTGCCTCTATAATAGAGAACATTGTTATTAGCATTGGGTTTTCCAGAAGAGAATAAAGTTTTTGTGTGTAATGGTTTTTCCGGGGGTGGGGGAAACAGGGCATTAATTAAGACCCATTAGGGAATGAAATGGAATGTGTACTAAGGAGCCAACGATGTTTTGCAGTTAGCACCGGATCTGATTCCATGCAGCACCCTACAGGCAAGATTGCTCTGAGTTTATGGTTCTGAAATAAATGGGCCTATGGGTGAAAATACATTTTTTTTATAAGCAATGATTTTTTATATTGTTTAGAAATTAGGTTGGATTTACTGACATTTGCTAAATCCTGTTGAGACACGAATGTGAGTGTGTTTTGTGTTTTGATTGTAGATTCCTCAGGTCATTACTTGAACTACAAGTGTAAACTATTATTAAAAGTTTTAAAATAAAAATAGGCAAGGAATCACATAGCCATACTTTTTAGAGGAATATGAAAAATAAGATAACACTGTAAATTTGAGTGGCATGAAGATTTCTTTAGACTTTGACCTTACTTAAACCGGGGTCCATGGAACCCCCTCCTCCCCCAAAGAGTCCGTATTTAGAATTCTGAATTCCTCTAATTGAAAATTGCATGTCCTTTAATTCTGAGCGTAGGTAACAAACCACAGTAGCATTAGCAGACCCATGACTGCCATCCGATTTGTACACTGTCTCGAAGACTAAGTGGTTTGGGGCAACTGACTCTGAGTTCTGGTTTCTAATAACCTCATTCTTTCTAGGAGGCTCAACTACATCCTGCACATGTAAATTACTCAAAATGATGTCAAACTTTCCTTTCTTGCTACACTGGTCTGAAGGCTGCTGGGAGTTTGCAGTAGCTCCTAAATATATAGTCAATCTGATGAAAATAAAATTAGCTTAGCGGTCTGTAAATTATTAAGTCATGTCTTGAGAACCATCATAATTGTGTGTTTAGAAGGAACAGAATCTGTCTTCCTTCCTCTAACCTACATGTAGAATCATCTACCTACTCCTCTGCTGAAATGATCTTTTTTTTTTTTTTGCTGATAATGTCCAGGCCGGTGGTTCTTAAAATGTGGTCTCTGGGCCACCAGTGTATGGCCTGGGAGCTTGTTACAAATGCGCACTCTCTGGCCCCGCCCCAGACCTACAGCGAATCAGAAACAAAGACCGTAGGCCCAGTGATCTGTATCTACCAAGCCCCCAGGTGATTCTAAAGCTCCGTAAAGTGTTGGGCCCAGTGCTTAACCCACCCCTTATCCCACCTCCAACTCTGGGAGTGAATAAAATTGGAGGCAGCTGGTCTCAGCCCCCTTGCTACTTGCTCTTGGTCGTACCTGGGTGATTGCAGCTTTTAACCCATTTAGACTTGCCTTGGCTTTTGGACCTTTGAGCTTTTTGGAATCTATCTTGGGGACTGGAAAAACTTTACTCTTAGATGGGTTTTGTTTATCATGGCTACAGGTAAAGTGACTCTCATTTGCTGGGTTCCAACAGTGGAAGGGAAGCCTGGAGGTAGGGGCGGCGGTGGAGGTGGGGGGTTGGGTAATGTGCTTAGAGTAACTCATTCTTATCTTCACTTTTGTCCTTGGTGTTCCTTCACCTCTTCCCTGCTCCAGGCCCCCTGTGTGAGGCAGGCTGTTTGTAGCTTGAAATTGACCACAGCGGGAGTATTTACACCATGGAAATTGCAATGCTGCAAATCAAGGTACATTTTGTTTCTTTGTTTTCTAGAGAGTGGGTGTATAAGCACACCTCGGAATGCACAATTTAAAGCAACATCATCACTTACTAGTTTTTGTGAATTTTGGACTGTCATTCAATCTCTCAGCTATTACTATACAAAATTGATAAAACAAAATATCGAAATAAGAGGATGGAAATTACCCATAATTTCACTGCTTCAAGATAACCATGTTTAATGTTTTGCTGCACTGTTTTCATGCTATGCATTTTGTTTAAATACTTGAGATTATACAATTGGGAATCCTTTTTTCCAACCACCATGATATGGTAAGCATGTCCCTTTATTTTTATTAAAATTATTTGCAAACATGTTTTTTTTCAATGGCTGTATAGTATCCCACCCTTGGGATCAAACACTTTCTCTGGTCTGCATTATAATGTTGCAGTGCCTTCTCCCCTGAATTTTAATTGGTTCCTTAGATTATATTCCCAGAAGAGGGATACTGGATCCATTTTTGAGATTTAAATACATACTTCCAAATTGTTTTCCTGAATATTTGTCCTAGTTTATATACCGCCCCCCCGCCCCCCAATGGAGAGGGAGTAACTCCTTTTAGTTACTATGTTGACCAAATGAAGAGCTCTGTTTTACCTTGGAAACCAGCATTTTGGCACATTGCATTTGGATGTCTGTTTGTTGCCTGATAGCTTTAGAAGGAAATGACCAAATTTGGAATGCTACTAAAAAATAAACTTGATATCAAGACAGTTCCTGAAGCTCTGCTGATGGAGCAAGGTTGGCCAACTTCAATACAAATGATAGTCACACTCTTTTAATGTGCCAATCTTTCATAATTTGAATGCATTGCAATGAAAGTTGAAATGTGGGTAAAGGTTTTGTATTTGGCCATAGTGAGTGACAGTGACATTGACAGAGTTTGTCTCAGAGCAGGGGTGGCTGGGAAGTTAACCGCTATACTTAGCTATTACTGGGCAAGAGTCCCCTCTTCCATCTAGGTGGCAAATGGCTTGGGAGTAGAAACAGGAGTAGGTGAGGGGGATTGTATCCAAGATTGTGCCATTGCTTTTAGTAATTAAACCCTTAAAGCAACAGTAGCAACTTTTATTGTTTTCTTATTATAAAAGGAATGTATGTTCAATATAAGTAATTTATTTACTTATTTATTTGAATTTTATTTTCTTATTTAAAGTATTACAAATAGTACATGTCTCCTTTTTCTCCATTGACCTCCCTGCCCCCCCCCCCCCCCCATGTCTTTCGTCCATTGGAAGGACTTGTATGCATGCAATATAAGTAATTTAAAAATATGGACAAATTAAACATAACTTACCAGTTGTATTCTTCTAGTTTTTTTTCTGTGCACATGTGTGTGTGTGTATGTATGTATGTAGTTTTTATTTTGCATATGTAATTATAATAAAAAAGGCATAGACTATATGCTGTTGTACACTCTTTCTACCTTTTAGTTCTTTTACATTGGATTGTAAATGCTATTCCATGTCATTTCATAGCCTTCTAAGCAGCCTTTCAGATGTCTGCCCAGTATTCCATATATGGACATACTATTTTTATTTAAGCCATTCCTTATGGTTGGACACTTTTGTATCATGTGTTTTACATTATTGTCAATAATACTTTTTGTCCACTGAACTTTGGGTTTTATAGCTAGCAGCCTTGTTTGGGAACAGTTCAGAGAGAAGCTGACTCAATTTTAGAAAATCCCAGCTGACTAACTCCAGATAGTTTATTGTGCTTGCCCTTTTCATTTCTTCTTTCCTTTTGATAGTTCCCTTCTCTCCCTTTCCCAGATCTATAACACAGGGGTGTCCAGGGCTCTCCCTCTTCCCCCAGCTCACTCTGCCTTGCTCTTCATCTTAGCCCACAGAGCCTGAGGCTGATTAATTCTAACGATATGGTGCTGCCTCCTCTCCTTGTTTGTTTAGAGTCACTAGTGGGGGAGTCACAGAGTAAGATAGCACTATGAGGATGAGGCAGGAAATGACAGTTGCCTGCCTGACCCCTGCCAACCTCCATTACCTGTCATTTCTCAGAGGGAACCAGTTACAATGGTCTTTTTACTGGTTTCTTCAGATGTTTGTCTCCTTGTTTCTGTAGAACATGCTCATATAGCAATTTTTTTCCCCATTAAGTTTTCTCTATTGTTTTCCTTCTATAGATTTAGAGAGTATTCTGCTATCTTATCCAATTCCCCTCCTTATATTCTACTGATAGTTATAGAACAGTTTTAATTAGATCAACATTTGGTATCTACATCACTATGACTATATAGACCAGTGGTTCTCAACCTTCCTAACGCCACGACCCTTTAATACAGTTCCTCATGTTGTGGTGACCCCCAACCATAAAATTATTTTCATTGCTACTTCATAACTGTAATTTTGCTACTGTTATGAATCGAAATGTAAATATCTGATATGCAGGATGTATTTTCATTGTTACAAATTGAACATAATTAAAGCATAGTGATTAATCACAAAAACAATATGTAATTATATATGTGTTTTCCGATGGTCTTAGGTCACCCCTGTGAAAGGGTCGTTCGACCCCCAAAGGGGTCTCGACCCACAGGTTGAGAACCGCCGATATAGACATTGTCCCAGCTGAGTTAAACATGTACTAGAGTGAAACATTTTCTTTTTCCTGTAGTTAATAATTGCCCTTTTGTTTTCATTTGCACCTATTATTAATATGTCCTTAAAGTCCTTACCAGAGTTTAAAAATAATATTTCTTAGCGTGGTTGAAACTACCAGCTAATTTTTCAATCCCCTTTTTGGGAGATACTTTTCCAGAACCCTCTATCCACTTTCTCCTCAGCTGTCCTGGATTTCTCTTCATCGTTATCTTTGGAATTCACTTCCATTTTCTCCTAAGTGGGGTTCCTATTTCCAGGATCCCTTGTCTCTTTCTTGGTGTCTTCCTGTAGGGTGCTAATAAATGTTTAAGGACCACCTTGGGGGTGGGGTGGCAGCTGTGGAGAGGGGAGGAAGCCCTAGTTTGTAGCTTTGTGTTTTCTGTGGTTATTCCCACTTCGGCTGATTTTAAGTGACCAGTGTATGTTGCTAAACTTGGTCTATTAGTCAGGGTTCTTCAGAGAAACATAACATAATGAATATATATATTTTTTCCTCAAAAATCATCCCTTCAGATAGATAGATAGATAGATAGATTGATTGATTGATACATATTGACATTTATCTATCTATCTCTCTATCTATCTATCTAACTGAAGAGATTTATTATGAGCTCACGTGATGATGGAGGCTGAGAATTCCCACCATGTGCCTTCTACAAGCTGGAGGACCAGGAAAGCCGGTGGTGGGGTTCAGTCTGAGTGTGAAGACCTGAGACCAGCGAAGCCATAGGTCTAAATTCCAGGCAAAGGGCAGAAAAAGACCACTGTCCAAGCTTAGCAGGCAGCCAGGAAGCCAAAGGGTGAATTCCTCCTGCCTCTGCCTTTTTGTCCTCCCAGATTGGATGATGCTGGCCACATGGGGGAGGGTGAGGTTATACAGAAACACCCTCACAGACACACCCAGAGATGATGTTTAATCTGGGCACCTCTCGGCCCAGTCAAGTTGACCTAATTTAATAATCGAGTTCTGAATTGGGAAGGGATGCCCTTGTGGGCTGATAGGAGCCAGCTACAGCACACCATCGGGTTACTACCTTAATTTTGATGAAGCACATCCTCAAATAGCCTCCTCAAAAAGAGTACATGGGAAGTAAATGTTTTGAAAACTTTATTTGTTTTGAAATGATTATTTTACTCACACTTAATGCTGTTTTGATTTTGAAATCTGGGCGGGGAGTGGTTTTCACTGAGAACTTTAGGACTGTTGCTCCATTTTTTGTTGGTTTGTTTGTTTCCAGTGTTGCTGGTGAGAACTCCAGTGCCATCCTGGGTCCATTGCTTTGAATGTGTCTTATTTTTCTCCTTTGGAAGACTCTAGAATCTTATCCCTGATGGTAGGAACTTTCATGATGGTGTATCCCTGCCCCCAATTGGAGGGCAGCTCAACTCGGCAGGCCCTGTTTATTTTTTATTTATTTATTTATTTTTAAAAAATATGTTTATTGATTTCGGAGAGGAAGAGAGTGGGAAAGAGAGAGATAGAAACATCAATGATGAGAGAGAATTATTGATCAGCTGCCTCCTGCATGCCCCCTACTGGGGATTAAGCCCATAACCCTAGCATGTGCCCTTAACCAGAATTGAACCCGGCACCTTTCAGTCCGCAGGCCAATGCTCTATGCACTGAGCCAAACCGGCAAGGGCTCCGCAGGCCCTGTTTAAACAGGCAGGTGGAGCAGCTGGAGCTGCTCAGCGGAGCGCGGGCCGGGGACGCGAGTGCAGGTGCCTGTCTCTGAATGCGCAATCATGCAAATCCCAGGACCCAGACTGACGTGAATTGAAAGCCTGGTGTTCAGTTCCAATAAACTCAACTGTCTGTTGCCAGAGCAGCCCGCACGGGTAGTCCTCGTCTCATCAATTCAAACGAGCGTTTCCGTGTGGATAGAGGGAAGGAGTGTGGGGTGAATTCCAATCAGAGCTCGCTCGTTGGGTAGGCGGCATCCGGGAAAGGCTGAGACACCTTTCCTGGGAGCGTTTCTTGCAGGACCTGGTGATGAGACAGGAGAGGGAGGTGAAGGAAGCCACACCCTCCGGTCCTCAGATCTGGACAATCACCTGACCTCCCTCCTCTTTTTACAGAGGGGTCAAGTGACAGCCGGTTGAGGGCCAGGGACTTGCCAAGGGCACACAGCAGGGGACTGGACCTCTTGGACCCAAGTCCTGGCTTCCTTTTCCCCATTCCACCCATCAGGCTGTCTCTAGCTCATGGCACCAGGTCACAAGCAAGCCTAACACCTACCAACAGCTCTCTCCCCGAAGCCACTTGGCGAGACTAGTGGTAGCAAACAATATACTGTGAATAACTGAAAGGGTTGTTTTGAAGCACAGAAAAGGGGAAGCTGGGGGCAGGTTGTGACGCAAATGTTTGTCTGGGCATTGTCTCAGCGACAGACTCACAGGCCGCAAGGCATCATCCTCTCTGACCTGTTCTCATGGACTCCCAAGGAGCCTTCAGATCAGATCTTAACTGTAAAGCATCTGTTCTGTATGTTGGGGCTCTTGGGTTGCCAGTGATAGGAAGCAACTCCCTTTCTCCACCAGCAGAAAACATCCTCTCTGTCTGCCTGGCTGACACGAGTGCCCTACAGCCTGGTCCCTGTTATCAGCACCTCTGATGCCTCCTCACTGCCCAGCCCTGGCCTCCCCCTGGCCTCCAAAGTCTATGGCAGTGGTTCTCAACCTTGGCTGCACATTAGAATCACCTGGGAATCTTTAAAATCCTGATTTCTGGGCCTCATCCTCCGGAAATTCGGTTTCTTTGTTACTAATGTTGTGGCCCCACCCCGTAACAAAGAAACAGAATTTTCAGAGGATGAGGCCCAGAAATCAGGATTTTAAAAAGATTCCCAGGTGATTCTAATGTGCAGCCAAAGTTGAGAACCACTGGTCTATGCTGAGGCTGGAGAGCCACATGCAGCTTTTTGGCCCCTTGAGTGTGGCTCTTCCCAAGCCTTAGGAGTACCCTAATTAAGTTAATAACAATGTACCTACCTATATAGTTTAATTTTAAAAAATTTGGCTCTCAAAAGAAATTTCAATCGTTGTACTGTTGATATTTGGCTCTCTTGACTAATGAGTTTGCCAACCACTGGTCTATGGCAAAGCTTCCAGATGAATCTCATTAGCCTTCTCATTTGCGGTAGGCACCAGCATCATGTTATTCAAGTGCTACAGAGGCCACTGTAAGGTGAACCAATGAAATGCTTTACCTTCCCAGCTCTGAATCATCAGTTCAGGAAGTTACCTTCAATGCCATCTTTAAGCTCTTGCCTGCCAAGCTGGTCTGTATGCTTAAGGCCCCACACCATTCCTCCAAGCCAGGCAAATCGCAGAGGCTCTTTTGGCACCAAACGGTGGTTACACAATTCCTTTTTTTAAAGTGAAATCCCAGTGTATCACGTCCCAGTGAAACAGGAATTTTGGGGGGTGAAAAAGACAGGTTTTAGGAAATTTTAGAACTTAAGAGGACCGTGGAAGGAGCACAGGGCTGCAGATCAACAGAAGGTATATTTCCATAGAATAGGGAAGCTGAAAAGCTGCAACAGGTACATTTCCATAGAATGAGGGAGCTGGGAACAGCAAAAGGTCGATATTTACAAATAAAGGGAAGGAAGCCCTTTATCCAGAAGGAGAAGGAGAAAGCCCAGAAGGAATAGGAGGACAATGATGGAGGAGGGCCTCAGGAGTCACTATAGTAACCAATTCGAAAAGGAATATTGACCAATCAGAGGGGATATCAGGACACAGGAACTACAGCCTTTATAAACCATGGAGACAGGAAGTGGGGGGGGAGGACTCTTTCCCCCTCCCCACATGGGAGTCCATTCTGTGGGACTCTTTCCCTCTCCCTATGTGGGAGTCTGTACCTGTTCCTCAATAAATCTCCACCATTGCTATACCACTCTCTGTCCATGAAGTCATTCTTTGACTCCCTGGTGGACAAAGAATCCGGGTTCCAGTCTAAAAATTCTGTTTCACCAGGAGAAATGGTAAACGTTTTGTTTGGCTAACACACCTAGGCAATTGTAGTTCCCTAAGAATGAGCACCTCATATTTATTTATTTTAATGGTTTTATTGATTTTTTAGAGCGATGAAGGGAGAAGGAGAGAGAGAAACATCGATGTGAGAGTGGAACATGGATTGGCTGCCTCCTGCATGCTCCCCACTGGGGACCGAGCCCAAAACTGGGCACATGCCTTGACCGGGAATGGAACCAGCAACTTTTTTGTGCATGGGATGACACCCAAGCAACTGAATCACACCGGCCAGGCCTGAGCACCTCAGATATTAAAGTTCAAAGGCTAGAAAGAATGAACATGTATTTTCTGACTTAACTCAGGGCAGCCCACAAACACACTTCCTGTCCTAGGTGGAAATTGGCTTGCAGCCTCACAATCCCAGTTCTGAATTCCTGGGAGACAGAATTTGATTGGCTCTTCGTTGGGGGAGTTTCTAATGTTGGCCTGGTCATCAGAAGGAGCAGGGTCACCAACACTGCTGCTGGGAAACCTACCCATGTGACCTGCTTGAGGGGAGTTCAAGAGAAAAAGGGTTTCTGGCAAGCTGAGCAGACACCTAAGAGATATCTACTCCCATTGCCTAGTTAAATATCAGATTAAATGGCTTTTATGCCTCCATGAGTCTATTTCAGTTTGGGGGACTCTTGGCCAATTTTCCCAAGGCCAGACCACCCTGTATTAAACCATCCCTTCAGGTTCCAGGAATCAGACTCTTTGGAATGTCCAGAGGGAGCAGTGACTGAAACCATCTCCTTAATAATCAGACTGGTAGGCTTTGGTCTAATCCAGGGGTGGGCAAACTTTTTGACTCGAGGGCCACAATGGGTTCTTAAACTGGACCGGAGGGCCGGAACAAAAGCATGGATGGAGTGTTTGTGTGAACTAATATAAATTCAAAGTAAACATCATTACATAAAAGGGTACGGTCTTTTTTTTTTTTTTTAGTTTTATTCATTTCAAACGGGCTGGATCCGGCTCTCGGGCCGTAGTTTGCCCACGGCTGGTCTAATCCCTTGATTTTTACAGATGAAACTGAGGTTCATGGAGGAAGCATGTGCTGTTCAAGGTCAGCCCACCCCCAACAGGTACTTTGGGGAGGCTGGTAGAACCACCTTGCTAACTCCTTCACCAACCATTAGTGCACTGTGGAAATGCTGACTGGATCAGGGCTGTACTCCGTGTCAAGATTTGTGGTCCTCAGAGGCCTTCCTGTAACAATGCCTAAGGCGGTTTTAATGATCTGTCTACTGGGCATTTCAGAAGCATTCATTTTAGAGAAGGCCAAGGTGTTCGTGCTATAATTCTGAAGCTAATTTCTCCCTGGGCTCTCATGCCATGGCAGCAAGAGAGCACGAACAAGAATGACTAGGATTGTACCAGCCCTTGATTCTTGTCCTTTTGTCCTTGTGCTGCAGAAAGAAGATGAGCTGGGTGTGACTTTTTACACCTGCTACAAACTGTTGTTACAGAGGGCATTGAAGGAGGGGACGAGGGAGCCTGCCATAGCTGTTTCTGCCTGCAAAATATCTCCCTAGAGTTCTTATGCTTTCAACCCTGAGATCAGACTGCTGCTGGGAACCAGTGGAGTGTAGGATCAAGCTGGGGATAGAGGTGGGAGTGGGCTGATGAGAAGAGAGGGCATTGTCACAGCTTCTTTGAGCCCAGTGTATCCCCGATCATGAGGAAACTAAAGATTAGGGAGGAGAAGATGAAAGGTAAGCCAGGAAAAATAGGTGAAGGAAGTAGGAATTAAAATAAGAAGTGAAATTTATGGGAAGCAGATCCAGTGTTTTGTCCGTGCTCAACTGGATTAGGAACATATTATGAAAGCAAATAGATTTAATGGGGTGGGGATGATTAACAGTGTGTTGAGATCCGTCAGGAAATGACTGTTCGGGAGGAGGGCTGCAAGAGGAAATTGAACTTAATTCTTATCTCCTTACAAAGTTTTAGTTGCTTAGCTTCTAGTACACACCTGTAAAACCGGAAAGAATGAGAGGCCTGAGGTGTAATATGTTGTTTGCAAAGTAACTTGAGATATGAATGTCTGAGTCTGTGCTTCATCTGTATCAAGGATTAGATCTTTTCCTAGCCTATTGTTAGAATAAGTGGATGTCCCCACTGGTATTGGAGACTGGTTAAAAATCACCTTCCAATGAAATGAAAGTACAGCTTCTCTCAATCTACTCAGTCCAGCCATTGGTTGGCGTTCCATGGCCCGGCTGAAGTTTTATCTGCACCACAAACCTTCCAACATCTCTTCCATCCTTGAAGTCCTTATAAAAGTTTGATTTGCATTACTCACCTTTGTATGGCATCACGGATGGTTTTGTATAGCTAGTGCACTCTAGTGGGCTTTGAATTTTTCAGACTGTTCACTTATGTCAGGGAATGATCATTGTGTCCTTTTCCTTTTAATAAGGCAATCATGCCCCCTTGTAGAAGGTAATGACTACCTAGCTAGAGTATACATATCTCAGCCTCCCTTGCAGCTAGGTGTGGCTGATTTTGGAATGTGAATAGCAGTCCACAATCATTCCTTACAAGGAATTGCCTGCCCTCCCTTATCTCTCTCCTTCCTTTCTAATGGGCTAGAATATAGAGCAGCACATACCTGTGGGATAATAGAAAAAGGGAAGGGACTTGAACATCCATCCATGTTCCAAGACTTTGCTCAGCCCCACTGATAACCCTGTGTGTCTCGTCTCTGCATCACTACCCTGGCATACTGTTGGACTTAAGGAAAGGTCAGTGGTATGGAAGCTCTCCCAATACCTGAAATGGGAGTGGAGTTTCCAGACATAGGGGCAAACATACAGGATGCCCAGTAACTTTGAATTTTGGAGAACAATGCGTAATTTCTGTATAAGTGTGTTCAATGCAATAATGCATGTATTTTATCTGGCAGCCATACTTGGGGGAGGAGGATTGCTAAAGTCTCTTGAGGTAGGCCAGTGGTAGTAAGACCAATGTTACATTACTCGTTCATGAATGTAGAGGGTACACATCTAAAGTAAGAAGATTAATTTCAGTGCCACCCATAGCATGAGGTTGAAGTCAGGATCCTGAAGCTTCTTGGGGGGCAGGCACATATCAGACACATCTGGATATTCCATCAGCTCTAGCACAGGGCGGGGAGCATGCTGGGCATTTGGGGAAGCCTTGCTGCCCGCCGAATCGAAGGCCCTGTGCTGAGCTGGAGGGAGCACTGGGCCGGGAGTCAGGAGACTGGTGCAGTTCCTGGTGTTGTCTTTGACTTGGTATATGTTCTCAAGCAATTTTCTCTACCTATGGGCCCAGTTTCCTTTAGGTATAAAATAAGGGTTGGATTAGAATTTATGGCTTTAAAAAACATTATGTTATATAATCCTTTAATTCCATGATTGTTATATCTCGAGGAAAAGCCCATTAATATAAATTGTTTCTGTACAAAAAAAAAAAAAAAGAATTTATGGTTTTCAATTGGTGCCCTTTGGGACCGGGGAGAAGAAGAGAGAGGGTACACTAGGGAAGACCCCGCTCTGTGTTGCCTGCTTGAAGCAGATCACCAGCTGCAGCTCGGAATTACCCGTAGTCATCTCTATTAATAGTCAATGAACATGACTGACCCTGTTCTGCCTCCCCCCACCCCCCGTTGATTGGATTAGGGGAAGTCCATTTTCTTCCAAGATGCTCTTGACCTCCAGTGTTGCTGCCCTGTCCCAGGACTCAGCCTGGCTACTGTGGTCTGAACGTCTGTTCAGGATACCCAAGTTCACTGCCATCAGGGTGAATCATCATTGCCAAATAACATCACTCTAATCACATCACTGCCGAGACCCTGGTTATCTAACTCAGTTGCAGGTTTCTCTGCTCATTGCCACCCCTGCTACCCTGGCCAAGACCTCCAGGAGGAGCCAGCCCCTCCCGGTTTGCTCCAAGCCCAGATGCAGGCCCCTTCCTCCCCTCCTGACATCTAACCAGGGGCAGACTCCATGGTTAGATGTGTTGCACCCCATTTCTCATTTTTCAGCCATTTATTCTGAAATGACCCCGCTGGGGCTGGGGACTGGGGAGAGCTGGCAGTTCAGTATGAATTTCTCTCTAGGAAAAGCCATTTTTCTTCTGCTTTCAGGCACACGGTGTGGCTTGGGGGATCACTGTACATCTCATTCTATAGCACATACGTGCCAGTTTAGAAAACCTCAGAGTTTCCTCCAAGGCCAATGGGTGGGGACTGGTCTTTCACCAATGAAACTGAAAGGCCTAGGAGCTTCCCCACATAAAGGGGGCTCCAAAGGAAATGACAACTTCTGCTTCTAGAAACTAAAATTACAACCCCCTCACGGAAATAACACCCCCCCCCCCCCCAAATTCCCTCTTCACCAGGTACTCTGTTATATGCCTAATGTCCTGTGTTAGGTTTTTTTTGTATACAATTAAAAAAATATTTTTATTGATTTCAGAGAGAAAGTGAGAGGAAGAGAGAGATATAGAAATATCAGTGATGGGAGAGAATTATTAATTGGCTGCCTCCTGCACACCCCACACTGGGGTTCGAGCCCACAACCTGGTCATATGCCCTGACTGGAATCGAACCATGACCTTCTAGTTCATAGGTTGATGCTCAACCACTGAGGCAGGCCGGCTGGGCTGAATAAAAATTTTGTTAAAAGTTTAGAAACTTAAAATCTGGTAGAGGCAGAAGAGTAATAAGGAACAAAACTGAAGGGCCTGGGACAGGGCTCCATTGTATGGGATCAGAAGGCAGCCCTGGGAATTGTGAGGGGTGGGAAGTTAGGGAGGGTTGGAGCAATCCAAGGGTGCTCTTGGGAGGAGATAGAATTTGAGCCTGGTCTCCAAGGATAATTCTGCTTTGAAGAAACAGAAGGAAGAACATTCAAGTACAAAGTGCCGCCATGTGATGAGTTGGAGGTGCCAATGAGCATGAGGTGTTTGTGGGAAGGTGAGGGGACCCAGGTAGCAGCCCCAGGTGTCCTCACTCCTTTCACTAACTGGGACAGAAGGAGGGTCCATCTAATGTGGCAACTGGGAGTAGCTGCCTGGAGTGTTGTGCTGAGGATAGGACCAAGGCCACAGCGCTTCTCGGGCCGACTGCTGTCAATAATGAGTGATGTTCACTATAGTGGGCAGGGGATGCATGCATTTCCCTATAGTGCTGGAGGGCAGGGGATGCATGTGTTTCAAGGATGTGTCACTTTTGCCCTAGAAGCTCTTGGATGTATATTCCTAAGCACCTCCAGTGTGGGGGCGTTCTTCCCTTTCTCTCTCTGGAATTTAGGTCAATGGATGCTGAGAGTGAAGTCTGTGGCTTTGAATGCTGTCTTTTCCATTTCTGCCAAGTACTCAAGCCTAGCTTGTACCAACTCCCAGCTGTTGCTTTTCAAGCTTCTTGGAGAGGCCAGGGTCCTTGTCTCTGCTGCCTGGTTATAGGAGAGAGCAGTCTCTTCAGCTGGGCACGTAACTTTGGTTCAAGTGAAGGATGGGAGAGCAGGGGAAATTCTGCCTTTGAACACTTGCAGATTCTCCTGTGAGTTTGCTGTTACCTAACGCTGTATTGCTTCATGTACCCAAGCCTTATCTCCCTATCATGGTTGTAAGTCCCTTGAGGTCAGGGACTGTGCTGTCTTTATCTTAGAGGTTAGCTGGTCAGGAGCTGGGTCTGTGCTCTTTGCATCTCTACGTCTCTGAAAATACGGTGGACTCAGTGTTCTTTAGAAAGTTAGATGCTTATAAAAGGACGGTTGAACTACTTTGAGAGTCCTGCTGATGGCTTGTCTGCTTAAGAAAAAAAGGAAAGGGGAGTAGGAGAGGAAGATGATGAAATGGAGCTGTGGTCTGTGAGGCCAACCGGTTGGCAGAATGCAACAATGTGCTATTCACACCACCTCCTTTCTGGGCTTTTTCTAAGGGGCTGAGCCTCCTCTCAATTCACAGGATCCTCCCTTGAGGGAGGAGGAGGATTGTGTGGGGACAAAGAGAGGACTGATTGGATGGGGCACCTTCATAAATATTTTCCCTGGAGCCTGCAGAATAGCATTTTTCTGTTTGCACTGAAGTTGTCCAACTGGTATTTTCAAGGGATGGATTTCTGGAAATTTGGAGAGGTCCCGCATCACGGAGTTGGCGAAGAAGTAATGTGGTGGCCGTGGGCGGAGCAGGGACTGTCGCGGCCATGTTGAGTCACAGAGAACAAGTCAGTTAGACTTACAGAGTAGAAAATGGAAGGCCAGGCTAACTTAGGTGCAAATGCTTTGTAAAATTAGATAGTTTTAAAAGTACACATACCTTAAAGGCATATGAAGGTGACATCTATAGACTATTTCTAGATCTCATTATGTGGACTCTAAGTTTGCCTGTGGCTTCTTAAACTCTCAGTATTTTAGGCTTTGGTGCAAGGGCATTATAGCCAATAAGATTGGGAAAACTCCCTTTGCTTTCAGCTTTTGCATTATGTCTGTCTTGCCAGGACGGTTGAGAGTTGACGACAGGCTCTGCAGGTCATCGGCTGTAGCAGTGGGAGCTGAAAGCAGTGCCATGTAGAGGCTACTCCCACCCGCTTTGGGTTCTAGATGAGAACAACGAGACCTTAAATGGCTGGATGGCTTGTTCACCTGCTTCAGACTAGGCTCAGGACTCAGCATTCCTGCTTCTAAGTCTGGACACTGCCCACCTCCCTGACCTGTTGGTGAACAGGAGCTCCGCTGGCTGTGGCTCCTCTGGGGGCTACAGTGGAGCTCCCGCCACCGCCACCGCTGTGCTCTGAACTGTGATCCTGCTGCACTCAGGTTGCCGCAGTGAGGACAGCAGCAGGCACCTTGCTCACCTGGCTGGCGGGTTAGTGGGGAAAGAGAGAATGTGCCGAAAACCAGTCCTGGGCTGGTGTGGGGCTCCAATAGTGGTAACTAGTATGGAGGTTAAGCTTGTGGCCACTTTGCCTCTCAATTTCCTCATCTGTAAAATAGTACTAATAGGACGAATTGGGTAGTACTAATAACCGGATCTACCCTATTGGGTTCTTGTAAAGATAAAATGGGTTAAAACACGCACACAGACACTCACTTTATAGTCCTTATTAGTGCCTAGTACATAGTAAGCTCACTTAAGGACCCTGGCTAATACTTGTGCGCTATTACCTAATGTGTGGCCCTGGTCTTACCTTGCTTCTTGTATCTAAGACTTATCTCCCTGTCAAGGTGTAAGTCCCTTGTGGTCAGGACTGTGCTCTCTTTATCTTAGAGGTTAGAGAGACAGGCACTGGGTGGCTATTACCATATTAGTTATATCTTTCCAACCGGTAGTTGGTTGTTGTAAGTATGCTTACAACAGCAATTGGGCAACTAAGTCTATTATATACAGTTGCTTGTTTGAAGTCTGCAAGTTCCATGTGGACAAGGTGTTATAACCGCCTTGTAGAAGAAGGTGCTGTTGGGGCCCGACGCCTCATTCTGTTATCCTGGGTCATCAGTTTGCTGCATGCAGGCTTCAGCAGGGCTGGCTGAGCCTCCCTGCTTTTCTTCCGCAGGCTTCCCTCCTAAGCCACGGAGGTCTGTTCAGTCTGGAAAAGGAGAAGAGTGAATGCTTCCTTGACCAACGAGAGACAAGAGCCTGTGTCTTTGCAAGGCTCAGCACTGCAGTGCCTTCAACACTGTGACCTCTCAAACTCGAATGTGCCCCAGAATCACCTGGGGATCTCATTAAAACGCAAATTCTGGTTCAGGAGCTCTGAGGCTGGCTAAGATTCTGCTTTTCTAACCTGCTCCCAGAAGATGCTGATGCTACTGGCTGATGGACCACACTTGCAGAAGGAAGTGTCTACAAGGTTTGCTTTGAAAGATCCTCAGGGGTTAGAAGAATTTCCCACAGTAGTACCCAGCTCAATAGCATGGTCTTATTGGTCTTTTCTGCTTCCCTGTCTCACCACTTCTCTTTGACTTCCTAGGATCATCTTCCAAATAAACCACATATTCTGCACCCAAGTACTTACTCAGACTTGGCTTTTGGGGCACCCAGAATAAGATCCCCCCTTTATAGATGACCCTCCTTGATGTAGGTCACACACAGTTACTCCAGTCTGAGTCTTTCTTATCTCCCATATCTGAGACTGTTCTGTATCTCTCTGCCTCTCAGTAGTCTATGACTGCTTTGCATTTTGAGTTCAGCTTCAGATAACTGCATTGAACAATGCATTGGAAACTAAACAGTTTTAAACAGAAATTTGAATAATTTTCCTTGTGGTCCATTCAAGTAATGAAATGTTAAAGTTCTTTCCCACTATTTATGCACTTACTCATCGAACAAACACTTATTGACCTGAGCCTTTTGTAAGTGACAATCAGTTGCAGACTTGGGGACCCAAGTCTTCCTCTTCAGGGACTTGGGTGTTTATGTTAGGGCAGAAGAGATGGTTTCAGGTGAGGGGAGGCCTTGAATGGGGTTGTTGGAAATCTGGATGCACTTTTTAAACTATGCACAAAGGATTTACCCAGAAGGAGTTCCTGATTATAAGACATTGGAATGGAGGCCAATGAAGAAGATAAATGAAGCCACTAAGCCAAGAACCACCATGCACTTGTGCTCAAAGGCAGAGGATAGACCTGGTTGCCCTGCTTTGGGCTTCTTTCATTGTGTATTGTTTCACATTTCATTCTGTTTCCCGGGTAGCCAGCCTCCTCACAGTTTTTACTTTGTATGGGGGAGGGGAAAAGGATGGTTCTGGCACCCATTGAGATTCTGATGACAGTTACGCTCCCCTTCTAGAAAAATACACATGCACACATGCAGGCAACTCTGTTCCCCAAATCAGAGGACGTGAAATACCTCCTGTCTCTCACCACACTTCCCAGAAAAAGGGATTAACTGCCCTTGGTTATAAATGTTCTTAATGTGCCCCATTGTTCTCAGTGTTGTCCTCCTTCGTAGAGCAATTACCACCCCATTGTCCAAATCACTCCCGGTGCTATCTTGGGCTGTCCTCAGTTCAGCACTTTTGTAGTGATCTCTGACAGCTGTGGGGAAAGGAGGGATTATTCTATCTCCAGTCACTCCTTTATCTAGGCACCACCTATTGATTGCTCCCTCTCCCTGGAATTGACCACAGTCCTTAGCTTTGGCTATATCTCTGGAAGCATAAAGAACGAAGGTGAGGTTGATACTAGGGGAATTTACTGAGAAAATAAAAAAGACAGCTATGATATTTGGGGGTGGGGTGGGGCCAGAAGGGAGAGGGAAGAGAGATGAATTAGGTAATGGCTGATGGCTGATAACCTCACTGTGTTCCCTCAAATTGCCCTTGTAGGAGGTGATTAATCAAAGGTATTTGAGTTCCACCAGGCTGTTCCCTCTCCTGGCCCTTGTTTGAATTCTGCTACAGTGATCTACCAGGTTATATTGCTCATCCTTATTCCCAAAGTTGAGAATTTTTGGCCAGTAGAGACAAGGCATGAAGCAAACTCCTATTACCCCCCCTCCCCCCCCCTTCTGCTGGGTCTGCCGTGTGAGTTTCTCCACATGGGCTTTTTCTTTCCTGAGCTAGTGATTGGCTGCCTTTGTCACAGGCTCAGTGCTTTTGAATTTCCTGTCCTCAAAAAAAAAAAAGAGTGAAAGAAGAATTGTTGGTTGGGGCCTTCCTCAGAGACACTTGGGGCTGTCCCCTGAGCTTACTGTTTTTACTATTTTGTTTACTTTTAGAAATTAACCTACCCATCTTTACAATGAAAGCTTATTTTTAGTGAAAAGAATCTTATTAGAATATTCATACAGGCAATGCTTAGTAGGATCCACCATCAGCAAGGCACGGTGCTTACGTGAAGGAAACCAGCTGTTGAAAGTGTTCATTCTGAGTCCTTATGTTATTGCCGTCTGAAGAGCACTTGGAGGCCCTGCAAATGTTTCCATGCTTCTTCCTTTCTACCCATCTTCAAGATGATTGGGGATCCAGATCCCCTTTGATTTATGTATAGCCTCCAAACTTGAACTACCTCCTTATGATGGTGGATCTATTTACAATCCACAGTTCTAAATCCTTGCGTCTCAAAAACGTGTTCCTTTTTCTGGTATGTTTTTTAGTTCACTCCCTTGACTCAAAGCCACTAGCAGCCACTTTGAATTTTACTTTGCTGTCGCATGGTCATGGAAATATCACATTTCTAGTTCTTTTTTGTATGTGTCACCTCAATACCCAAAATGGTCTCTAAAGTTTATTGAACCACTAAGGTCAGAAATGTGAGCTCGGCTTTTTGTTGGGCTTGACCTATTGACCCAGGAGAGCAGCTGGTGTGGTTCCTACAGCTGCCCTGGGACCGCAAGAGGTCCTTTGATGGAGCTCTCGGGGAGGAGGCTATTCCTGAATGAGTTTCTCTCTGAAGGCTCCACGAGGCCTGGCAGGGAAAACAATGATAAGGAGAAGACAAACAGAGCTGAAGGATGACCTCAGAAGGACAACACAACAATTAGGAAAACCGCTTTGAAGTGAAGTAAACCCCTGAACGTTATTAGTTATTCCACCATAACTGGAGGGAAAAGTTGGAGGATTAGTTATTCCACCGGCACTCTTTCAGGTCTCGGGGGAGAGACTGCTGCCCTAAAGGTGGTGCATGGCAGAGGGAGGCTGGTGCATTTGGGCACGGCTGACTGTGGGCCTTTCCTAGGAATTAGGAATGCCAGCTGTCCAGCAACATGGGTTCCTCTCCTCAACTGCCCCCTCCCCCCACACTGAGCCCCTCTGAGCTCTGTTCCAGTGTCCACTAAAACCTTATCTGATGGTCACATTCTGTGGAGTCAGTCTGCTGCCCTGACTAGAGAGCTTCTCCAGCAGAAGCACTTCTTCCTCCTCTTCCTGAATCCCCAGGGCCTGTGTGATGCAGGACCAATAAACACTGATTAAATGCTGCCATTGCCTTCTGCACCCACCGTCCAGTCTTTCACACAGTATTGTTAATCCTCTTTACTTCTCTGCTTCCGCTGCTCTGTGAGAATTCAGGAGATCAGAGATCATTTTTCTTCTTTTTTTTAAAATCTGTACCCAAGTATGAGGGAGGGAGGGAGGGAGGGAAAGAGAGAGAGAGAGAGAGAGAGAGAGAGAGAAGGAGAAGAGAGAGATTGGTTCCTGCCCCTCCCAACCTCAACCAGGGATTGAACCTAGCAACCTAGGTCTGTGCCCTGCCTGGGAATTGAACCTGCAACCTTTTTGGTATACAGGATGATGTTCCAACCAACTGAGCCACCCAGCCAAAACCAGATATCATTTCTTTTTTTTTAAAAAATATATTTTATTGATTTTTTTACAGAGAGGAAGGGAGAGAGACAGAGAGTCAGAAACATCAATGAGAGAGAAACATCGATCAGCTGCCTCTTGCACATCACCCATTGGGGATGTGCCCGCAACCCAGGTACATGCCCTTGACCGGAATTGAACCTGGGACCTTTCAGTCTGCAGGCCGATGCTCTATCCACTGAGCCAAACCGGTTTTGGCCAGATATCATTTCTTAATGCCTTTGTCTTTCCAAGATCTAGAGGAGTTTCTAGGCCTAGGAGGCTACCAACTAAGGGTTTGTGGAGTTTATATCAGGCATAGACTGAACTGGGTAGGAGCCCTGCCTCTTCTACCCACCTTGGCTGACCTCTGAGGGGAGTCACCCTACCTCTCCGAGACTGTAACCACCTTTGCTCTAATAGATTCTGTAAGAAGTTGAAGTTCAGGCAGCTATTCCAGACATCCCTGGTAGGTGACCTGCACAAATAGTTAAGAATTAGAAGGCCTGGGTGGCTTTGGGTAAGCCATGGAACATGGTGGCTATAATCCTCATGATACTTACCTCATAGAGTTTTTATTTTTTATATTTTTAAGGACTATTTTAAAGAAATACAAAATATGTGCTTATGATAAGAAGTAATGCCTCATAGAATAAAATAGGGTGAAAGATCAAGGTTCCATCCTTCTATCCCCAAACCAATCTCTCACACCTAGTCTACTGCCACTTACAGGATCTTTTGGGAATCTGGTGAGAACATGATTTAATATAGACATGAAGTGGTGTGTATATATAAATGTATAGTTCTCCACCCAGATGCCAAGTATTATTACTACTATTCATAGTAGTGGTGATAGTTTAAGATATAGATTTTGGATTTGAGAATTCCTAAGTGAGCTAGTTGGAAGTTAGGGTAAGTGTTAAATAGCACACAACTACAACAGCAGTTATGTTCTATGCATCCCCAGATTGGTTTAAAAATGTCCACACTAAACCCAGGCTAGCAGGCAGAAGAAATGCATGGCAATTCAGAATGTGGGGGGTCGGAATGCCTGCGGCAGATCCCACTTTGCCCTTCACACCACGGGACCTTTGAGGCCAACTTTCCACTTCTATCTGAGGAAGTAATGGAAGTGTCCTCTTTACAGGCTTGAGAGAGGACTTAAAAATATATATATATATATATATATATATATATATATATATATATATATATTTTATGGATTTTTTTACAGAGAGAAGGGAGAGGGATAGAGAGTTAGAAACATTGATCAGCTGCCTCCTGCACACTCCCTACTGGGGATGTGCCCGCAACCAAGGTACATGCCCTTGACCGTAATCGAACTCAGGACCCTTCAGTCCTCAGGCCGATGCTCTATCCACTGAGCCAAACTGGTCAGGGTGAGAAAGGACTTTTATAGAGTATACAGCACTGAGCACAGTGCCTGGCATTCAGCAAGTGCTCTGAGAGCATTAGCTCTGATGAGCAGATCTCTGAACAGGCACTGGAAGAGAGCTGCCCAGAGCTACCTGCCAGCTACGCCCACATTTGAACTGTGCTGGATTCAGTGCCTTCTGATGGGACAGCAAGTATTCAGAAGGATTCCAGGGTCCCTGTGTTTATAAACAGCCCTCCCTGGACCAAGCAGGCTCCTTGGGTTTCCTGTTTTCTGAACTTGATCATTTCACTCTCCTGTACAAATTATCCCTCTGCATAATGGCAAGTGTGAAATCCAATTTGTGAGTGTCAAACCCATGGACAAGTCATTTCTTTGGCAAATGTACCCAGAACATGCTTTGGGGAGAGTCAGTGGCCACCTTGAAAGATGGCCTCTTCTATTATCTTTGTTCATAAAAAAAGAAATTACATTGACCAGTGGATAATACCATGTAAGAGTGATGGCATTCCTAATTAGTTGATTGGCTTTGGTATGTACAATGTGGGTTTTCTTATTAAAAATGTACACCTGGGCAAGGTGTTTTCCAATAGGGTGTGTCAACTGTCTTCCCCCCAGGCAAGGCAGATGTCTATGTGGGAAAGATGTCCTCTGCTGTGTGAGGAAATAACTCAGTCCAGGTAACTTGGGGTGTCTGCCTTCTGAGCTCTATCCCCCTAGTCCAGTGGTTGGCAAACCGTGGCTCGCAAGCCACATGCAGCTCTTTGGCCCCTTGAGTGTGGCTCTTCCACAAAATGCCATGTGCGGGCTTGCACATACAGTGCGATTGAAACTTCGTGGCCCGTGCGCAGAAGTCGGTATTTTGTGGAAGAGCCACACTCAAGGGGCCACAGAGCTGCATGTGGCTCATGAGCCGCAGTTTGCTGAGCCACAGTTTGCCAACCACTGCCTTAGTCCCTAGTCCTGGGTTCTGCTCTCACAGCTTGTCCTGAGGCCATGTAAGAGATTAAAAATAACAATTAGCCTCCAGGCAGAAGCAACTGCTCCACCCTGTTGAAAAAACTCACCACACCTGAGGACCATTGCCTGGGGGCAATTCAAGTCAGAATCCTATTAGTCTGTAGACAGAGGTGCTCTCTGGAGGCTTTGAGTCTTTGCCTGATCCAATTAGTCAGAAACAGCCTTTAACACTGTCCTGCACTAGAGATTGGGATGTATAGAGCAGTGGTTCTCAACCTTCCTAATGCTGGGACCCTTAAATACAGTTCCTCATGTTGTGGTGACCCCTAACCATAACATTATTTTCGTTGCTACTTCATAACTGTAATTTTGCTATTGTTATGAATCGTAATGTAAATATCTAATATGTAGGATGAATTTTCATTGTTTGCGACCCACAGGTTGAGAACCACTGGTATAGAGGATCTACCTAAAACATAGTCACAAACCCAAATAGACAATCAAAATGAGAAAACAAAGAAACAACTCCCAAATGAAAGAACTAGTGAATTCTCCAGAAGAAGAGATAAATGAAGCAGAGATAAGAAATTTATTTGAAACAGAGTTCAGAGTAATGATGTTTAAAATGCTCAACAGTATGAAAAAAGATATAGTAACTATGAAAAAACAGGCTGAGATAAAGAATGACATAACACAAATAAAGAACACATTGGAAGGAATACACAGCAGATTAGGGAAGCTGAGAATCAAATCAGTGAATTAGAAGACAGAGTTGAAAATATCACTCAATTAGAGAACCAAAAAAGAAAAACAATTAAAAAACAGGAGGACAGCTTAAGGGAGCTGTGGGATAATGTGAAACATAACAATATTAGAATAGTAGATGTGGCAAAAGAGGCAGAAAGGGAAAAAGGAATAGAGAAGATGTTTGAAGAAATAATGGTAGAAAACTTACCTAACCTGGTAAGGGAAAAAGTCACATAAGTTCAGGAGGCACAGAGAACCCCAAACAAGAAGAACCCAATCAAACTCATGCTCAGGCACATCATAATTAAAATGCCAAAAATTAAAGACAAAGAGAGAATCTTAAAGGCAGCAAGCGAAAAAACTGTTACCTACAAAGGAGTTCCTATAAGGCTGACACCTGGTCTCTTATCAGAAACTCTACAGGCCAGAAGGGAATGGCATGAAGTACTCAAGGTAATGGAAAGCAAAGATCTGAGACCAAGATTACTATATCCAGTAAGGCTATCATTCAAAATAGATGGTCAAATAAAGAGCTTCCCAGACAAATAAAGGCTAAAGGAATTCATCATCACCAAGCCAGCATTACAAGAAATACTAAAGGGATTGCTGTGAAGAAGAAACAGAGAGAGAAACCTAGCCATACAGAATTAAAACGGCTATAAATAAGTACCTCTCAATAATAACCCTAAATGTAAATGGATTAAATGCTCCAATTAAAAGGTGTAGGGTAGCTGAATGGATACAGAAACATGACCCAACTATATGCTGTCTACAAGAGACCCACCTCAAAACAAAAGACACACACAGGATGAAAGTGAAGGGATGGAAAAAATTTTTCCATGCAAATAGAAAAGAAAATCTGGAGTAGCCATATTCATATCTGACAAAATAGACTTTAAAAGCATCATGCTAAGCAAAATAAGCCAGTCGGAGAAAGATAGATATCATATGATCTCATTCATTTGTGGAATATAATGAACAACATAAACTGATGAACAAAAATAGAGCCAGAGGGGAAATAATTTATATACTAGAATATAATAGAAGTAATCCTGTTATTTGCAGATTTTTAATATTTCCTCCAACTTTTGTGATATCATACTATGTTAGTACAGTTTTGATATTATACTTAAAATCCTTTTATTCTTGAAATATTGATGTTTATTGCATGTAATCTATAATAATAAAGGTATAATATGCTAATTAGACCAGACATCCTTCCAGATGACCTTCCAGACAAAACTGGGGCTGCGAACGAAGCCCGGGTCCTGGATGTCTGCCAGTGGCTGGACGGAAGGACTCGCCTTCAAAGCAAAATCCATAGACCCTTAAAATGAGCTGGAGGGAAGCCGGTGCCGGCAGCTGGGGGAAGGAAGGCCTACTCTTGCATGAGTTTCGTGTATCGGGCCTCTGGTATTATTATATGTAAGATCATTTTTCTTGAATAATTGATGTTTATTGCGTGTAACATCATATTTAAAATTGCTTTTCTTGAGATATTAATGTTTATTGCATGTAACATATTTAAGATAGTTTTTCTTGAAATATTAAGGTTTATTACATGTAACATATTTAAAATCATTTTTTCTTTAAATAAAAAAACCCTGAAAAATAATTCTGCTAAAAAAAAAATGTATACCTGGAGGCATGTCTTCTGCTCCTTGAATTTCTCATTGGGTTTACAGCTGAGGCCATTGCCCTGCCTGGTACTCTTGGCGGGCCGGGGGCGGGTGGGGGGTGGTTCCTCCTTTTACATCCTCTCTGCAATCTCTCTGCCATTCAAACTGGTTATGGAGATCTTAACTTTCCCCACTGAGTTTAAAGAAGTTTCTTTTCCTTATAGTTAGCTGTCAGGGGGCATGGCCTTTGCCTAGAACTCGGGTGGGGGAGTTCAGAAGGATGGCAGGGAGGGCAGGCTGTGCACCCCTCAGCACTCGTGGCAGGTGCGCTGTGACGGGACATCCCAAGGACACTGGGCTTTTTTCTTGGTTCTGGGCTTCAGTGGTGGTTATTATCACATTGCTTCTTGTGGGCTCCCTTGCCCTCACGCCCATTCTGCCTGACGCCCACATTCTTCGAGGTCTGTTTTGACGCACAGTGTGTGTCTGGGAACCGCACGATGTCCTGATAACATTTGCGTGACCTGACAGGGCCCTCCTTCCCCTTTCTGGTTAAACAGTGCCTGCCAGACCACCAGGGCCGAGGCCTTTGGGCCTTCTCAGCACATTAGAATCCATTCTGAGTGTAAATCCTTCTGTGCTTCTTCCCCAACTTCTTTTCCTTGAGAATCTGTGTTCTTTGGCTAATTGCTAAGGACCTGCCTTCAAAGCAAGGTCCATGGACCCTTCAAATGTGCTCTTTGTAAGGAGCAGAGCCCAGAAGCCCAGTTTTGCAACCACTGTGGCTTATGGTGAAGTGCTTCAGGCACTTCGGACAGGAACCAACCTGGGTGAGAGCTTGGAGAGGGGCCCGTTTAGGATGCTAACCTGCATTTCCTGGAAGGCCAATCACGGAAGGCTTAGGAAACAGCCTGTGTTTGGCCTTGAGTGCCAAACAGGTGCAGACTCCAAGTCTTTCCCACACCC
The DNA here is from genome assembly GCF_028538775.1 of Myotis yumanensis. Classification (NCBI taxonomy): domain Eukaryota; kingdom Metazoa; phylum Chordata; class Mammalia; order Chiroptera; family Vespertilionidae; genus Myotis; species Myotis yumanensis. Next base: position 74,877,953 of record NW_027223759.1, on the reverse strand, counting down.
AGGCCATTAAAATGTGGCTAAGTCCATGCTCTCTATATTTGGGTGAGTGTGTGTGTCACAGCCCCCCTTTTGGAAACGGGTGAAAGCTATGGGCTGGGTTCCTAGGAATGTGCATCCACATGCTCAACACTTTGTGCTAGAGACTTATTTCCACCTCAGGGAGACCGGCTGGACCCAGGTCTGGGCCTTTCATATTCTGCACACAAAGTGCATCATGCAGGCCATTTCCTCGCCTCCGACAGTCCCCACGCTCCTGTGGGTGATGTTCGTGCACTTTGAGCAGTCTTGGTGAAATCCCAAACCACATGGTCATCAGCTTTAGGAAGCACCCGGTCACTTGGCGCTGAGGAAAACCCAGTGCGGCCATCAACATTTTATGTGGGTCTTTGCCCTGCTATTTAATGAGGTCTCCGATACTGTGCGCCAGGAGAGCTGCCCTGTGCCGCTGGTGACGGATGGACTATGACCAGAGAGGCTGCGAGGAGTCCAGTGTGTCTGAAAGAGCTCCAGCTTTTAAATCTAGGGTTTGAATCCAGACTCTGTCCCGTAAGTGACCTGACCTCTCAGAACCTTACTTTCCTCATCTGCAAAATGGGATCAATCCAATGGGGACTCCAGCAAGGTGAAGATCCATTACATGATGTGTTTAAATACTTTTATGGAGCTCACGACTACGGTTTCCACAAGAGCGCCTGGCTTGTATCGAGCCTGTGACTCACGGTACATGTATGATTCCAGTTTGGATGTCAGCCCCGGCCTAGGACTGGTACTTGTGCTTCATGTGGCTCATTTGCAGGTTTTTTCTCCCTTATTTGAATTTCCTAGTGTCATATTCAATTGGCAATGCTGGTCTGAGTGGCTGGCTGTGCTGAAAGGGTCTGTGTGACAGACCTGCAAAAGGATGAAACCCTGGCCTTGTTATTTTTATGTGTTCATCAGCCAAGCTTGGGGTATAAAGGCAGAATTCAGGAAATCCCCATTTCTAAGTACTTCCTCCTCTTCTGTGGATTTAGATACAAAGGTTAAAGGAAATTCACAAAGGAAATTAAATTCATGAAACAGATAAAGGGGTTTGGTTATCTATCTATCTATCTATCTATCTATCTATCATCTATCTATTATAAGTAATAATAGAGGCTCTCCTTGTCTGGAAGGATGTATGTTTATATACATCCCTTATCATGGCAAGAAAAAACACTATTAATTCATTTTTCCATTGATATAAGCTCCTTTATTTCCAACCATCCGTTTATCTGTTTATCATCTATCCATCCATCCATCCATCCTCCATCCATCCAGACCTACTATATTCAAAGTGTTGTGGGGACTGAAAGATTGAGTTCCATAGTTATCTTTTGTATGGAGTTATGGTAGTGCTTAAGTTCTTCAATTTTAGAGTCTGACAGACAGCCTTGGTTGATGGTCCTGCTATTCATTCACTAACTGAGGAAACTTCAGTAGGTTGTGTAGCTATTGTAGTGCCTGTTTTTCTCCTCAGAAAAATAAGGGGCGAATGAATTAGTCATGTATTTAATCCTCATAAAAGAGTAACTGGCGCCCTGACCAGTTTGGCTCAGTGGCTAGAGTGTCGGCCTGTGGACTGAGGGGTCCCGGGTTCGATTCCGGTCAAGGGCATGTGCCTTGGTTGCGGGCACATCCCCAGTGGGGGGTGTGCAGGAGGCAGCTGATGGATGTTTCTCTCTCATGGATATTTCTGGCTCTCTGTCTCTCTCCCTTCCTCTCTGAAAAATCAATAAAATATATTAAAAAAATAACTGGCACAATGTGTAGCTAAAGTAAATGCTCACTAAATAGAAAACAATTGCATAATTGGTCCAGCGATGAAGAAACAGCACCGCCGCAATGCTTAAGTAGTGGTTAGGTTGCAAAAATCCAGTGCAGTTGCAAGCTGCAGGCACACATTCCATGTGCATCTGAGCTTTGTGTCTGTGTATGGGTGTGGGCATAAATCAAGGAATACATAGTCTATGGGGCAAACATTCCCTACATGCTTATGGTTATAAATTCTATATCCATTTGGGTTCTCAAGTGGGAAATTTAGAAGGTATTGCCTTCTTCTTCAACACCAGATTTATAATATATAAGACCTTTGGGACTATATATTTCAGTTGTACACATTATACAGTCTTTCTACTGGTAGTTCCTTATGTTGTCTTGGTTGATACTATTCTTTGTAAAGAACCTCGTCTTCTGTGCATGGGAATGCCTATGATTGTAACTATTAACATTTTATTGCTCTTAGTTACTAGTTGGGTAGTCTTTCTTAATATCCTTATTTCTCAAACATCCTTATTCCTATCATGGTTTTATTCAGACTCTCCACATGCATCTTATAAAGTAATTTTAAAAACCCTCAGTATTCAGACAACTGAGAAAAAGGAGGTTTGATTTTCAGGAAGTAAAGGGATGATTTTAATGTCTTGATACAGAAGAATTTGTCCTCAGTTAGAAACCCGTCTGTCCTGGAATAACCGTTGCTGGAAGGAAGATTCTAACACGCATACCACATATTTCCATTTATTCTACCAGGTTGGTTCTGACAGATATTTTATCTCAAGTATCTTTATAGTAAAACCTAAAGGCATATCGAGAGGATTATTTAATAACACCTGGAAGCACAGAAAAAAGAGATGAGACGGAAAATAAAGCAAAGCGAGAGAACAGAGCAAGCCTGGGAGGTGGTGTCCCAGACAGACCCTGAGGAGGAGTGGATAATGGTGCTTCTAGCCCAAGTGTGGGGAGAGGGATTAGGACAAATAAGTTAGGGCAACAGACCACCCAGGCTGAGATGTGCTCATTCTTGTTTTACAATTTCAAATGTAATGAAAATCCAAATTAATTTCTCAGGAGAGCATCAGCTCCTTTGTCTAAGGCAACAAACAGCAGGTCGGATGTGTCGTATAAAACTCAATAGCAGCGACTTGGTTTTGCGGCCAGGTTCACAGCATGGGAGTGCCACCGCCCTGGCTGCGCAGTGCATTGACGAGAGGCAGAGCCGAAGGCCAGGGAGCCTGGGGGAGGCACCTACTGGAGTCTGTCTTTTGGGCCTCACTGATCAAAGTAGCCTGGCCGTGTCCTTTTAAGTCACGGATGAGGTGAAAAAGGGCCAGAGTTCAGGCTGAGGCAAACATGGCTCTGTTGGAAAGACTTTCACTGGCAACTTAAGGAATAGCAATTCCTCTGCTATTCAGCGTGCAGGTGAAGGTAAAGAGGATATGAGGAATGTGAGCAAGGAGCCATGTGCAAGAATGTTCACGATGGCACTATAATAACACAAACATTGGAACCAGCTTAACTGTCCATCAAGAGGAAACTAGACAAATGAATTGGGCTGCATTGACGCAATGAAACAATAGACAGTGATGACAAGGGCATAAACTAGAGTTCAAGTGTTAACACAGATGATCTTCAATTATACAATAGAGAGCAAAGAGCATACTGAAGAAAATATGTGCTATAAAACCATTTATATTAAGTTCAAGAAAACGTAAAACAATACTACATAGTGTGTTTGGATATCTACGTGTGAAGTAAAATGTTTAAAAATGCATGAGAATAATAAAAACCAAATTTAGTTTAGTGGTTATCTTTGGGGAGTTGGGGCGGGGGATGTCACCAGAGTGGGGAACATGAGATATCAGTTGTATCACTGTTTTATTTTTCAGGTGGAAGGTAGTTACACAAATGCCTCATTATATTACTCTTTGTGTATATTTGTTGTAAGTCTGAAATATTGCATGGTAACTTACACACCTCCTCCCTATGCACACCGAATGTATTGATATTCAAGAGGGGCGCTCTGCTTAGGGAGGAAAATGGGTATCAGAGTGTTACAAAGAGATAATGTGATGCTGTGTTTTGCAAAGGTAGGTGCTTAATATATATTTGCTGAATTAATGAAGGCTGGGAAGGAGAGAAAAACAGAATCAGAAGGTAGCAGAGAAGGTGAATGAGAAGAAAGGAGTCTGGGGAGAAGAGAGTTTGGAGCCAGCAATGTGTGGAAAGTAGCAGCACATGCAATAAAGCAAAGCAGGAAGATCAGTGAGCTGAATGGATGCTGAGCCGCTGCTGTGCACACCAGCCAAATGCCCCACTTCCTCGGCTCCAGAGGTTGGAAAGAGCTTTCACTGTGATGGGAATTCCCACTACCAGCAGGTCATTCTGTAGGTGCTGCCTGTCACAATGCCTTAAATGGTTTCGTAAGAAATTACTCTTGCAAAGAAAAAGAGAAAGAAAACGCATTTGAGTTTGTCCCGACAAGAAAGTCATCAAAAGGTGGTGATCAGCACTATGATTAATGATTTGCTGAATATTAATAACTGGCACATGATGGTTTTTGGGAGTCACACCATATGTCCTCATTATTGTTTTTCCTTTGCTTGCGTGATTTATTCTTCTAGACTCTGAGAACACAAGTTGGGCTTTTAGAGTGAGCAGGCAGGGAAATGTCCATTTTTTACCCTGCTTAATACCAGTGACTCAACAAAGTCCATTGTGCTCTCAGCTCCTTTGATGTTGCTCAGTAGATGTTGCGAACATAACAGACAAATTCATTTTTAACTGCCCACTGAGGGCTTTGTGATGATCCTCTAGTTGTTGTTCTAGCCTTGTGGACCGGCCTTCACGGCACAATGTTGAGTTAATCAGGCGGAACAGAGCCCAGCACTCGCCATTCTTTCAGTCAGGATGGAGTGAGCCCTGGGCTCGAAGCATGTGGAGTTCTGGGCCTGAGGATGTGTCTGCCTGTGCTGACTTTTGCTATTTTGCTTAATTTTAAAATTGATTTTAATTTGTCTTCTTTCTCCTCCCTTGCCTTGAGCCCCCATGGCTCAAAGTATTAAAGGTAGTTTTGAGGAAGAAAATGCAAACTAGCAAGACTTAGTTTTGCTGTTAATGGCCCAGGCCCTTTTGCTTTCTAGGTTAAAAGGACTGTTTGGGGAAATGGAGTTCTCTCTCCCTAATGACATTGTTCAGTTTTGCAGCCTGTTTTAGGTGGAGGGTGAAGTGAGCCAGATCTGTTTCCAGCCACTCTGACTCTTTGATTCCAGATTGAGGCATCCTCGACAGGGTTTATATCCTGCTGGAATGCAAGGCTATTTTAGGAAATCCCTGTTGGATTGAGCACAAGCATGTGGTGACCAAACCCTGTGGCCCAGATTTTCCAGGACCATCCCAATTCAAGTAGTTTGAGGTTTTTCAATAAAGGCATTTTATTTTCTATCAACATAGAGTCTGATAAAGGGTACACACACACACACACACACACACACACACACACACACATATACACACACATGATTTGTGGGCTTATTTGCATGAAGTCTTCTTTAGAATCTTGTGGCTTCAGAACATGTGATCTTTAGAACAAGTATTGTGGAAATTGCTAACTAGCTGAGTGACCTTGAACGAGTCACTTCCTGTCTCTGGGTCTCCTCCGTTCCCCGCCACCCTGGCACACTGCAGGTCTCAGTAACTGTCCTGGAGGGAACCAAAGGCCAGGCCCTTTCCGAATTCTCTCTCAGTCTTTGTCCTATCTTCTCCCTCTGTGTGGAAGGTTTGATGACCTTGTCCTTTGTACTTGCCTCAGTCTCATGGTGTATGACACTTCATTGCTAACTTGTGTGTTAGCAATGGTCTGCAGGAGACTAGAGGGCTGGAACGGGCCTTTACATTTGCTATCTCCATTGCCAGGCAGATATACAATGAAAAATTGACTGGAAGGGAATATCCCACAAAGATAATGGTGAGATAATGGGCGATATGTTATTCTGTATGCTTTTTCATATTTTCCATTAAAAAAAATCACGAGTAGGTATAACTTCAAGGATCAGAGAAATAAAACTGTCAATAGTGTATTTTTTCCTTTGAGTGCTTAGTATCTGAGAGGATCTGAGGAGCGTGGGGAACAGATTTCCACATTAATGGCTATTGCAGCATCCTCTGCCTCAGCTTCTGACATGCGGGAGCAGCTGACTCTTTCCCAGGCTCTCCCACAAGCCTGGCCATGCCCTGTGACAGGTGGCGACATGGATGTCAGCGCTGAGGACCATGTCTACTGTGGGCTGATTTCTTCCAGGGACTGAGCTGTGTCATGGTAATGAAGCACAAACCACCATGTACGTTGCCTGCTTAGTATACTGTCATCCCATCAGCTAGAAGGCTCTCGGGGTTCTTGGCCCCAGCCTGTGCCTTTGCTGGGGCCAAGCGGAGCCATGGAGCTGAGCTGTGCTAGGTGTGAAGGTGAGGCAGGGTGCCAGGAGATAGTTCCCGCTCACTGGGAACTAGGTGGGCGAATCTAGATGGACTAATAATGCGTGTGCATTCGAAGCTATCCAACATCACAAGGCTGTATTTAAGCTTGAAATGAATGGTAGAGGAGACCGAAGGGCCATGGGAGTTTCTAGGAGGGAGAGCGAGTGAAAGGCTATGGAAAAATGTGGTGTTTTGAGACGGGATTTGGAGTGACTCCAACAGTAGGGAAGCAAATAGCTTGCCTGAAGGCGTGGGAGAGGGAGTAAGGGCGGCCTGTGTGTTTAGTTTTAGGGGTGGCAGGGAAGAGAGTGACGGGTAGGAACAGGGAAAAATGTGCAGTCTAGAATGGAAGGTCTGAGACTGGGAAATAGAATGGAGAGCGGGGATGGGTCAGATCTGGAAAGGCTGTGAGACTAGGAGAAAGGTTTCACCTTGAACTGGAGGTGTGGGAGCCATTGTGCGACTCTCAGAGGCGGAGGTGATGCAATGTAACTGCCCAGAGCCGCAGAGTCTTCCCAGAGACTGGAATGTGGCATAAAAATGGTTAAGAGCATGGGCTCTGGGTGATGCTCTGTGGGTTTGATTCCTGGTTCAAAGTTGTGTGACCTGTTTGAGACTCAGTTTTCCTATTTGCAGAATTGCCCCATCTCATAGATTTGCTCTGAGGAGAAAGGAAAGAATTCATATAAAATATTTAATACAATGCCTGGCACATTGCATGGGATCCTAATAAATAGCTTTTATACACAAATTCATATTAATGCTCATTTCATCGGTGGGGTAAAATGGTAATAAGTTTGAATACGTATTCAGACTTATTGAATAAGTTCAGGCAGAGCTTTGTTGGAAAGTCCCACTCCAGTCTCACATTTTGGCTCCATCGACCATCACTTAACTTTTGTGAAATATTTACGTTGGCAGGTTACTCAACTCTAATTTTTTGTTCGTTATCCCCCTAAGCTTGGTGAGGAAGATTGGTTTGTTTATCTTATGTTGCAGAAGACACACATAGATATAAACACAATGACATTTAATGACAACATCTCTTTGGTTAGCATTTACCCGTTATCAGCTAGAGCTTCTCTGGGAAAAAGCAAGGTCTAGGAGTGATGGTGGTCATGTTATTTTACACCATGAAGAAGAAAGTAGTGACAAATTTGAAGGGATCAGGACTTCTGCTCAGACAAACTTAAGACCCACTCCTTGAAGAAGATTAGGAATGACCAGAATTGCTCAAAGAACATTAGTTATTTCTTTGGAATCGGTGTCTTAAGTTATCCCTAATTAAAATGTAACTACTTTTGGGAGGGATATTATATTCATGCCATTGTCAGTGGACTTCTTAGTGGAGAATTATATTCCAAGCCAAAAGACAACGTGCCCAGCCTTGGCTGTCACGCAGATATTCATATGTGCCGGACATACGTGACTCTCTTTAATTGATAACAATGGTGAGCTGAGAAGGTCCTTTGGGGGATATGACTCATGGTGAGTCAGGTGTACGTGGAGGCTTGATCCAGCCCTATTGTGTTTTGTCAGTAGGTCCTCACCATGCTCCAGCTGGCATACCAGTGGATTGTGTGATGTGGATGTGATGGGAGGAAAGGCATTCAATATCATTCAGGATGCCTGGCAGCATCAGTTACCACTGCAATGGCTGGCCCGGGTCCACGTGTGCTGGCTACCCAGACAGACAATGACGGCAGTTCAGATGGGCTATACTCTGGGGTTAATTGGTGTGTGGGTCTCAGAAGAAGGTGTGGAGGAGGGGCCTAAAAGAGAAGAAGGAGGGCACCATCACAGCCCCTGTGCCCATCACTGTTTTGCCCTTAACATGAGCTGCCTCCCAGGTACCAGGTCCTTCCCATACACGATGACTCATCCTTTCCAGAGATGGGCTAAGTGTCAAAGCCCAGCCTGAGGAACTGCCCTCCTGTGTCCTCTTCCCTACCCTACGCCGCCCTCCTTGCAGGGAGAGGCCCTCTCTTTTTACTTATAGAAACACATACCCCAGTGATGGGCCCTCTGTGTTCGCTTTAATTCTCCAGCAGCTTCTATCCACAGAGTGGCTTCTGGCAGCAGTAAGATTATCCTATCAGATTAATAAGTCCACTTGATAAGGAACTAATATTTTTAAAAATATATATTTTTATTGATTTCAGAGAGGAAGGGAGAGGGAGGCAGAAACATCAGTGATGAGAGAGAAGCATTGATTGCCTGCCTCCTGCATGCCCCACACTGGATCGAGCCCAAAACCTGGGCATGTGCCCTGACTGGCAATCAAACTGTAACCTCCTGGTTCATAGGTCGACCCTCAATCACTGAGCCACACAGGCCAGGCACAGCTTCTATTTTTAATTGATGAGAGAGAGAGAGAGGGAGAGAGAGAGAGAGAGATAGAGAGAGAGAGACATTGATTTGTTGTTCCACTTATTTATGCATTCATTGATTGTTTCTTGTATGTGCCCTGACTAGGGATTGAACCTGCAACCTTGGCATGTTGGGATGATGCTCTAAGTAAAAGCTTCTATTTTGTAATAGTTCCAGCAGAAGCCCAGGACTCACGTTCAAGGGTTCAAAGAAGTTCAGTCAGTGAGGTCAGGGGTCGACAGTACTGTTAGTATCATGGGGCCACTCTGGACTCCAGCCGCTCTACTCGATGGAGACGGCGTGGGGGAAGAGTGGGGAACATGAATGTGCTGCTCTTACCTGGGGGAGGAAGAACAGTGGCCAGATGCGATAGATGCCCACTATTCTTACCTTTAGAGAGGAGGGACTGGGAGAGTCCAGAGATTTTATTCTGGGAGCTAAGTCCCAGGGCTTAGCAATGGTATCTGGCCCTCGGCCCACAAGTTGCTTCAACCCAGAACTACAACCTCTGTAGTTTTACTCGGCTGCAGAGAGTATCAGGAGGGGTATCAGGTTGGCCATTTCTAGTGGCGTGGCCTCTGATAATCATCTCGATCTTGGCTGTGCTCCTCCGTTTTCAGGCCATGATAGGGCACCAGGCCAAGCACGTCTCAGACAAATATCTGTATTGTTTGCGGTGTGACTGTGACTTCCTGTCTTCCAATTTAGTTTTCTGCCTTGCTTTCCACTGTCTGGGTCATTTGATATTACATCTGGCGCTTCCTGTTTTTGAAGCCTCTGACTATAGTCATCCGACTATAGAAACCAGAGGTCAACTTCTTCACGCGCCGCTCTGGCCCTTGTTTTGGTGTGCTGGCGGAGATTTGCGTAAGGAAAGCTGTCAGGTGTCTGCTGGTTTTCTCAGCTTCAGAGACTTCCCTATTTACGAGTTTTTGTTTTTCTGACGCTGGGACTTTCTTGCCTTTGTGTGGACGCGGTGGGGGCGGTTCTGTCTCCCTGGACCAGAGCCCCAAGCCCCAGGGCCCCACCCTCAGAATGAGGCTGCTCTGGGTTTGACAGGAGTGGCCCCCCTGGTGCCTCCTTCTGTCTCCTGTCCTCATCCTGGCCTCCCCTTTTCTCCCCATTTCAACGGGGTGAGCTCTGACAAGATGCCTCTAGTCAGGCCAGCAAAAAGCTACTCAGTGCAGATTTGCTTCTTTTTTTGCCAAAGAAATGTTTTAGTCACTAGAATTTTCACTTCATTTAACCTTTCCTTCCACAGAACAACCTTTATATCAAGAAAAGGAATATTTATGATGCCACGCACACAGCCTTCTGGCCCCCTGGGGAGAGGCACTCCGTTGGTCTGAGCTGGACGTGACTCATCTTATTCTTTTTTTGGTCAAAATAGAGGAGTGGATTCAGGAAATTTCCTGAGATAATGTAGAGAGAGGATATTTATTCTTCCCTAAAGGCAATGGCAGCTTGGGGGGTTGGGGGAAGTATATAAAAACATTGAAATAATAACTGAGGCCTGACATTCTGCCTTTCTCTGAAGTCTTTGCTGCCCAGCCTATGTGGCTCAGTGGTTGAGTGTCAACTTATGAACCAGGAGGTCACAGTTCAATTCCTGGTCAGGGCACATGCCTGGGTTGCCGGCTCCATCTCCAGTAGGGGCTGTGCAGGAGGCAGCTGATCAATGATTCTCTCTTATCGTTGATATTTCTCTCTCTCTCTTCCTCTCTGAAATCAATAAATATATATTTAAAAAATAAACAAAGTCTTTGCTGAATGAGGGCCCAGCTAACAGGGCCGTTGTAAAGACCCTGGAACATCGTGGCCAGTTTGGCAGTTGTGTTCCATGAAGGCTCGATTCCCAGAGGCAGGGCTTGCCTGGGCATAAGGGATGGCGACCAGATCTTCCCTCACTCTCACTTACCTCAGCCTGAGGGGCCCTGGGGTTGGGAAGATGTCTGGCCCCTGGTATTTCTGCCCATAGTGGCATAAGTGACTCACCTTATTCTTTTATTGGTCAAAATAGTGGAGTGGATTCAGGAAAACTGCCTCCTGTCTCTGACTGGTTGAGATGGGGGGTGTGTTGGAAGTCTGTCCGTCTGTGTAATCCTGCACATGTGCAGTGTGCCTGCTCCACCAGCTGATGGGCTCTGTCTGCCCTTTATGTTCCTAAAGCAAAGGCAAGTGCTTCCTCCAGCTCATTGAAGGACAGGCGGCGCTGCTGAGTGTCATGACTTAACACAAGAACAAACCACCAAATCCCCAACCCAAACACCCCTGGTTTCTGTGTGATGCTTCAGATGACCCCGTTTCTTCTCTGTAGCTGCATACGAGGTCAGGAGGACCAGCGTCATGGGTGGACGGGAGCCCAGATGGGGAGGGAAGGGACCCGTCCAACGTCAGTGGGCTTCCACGTTCAGGGTGGGTTTGGAATGCTTGCGTTTCAGTTTTGGTTGACAAATGAACAAAACCAAACTAAAACAGAGCCCTTCACCCAGAAACGCAAAAGACGGTGATGTGGCTGAAGTTGCTGGGAGGTCATCTAAAGCAGTGGGGCCAGCACAGAATTGTCAGAGCCACTAGACGGGGCAGGCAGACACCGGCAGAACAGAAAGTTCGCTGCCTCCCCAACTCCTGCTCCCCCCTGTCCCCGTGGCTGTGACAGAAGTCAAGCCTTCGGAGTTTCCTTGGAGCCTGTAAGGAAGTTAGCAGCTCGCCCTGGGCTGGGCTCTGCCTCTGTATCCCCTCTGCTTCTCCTTTCTCCACACCCACCCCCCTCACCCCAGGGAGGTCATCTGAGAAATGCCTCGTGTGTCTAAGAAGTCTTGCCGGCTGGCGCTCTGCTGAGTGCTCTCTGGTGGGAGTATAGAGCAGAGCAGCCTGGCTAGGGGCATAAGGACTCAAAGCCGTGGGTTCAAATTTTGACTCCACCATTCTTACTCACTGAATGCCCTCAGGCTAGGCGCTTAATTCCTGTTAAGTCCCTCTGGGTTCATGAATCAAGTGTTTTGTATGGATTTCTCAGAGTGCTTTGTACAGTGCCTAGTGCTTAAAGTACTCAATAGGAGAAAGCTATTATTAGCATCCTGCTAGGTAAATACAGTCCAGTCTTTTCAATACTACGCGAAATTCCAATAACTGCCAATTTTGATTATGGTAATCACAGATACTGTAATTTTCAAATGTCTTCCCTTTCAAAAACAGATTTGCATACAGCTTGCATGACGGTGACACCTCTGGAGTGAGACAGACCTGGGTTCATGTTCTGGCTTCCGCATTGACCTGCTGTGTGAGTGTTCCCTCACCTGAAAGCTGGGACTAAGAGCAGATCCTTCAGACTGTATTGAATTTATGAGACTTGCATGAAAGGGGCTCAATTAATGGTCATCCTTATTACCTTTTATGAAGTACCTACTGTACGCCTAGTGCAGTGATGGCGAACCTTTTGAGCTCGGCATGTCAGCATTTTGAAAAACCCTAACTTAACTCTGGTGCCATGTCACATATAGAAATTTTTTGATCTTTGCAACCATAGTAAAACAAAGACTTACATTTTTTGATATTTATTTTATATATTTAAATGCCATTTAACAAAGAAAAATCAACCCCAAAAATGAGTTCGCGTGTCACCTCTGACACGCGTGTCATAGGTTCACCATCACTGGCCTAGTGTTTTCACTCCTGATTTCTCCTTTTGTCAACACAGTGACCTTGTGAGGTAGGTGTTATTCCAGTAGATGCTATTCCGGTATATGTATAAGGAAACTGATGCTCAGAGAGGCTCTTCCAGTATGTGTATCAGTAACTTGTCTGAGGTCACACAGCTGGTAAGTGGTGGAAACTGGGTCCTACCACATTGTTCTCATTTGAGCCCTACACAACACATGTTTTACCCAAGCCCAGGTACACTTTCTCTTTAGCTTTGGGCGTTCCCAGGATTCATTCTTCTCTGGAGGTGTGGCTCTGCCCTCAGCTGGGCTGTCCAGAGGCTTTCTGCCTTCACCTTTGTGGCCTCTGCTTCTTTTCAAGTTTGTCTTCCCCGGCCTCAGGCATCCCCGGGGCTAGAGGCTGGGTCAGTCCCTGCCTCTCAGTGCTAGTGGCTTGCCTAGCCCATGACAGATGTTCCCCCAGGGTGTGTAAAATTAGTAACTGGTGAAGGGAAGGTGGTGACAGTGGGGGTTTCAGGGTCCAGGGCCCCCCACGCTGTCTGCCAGCCTCCATCTCTGTATTACCTGGCACAGATGGCCTGCCCGAGATGTCACAATCGTGTCTGTGGCCTGTGGACTCCACTTCCCTCTGAGTCATCTGCACTCTGTGTACTCTTAGCTTATCTGCCTCTCACTGGCAGGACGGCCCAGGTCCAGCGCCTGGCATGGGTCCCCCATCCTGCCCCCATTCTACACACCCTTTGTGTGGTCTTAATTCACTCAGATTCCAGGCGCCACCAATTCCCAGGTCTCCGGGCCTGGGCCCCTACTGCTGACCACAGCCACAGGCAAGCTTCCAAACAAACATGCTTTTATTCATTCATTCACTGATTTATTTATCCATTCATTCCCCCATTTATTCCTCCACCGATCTAGGTCCTCCAGGTATCAAATAAATAAGGAACTCACAGTTAAGGGCAGGGTTTCTCAAACGTGGGTTTACCTTAGAATCACCTAGAACAGCTTTTACAAATACAGATTCCCAGCCCCCACCTGAGACCTACAGAGGCAGAATCACTACGAGCAGGTTTGTAGGCATCTGTATGCCAGGATGCTCTCAGCAGGACTCTGAGGCAAAGGCAGTTTGGGGACCTCAGGTCTGAAAATTCAGGGAGCAGCAAATGCCCTGAGAGGGCACAGAACCCAAGATGGGGCTGCTACAGGGGAAAGGTGACCCATCTCATCTCTCCTTCTTTGTATTGGGGCCTGAGGGTCTCCACTCGTCCCTGCAGTGCTTACTGCTTCCCCTCGGATATAAAACCCCTGCCACAGGGTCTGCTCCTGGGGAAGGGACAATGTCTGTTTCCTCAGGGCCGTGGCCCAGTGCTTACAGCAAGCCTGCTGTTAGTAGGGACCTTCACTCTTCCTGAACGAATGGAAGGGAGAATGAATGAATGCATTCCTGATTCCCTCCAGGTGTATGATGGGCCCATCAGTCCACTGCTTCCACGATGCCACATGCGGTTCTGTGTCTGGGAGGTGGACGAGGAGCACACGTGCTGAGACGAGAGGCCCTCTGGGCTCTGCCATCCAGCAGGCCCCCATCCAGGAGAATGCAGGCTCAGAGCGGAGTCTGCGATCCTGCCGGAACAAAGGAGAGTGTTGGGCCTGGAGTGTGCCTAATCCTCTGGGAAGCGTGGAGTTTGCTATAGAGAGAGATTGGCCTGGGCTAAGCTTTTGAGCAAGTGTGAGGCTGGCACAAGGTAGTCATTAGAATAGCGGTTGACCTCCTGGCAGCCCGAGTGAGGCCCTGCAGACCTCGGTCCTCCCAGCCAGCCCCCTGGGATCCTCAGAGAGAGGCCCATCCATCATCGGGGCCCCCTGAGAGTCAGTTATGGGGCTCTGTTTTCAGCATAGATCTTGTCAAATTCAAGCTGTCAACTGCACAGATCCTGAAAGCCTGTCACAGAACCCTGGGGACCAGCGTGGGGCAGGTGACCTTGAGGGGGCTCTGCTGAGTGTGGGACTGTGGTGATAAGAGGGACAAATGAGAAGAAGCCACCTGGGCCAATAGCCCATTGTGTTCGTGCACACACCCCACCCCCGTGTTTGTCCTTGAGGGACATGTAGGCAGCTGCTCTGAATATGGTCCCCACCCTGGGCTGCCTGCCTCCCTCCCTCTGCGCCACTGCTTACAGGGAGCAGGGGAGGGGGCAGCGCATGGAGTGGGTTACGGACACTGGCTGGCCTGCCACCTGGAAGCTGCGACCATAGGCAAGTTACTCAGTTTCTCTGAATGTCTCCTCACACTGTGGGGAAGATGACATGCAACGATATACACTGCTAAGCACAGGCCTGGCATGAAGTCATTGCTGAACAATTCTCAGCTGTTCCCAGCATTTTTTATGGCAGCACAAAGCAGCCCGGATTCCCTGCCCCTGTTCCCCCATTGCAGTAGCATTTTAGCTCTGCTCGGCCTCAGAACAGCCTGGTGTAAAGATGAGTAAGTGAAGGCTGAGCTGGGATTGGAGGCAGGTCTCCATCCTGGCATTTGGATGATCTGATGAGAGCTGGGCAGTCCTGCCAGCCCAGCGTGGGCACAGCCGCCCTGGCTTTCTCCAGAGGGCACAGCACGGTTCTGCGGGGGTTTCCTCCTGTCCTGTGCCAGGTGGAGGGCAGGAGCTGATCCGATGGGTGGGTTCTCCACAGGCCACGTCTAGGGCTGGGGCTATTTCCTCTGGGGTTGAGGGGAGCTCTGAAACTGGGCCACAAGTTAAAAGCTAAAATCACATTAGGTAAAGAGAACCATCTGAACAGGCTGTGCAATGTGAAGGCCAAGAGTAGACATGAACTTCAAAGAATCTGGCTGCTAGGGAGATGAGAGGAGTAGCAACAAGACTGAGGGGAAGGAAAGCTGCCCAGGACCCTGGCTGAGGCACCCTGATGTCTGTGAGGAAGTTCTTGTAGATCTCTGGCAGTGGCCTGTTTAAAGGGCCCAGGATGTTTTAGAAGGCTCCTCTGAGGCAAAGCCAGAGTCCCTTACCTTACACCTGAGTTGAGTATTGGTGCCGGAACTCATCCAAAATCTCCTCCTCAGGAGGGACCATTTCTAGTTGAAGGACTCTCAGACCCACAGGCACTGATTGAATGCCTGTTGGGTTAGGGTAAGATAAGCGAAGTAAGCCCATCAGAGAAAGACAAGTATCACATGATCTCACTCATATGTGGAATCTAATGAACAAAATAAACTGATGAACAAAATAGATCCAGAGACATGGATACATGGAACAGACTGATGAATCTCAGAGGAAAGGGGAGAGGGAGCAGAAAGAGAGTAACCAAAGAATTTATATGCATACTAGAGGCCCGGTGCATGAAATTAGTGCGGGGAGGGGTGTCCCTCAGCCTGGCCTGCACCCTCTTGTAATCTGGAACCCCTTGGGGGATGTCCAGCTGCCAGTTTAGAGGTTAGAAAAAAACCTTGTGAGAGAAAAAAACAAAACAAAACAGAGGCCACTCCAGCGAGGGTGGGTTCTGAGGAGCTAGGGTTAACTTTCTGTGTGACGATTCGCCAGGCCAGGGAAGGGGGGAGGAAGGAGTGTGCGTGTGCATGTGTGTGTGCGTGTGTGTGTGTGTGTGTGTGTGTGTGTGTGTGAGAGAGAGAGAGAGAGAGAGAGAGGACCCCCCCCCCAAAAAAAACACTCCAGACTCTTTTGTTCTAAAGCACAAAACTGCTTTCCCCACATTTATCGCATGTGTAAACACAAACCATCCTGTACTTCAAGCAACATGTGTTAGGGAGGGAAAATGCAGCCATAAAGCAAAGGCTGGGGGTGTCAGAAGTGAGTAACCCCTCTCGCCCCCCTCAGCTGAAGCTCCTGGGGGGCCTGCCTTTGCGAATCCACATATATTTCTTGGCGCGTGGGAGGTAGGGAGGCAGCATTATCCCGGGAGGGGAAGGTCACGGGGACTGCACCCGTGGTACTCGCCCCAAGTTTCAGTTCCTCACCCTCCCGGGTCGCTTTCCACCCCACCACTGAGCCAGTTAATGGGGTCGGGGGTCTGCAGCTGGACGCCTCCGGGCAGAGAGCGCGCTGGGGGCCGGGTGGTCCAGCTCCGAGGCCCCTGTGTCCACGCCCCACCCCCGCCAGCTTCCCTGGGTGCTCGGGCCCCACTGCATACCAGACTCAGTCTGACCGGGTGCGGGGAGAGATTGGGAGGCTCCACGGTGGGTGGCTCCGCAGCTAGCGCCTTTGAATTGTGTGCCGCTGGGGGGAAAAGAAAAGCCTCCCTAGAAAGAGGTTTTTCAAAAGCCTTCAGGGACTGGGAGTTTGGCCTGGCCAGGGCCTTCCTATTCCCCCCTCCACCCCGCCACTCTCCCCTCCACACCCCCCATCCCCCCTCCACACCCCCACCCCCCTCCACACCCCCACGCTCCCCTCCACACCCCCGCCTCACAGCAGGCCCGCCCCCCACCCACACTTGCCTTGGCCTGGTGCCACCTGCTTCAGGTAGCTGCCACCCCTCCCACTCCCCCCCTCCCTCCCTTTCCCATTCCCCAGAGGCCAATCGGTGCCTGCTGGCTAGGGGGAGGCACAGGGAGGTTGGCTGGCAGGCCCCATCAGGCGATCGGGATGGTCAGTGTGTGTCATAGCGACCGGTCTTTCTGGTGGTTTGGTCATTCCGCTGTAAAGGTCGCTTAGGCTTATAGATAGATAGATACAGATTAGATATAGATATAGATACAGATGTAGATATAAATATATAGATATGCATAATCCTTGGATACAGACAATAGTGCTGTGAAAGCCTGAGGGGAAGGGGGAGAGGAGCCAGGTGGAGGGGTTCAATGGGGGAATAAAGGGGGGCATCTGTAATACTTTCAACAATAAAGATAAATAAAAAGTTTCAGGACAAGAGCTGTTGGCCTGGTTCCTCCATTTCACTGGAGGGTCCCTACCTCTTGCCAAGGAAGCAGGCTCGCAAGTGCCCCTCAGAAGGGCTGCTGTCCCTTGACCCTCCCCTGGGATCAGGCAGGGCATCTGGGGGAAAGGCAGCTAGAGCCAGGCTGTAACCCAGAGGGCCTTGAATTGTGGGCAGTGGCAACTGCCACCTGGAAAAAGGGGTGGTGGGTGGAGGGAGTGAAGGGAGGGGCCTGGGGTGGCTGGGCAGTCAGCTGGGTTGTCATGGGTTAGTGAAGGGCACCGCCTGCGTCGGCAATTACTCAAAGGCGCCAGCTGCATTTCCTACTGACTGTTTAAGAGAGACATAGGCCTTGCGAAATGCCAGGGCCGAGTGGAAACCCAGAAAGCGTGACCAGATGCCACTCCCTCCGTGCTGATGGTCACGCAATCTCCAGGTCAGGCCCGTGCATGATGGGAGAGCTTGTTTGTGTGGGTGCCCCGGGTCACCCCAAGCCCTGGGCTGCCTCGGGTCACAATAGTGACTGTGGACCGGTCATTTTCTCTCTCTCTCTCTCGCTGGGTGTCAAAGGGTTTGGAGTGGATTTGTGTTTCCCAAAATGTGGTTTTGTACAACTGGCAAAACACAGGCTGAATTTAGGTAGTGTGTGGATGAGCTATTTTATATATTTATCTTAATGCTTATTAGAAAAAATTTAACTGGCATATCACACTTGTGATCTCATTGTTATTTTTGTCTGGGAGAAGGCTAAGTTTATTTAAGTGAAAAGGGTGAGTCAACTGGAAAGAAAAAAATCAGGTAAATAATAGTATAGGTGAGCACTGTCCACTAGAACTGCAGTGGGAGCCAAAAATGTGAACCACGTGTGTAAATGAAAATTTTATATTAGTCACGAAAGAGAAATAGGTGAAAGTAGATACTTTAATCTGATGTCTCTAAAATACCATTGTGACATGTAATTGGTAGAAAAATCGAGATATCTTATATTCTTTTTTTTTTATAATAAGTCTTCAAAATCTGGTGTTTTTCACTTACATCACATCTCAGCTTAACCTTGCCACATTTCAAGGGCTCCGTGGCCGCCTGTGGCTTGTGACTACCACGCTGCAAGTGCAGGTGTAGGTAACACACAGGCCCGGCAATTTGACGAGGCTGCAATGTGAAAGTCTGCAGTCTAGCACCTTCCAGCTCAGCTCTAACATCTGTGCTGCTCCCACATGTTCTCGGTGTTTTACATTTATCAGAATTATCTGGGGAACTTCTTACGGTAAAATCTCAAGGGTGATTATGACATCGCTGAATAGGGCATATGATTATGATTGCTCTGGGCATGTGATTCTGGTACACATGGAAGTTTGAGAACCACTGCCAGAATATAGGCTGCTAATGGCTTGTTGGAGAAGTCCGACTTGGAATTTTGTAGGTCCTGTCATTTCAGACATAAGCACGAGAACAGGAAGGAAGCATGGACTCTTTCCACCCTGCCATCATGACTAAACTAATTGGCAATGCTCCTGAAATTTCCACAACGGACTGAGCATTAACTTGAAATTGCCTTAGAAGAAATACCTACTAAACTCTAACTAAGCCAGGCAGAGCTCCTTGGGCCCTCAATGTCTATTACTTCCAAAAAAGTTCTCACTGTCATTCCCCATTTGTTACCCCTGCCATTTTATCCCCTGTAATGCTCCCCAGGGACCAATTAATAGTATCTGAATGGAAGCATGACTCATAAGTGGGAATGGGCTTGTTCTGGATCAGATTTCAGTGTGTGTGCATATGTACATCCATGTGTGTGTGTGTGTGTGTGTGTGTGCGTGCGCGCATGCAGGCACCATTACATCAGAGGGAAAATTGCTTGTACCCAGAATCTCAGGTCTCATTAAGAAAGCCATCCTCCCACCTCAGTCCAGGAATAATTCCTTTGGGACTCATGGATTCCAGATGGGGAGGTAAGTGAACTCAACTCATGTGAAGGAGGGAAACAGGAGAAGGATTCTCAGGTCCAAACACAATAAAGTTAGGACAGGGATCTAAGACAAAGCAGTAGTACCCTTAAAGTAAAGGGGGAGAGAGTTTAGATTCATTAAGGTGCATTCTGTACCAGGTATTTAACATTTGTTACCTTTTAATGACCCTGTAAAGTAGATATTTGTGGTCTCATTTAATAGACTAAGATGTTGAGGCCCAGAGAGGTCATTGGCAGGTAGGTGGTAGAGCTGGGGTCTGAATGATTAGAAGGCTGACGCCAAAGCTAGTGTTTTTCTCTGAACACCAAGTGTTTTCTTAAGATATAGTAGCAGTTGCTCTATTTCTGGGTTTACTATACACTGCTTGGCTTACTCCTCATGAAAAGAAAGAGGCAGGTAGATGAAGTTAAACAGTCTTTGTTGAAGACAGGTTCCTATTCTAGATTTCTATGTCCCTAGAAAAGGCTGGCCCCTCCCTGCCAGCCCTAGTTCCCACGGTGCCCCTGTGAAGGAGCTGCAGCATCATTTGCTGGGTCCTCATACATTGTACCAGCCAGGGACCCACTGGGAGGCAGATGGAGCACTCAAAGGAATAATGAAGGAGAGTTGAGCAAATAAACAACGTAGAGTCCTGGGCCGGATTGGAGAACAAACAGGGATGGAGAAGCACCAAGGGCAGCAGTTAGCACCCTGGGCCTGGAGGGGCAAGCAGGAGAAGAGTTTTTTTAAACCCAAGGAGAACTGTAGCCCTGGCAGAAGGGCCCTTAGGCAGGAGCTGTGAGCACAGGTAGAGGCATGTAGCTCCTACTAGAACAGCAGGGGGAGCAGGGAAGGAGTCCCCCAAGGCTTCTCCTCTCACCCTTTGATCCTGTGCCTTGGCAATGGGACTCACCAGCATTCCCCCCAACCTTGTAGTCTGGTGCCTGGTACATGATAAGGGCTAAGTAAGCGCTGGCCATTATTCCAATCATTGGTAACCAGGTCCTCCTGCCTGGGGCTGGTCTGAGGCTGTTTCTCCAGAGAATGAACAGAGAGCTCTTGTCTCTCGGCTGGAAATGAGTTGGTTTGCAGAAGTGGGATTTGCTATTTGAGCCTAGTATGGGCCTTCACCCATATAATTGGCTATGACCATATTCAAATTATGAGAGAAATTCCTGTTTGGTTAACTGCTTAGTTAAATGACTCTGATCTTTCCGCTAAGAAATGTGGTGACATATCCTACCTAGGTCAGGAGGATTTGTAAGTTTGATCAAGAAATCAAGAGAGATGCCAGAACCGGTTTGGCTCAGTGGATAGAGCGTCAGCCTGCAGACTCAAGGGTCCCAGGTTCGATCCCGGTCAAGGGCATGTACCTTGGTTGTGGGCACATCCCCAGTGGGGGGGCGTGCAGGAGGCAGCTGATCGATGTTTCTCTCTCATCGATGTTTCTAACTCTCTATCCCTCTTCCTTCCTCTCTGTAGAAAATCAATAAAAACATATTAAAAAAAATGAAAAGAAATCAAGAGAGGATTTGTGTTGAGTTTTCCGCAAGTGCCGTCTGACTGAGGGACACAATAGTTTCAAACAGGAAACACCCCAGGAGCCACTATGCTGACTATTTTCCATTGGCACCCATCTCCCTCCAGCCCCTGAGCCTGTCTCCTCTCTTCTCCATCCCATTCTGAGCACAGAGGGGCTGGCTCCTGAGGCCTGCATCACCCAGGTTCCCTTGCCCGCTGGCTTCCAGTTGGGTTTAGCGGATAGGAGAACACACAAGGAGATCCAAGGGTGGAAAGAGGTTGGGTTATTTCTCCTTCTAAGCCTTGGGCAGTGGCTGCCCCCGTCCATCGCTGCAGTTCCCGCTGGGCAGCTGTCCTTCACACTTCCAGGTGCTAATGGGCTCTAGTAGCACTGTTTCCTTCTTGAGTCCCTTCAACCCTCCGTATGGCTATGGTTTCCCACTGGTGGCTGTTCCCTGGGTGCCTCACCATCCTTGGTCTGTTCCCGCAACCTGGCCCTCACCTCTATCAGGGGTCCTTTCATTAGAACTATTTGTGATGGTTTGTTGAGTGCATATTTGCGGATTCTGACTTACTCATAGCCTCTTCTAGTCAATTCTTGCCTCGCAGGAATCTTGAATGGAATGGCTCTGTGGCATTTGGGTAACCCAGAGGGCATGCCTCATGTTCTTATGTAAATCCTATGCTATTGTGTGTGTGTTACATGCATAGGCAACTGGGTTCTAAAATTTACTTCAAAGATGAAGATATTCTACAGTAGATTTGAAGACCAAGAGATATTAGAGGTGGCCAACAGTGTCATGCATGGCCTTGCCATTCACAGATAATCAGAAATGTAGTATATTTTAGTCATATTTAACCCTAAAGGTCAGAATAGTGAGCATTGACCCTCGCTACATCTTGGGTTTACAGAATAATTCCAGACACTCAGTCCTATCCTTTTTGGACTGAGGACTTCATCCCACGTTCGACTCCTATGGTGTCAAATAAGGGAAAGGAGATATTGGCGTTCTGGTTTCTTAGCCCCTCCAGATGCCATTGTCAGCCATGACATACTATTCTATGTCTGTCTCTCTGGGGGCTTCCTTGGCTGTCTTCCTTAGCGTTTGGCCTTACTTGAAGCAAAGCGAGCCGAAGGGAAAGTTGGCTTTGAAACTGTGGACCCATTGAGGTTAGAGTGGTTTCCTGTCCCCATTAAGAAGAAGCATATCTGTCACGTTCGTTGATAGATGACTGCTCCTCCGAGTTTTGCCTGGTAAAAGCACATGGAGATATATGGGATTCCCACACCCCCGGCGCCCCCCAAGGACATGAGTTATTCCTGAAAGCTCCAGCATCTTAGTATAGGCGGCATATTTTGGTGCACATGCCTTGACGTCAGCCCGTCAATCTGGCTTTGTTTAACTTCCCTGAGAAGCAGTGCTATGGGAAAGACTGTTAAATGTTTCCAAAACATGTTTTGAAAAGAAGCCACTAAAAGGAGAAACACTTTGCCAAAAATAAGTCACTTACCCATCCCAGTGCTTTCCTTGTTGTTTGTTCTAAACAAGTGAAAACCCCAAACCCTCAAACCCAAGTGTGGCCCACATCTGATGGCCTGACACGAGGAGTTTCATTTAGAAGGACATACACAGAGTAAGTAGGGCTCTCAGGGTTTGCAGTGGAGACTAATGATGGCCAAGGGCCTGATGGTGGCAGCCTGAGTTATTGGAGCCTTGGTGCTTATTACCCCCTTTTCTTTTAGGTTCAGCTGTCCCAACCCCAATCTTGCTCTCTCTCCAGCTGCCAGCTGCAAACAACTGCCCTTGTTCTCAGGAAATAACTTGGACCCTTTCCCTCCAATGTGTTTCGTTCTTTTCTACCTCTCTGATTCCAGAGTTCTGACTCTGTCCCTCCTCTGGTCCCTTTCTTAGCAACTCCTTGAACGGAACTTTCAGAATTCAGCCTTCTGTTTTGATGCTCATCCATGCTTGACCCTTACGTGAGCAATCCGTTCTCAGTCTGGGGTCGCTGGAATCTCACCATCTGGGCTCATCCCCAGCCCCCACGCTTCCCCCTGCCTCCACCAAGTGTGGGTGTGGGAGGGGAGGGATTAGACAACTCTTGGCCTCAGAAACTAGAACTGGTTCCCCATGATAAGGGAAATGCAAATTGAAACCGTGAAACACCTTTCATATCTACCAGATTAGCAGAAATTAATTGTCTGATGACAACAGGGATGGTGTGATGTCAGCACAAGGGAACTCTGGTGGGGGTGCAAATTGGTGTAGTCGCTTTGGAGGACAATCTGGCAATAGGCAATACCAATTCATGCCAAAGCTGTGCTCTGCTCTGAAATTTTAATTCTGCCTGGAGAAACTATCTTATGGGTGTACAGATTGCGTGTCTGTATATACATGCACACACATAGGTCTATAATGATGAAGGCATACATGCACACACATAGAGCTATAATAATAAAAGCAGAATATGCTAATTAGACCAGACAGCTGGATGACCTTCCGGACATCCTTCCAGACAACCTTCTGGACAAAGCTGCAGATGTGAGGGCAAAGCCCCTTGCACGAATTTTGTGCATTGGGCCTCTAGTATATAAATCTATAATAATAAAAGTATAATATGCTAATTGGACCAGACAGCCAAATGACCTTCTGGATGTCATTCTGGATGTCCTTCCAGATGAAGCCACGTGGCAGGGGCCAAGGCAGAAGTGGTTAGAGGTGATCAGGCAGGCAGGCGAGCAGTTAGGGGTGATCAAGCAGGCAGGCAGGTGAGTGCTTAGGAGTCAGAGGTCCCGGATTTCGAGAGGGATGTCCAACTGCCAGTTTAGGGATCGGGCCTAAACTGGCAGTCAGACATTCCCTGAGGGGTCCCAGATTGCAAGAGGGTGCAGGCCGGGCTGAGGGACTTCCCCCCCGCCCCCTGCCCTCCATGCACGAATTTTGTGCACTGGGCCTCTAGTAAATTCATCAAAGAGTACTGTACCTCACAAGCTGTGGTTGTGACATGTTAATGGAACTGAATACTACTCTAGGTAGCAGGTAAAATAAAGGTGCTGACTTAACTTTTTATCAATGCACAAATTCTAAAACAATGTTGAGTGAAAAAACAAGTCATTAAAGGATATATGTGTGTGTTACATAAACTATATAATATATGGGTGCAATTTATATTAAACTGTAAACAATATCATTTTTATCAATGGTTTCATATTTATTAAAAAACAAAAACATACATGGGACTGATATAGGCCATCTTCAGATTAGTGCTCACTTTTGGGGAAGGAGGAGAAAAGGATGAAGAAATGGAACTGTGTCTGTATGCTTTTATTTCTTTGAAAGGAGAGAGAAAGAGCGACAGGTCTGAAGTTAAGTCTAGTAAAACATGTTTAATGTTGGTGATGGGCTTATAAAGGCCTAGCTTATTATTTTCTCTACTCAGTACGATTGAAATGTTTCACATTTACAAATTTAAAACAACAAGAAAACTATTTCTCAGACTTACTGATGTCCTGGATAACTGAAACCAACTTGAAGATTCATAGACATATACTTCCAGGTGTGGTCGGGACAGGGCCTTTGAGGACATCTGGTTAACTTCTGTCTGGTTCCAGAACCTCTTCTGTGACTTGCCCATGGCCCTGTGTGAGCACCTGCCCTGACACAAGTCTCTGGCCACTAGGACCCCCCCTTCCCCACCCCATGAAACTCCTGGAAAGTTATTGCATACATTGAAATGGGCCTTCTGCTGGGTTTGGGCCATTGGTCACAGTTCCTGTCAGCCTCAGGATTCCCACCACCGTGGACTTTAGAGCTGCTGGGACCAGGGGCCTGAGGCCAGCCTTGCCAGGAATGAGGGAAGAAGGAGGAAGCTGAGGGGCTGGCGCCTACCCTCAGACGTTCCTCTTTGGAAAGGCTGGCAGTGGAGGGACTTTTGCCAGACTGGTTCTCTGAGAGGAGGAAGCCTTGGCTCTCAGGGCAAAATTCCGTTGATGTGCAGCAAACTGTGCCCTGCACTGCTGCTTTCCCAGGCCTCACTTCCCCAATCGCGGGCACGTGAGCAGCTGCAGTGGCCGGGCCTAGCACTGTGGGATCTTTAAAGTCAGACCAGCAGATGGGTAGGCTCTGAGTCAGTGACTCACAGGGACCCTCCAGGGTGCCCTCCTCTTCCCCGTCTTTTGTGAAATAAGTTGGAAGAGGAGGTCACATGCCTGATTCCGATCTGCCCTGCCCCTCCTTATAAAGAAAGTCTCCTACTAAATAAAGCTTCCTCTGATTCTCTTGTGTCTTGTTAAGGTGTAGCCAGACTCAAGGTCTGACAGGTGAAAAAAAATTATAGGCACAAATGAAAACCTGTTTTCCATATTACAAACAAAACAGTGCACTGGGTTTTTGGATTTTAATTTTTTTAAAAAAAGGCTAAAATGGTAAAGGATTTGGCTAAAAAAAATCAGCTGCCAGGGTTAAGGTCTGGAATTAGTTCAACTTTAACTTAATCTCATGCATTCTAATTGTTTTAGAATGAGAAACTTGAGATCGCTGAGAACAGGGCACAGCAGCTGTAGCTTCTTTCTCAGTGAGTGGAGGTCTCAGCGCAGTAGGAAGAGAAAGCAATGTTGCAGTGGTTGTAAGCTTGGCCTCTGGAAGGTCCTTGGCCCTGCGTGTTCTCTATTACAGGTTCAGTTCTGTAGATCAGTGCTTGTCAAACATTGTTATATATAGGGTCCCCAGGAGCACTGTGTAATGGGAGCCATGCACCTGAGACCAACTGAACCAGAATCTTTGGTTGCGAGGCCCAGGCATCTATTCTTCTTAAAACTCCCTCTAAACAAGCCATGTTTGAGAACCAGTGCGATGCCTTGAAATATCAGAGAGGTGTTCTCAGGGCCTGTGAAACAGAGCAAACGTCAAAGATTTGACTCTCATTAAGAACCACTGAGGGCTTGCCACGGGCCAGGCAATGTCCCAGACTTTTTCTGTAGATTACCTAATTAAAATCAGATAGGCTATGCTGAGTGAGGCAGGTTATTTATTTCATAGAGGTTGGAAATGACCTTCAAACACGTTCAGGAACTTGCCCAAGGGGATGCAGCAGGAACACAGTTCCGGTGCCCTGGCTTCAGAGGCTGAACTGGGCACTGATGATATTTACTAAGGTGGACAATTTCTCGCTGTCCCTCTCATTCTCATTCTCACTCACACACAATTTAGAAACACTTTCAATAGTCAGTGTTTTTTTTTTTTTTTTTTTTTTTAAACAGCCTTGGCAGTTCATTCCTTTTTAGTCGGTATCCAGAAATCTGAATTCTCTGGGTACCACAGGCCTTGAGCTTCCTGGGTATTAGTGCTTTGCTGAGTGAGGCATCCCATCTGGTGTTTGGGTACAAAGGGTCAGAGTTGCTTTCAGTCTTGTCCTCACCTGAAAGGCAGAGAAAACAGCGAGGAGAACCCCATGTTACCCTAGGCGACCTGGAAGGTTGATGAAATTTCTTATTTTTCAAGACAGTGTGATGACGTAATGAGAAGGACAAATGAGATCAGGGTTTGTTTTCATTTTTCTGCCCCTGCACTGTGTAATATTGAGCAAGTCACTTCCCCTCTCTGGGCTTCCTCATGTGAGAAAGAAGGAATTGAAGTGTTTGTTAAAAGGCCTTTCAGCTCTAACTATGATCCAAAAGGTAAATATCATCACAGCAGCCTTCCCAGTTCTGAGGGCTGAGCGGGCTGGTCTGTCACCGTGGTTCAGTTTATTCCTACCTCAGCATCATATTTGCAGGACCGATCCCCCCCTAAATATGGTCAGTGATGTAATAGGGAGCAATCATCTTCAGACACTGGACAAGGGACTCAAGTAGAATAATTGGGAAAGACACACTTTATTGTGTGATGAAGATTTTGTGTATGGATTTTAACTACATATGGATAAAAATGAAAACAAAAAGAATATGTACAAAGAAAGTCAACCTCATACCAGATTTCTGGATCAAACTGGAGCCTGTGGGACTGGACATTGCTGCAGCAGAGGGGTGTGCTGCTAGGTGGAGCTCTTGGGAGAGGCCAGCTGTCAGAGCCAGGCACTCAACCTTGTGTGTCCCAACACCCGACTCAGGAGATCTGCCTTGAGATAACCAGAAGTGACTCAGTCTTGCTAGCTTACAGTGAGGGATCTTTGTTCCCTGGGAAAGCAGTTTGCATCTTCCCTTTGGGGAAGAACCCTCTGTCCCAGCCTAGAGGAGGTGGCTTGGAACTGGAAAGGTGGCTAGGTGAGCATGGAGTTAGGTCAAAGGCAGAGGGACGGCCTCGGAGGACATTTTCTCAGACTGTTTTGTAGATGTTGACTGCCCGTTGACTGCCCAGTGACTGTTCCTACTTCCCAACAGCACCCCTTCTTGGGAGTTTTCTCTCCTTCATCATGTTTAGGCTTTGGGGCTGGTTGGTCCAATGCAAACTGTCCTATGTTAAAAGGGTCTTTCTAATGGAGCCCTCTGCTGAGAAGCAGGCGTGAGACCTCCACTTGCTCCATGGTATGCTCTCTCCCAGGACTTCATTCCTGAATGGGACTAATGGTTAGATCAGCGGTTCTCAACCTGTGGGTCGCGACCCCTTTGGGGGGTCAAACAACCCTTTCACAGGGATCATCTAAGACCATCGGAAAACACATACATAATTACATATTGTTTTTGTGATTAATCACTATGCTTTAATTATGTTCAATTTGTAACAATGAAATTGGGCGTCACCACAACAAGAGGAACTGTATTAAAGGGTCTCGGCATTAGGAAGGTTGAGAACCACTGGGTTAAAGTTTATACTGGGACAGCACCCAAGTGAGGCTGGGCAGTAGCTTCTGTGACCAAGACCTTCAAGAATGGCTGGGTCTCATCTGTTCCAAGCCTGGTCTCTAGCCCCTATGTTGAGCCTCTGTGCTTTCTTCTCCCTTCTAATAAGGCATGCCTCCTCTCCACCCTCTTCTTCCCTGAAATAGTCCAGTGTCAGTTGTGTTTGCAGTCAAAAACCTCGCCAGACACAGGTCCTGGGTAGACCTGTGGAGCCCTCCTTGCCTCATGCAGGGTATACCCCGATAATGACGAGGCTCTGCCCATCTAATTGTCTGTCTCTCCCTTGGAAGTCATGGGGAAACACTGCCAACCTCTGACCCTGAGCTTTTCCTTTGAACTCACCCTCTTTCTGTTTCTGCTTCTCCAGGTAGGACACAAAGCAGCTGATTCCTTCTCCACTTGCTAGATCCAATTGTATTTCATTCCTGTCACCTTGAGAGGTATCTTAGGTGTTCCCAAACTCTTTGGGCACAGACCTGCAGAAACTTTTAGGCTATTCTTCCCTCTTTTTTTTTTTTTTTTTAGTGTATTGGCTATCCATTGTGCATGAATTTCACCACCCCGACTTTCCAATGGCAACTGCATTTGTAGATTCCTGCAAATAGCTTTACTTCTATTCTTTGGGTAACATCTAAATGCTCAGGTTCGTGTTGAGATGACTAATAGGTCTTTGAAAATTCTGTTTTCCATGCTTCCTGACTGTGGATAGTCTCCTCTGCTCAAGCTCATGTATTAACTCTGTATTATACTCTATGTCCTGATTGACAAGCTAGAGATACAAAGATATAAAAGGCCATTTACTTGCCTGTAGAGTTTATAAAACGATTATAGACATGAGATAATCATAGAGCAACCTATATCTTCAATAACCCCCAATGGCCTGTGACAATAATTTTCAAATGTCTAAAGCCCTAGTTGTGCTGTGATGCCCCCTGGAGGGTACCTGGAGGTTTGGGGGGGCAGCGAGAGGGGACACCTGTTGCTCTGTGAATATCACTGGAACAGAGTTATCTGCTGTCAGATAAGTATAACTGTTAGCAACAATCTTGCTAGCTGGCAGCCAGGGATCTTCTGTTGGAAAGAAGTTTGCCTCTGCCACTGGGGAGGACCCTCTGTCCCTGCCCAGGGGAGGTGGATTGCAACGGGGAAAGGTGGCTAGGTGAGCATGGGGTCAGGACAAAGGCAGAGGGACAGCCTCAGGGAATATTTCTTCAAACAAGAGTTTGAGGACGGCAGGGTCCAGTGTTTTGCTGGTGTACAAGGCCCTTTGCGACCTTCCCGAGGACTATAGATCTGATTCCATGTCCTGTCTCCCAAACCTCCAGGGTTTCCTGACTGTTGGGTGTCTGAGCCTCTTTGCCCTTCCACATGCAGCTCATTCTGCTTTTTGTGAATCGCCAGCACCCCCAAAACTATAGCTCACCTCAATGGTGGACTCATCGAAGACAGAGACCACGCCTCATCTTTATGGACCCCCAATACCTAAGGGAGGGCGTGGCACATGTTTGTTGAATTAAGGACTGCATTTTGCTTTGCTGTCTGTGTTATCATATCTGGAGACGAGTAAGGTCATTACTGGCTGGGAAGACTTCCTAAAAAACCCTCAGGCTTGTATTAGGCCTTTGGGAAATGTGGTATATTTAGATTCATGGAAAGGGAGAAGGAGGGCATTTTAGGCATGAGTAGCGTCGCTGAGCAAAGGCTCAAGGCCAGGTTTATGAGTGCCCCTATAGAGCAGTAATAGAGCTGCAGGAAAATATACTAGATGAGGGAGCGTTTAAAATACACCCATGCTGGACCCCACTGCAGACCAAATGAATCCGAGCCTCTGGAGTGGGCCTGGGCCTCGGCACTTAGAGCTTCCCTGATGAGTCTACTGTGCAGCAGGGCTGAGGACAGTCCTGGGACTGTCATGTCAGATAGAAGGGTACAAAGTCAGGCTGGGTTTGAAGCATGGAGACTCCTGATGCCATCTCGTCCATTTTGGGCCGGGAATTTTGGACTTGAGCCAGTGTGTATTAGGGTGCTTTCACCTTTGGGCGCTTCTCATACTTTGCAAACTAGTTTTTATGGCGGCTTAATCTGGTTCTAATTCAAATTGAGGACAGTGGGAGGCTTGGAAAACCAGACAGCCGGATGCCACAAAGTTCTAGGCAAGAGGCCTGCTCCCAGGTGGAGGAGCAGAAAAGAGTAGATGAATCCAAGAGACACTGAAGAGGAAGAATGAGTGGAACAGGGTGAAATGAAAAAGAGAACATGTGTTCTAATTAGGTACGGCAACAGCGTTAGAGATTTCTTTACACAGAGTCCCACAGTTTGTCGGAGCGGAAATAGGGAATGGTATTAAATCTCTAGATCCACCCTCCTCCCTCCCCCATGGTTCCTGGAGATTAGGAGCCCTTTCCTTCTTTTGATCTTAACATCTGCTAAACTCTCATTGCCTTCTATTTCCCTCATCTCTTCCTTGAGAAACTTTCTGAAAGGGGAATCCACACTGCTGTCCTCACTTCCTCATCACCCACACTCTGACCCCTTACAATCTGTCATCTACCCTCAATCTCTCGATGGTCTTTGGTGGCCTCCCACTTTCAGAAATTCAGTGACTTAAAAAAAACCCCCACACGTTTTCAATTAAACCTGTTAGCTATATTTAACACTTTCTTAAAGCTTGGCACTCCTGGCTGCTGGGCTACCTGGATCCTCCTGTTTTCTTTCCACCACTCAGGAGCTCTTTCTCTAACTTGTATTTTCCCTTCCACCTATCCTGGATTCATCCCTGGACGAATTTCCACTTCATTTCCACTCTCTTGCCTCTCAACTCTTCCCCAGGTTTCGCTTTTTCATTTCCTATACATAGTCATTAGTTGTCCACTAGTTGTCCCATCTATGCCAATGCTCACTGCCATTACCAACAACAGTATTTGCAAAGTCCTGTATTGCTTAGAAAGCGTTTTACCTACAGTGCTTCGCTTGAGCTCCATTGCCCTCCCAACCCTGCATCTTTCATTCTGCTCTTCATTCTCCTGAATTTGAATCTTGAGTATGGGTGATGAGGAAGTGAGAGCAGCAGTGTGGATTCCCCTTTCAGAAACTTGCTAACTGAGGCCTCAGTTTTTAAATCTTTAAAATGGGGATAATACCTGTATCATAGGGGTGTTGTGAGCACTAAACAAGAAAACATACATAAAAACGCCAGGCTCACTGTCACAGCCCACTTTTCCTTGAAGGTAGAACCTAGGTTTTGTTTTGTTTTTCTCACTAACCCCCAGAGGAAATGCTCCTAAAATAATGGAATGAACAGTTCCAAACACTAGAAAGAGAAGTTACCTAAGCGATGATTTGAGTAAATTTTGAGGAAGTGGCAAATTTCCACTGGACTAAGTCTGAGTTGGTTTTTCCTTCTGAATACCTTTTTAAGAATCTGAGGGAAGCTATCGGTGTTTGGGGTGAGGTGTCTAATTTTTGTAAGGGTCTCCTTTTTGACAGGCTTAGTGCGATGTACAAGACACATGAACGCCTTTGATATTTGTGGCCTTGGTGTGTCAAGGCGAGGTCTGTCTTATCAAGGGTATCAAGTGCTGTGGGCCTCTGAGTTAGAAGATGTGATGGCAAGATTTTTACTGTGTAAGCTAGTCTAAATATTTTTTTGTCAATTTTGATTTATGAGTTGTTTTAGATCTTTGAACTGCTGAGCAACCCAATCCAGGACTTGCTGCTTGGATTACTGCCTATAAATATTTGGGGGGCTGTAAAGTGATAAGGTCCTGAGGCATATGGTCAATAATCAGAGTCCCCATGACAGGGCTGCCGGCGACTTACTTGTAATATGATGTTCTAGCCTAACTGTGAAAAATTACTTGGCCTTGAGAACTAAAATGCATCTAGGATTATTCAGGAACTATGAACACCAGTGGCCTTTCTTTAATGCATCATTCGTAATTTTCCTTTTTCAATCGCCAACAATGATTTGGAACGTTGTAGTCAAAGGTTGTTGGACTTTGTTCCAGAATTGCAAAGAAATGCCTGATTGTTTTATTTGAACTACTTTGAAGGGCTATGAAGGTATTAGATCAAATATGCTATAAAGTGAGGAAGTAGACTATATATATTTTTTGCTTCATGTGGGAAAGCAAAAGGCAGGTTTCCAAAAATGTCTTCACTAAGTTTAATCACATTCTTTGATTATGCTAGTAGTTAGAACATCTTATTTTTACTATGTGGGTGGACTGCCAACAAAACAGATGTGAATACTTGGTATTGATGGCCAATGGGCTATGGAGATAAGCGAGCAACAAAAGCCAGGGTAAACTGGGAACCATTTAAGTTATGTTTCAGTGATCTCTGTGATTCCTCGTATCAAAAGGTGAAATTTAAACCTCATCCCTTGAATCCATGTGGCCCTATGACTTGCTTGTTTTTTATCCATTGAATGCAATGGAAGTTGTACAGCTTTGGAGGCTAATTCTTTAGAGGCCTTATAGCTTCTGCTCTGTCTTCTTGGAATGCTGCCCTGAGTTGGCCACGTGAAGAAGCCACAAGGAGCAGAGTTAAGCCATGCCAGCTGAGGCTTCCTGGCCCCAGCAGTGAAGAGCCAGCATCGACCTGTCGACATTGGGTGTCCAGCCCCAGTCAAGCCCCAGACACTGCAGTCACATGAGTGACCACAGATGAGATCAGAGGAAGAATCGCCCACCTAAACCCAGGTCAGATTCATAACCCAAAGAATCATGAGCAAATAAGAAACATGTTAAGGTTGTGTTAAGCCACCAAATTTTTGAATTTTGCTTTATGTAACAACAGATAACTGATATGGAGGAGAAAATAGGCAAATACTACCACACTTAAATGTCAATTGAAAAATAATACTTAAATAACTTGTACAGAGACTTAGATTCCAGAAGTTTGAAGCAGGAAGGGACTTCAGAGGTGATCCCTCTGATTCTTTTGGTTCTTGACACCACTTCCCTGGATTCATGTTTTGCCATCCCCAGGAGATGAGCTGCTCTTTGAGAGCTGGGCCAGGTTTTATGCTTCCTGGTGTGAACCCCCAGGGAGCTCAGAGCCCAGGTCTACACAAGTTCTCAGAAGATCTTTGCTGCCTCTGGTTATGTTATATGGGAAGTGGTATGAAGGGCCAGGGGCCATGAGTTCCCAAGGGGGTGTGACCCAGGGCCTGTCAGCTGCTGGGCTTCGTTTGGAGTTCAGGTGCATCAGGCATCTTCCATGCTCTTGCTGGAGTGTGTTTTGGAGAGATTGGGCTTCAGTTGCCAAGGGTGGTGTGATTGTGCACGTTTGTAGATTGGTTCCCAGGAGGTCAGAGGAGGCAATCTTTAGAACCACATTTTACGGGCCACTTATTTTTGATAACGGCAGTCTTAGGGATGCCTTAGTCCAAGCAAGTCGACCAAGGTGTTCCAGATATTTGTATCCACAAAGGACATGGAATTGGAACTCAGAAGTCTGGTCAGTTCAGCACCTGGGATCCTAGGCTTTGGGACCCAAACTCTGGGTGACCGTACACAGTTAAGGAAAGTGTGACAGTCATCGGTCAGCACGTGGTTAAGAGTAACTGTCCTCCGAAAACTCTTGCAAAGTGCTTTTAACTTTTCCAAGAACTTTCACAGCATTCGATTTTCACTGCCGAGCTGGGGAAAAGAAGGGGTTACCGTCTACATTTCCAAGACAAGTACATAGGGGTGACTCCCCAAGCCTCTGGCCATCCGTTCCTGTTTTGCTCCTATGGACCAGATCATCTCAGTGACCATTAAAAGGTGCCCATGGACCCTGTGATCCTGTTACAGGCTGGCCAGTCGTGTTAGGCTGAGTTTGGGATTCTGATCCTGTACTTGTGGTAGACATGAGACGCACTATCCAGATGCCCAGACCTTCCTTCAAGGTTGTGGGGTCCTTCCTTCCACCTCGCTGTGAGGGGTGCGGTCGGCAGGCAGCCTGCAGCACCAGCTCCTTCAGGGTGGGCCCTGGCTGCTGAGAGGTGGCTCCCCCAAGGTCAAACCCTTCCTAGGACAGTCGGTATCTGATGACTGGGCCAGGAAGGTTATAAAAGTCCAGCAGCCATTTTGGACCGATACTGGACAGCTCTGATAGGCAGTAATGGATCTAGAACTTTCTGCCAGGTTGGCAGAGGCTCACCTAGTTCTAGGCCACTATTTGCCTTCTCCCTTTGCCCGGTCCTGCTCCTACCCCGTTCCATCCACCAGTGTGGGTTTCTAGCAAACACTCTGCACTCACACTCTGCCTGTCTCAGCACCTGCTGTCCGAGGCCCAGCCTGCGACTGTCCCCTCTCCACTCTTGTTTGACAGAGGTCACTGTCAGGGTTTGCACAGAAAGGATGCTATAGACAGACAGCCCACTGACATATTTTGATCAGCCCATGTGATGTTTATAAAATTGACTCAACATAAAAAAATTGGGATATCACCCATAAAATCTGAATTTCTAACTTTTATTTTAGAAAACAGACAACCTGGCAGCATTGGCCCTTTATTCTTTTTTATGTATATCTATGTCTATATTTATCATCTCTATATATTTATTGGTTTTAGAGAGGAAGGGAGAGGGAAAGAGAGATAGAAACATCAATGATGAGAGAGAATCCTGCACACCCGCTACTGGGGCTGGACCCTGAAACTGGGCATGTGCCCTGACTGAAAATTGAACCATGACCTCCTGGTTCATAGGTCGACACTCAACCCCTGAGCCACACCGGCCAAGCAGACCCTTTATTCCTGCCAATGTTAGTTTGGGGCTGAACAGTGGCTTCCCCCTTTAGAGAGCAGAGTTCTCCAGCTTGTCACAGTCCTCTGTTCACTTTGGACCTGTCCACTTTCCTCATTCATGTTACCTGCCCGACACCTATGGACACTTGCCTTTTCCCCTTGACAAAAATAAATGGCTCAGCAGGTGGAATGTCCAATCCCCTCACCCCCCATTTCTTGATGATCCTACACGGGCCTTTAAGAATTGGATCCCTCTTGGTCAAAGGCCAGAAGACCTTTTTCACAGGCCCTGGGATTTAGCTAAGTAGTAGGGTCACCACCGCTGGCCCATCCTCGCCTTGCCCACTTCCACTCGCCCTCCAGCAGAAGGCAGTCTCCTCATGAGGCTCACAGCAGGTGTCTCTCAGCCCAGGAACGCACATTTCTTTCTCTGTAAAAAGCCCAATTACATTGTTCCCACTATTGAAGACATGTTCATTATTGCATATTTGAGAGAGATGTCCTTCAAAGGCTATTAACATTTTGGCAAAAATAAATCTCTCTCTCAATGTGCCCTTTGGTTAACCGTGAGCCCCTCAAGTCGAAAGAACAGAAGGGCCAGGAACGCCTCGCACAGGCCGCCCCCTCCTTCTCTTTGCCGATGCTGCCTGTGGCCAGGGACCACCGAAAGCCCCCTTGCCAGCTAAGTCTTATCTCCACCTGACCCCCCAAAGTAAAAATTGCTGCTACTTCTTCAAGGGCTTATAATTATAAGAGACTCAATTATATAGCAAATTATATAAATTATATATAAAAGCCTTAATTATATAACAAATTGCTTTGCAATGATTATTTAAATTGTGTATTGGCAGGAATTGGATATCTGAATATAATGGGTTTCATTGATTATAAAAGTGTCTTCACTGAACTGATATAATAACTGCCTTTGTGGGTTGCTGCTCAAAATACCAGCCAGCTGGGAGATGTCAAAAACTTAGATTGTTTGAATCGCGTGCAGAATAGGTAAGGGAATGGGCTCCCTCTGTAGCTCCTGCTCCTGGGCGATAAGGGGACCTAGGACAGATCCTCGGCCCAACGTGGGGCAGTCGCTCTGCAGGGCGTCTGTCAGGGCAGGTGGGCTGGCTTCCAAGGAACAGGACAGTGTAGGGCGGGGAGGCCTGCAGTGTGCAGCCGGAAGGGCTCCTTGGCTTGGGCAGCTGGAGGGTGCCTCGGATCTGTGGTCCTCTTTTTCTCTTCACCTGCTCAGAGCCCCTGGGAAGGAAGCCCATGTCTGTTTGGTGGGCGTGAGCTGTGCTGCACTCCCCATGGCTCTCCTGAGGCCGGGCACTGAGGGGTGGGTGCCAGGAGTGTGTTGGAATGTCAAGCACTGAAGAGTCCCATGACCTCCTTGGATGCTTTGACAGACCCTCTAGCCCAGGGATGGCGAACCTTTTGAGCTCGGCGTGTCAGCATTTTGAAAAACCCTAACTTAACTCTGGTGCCGTGTCACATATAGAAATTCTTTGATATTTGCAACCATAGTGAAACAAAGACTTATATTTTTGATATTTATTTTATATATTTAAATGCCATTTAACAAAGAAAAGTCAACCCAAAAAATGAGTTCACGTGTCACCTCTGATACACGTGTCATAGGTTCGCCATCACTGCAGTCTAGCCCATGGCAGCTCCGTTTTCTTGGCAATGGCCGCGGCTCCTGCGGAACCTTCTGTGCCCAGACTCTGTCCCTCACCTTCCTACACACTGACGCCCACTCTAGGAACCCCTGGAGGACAGGAGAAGCAGACTGCCAAGCTCCTCCTCTCCTGCCAGCACCCAGAACTGTGTCTGCTCTGCTCACTGAATAATGTGGTGATGTACCCTGTTGGGTGTCATGTACCCCTCTGGGTGCCCAGCTCTTTTTCCTTCTCCTCAGGTGAATCCTGGAAGGTGGAGACATTGAAGATATGTTGTGCCATGTGGAGTTCTTGGCAACGTGAGACCACTTGAGTGTTTCCTAAAGCTACTCTCTTGGCTCTGTCTGAGCCCTGTGATCCGCCCATGAAGTGTGGAATGTGGCTGTCATCCTCAGGTTTCTTGGGCTGCTGGGCAAGAAGTCAGGATTGCAGCAGAATCAGAAACCTTGACTGCTCCCTCTCAACATCACAGTTACATTTGTGGATTAGGTGTCATGTGATTGGCTTCACCCTGTGCTTATAGAAGTGTTTGTGTTTGACCCTCAGCCTAGGGCAGTGATGGCGAACCTCTGACACGCAAACTCATTTTTTTGGTTAATTTTTCTTTGTTAAATGGCATTTAAATATATAAAATAAATATCAAAAATATAAGTCTTTGTTTTACTATGGTTGCAAATATCAAAAAATTTCTATATGTGACACGGCACCAGAGTTAAGTTAGGGTTTTTCAAAATGCTGACACGCTGAGCTCAAAAGGTTTGCCATCACTGGCCTAGGGGTTCTCACGAAACTCAATATTTGGTTCCCTCACACGATAATTTAAGGGTTACTTCCTCTCAGAGATTATCTTTTTAAAATTACAAGCTTGTCAGAATACTCTTGGGTGCTCGCAATAGAAACCACTGACTAAGGGTCCTGGGTTCGATTCCGGTCAAGGATACATTCCAGGGGTTGTGGGCTCCTGTAGGGGGCCTGCAGGGGGCAGCCAACTGATGATTCTCTCTCATCATTGATGTTTCTATCTCTCTCCCTCTCCCTTCCTCTCTGAAATCAATAATATATATGTATATATATATTAAAAAAAAAAAAAGAAACCACTGACTAAACTGGCTTGAATAGTAGGGAATGCCGTCATCTTACACGACAGGAAGCCCTGAGGTAGGGTGCTGTGGAATTAGTGAATTCAGTAGCTCTAACTTCAGATTAAGGGCCGTATGCAGTGTGTTGGCTTTGTCTTTGCATCAGCTTTCCTCCTGAGTGCATGATGGCTGCCATAGCTCCAGATGTCACATCGTCATGACAGCATCCAAGAGGACCAAAAGAGATGCATATATCCCTTTGGTTTGCAAGGAAAATTCTTTTCAGAAGCTTCTTACTGACTTCCTCTCTTATTCTTTAGTCGTAACCATGTTTAAACTCATCCCTGACCTGGGCCATGAACCACCGTGATAGCTTTAAAGAAATCAGGGCTAATCCTCTGGGTCTGGGGCCAGGCTTTCTGGGAGCATAAGACAACGTTGTGCGGGTGAGGAATTTAGGCCCTGTCATATCCCTTCTCCCTGAAGCTGGCCTCCCTGCCTCTGCCAGGAAGGTAGCATAGGATGCTTCAAATTTTGATGAATGTCTTGGTAAAAGGAGTAGGAGCATGTGCTTGATGCCACACTGCCTGATTCAAATCCCAGCTCTACCACTTTCTGCTTGCTGGCAGATTTCTCCACTCCCTGTGCCTACCTGGTGGGCTGAATGGATTTAAATGAAAGAGACTGAAGACAGAGAAGAGCTCAGTGAAAGTAGCAGCTATCACTACTGACTTCTGCTCTTAAATGCACACTTCTTAGCAAGTAAAGATGATTAGCCGCCCACCCCACCCCAGTCTCGCAGCATCTCACATCCTCCCCCAGGTTTGGGCACAGTGTCACAGGATGCAGTTTGGAGACGGCCCCAGAGAGCACCGGGCACTTTGAGGTGGTTGACACACACTCTACAGTGTGAATGGCAGGTTCGTCAGCCGACTCCCCGAAGCCCTGATGTCCCGCTGCTGCTGGCTGCGCGGGCAGCTGAGGCAGCTGGTGTGAGGAGCGGGCTCTGCAGACTGGACACAGCCCATCCTCCGGCGAAGCGGCAGAGGGAGGCGGTGGAACAGAAAATGAGCTCTTCTCTGCTTCTCTCCAGGAGGAGATGTGACAGAGCGGCAGGGGAATCCTCGTGCTAGGCTCCCGTCTCTTGTCACCGTCTGGGGTTGGGCACCGGGAAGTCCCCTAGCTTTGGTTTCCTCTCCTCTGAACTTGGGGGCACCTTGTCCTGTCTGGAGTCTCAGTGAAAAATCCCCAGGGGGCGGAAGTGGAGATGGGTGTCTGTGAGATCTAGGGCACCCCAGGCCTGCCCCCAGGCAGCTGCTCGAGGAGCGGGCTCTGCAGCCTGGACGCAGCCATCCTGGCAAAGCCGCCCTGGTGAGGCCCATCTTTGGGAACTAATTCAGGCCCACGAAGCCTTGCTGGCTCTATCCTCTATCAGCCTAGGTGCTATTAAGAACAAAACAAAAGGCAGAGCCTTGATTGAATCTTGAAAACAAGGCCCACGAGGGCATGTTTCTTTGAGGGCATGTTTCTTTGTCATGGTGTCATGGGAAAGAGGAGCATCCAAGGGAAGGACAATGATGATGGAGGGGCAGAGGGGAAAAGCAGTTTGTGAGGAGACAAGAGACCATGAAGAAAAGAAATCTTCTAGAATCCCCTGTGCTTTATGTTTTGTTTTTGTAGTAAAGAGGAACACTGAGGGATGGTGCTGGACTGCGGGCGGCACCCCCACCACCCTCTCCTTTTTGTCTCTGTTGCCTCAGGCTAACAAGCGTGTCCTATGGCAGGAGCTGGTTTGTTCGGAGGAGAGTCTGTACCCCCAGCCCAGGGTCCCCGCCTCACTCTTCCTTCCCCTCTGCACAGCTTTGCTTGAATGTCTGGAGGGGGAGGGGGAGAGTCTGCTAGGGAAGGCCCTGGCCTGGCTTCCCCTCTGGCTCTCAGACCTTTTATTGAGCGTAGCTCTCTTTTTACTGCCTGTCTTTGGCAAAGCCAGCTCTCGGGGCTGAAATCCAGCCAGGGAGATCTGATTTCTCAAAAGCCATTTTGATCTTTTTACTTCAAAGGGAGTTCTTTTCACTCTGAGCCCCAGGCTGGTGGCCCCAAACCTGCCCCTTCGGGCTGTCGGTCTGGATGGGGCCTGTGGTCTCTTCTTTGCAGGCAGCACCGAGAGCCTGGGATCCTGGCACTGGGGCTGTGGCCGATTTGGGTTGCCAGTTGGGACCTCTGTTCTTTTTGTCAACGCAGAAAAGATTGTAAGGCCAACAAAAATAAAAGGAAAGCAAAATGGGTTTAATGAAGATATATTACATTCCAAATGAGGAATGGCCCAGACGAGAGAGAGAGAGAGAGAGAGAGAGAGAGAGAGAGAGAGACTGGGCTGCTTCAGCTCATGGGGAAGTCAGAGAAAAGGGGGCCTGGAGACAGGCTCAGGGGGTTAGCCTTGAAGGGGCTGCAGCTGCCCTTCTCATGGGGTCCCTTAGAGGTTGGGGATACGTGCCTGTGGGGCAAAGGAAGGGGAAAGGGAGTGGCATGGCCATGCTCCTTGCAGGTAGAGCACGTGTGAGAGAGACAGAATGGTGGGAGAGCAGGGCCCCAACTCCTGGGTTTAAAAGAGGGATTTTCTGGGTGGAGTCTTCCATTTGCATTCAGGGATGATTGACAGAAACTATCTTTCTTCTGGGCACGCCCTTACCCATAATGTATTCAGGAAAACCCATGGGGGTGGGTCAAACCTAAATGAAATTTTTATTATAATTAGCCCAGGGCCCTAGTAAGGTCGCATTGGCATTGAGGTCATGTCGTTTTCCTATGAGCGTGCGCTGAGAACCGGCTGGCTCTGGACCTTCCTGCTGGCGGCCTGCTGGGCTGCCCAGAGAGAAGGGGTCTGAGGGCAGCATTAGTGAGAACCTCAGGGCAGGCCCCACCCCAGCCGCTCACGTCTAACTTCCCACCTGACAAGGCTGCCTGGGATCCTGGCCCTGGGGCTGCCTGGGGTAGCTTGGGAGGCAGTAGGATTTGTCCCTGGTGTTCCTGTCTCTGGAACCTTGAGGGGCCCTGCCTTTTTCTCTATCTGGCTCTGCCCTGTTTATCTTCTGATCCCCAAAGTCCTCCTGTTCCCCATCCTCATTCATCTTATTGAAACCTGCTGGGGGACTGGAACTCACCTTAACTTTGAGGGTCTCTCCCCTCAAAGAGCCTTCCCTGTTCCTCCTACCTCCCACCCCACCCGCACCCTACCCAGGGGAGGCACCCTTCCCAGGGCTCCCACAGTATTCTGCAGCACTCCGTGACTCCCCCTTTGCAGCTCCTGTCACTTTTTGCATAACTGTCCTTTTGCTGTCCATGACCCTCAGGAGAGGCCGAGGACTTGGAAGAAAGGGGCTGTTACCCCTCTACATTGTCCCAGTGTCCAGCACGATGCCGAGCACACAGTAGGCTCTCAATGTGTGTCCAGTGAATTAATGCATTCTTTCCTGCAGCTCTTTCAAAGCCCTAGGATTTCACTGAGGTGACTCAGGGGCTCCTTGTCTACCACTGGTGATTCCAGAATCAGCCCTTCTTTGTCCACAGCAAGTTTACTTTCATCTGTTATATATTGATATGCACATATATTAAATTATGTATATCATGTGTAATATATATAATATAAACTGTGTGATATATTACATATATAACATCATGTATATAATATGACATATCTTTGCATTCATATACATATATATAGAAAAATATATAAATAAGCATATACAGATATTTTTGTCAAAAGGATTCTGTTTAAAAAAGAAATGTGAAAACCAAGACCTTGAGTTTTTAATCCAGGCCTTCTCTTTCCTAGTGGCTTTTGCTTTTGAAGTCTTCACTAATTACCACTTAGACACTGGAAAGCTTTTTTCCTGTTGACAGCGTTTTTGAATTCTGCTGAGCGGATGGAGCCCTTACATTTTGGGCAGTGACTTCTTAGCGGTGTACCTGCCCCCCATCCCCACCTCCCACATCAGCAATCCTGGCTGGTATTGGGGAATGAAGGCGGATTGGATTATCATAAGCCACAGAGCTGTGACTCTCATTTATCTCTGCGGTTTTTGTTATCGTTGTTTTGCTCAGCATCGGGCCAGCTGGGAGGCCAGGGTCGACTGGGTGGATGATGTATGAGGGTTGGAAGTCCTCGCAGATACAGGCAAAGTGCTTTTGCTTCTCTTGCTGGCTCGCTAGGTGGCAGCTGCTTTTGTCAGTTGTCATCCCCTTCCCCTCTGCACTCTGGTGGGCAGCACCTCTCTCCCTCCTGGTGGTTGAATCCTCCTCCCAGGCAGGCTTCCCTCTGGGCCCGCCCTTCCCAGGGCAGGAGCCTGAGCCCCGGCCCTTCATTCCTGCTCAGAACCCTGCTGACCTCTGACCCATGGTGGTTAGTGGTCAGAGCACTGACTTGGGAGTCCAAGAGCCTGGTCTTGCGTGTTGAATTACTCACCAGTCGTGGGAACTTGGGTCAGTCATGTGTCCTGTGGAACTTCAGTGTCCTAGTCGATAAACTAGAATAAGCACCCCAGCCTTCCTACCACACAGTGAGGCTCATCTGAAACCCTCGGCCAGTCTTTCTCAGCTTTTCCTGCAATCAGAGTCTCCTGGGAAGATTTCATATCCCAATTCCCAGGTTGTACCCCCAGACCAATTAAGTCAGACTTTGGGACTGAGACCCAGACATTAATTAGCATTTTTTTTTAAAGCTCCTCAGGTAATTCTAATTTGCAGCCAAGGTTGAGAACCACTGTTTAAGGTCAAAGTATGATGGGCACTCAAGATACAATTTACAAGTGAATTCTAAACTTCCTTATAAAGGAAATGGAGAAAATGTCCGCTTACTAGTTTAGAATTTCTTCCAGAATCTCCTTGAAGTTGTGTATTCATTTCCCCAGGAATGGACAACTTTGCATTAGTTTTGGCTTATGATGCCATCTTCTTAGTGACATTACCTGCCACCCTCTCCAAAATTGCACCATTACACCCCTTCATGCCCACACACATTTCCTGTCCTCCTCCCCTGCTAGTACTTTGCACTTTCTCTGTAACCTCCCATCGCTATCAGTATGAACATCCTCAAGACACCCACAAGGCCAGAGTTTCTCTAAGTGTGGTTCCAGGACCACCTTTACTTAAGATCCCCAGGATTGGATTTAGGAATCTGCATTTTCAGAAGCTCCCTAACTTTCTTTTTAAAAAATATATTTTTATTGATTTCAGAGAGGAAGGGGGAGGGAGAGAGAGATAGAAACATCAATGATGAGAAAGAATCATTCATCAGTTGCCTCCTGCATGCCCCACACTAGAGATCGAGCTTCAAACCCAGGTATGTGCCCTGACCAGGAATTGAACCATGACTTCCTTATTCACAGGTCAATGCTCAACCACTGAGCCACATGGCTGGGCCCTCACTTTCTTTTGACCACTGAAGTTTGAGAAGCAGTGGGCTGGGCCTCTGGATTCTTGATTCAGAATGTGCAGGGGCAAATCTGTTGCTAGTTTTCCATCTACTTGCTCCTCCAAACCCTGCCCTAAAAGTGGGAATCCATCTTCTTCCGCAGATCAGTGGTCTTGGGTAAAATCTCTAATGTTCCAGAGAAATCCTAGATATTTTCCCAATTACTTTAGGGGTGTGGCTGTCTCAACAGTGTGATTTGAGAGGCTTAGACTAAGGTTCCTTATCTAAGGAAAAGGTCATTCCCTTCCCTCCCCAATCATGGTTCTTGGAACTCCATCTTAGTTCAGTCATTCTTCCTGAACTCTTCTCACTCACCTCTAGTCCGATGAATTACAAAAAAACATGAACGGTGGACCTATTTGATTCCATCTTCTTGCTCAGTTTTCCTTTGGCTTCCTGTCACCTAAGGGGGGAGCACATCACCAGTTGTTGTTACCAAAGGCTCTTCAAGCTCTGGCTCACCTTTCCAGCCTTCATTCCCACGGCTCCCAATACATACTCCAGCAGGACCAACTGCATGTAATTCCCGGAGCATCACGTGCCATTTTCTTCTCTGGGTGTCCTCCTGGATTGCTCCTACATCTCTTTGCAGATGTCACTCCTCTCCCCACACTTTCAGATGGCTCAGAGTGCATGCCAAGTCCTCACATGGTCTCCAAGGCCCTACAGGATCTGTCCATCCACCTCCTTACCTCTCTGCCTTCATCTGCTACCTCCCTGTGTAAGTTTCCCAGGGTAGTTGTAACAAAGCCCACAAACTGTGGTAGCTTAAAACAACAGAAATTTATTCTCCCATGGTTCTTGGGGCTAGAAGTCAAAATCAAGGTTTTGGCAGGGCCATGCTCCCTCTGAAACTTGGAAGTGAAGGATCCTTCCTTGCCTCTTTCTAGCTTCTGGAGGTCGGTGCTGTCTTTGGAATTCGTTGCCCTGTCAACACATGGCCTTCTTCCTGTGTGTCTGTCTTCCCATGGCCATCTATCTTCTTATGAGGATAGTAGTCTTATTGGATGAGGGCCCATCCTACTCTAGTATGACCTTATCTTAATTTAACTAATTATATCTGCAATGTTTGGAAATAGAGTCTGGGAAATAGACAGCCAGGATTCACTAGTGGGGAAGGAAAAAGAGTTGGGCCCCCAGAGGGGCACACGAGGCATTGCCCGGTCACCACATTGTTCAGTGCTGCATAGCAGACACGGTTCTGGGTGCTGGCAGGAGAGGAGGAGCTTGGAGTCTGCTTCTCCTGTCCTCCAGGGGCTCCCAGAGCGGGCATCAGTGTGTAGGAAGGAGGTGAAGGATTAAGACTTCAAAAATGTCTTCTTTTGGGGGACAGTTCAACCCATAACATCCCCCTCTTTATTCATTTTGTTTCAGTCACAGTGTACTAGAGATGCCAGATTTAACACACAAAAATACAGGACATCCCATTAAATTTGAATTTCAGATAAACAACAAATAATTATTTTAGTATAAATATGTTCCTAATGTTGCATGGGGCAATTTATTTTTAGTATAAGTATGTCTCATTCGATATTTGGGACATAGTTATGTAAAAAACACACACACATATATTTGTCGTTGATCTGAAATTCAAATGTAAGTGGGCATCCCATATTTTGTCTAGCAATCTGTATTCTTGTTCCTTGAACACAACAAGCATGTTCCCACCTCTCAGAGCCTCTGTCTTGGCTGTTCCCTCTGAGTTGAAGTCCCTTCCCCTATC
The DNA here is from genome assembly GCF_028538775.1 of Myotis yumanensis. Lineage (NCBI taxonomy): Eukaryota > Metazoa > Chordata > Mammalia > Chiroptera > Vespertilionidae > Myotis > Myotis yumanensis. Next base: position 74,833,752 of record NW_027223759.1, on the reverse strand, counting down.
AGTGGTCAGCAAACTGCCACATGCGGCTCTTTGGCCCCTTGAGTGTGGCTCTCCCACAAAATACCGACTTCTGCGCATGGGCCACGAAGTTTCAATTGCACTGTACGTGCGCGCCCGCACGTGGTATTTTGTGGAAGAGCCACACTCAGGGGCCAAAGAGCTGCATGTGGCTCGCGAGCCGCAGTTTGCCGACCACTGCCTAGCTCTTTGCGATCCCCATTCTCTGATTGCTTTCATACAAGTCCAGCAGGCCCTCGAATAATGTGGTTTCATTGATGAGATGCTTTAGAAACTTGCCTCTTGTTTAGATCAATTAGACTGTGGTAAAATAGGTTTGTTAAACATCATTTTGCCACAGTTCCAAGAACCTATCAACGTTAAGTGGGGACTTCCTGTACTTCCTATCCTTCTTTCTTATTTTAGTATAAATATGTCCCAAATTTATGTCAGCTCAGGCTACTATGACAGAATAACACTGAGCAGGTTGCCTAAACAACATATATTTATTTCTCACTGTTCAGGAAGCTGGGAAGTCCAAGATCAAGGTGTCCACCAGATTCTGTTCTTGGTGAGGGCCTGCATCCTGGCTTGCAGACAGATGCCATTCCCTGTGTGCTCACATGCCCGTTTTGTGTGTATGCACTCTCATAGAGAGAGAATTCTGGTGCCTCATTCTCTTCTTCCGAGGTCACTCATCCCATCATGGGCCCCCACCCTCATGACCTCATCTTACCCAAATTACCTCCCAAAGGCCCTACTTCCAAATCCCATCATATTGGGGGGTAGGGGCTTCAGCATATGAATTTTGGGGGACACAAACATTCAGTCCATAACACTTTACCTGGCAGACCTCACAGGGGAAAGCTGCCCTCCCACACATATGCTGCACAGCCAGTGTGCGGTTGTCTCTGAAGGGAGTTGCAGTCAAGGAATCAGGCCCCCACGGGGAGCCATACTCTTATCATTCCCAGTACAGGCCTCCTCCTTATAGGCCTTTTTATTGGGGGTCAGGGATGTTAGAAATAAGGCGAGCCCCCAAACTCAGGGGTCCTGGTAGAACACAAAGCATACTCAGGAGCCAGACAGCAAGGCAAATATGTTTACTTCTGCAGAAGGGTGCGTACCAACACAGAGTCTGCCTAAACTCCCTTCTTTGACAGAAAAAATTCCTTGTTTACTCTCACAGGGGCTTAGCTGAAACCTTCTTATGGGGAAAGTGGGGAACCTTGAAGACACTTTTCTTCACTCAGACACAGTGCTCTGGACTTTTCTGCTCTGAGGCATCCCCACCCCACTCACCCTGGATCCACAGAGAGGAAGGAGCCTATTGTTCGTGGCTCCCCCAGCAGTGAGATGACCTGCCCACCCCACCATTTGTGCTGATACATTTGACCCTCCTCGGGTGCTGTTCCTTGAGGGGAAATGGACCATGGGGGGACCAGCAATTTAGCCTCTTCCACATTCTAAGGTGGTAAGTAAATAAAGGCTTAATTATTACTTTCATTTTGCCTGGTTGTCATAATTGGCTACTTTTGATACCTGGCAGCTCTTCTCTTGACATGCAATCTTCTTGAAAATAGAGCCAACACAGAAGAAACAGAGCTGGGAGACAGAGATGGGGGCTGGGTCTCTATAACATCATCCGAGCTCCCCTACCTCTAGCTGTACTGGAAGCCAGTGCAACACCTGGACCTTTTTGTTATTGAGCATAAACCAATTAGTTGTGTTTTTGTGTCACTGAGCCTAAGCCAATGACATCTTCTCAGTGACCCCCCCCCCCCACCCCCTAGTGAGCCTTAGGAACTCCTCCCCCGAGTTCCTGTTCTCCCTTGTACTTGCCTTGTTGGTGGTTCAGAGTACCCTATACTATCCTGCTGTGCAAGCCTGCATCCCCAAGAGACGTTCCCTCTTAGAAACCGGGGGGTGGGGTGGGGGGGGGGATGTTTTTTAAAATTCCCACACCTTACATTCCCTGGCACAGAATCACAGGAAAAGCTCTGTAGAATGAGGGCTTAATTGAATGAAACTGCAGAAAGCTGTTTACAATTACTCAGTTAGGTAATTATAAATAGGATGACAACTCTTCTTAATATTAAAAAAACTACATTAAAAAACATTTGCAATCCCCTGAGGATATCAAATCTGTATCAGGGAATAAAATTTGTATTAGTTATCTTTTACTGCATAATAAGTTATCCCCAAACTCATTAGCTTAGAACAACAAACATTTGTTATGTCAGTTTCTCAGAGTCTGGAATGCAGGTGCAGGCTAGCTGGGTCCTCTCGCTCTGGATCTCTCACAGGTATCATCATGGAGTCAACGGCGCTACAGTCGTTTCAAGGCTCAACTGCAAGCTCACTCATGTGGCTGTTTGCAAGCCTCAGGTTCTCATTGACTATTGGCCGGAGACATCAGTTTCTTTCCACGTGGGTTTCTGCACAGGGCTGTTCCCAATATGGCAGTGGCTTCCCTCAGAGTGAATGAGAGAGAGAGAGAGAGAGAGAGAGAGAGAGAGAGAGAGAGAGAGAGGGAAAAGAGAGAGAGAGAGATCTCCAAGATGGAAGTCACAGTCTTTGTAGAATCTAATCTCAGAAATGATATCCTAACACTTTCTCTATATTCTGTTTGTTAGAAATTAGTCACTGGGTCCAATCCACACCCAAGGGGAGGCTATTATACAAGGGACTGAAAACCAGGGGGCAGCTCAGCTATCTTAGCAGTTGCTTACCACAGTCTACCCTCTGACCCCCAATGATTCACATTCGTCCCACACGTAAAATACACACCTCCTCTACCAAGGCCCCTGAAGTCTCCTCTCATTACATCTGTTCAAAGTCCAAAATTGTATCTAAATCAAGTTCAGGTGTGGATGAGGTACCATAAGTGTAGTGCCTTAAGTACAGATCCTATTGATCTGGACCTGTGGAACGAAAGAGAGAAGTTATCTGGCCCCCATCTACTCAACATACAGTTGTTGGTCAGGAAGATGATGCCTTTTTTTTAAAAAAATATATATTTTATTGGTTTTTTACAAAGAGGAAGGGAGAGCGATAGAAAGTTAGAAACATTGATGAGCGAGAATCATCGACCAGCCGCCTCCTGCACACCCCCCACTGGGGATGTGCCCGCAACCAAGGTACATGCCCTTGACCGGAATTGAACCTGGGACCCTTCAGTCTGCAGGCCGATGCTCTATCCACTGAGCCAAACCGGTTAGGGCGGGAAGATGATGTCTTTAACAAGGTTGAAAATTGGAGGCACGAAGGTTTGTTAATCCATAGAAATTCTGAAAACCAGCCCAGCAAATGTTGCAAGTTCCTTGATTAGATCCCAAGGCCTGAGGCTAATTCTCCATGGTCTTGGTGCCACTCTCTGGGCTGCTGATTTCGCCCTCTCAGTCATCTTTTCCTTTTCTTATGGAAGTAGCACATTTCTGTAGCTGAGCGGCTTTCTCAGACTGCTTCCGGCCAGTAGAATTCTGAGGGCTTATTCAGCACCATCTTGTTTCCCCATAGTCCACGTTGGCAATGTTTCTACAAATATAAGTATTTCAAGAAACTAGTGGGCCTCCTTTGGGGTTTACTCCATTAGGCAAAAGTCATACCTACAGATTTCTTTGACATAAGCCCCTTTTGCTGTTGCTGAGATGGCTGAGGTCCAACACCCTTAACTTTCCAGTGGCCCTATAGTTTGATTGAGAGGCACACCCTTAATCTCTTGTGACCTTATAAAACACATGTATTTGGTTTTCATGCCCAGCCTCATGGGCAGAGCCTTGTAATGTCCTAAGTGACAAGAGCAATAGGAGCATCGTTTGTGATATTTATTTTTTTGTCCCTAAAATAGTTCCAGAGTGATAAAGGTAAAAGGAGCGTCTCTCCTTATTCATAACAAGACCTTTCAGTCACACCCGAGTTTATGTTAATGAGGTGACTTTTGCCCCCAAAGATGGGGGTGGGGCTGTTTGCCAGGGGAACCAACTGTATAATTAGAGAGTTAGAACTTCTAGCTCCGCCTTCCAACCCCCAGGGGCCTCTAATGGCCAATGGCCCATGTCTATGTAGTGAAGCCCTCATACAAACTCTAACCAAAGGGTTTCAGAGAGCTGCCGGGCTGGTGATCACATGGAGGTTCAGGGAGGTGGTGCCCGGGGAGAAGGCACGGAAGCTCCGTGCCCCTTCCCATATACCTTGCCCCTGTCCATCTCTTCCATTTGGCTGTTCCTAAGTTGTATTTTATTCATAATAAATGGGTAATAGTAAGTAAGGTGCCGTTGTCTGTGAGTTATTCTGGCAAATTACTGAATCTGAGGAAGGGGCAGTGGGAGCCCTCATTTAAACTTGGATGCTCAGAAGTATAGGTGACAACCTGGGCCTGCGACTGGTGTCTGAAATGGGGGTAGAAGGCGGACAGTTTTAACCTGAGGGGTCTGTACCAACTCCAGGAAGTTACTGTCAGAATTGAGTTAAATTGTAGGACACACATACAGTGTTTTGCTTGGTGTGGAAAACCCCACATATCTGGTGTGAGAAGTGTTTCAAGTAGAGGAAAACGGCTTTTCTTTTTCTCTTTAAGGACCCTTGTATGTGACTGTGTAGCCTCTTAAGCAATACCTTTGATCGTTGGGAGGTCTTAACAACAAGCTTTATTTTCACACCCTCCGTTTTATCTCTATTCTGTATCCTGTTTTCCTGGCAGTGTTCTGTATTTGACATTTGCTTAGAAATCATTAATTTTAGCAGTGTGTGCCGTCTGGAGGCTAAAAATGGTCAAAACTCTGTTTTTTGGGGGTTTTGTTTTTGTATAACAAAAATAAAGACTTTCCCTTTCTTTCTTTCTTTTTACATGCAGTTTACTATAAGTAGCACAAAGAGGCCAGGTAGTACAATATCACTTTGCAAAAACTCCTTAACTCAATTAACTAGTTCATTACGCATATTTTTTACTTTCCACAAAACTGCAGCTAATGGTGTAGCTCAACTTACTGCTACTACATAATTAACCCCTCTTCCTGTAATTTCCAGTAGCAAGTTCCTCATTTCCTTTTGAGCCCTCATGAGCAGTGTTCCCCGAGTCAAGATTTGTAGTTGTAGTCTGTTCAAGACTATTAGGTTTTCTCTAACATGCTCCTCAGACTCCTCCCAGCCTCTGCCCACTGCCAGGTTCCACCACTCCCACATGTATTTGTTGCAGCAGCACCCGCTTCCAGGAATCCAAGTCTATTTATTCCTTTTCTCATCTTACCTCTCTGGTGGTGACTATTCTCATGAGCTTAAAGCATGTCATTTTGTTTGTGAGGATTTCTTATAAAATTACACTCTCGTTTTATGAGCATCAATTTTTTACTTTTCTAAATGGCATTCTTTTATATATCTTATTCCGGTTCTCACTCTTTTCAACTATGACTATGCTTTCAAGATCCATCCCTGTTGTTATGTAGACATCTAATCAATTGCTTCCAACAGTGTGTAGTACACCATGAGTTCTACTCCACCCCCAAGACCCATATATTTTCTGTCCAATCCCCTGAGGTTGGGTGCCAAAATTACCTCCAACTTCTTGCCATCATCACAAATAATGTGGCATGGGCATCCTAATTCGTGGCCCCTTATGAAACGGTGAGAATTTCGTTGGGATATGTGGACACCCAGAATGGAAATTGATGGTACGTGGGTTACACATATGCTTAATTTGACTAGACAGTGCCAAATTATTCATACTAAGGCTGCAAAGTCTTTATTCCCACCAGCAATAAATAAAGGAGGCTGTATCCCACATCTGGGTCGACACCCAGTATTATCATCCACTTAAAAATTTTTTTAGTCTATTTGGTATGAAATTATATCTCATTAATATTTGATTTGCATTTTCCCTGACAATTGGTCAGTTAGGGCATCTCTTCATATATTTCCACAAACCGCCTATTCATATCCTTGTTTGCATGTTCTTTAAGATCAGAGGCCAGGTGTGGTTTTTTTCCTGCATTCTTCATTGTTCCCAGAACACTGCTGGACGTTGATTAGTGATTGATGAGAGGGTCAGTGTGGCTGTGTTATTTGAGCTTCGGGATTTTGAGGCCTACTTTCCCTCCACAGAGCCTGAGGTATTTGCCTTCATTCATTCAGAACACATTTATCAAATGACTGCCCTATGCCAGGTCTTCCAGGGCAACTCTCCCTCCCGGCAAAACCCAAATTACTTGTCAGTCACTCTATCAAATGAACAGAAGAATGAAACTGGTCACACCAGTGATTTTGAATCAGATAGACTTTAGTAACATTTAAAATGCCCTTTTATAGACACAAACATTCTATGATCTTGATGCAAGTATAGTGACTGATTGATTTTTCTTTCACTGTTGCTTTTAACTGCCACATGCCTTAAGCAAGGCAAGACCCAAGGAATCTTGGCTGTGTCTTTGCCCATTGAGAGGAGACTCAATGTAGCATTTAAAAATTTTTTTTTCTGCTTTCTAGGACCGTTCTCACATCTTTAGTGAACAGTGATTGCTGAAAAATACCATGGATTTCATAGACAAAAAGTAAACTCTTCTGCTCACTGTCCCCTGTAAAGGTCACAGGTCCCAATGTGACAGCATTGATCTATAATCGCAGAGAGAGGAAGGGTTCTCAGACCTGGCCTAACAACTCCCACATCCACCTACCCTAGGGCAGGGTTAAGTGCCCAACTCTGTAAGTCTTGACTGAAACATCTCTACGCCATGTTGTAACCACAGCTGACCCTTCAACAGCGTGGATTTGTGGGTACTGACCTACTGCACAATCAAAAATCTGACTCCCCCAAAAGGCTTTGTTGACTAAAAGCCTTACTGATAACATAAACATTCGATTAACACATATTTTATACATTATATGTATTATATGCTATTCAATTAACACATATTTTATACATTATATGTATTATATGCTGTATTCTTACAATAAAGTAAGCTAGAGAAAAGAAAATATTATTAAGAGTATCATAAGGAAGAGAAAAATACATTCACAGTATTTATTGGAAAAAAAAAACCACCCGTAAATGGACCCACACAGTTCAAACCCATGTTGTCCAAGGGTCATCTCCTAGTATATCTGTTTATTTGTTTCTCCTCCTCTAGATTTGAAACCTATTGTGTTTTACTCATTTAGTTATTTTACTGTACTTTGCAAGGCACTTGTCAGGTGTTTAATAAGCATTTATTGAACAAATGGATGCAAGAAAAAAGCGTTTACTGAGCACCTACTTGCTGTATACTATGCCAGATGCTTGGAATTCTCAGATGAATAAGACAGGTTAGTGTGAAAAATGTACAGAGGAGGCGTACTGTATCCTTTGGGGAGATGAGCTTCTATAAAGGGGAGCTGCTATTTTTTTTGCACACACCTTTTTCATTTCCAAAAATAAAAGTTCTGCCCTTGAATTCTGGATGTGACTTATATTTTAATTGCAAGAAATAGGCTTTCTCTCCGTGTGTATGTGTGTGAGAGGTATGGGTGTGGGTGTGGCTATTGCCTGTCTGACTGTGTTCAGCCATTCCAGCCTGGAGTCAGTATAGGGAGATTGAAGCCCTTTTGCCCACCATCCAAAGGGGCTTGTTCAAATGCTTAGAGCATCTATGCAGCCATCCAGGGCTGCAGTGCTGACAAAGAAGTGAGCCTCCTAATAGTGGACACAACCCCTTTGGAATGTTATCCAACAATTGGAGAAATCTGAGTTGCCTGGGAGTGAGCCTTCCCAGCTCCACCCCAAATCCATTTTTAACTCTTTGGTCAAGCCAAAGGGACCTGGGTAAGTTTTGTCCAAAGGATTGAGGTTTGAGGGAGACTTAGACAAGTAAGTTTGCTGTAAGGTCTTGTTATGAACTACTTGGAAAACATACCAGTCAGAGCTCTGTATCTCACTTCACATCAGACTCAGTGAGAAGGTTTGGACAATGGTTTCTATAATGGCTAATAGGCCTGGGGCAAAGCCTAAAGTATGCTAGATTTTGTGTATTCCGTGGAAAAACAAGTACCCATTTCTTTGTTCTCATTTAAAAATATCCTATCTAATAATAGATAAACATGGTAATTGACTGTACCTTCGCTACGCCTCCCATGGGCTAATCAGCGTGATATGCAAATTAACCACCAACAAAGATGGTGGCTAATTTGCATACTGCAGGCAGGGCGGGACAGCACGAGCTGCCAGTGCGAGCCGCCATCCAGGCCCCTGTGTGCGACCCCAGAAGCTGCCTGCCTGCCGCCTGGGACCTGGATCGAGTCCCGGGCTGCAGGCCGGCTCCTGTGTGCAGCCCCAGAAGCCGCCTGGCGATCTGATCCCAGGCCGCTGGCCGGCCCCAGAAGCCCCAGAAGCTGCCTGATATGGCAGTAGCTCTATCAGTAAGCGCTCTGAAAGTTAGTGGCATAAATGCACCAATTAAAAGTCAGATTATGAGGGTGAATCAAAAACAAAACCCACTTTAAATATAAAGACACATATAGATTAAAAGTAAATGAATTAAGCTGTAGACTGTTTTGCTCAGTGGATGGAGCATTAGCCCATGGACTGAAGGGTCCCAGGTTCAATTCCAGTCAAGGGCATGTACCTCAGTTGCTGGCTTGATCCCCAGTCCCTATCAGAGCATGTGCAGGAGGCAACCAATCAATGTGTCTCTCCCTTTCCCTTCACTCTCTCTAAAATTCAATGGAAAAATATCCTTGGGTGAAGATTAACAAAAACAAAGTAAATGGATTAAGTAACATTAAAGAGATTATAAGAAAAATATATTCCAAATTTTGTTGGTTATATAATGGTTATGTTTAAATTATTAACACCTAAGGAATTGGGTGAAGGGTACATATAATATGCTGTAGTATTTTATAGTTATTTTTTAGATGTATGAGATTATTTCAAATTAAAATATTAAAAAATTTAAAAATTAATAAAATATTAATTGAAATGTATCTGCATTACATGAAAAATCTCCTAATTGCTTCTAGCATAATTTATTAAATTGTGCTAAAATTTACAAGGGTTCAATTAAAAAATATCTTAATTCTAAATGATATAATAGAAAATATATAATAGTGCAGTTATAAGCACTTATCTGAAAATAAAAATTTAAAGAAATGAATTTAAAGAAGGGATTAGCCAAAGAAAATATATGCACAACCCATGGACACAGACTACAGTATGGTGATGGCTAGAGAGAAGTGGGGGGCAAGAGCTGGGTAGAGGGGGGTAAAGGGGGGAAATAGGGACATGCTATATAATAATAATAAAAGGCTAATATGCAAATGGACTGAATGGCAGAATGGCCGGTTGCTATGATGTGCACTGGCCACCAGGGGGCAGATGCTCAATGCAGGAGCTGTCCCCTGGTGGTCAGTGCACTTCCATATGGGGGGTGCCACTCAGCCAGAAGCTGGCTCATGGCTGGCCAGTGCAGAGGTGGTGGCAGGAGCCTCTTCCACCTTCGTGGCAGCACAGAGAATGTCCAAATAACAGTTTAGGCCCCATCTCTTGGGGACCTAAGCCTTTAGTTGGACATCCCCCGAGGGCTCCCTGGCTGCCAGAAGGATGTCTGACTGCAGGCTTAGGCCTGATCCCCCGGGGAATGGGCCTAAGTCAACAGGTGGACATCCCCCAAGGGGTCCTGGACTGCAAATGGGCGCAGGCCTGGCTGAGGCATCCCCCTCTCCCGAGTGCACAAATTTTTGTGCACCAGGCCTCTAGTATACCTTATAAAAGGTTTCTTTGTGCTTAATGATTGGCATTTGAATCAAGCGAAACAAATTTGGGCTTTCTTGAGCAAATCCCTGAAGAGATTTCCTTCATTTTCATATCTATGGACTTTAAGTAGTGGAGTCTGATGTGAAATAATCTTCAATACATTTTTTTCCATTGATATTCTACAGGACAGGCTTCTATTATCTTTATTTGTCCCATGATCTTGAATTACTTGCTCAATAACTACAGCGTGGGCTTCAGTTAAACATGTAATTCCTGCCTTGTCATTCTTTTAAAAACTTAATCAGACTCTTTTGCTTGTGTGCAATTGTTAACGCTATCTTTTATGTGCTTAGCCACTTTTAAACAAGATCTAGTGCTCATGATTTCCTCCCTTCCTTCCTTTCTTCCTTCCTCCCTTCTTTTATTGCTTTTGTAAAGTTATGTGAGCTTTTACATCATAAGTCAAAATAGTCAAGAGCACAAGAGCAGACAAAGTGATGAATGCTATCACTAAATAATTGGGTGATGTGAGGACGACTAATAGAGCAGGGGTCTGCAAACATTTTCTGTAAATGGCCAGTGAATATTTTAGACCTTGTGAATTATATAGTCTCTCTCATAACTACTCATCTCTGCCTTCATAGTACCAATGCAGCACTACACAATATGTACATTAATGGGCATGGTTGTGTTCCAATGAAACTTTATTTACAAAAACAGGCAACAGGCCAGATTCAGCCTGTAAGCTGTAGTTTGTTGATTCCTAATCTAGGGCAAGTGATAGTGTTATCATGGGGTGTTCTCTGTGTCCCCATCTGTTTTGGCTTTTTTAAAAAGAATATTTTTATTGATTCTTAGAGAGAGAAGAAAGGAGAGAGAGAAACATCGATTGACTGCCTCCTGCATGCCCTCTACTGGGGATGGAGCCCATAACCTGGGCATGTGTCTTGGCTGGGGAATCAAACCAGCAACCTTTGGTGTATGGGACGATGCCCAATCAACTGAGCTACACAGGCCAGGGCTCCTCACCTGTTGCTGGTGGAGGTGGGCTTCTTGCAATGTCATGAGAAAAGGAATTTTCTGAGACTTGCATGGGAGAATGAGTGGTATTTATTTGCATGAAATTAAATCCCTGAGTTTCCAAGGTCCATCTGCCTCTGTTCTGCCAAGAAAAAAACCAGCTGTGTCTTCAGCAGAGCTAGGATTAAAGCCATTGCCCAGAGTTTCTGCTCCATATTTGCACAGCCCAGCCCAGCACCAGGCTAGCTTAGCTTGTGTTCCCAGCGGCAGTCCATTGTGTGTGGGGTCTGCATGGGCATGGGCTATGCAGCTTCTAGGGCCCCATGATTGCAGAGGGAAAACGGACAAGTGCAAGGAAGCAGGAACAAAGCCAGAGGAAGGAGAAGGAGAATTCCTTTGTCTGGGATTTTAACCTATGATTTCTCATGCTTGCAGTGGCTCCACCCCCTCTAGCCAATTATCTTTCTCCAAACTAGACTGTCAGGCAAGTATCTTCCCTGCGTTACCCCAACTCCACTGCACAGTCCCTTTCTCCAGTGATCTGGGGCATGTGGAATTGCAGCTTCCTGGTGAAGCTGTCCAGATGGTCATGCTTATATGTCTGGCCTTCCTTTGGCTTTCTTCCTATTATTGATAACTAGCTAATTACAGTGCTAAAAATAGAAACAAATAGCTTTGTCTAGGAAAAATATCTGACCTACCCCATGGTCTTTGAAAAAACTCTGAGCTGCCTCAGCATACAGCACCTGCTGGCCAGTTCTGTTTCTTGAGCTTGCGTTTATAGGTAGAGTGTGGGATTAGAGTGAGAGTTTTTAGAGATATGTGATGATTAGAAGCTCAAAGTGGCATGCTGCCCTCTTGGTTTTAAGATGAAACCTCTTGGCCTATCTTAGCTGGGCCCAGGGGAGTTGGGGTTTGGTGCTTGGAAAGAAAAAAGGATGTGCTTCTAGGAGTAAGCCAGGAGCTTTATCTTCTAGCAGCCCAGAGTTGAGCTAGAAAAGAGACCAGTTTCCTCAGGTTCTCCTGGGAGCAAGGTTGTTTCCAGTTTTGGAGGGGTCAATGTCAGGGCAGAGCACCTAGGTGTAGAATTCCAGATTTAGGCTGGTGATTCATATTTCATTGGCAAAGGAGATGCAGTAGCAGTTCTGGTTTCCTCTGTGCAGCTGTTGACAGATGTGAATAATCCATTATCATGTGGACACCTCATAATGTGTTAGCATTGCCAAGGCAATGATTCTGCTATCTGCGTGAGGTTTCAGAGGGTGGCAAGGGAGACCTAAAAGAAAGGCAAGAAACAAAGTATCATTCTCCTGGAAGAGGGCCAGAGAATACCATTAGTGTATGGAGTGGAATTTGCAGCTAAGACCAAATTCTAATTTTCCTTCTGCCTGAGTAGGTCTGTAATCTTGTTCTTTGCTCTATCTTTTTTTTGTTTTGTTTTCCAAGTCTGAGCAAACACAAGTCATCATGGAGTTCCCGGCTCTGGCAGGCTCCCGCGTGAGCAGCATCTGTTGGGTGGAGGAGTAGTTCATGCTCAAGATGCTTTTAGAGGGCTGACCCTGCGCTGGTGTCAAGCCATCAATTAGACAGTGGGTGAGGGAAGTGGAGAGGCAGAGATGAGGTTGGTAATTACACACTATAGTACAGTTGACCTCCAAGAGCAGGTGGCGGGAGTAAGTGAAATTCCAGGCTCTGTCACTCAGGATTCATTTACTCTCGTGTTTAGGCCTGAGGGGATGCTCATTGATCTGGAAGAGATTGTCTACACTGTTGTTAATAATAAGGGTAATAAAAAATAATGTATTTAATATAGAAGGATATTTTCCTTTCCTTTTAGTTGCTTGAAAGTTGCTGTTATGTCTTTAAAGCCCATATTTCTCTCTCTATCTGTACACATGTATATATATTTATATACATATACATATACATATACATATACATGTGAAACAGAGGGAGGATCAGGATCTATATCTATATATCAATTCAGAACTTACTACTTCCACACAACTGGCCCTTTGCTAAGGCTTCTGCAGTCCTCATATTTCCATTTCTTCAAAATTGCCTCTTTTTTTTAACAGAGGTACCATTTTTCCTGTTTCACAGCTCTAGAAAGGTGGGTTCCCCCAAATGATGGAGGACACCCAAGCCCTGGCAGCAGATTTGGTGAAGATCCTTCAGCCTCCCCAGTCCTGCCTGCAGTTTTGATTTCACTCTGAGCTGTGGTTCATTTCGGTCCCCTTTGTCTGGGTGTTCCTCCTTGCCAGTGACCCAGCCTTGCCTTTGGCCTTCAGTGTTGTACTGGGTGCCTTCGTTCAGACCCGAGTGGCCTGGAGTCGAGTGGGTGACAGACAGCAGCACATGAGAGCTTTGTTTCCTCAGCTACTGAGCTACTCAAACACTCCTTACAGTATCAGACCCCAGTGCGCAGTCGATGTCCTGGGCAGACAGCTTAGCAGAAGCTGAGATAATTTTCCCATTTCACTGAGGTTATAAAAGGGACATTTTGAACGCTAAGTCCTAGCATTGATGACCCTGAGCATTTTCTTCTTCCTTTTTTTGTCACCATCTTCTTTGAAGACCAAGTCACCTGTTCCTTCAGCCTGAGACAGTGTTTCACATGATAAGGAAAGGAAACACATCAGAAACCCCAGAGGTGCCAATTATTTATGCCTTTCATGCTAACAACGTGCATTTCTACTCATTGGTTTATAGCAAAGTACCTCTTTCTCTCAAGATGCTGTGCTTAAGTAGCCAGCTTAGACTTTTTAATGAGCAAGACTCAAAAAAAAAAAAAGTAAATTGACTTTTTATGGGGAAACAGGCCATTCCTCAAAAACTATGAAAGATTCTGTCATTCAGAATATCCCTATCCTGTTGGCCTTATTTACAGATTTCATGAAAAATACATCATCGTAACATTGATGTATAGACCCTGTTGCATCCGATTTCTTGAAGGCCTCTGTCCCTGATAAGGATGCTGGTCATGTGCTCAGAAATGCAGGACAACAGAAATGAGATGGTACCCCACGGAATATAATGCACACAGATGCTTTTCTAAAATATGCTCATATCCTCTGGAAATCAGGCAATTTGGCTCTGTACCTTGGCTCCGAATGAAATAATGTTCCGGGCGGGGGAGGCAGGTAATAAAAGCGACAATTGTGAAGTGTTACTGGCAGTTTCTTCATTTTTACTGCAAGCTGGGCACACATTTGTCTTCATTGTCAAAGTGCTGGTGTTGTTTACAAGTGAGAGACAAGGAAGCAGGAAAGCTTATTCAGTTCTCTTGGCTGGGAAAACACCATTTCCTCATCACGAATCCAAAACCACATCTTGGGTGGGAATTGGGTGACACATTGCTTTAAATTTGGTCAGAGCTGGAAGATTATTTTGGTACTTTCCCCACCTGCCTTGCCTGTTGAAATACCTGGTGAGAGTTGTTATTCGAGCATGAAATCCAAACAAACATGGCCATTGCTGCCTCACTGGGTTTCAGCGGGCTGGATATTGAGAAGAGCTGTGGGGTCCAGCCTTAGACAGTTTGGAAAGCCTTTCTCAACCTTTCTCTGTTTGTGGGAAACCAAAAATGGGCACAGTAATTCTGCAGGCAGAGTGACAGCTGATCAGCTCCATCGCTGTGGACAGTAATGCGGGCAGAAAAGCTTTATTCTGCATCCAGGCCGCCAATCAGCTTGATTGGCAGGACAAAGCTCAGACCTGGGAGGTGCATTACTCTCAGAGTGCCTCGCACACCTATTGGATGAAGAACAAGAAGGAACTTGTAATCCCTTCCTTGTGCTTTTGAGAAAAACCAGCTCAGCCCTTTCAGTTGGAGGTATTTACTTAGGTATTTAGTCGGGGGAACACATACCTCAGAACCAATCTGAAATGCAAGGGACTTCTGAGGTGGGAGCAGGAACTGAAATCCCAGCTCAAAGCTGGCAAATCCTCGGCAACCAAACAGCAACCCTCTGTGCGCTCCTGTCCTCGTTCATGAACGGTCAACAGAGCAACTGCAGGTGATTTGGGCTGACGCGGCTGAGCCCTCTCAGATGGCCAGGCCCCTGCAAACTTATTCATCGCCTCATTAAAGCAATTTCAAAATCAATTCCAAATTTGACAGGCCGTCAGTACATTGCTGCTTCTCCGTGATGGGAGTGACATGTTAACAGCAATTAGACTTTTGCACATGCACGTTGGAGCCTGTTCAGCATATTCTTTATTAGAAGAGCCTAAAAAGCGTTATTATAATCACCTAACCTGGGGTCATGGACACATGCTCTATGATCTCTATCTCCTTCGGCAGGCCCCTTGGTGAAATTTTGCCTATTGTCCGTAGAGATTAAAAGGAAGTGCTTACCCCAGATGCGATATTGGAAAAATCAAAGGTCAGAGCAAAGCTTGTGGTAGCCTCTATGTTTTTTAATACAAGTTACCAGAGCAATCAGATTAGCATGAACAGATATTGCTCCTTCTAACAGATGGAGCAGGATTCTTATGTAAACGAGGGCGCACAGGCTACCGTCATTTGGTGGCAATATTCAGGGGGCAGGAGTGGGGGCTGCTCTTATCCCCCCTGGGGTCGGCCTGCGCTCGGACAGCAAGAATGGCAAAGCCTAGACTCCAGGAAACAGAGGCATATTAGTCCTCAAGGAAAACCATATCCTTCTCAAACAAAACCAGTCTCTCCTGTTTGGAACGGCCCCTTTGAGGCCAGCTCTAGTGGTCAGTTCAAGTCCTCGGTGGGAGCTGTTTTCTTCTCTGCTTTGGGAGCCCAGCAGAATCTACTGAAAAAGAGCAGTGCAACCCGATTTTCCCAGGACTCAACCAGCCAAGTGAGACCCAAATAAGTCTCAATCCAAGTAAGTCCCATTGATTTCAGGGTGAGATGTTGCAAGAGGGAGTCTGTCACAGGCCCACAAACAACTCCCTCTTGCTCTTCTCTTCTGATTTCAGCCCTGATGGCTCCCGTTTGGGAGTTGTTTTATGCCTAGTGTCCAGTGTGAATAAAACTAACACCTTAACCAATTTTTAAAGTACTTTTATTATTCCCACTTGGAAGATGAAATGGGAGTGGCACGTTTCAGCCAGCTGTCCAGGATCTCATAGGTGGAACACAGGATGCGAACTGAGGCAGCCTGGCTTCAGATCCCACGGCCAACTGTTACCTGAAGCTGGCTCTGGAGCAAAAGCTCGTCTCTACCCAAGGCGGCCTCCTCTCCAAACTCCCAGAGCTGCAAAATCTTCAGTGCCCCATGTAAATGTTTGCCGACTGGTTGACTGACTCATTGAATGAATGAATGAATGAATGTTGATTTGTTGCCAGTGGATGTGGGGTTCCTGTCACGAGGAAAGCATTTTCAGGGCCCACAAGGGTGGTTGAGGTCTGGTGGCAATATTTATTTGTGGTGCAAAATCAAAAGGATACCTCTCCGGTGTCCTGTCTCTGTCCGTCACCATGAAAAATCAGGGCCAGAGATGGAGTCAATGTCCAGAGATCCTGGGCCACATTAAAGCTAAGTTTCAGGCCAGTGTCTGGTGAGCTGAGCTTGTGTTCCCAGCTGCAATCATTGCTTTGCTGCTGTACCCAGGCTTCCTCCTGGAGCCTGTGTGCAAAGCTACATGGCTCCTAGGGCACATGGCTACTACAGAGAGAGGGTCACAAGCAAGAGAGAGAGGGAGAGAGAGAGAGAGAGAGAGAGAGAGAGAGAGAGATGCTTTGTTCACCTGGCATTGTGTATTCTTGGGCTTGGGAGGAACCAGGTGCTGATTTCAATCAACTTCCCAAGCTTTTGCAGGGCTTGCGTTGGCTCCACCCCCTAACCAATGATCTTTTTCTCAGGTTAGACCAGTGGTTCTCAACCTTCCTAATGCCGCGATCCTTTAATGCAGTTCCTCATGTTGTGGTGACCCCCAACCATAAAATTATTTTCGTTGCTACTTCATAACTGTAATTTTGCTACTGTTATGAATCGTAATGTAAATATCTGATATGCAGGATGTATTTTCATTGTTACAAATTGAACATAATTAAAGCATAGTGATTAATCACAAAAACAGAATGTAATTATATATGTGTTTTCCAATGGTCTTAGGTGACCCCTGTGAAAGGGTCGTTCAACTCCCAAAGGGGTCTTGACCCACAGGTTGAGAACCGCTGGGTTAGACGGATAGGCCTCTGTAGTTCAGCACCACCCCTGTGCCATTTAGACTTTATTAGGCATGTGCTTATCTTCCTCTGCTCCCCCACCTCCTACAATCCAAGAGGGGAAGGTGTGGGGCAATGATCCCTGGAGTGTGTGTGAAGCTGTAGCTCCCTGGTGAAACAACAGGCCCCCTGTCTCCCAGCTGAATATGCTCAACTGTGTTGACTTCCCTTGTTCTCTTCCTATTTGTCAGTAACTAGCTACCTACCATCACAGATGACTTTATGATGGCCGGATTTCATGCAAAGCTGTATAATAGTTCAAATTTCCAGGTTCATGGGTTTGTCTACACTGACTGGCATATTGAAAATTGCAAACAACCCTCAACCCTGTAGTCCCTGTTCCCCTTCCCCACTTCAGGCTTCTCTGAGATGCTTACCACAACGGATGTGATATGTTTTGTTTGTCTGTCTCTCCCAGTAGAATATATGGCAGGAATTTTCATTGTTTTGTTCACTGTTGTCTTAGTGCTAGAACAGTGTCTGCAGCAAACTGGAGTCTTGATCATTGTTGAATAAATGGGAGGGTTGTATATTTCAGGCATAAATAGGATAGGGAATGTATCCCACCTTTGGTTCAGAAATATATTCATAGACCTATGTGCGTTATTGATGAGAAAAATTGCATCAAAAGCTGCAACATTAGTGCTCTTCTTGCCTCCTCTGTCATTTTCAGAAAATGTCATTTGCTTTTGGTAACACCACACTGATAGTATAACCAGACGGAAACCCCTTGTCTGGGAACTTTTCCAACCCTATATTCTACATACTTAGGGTGACCATCTAGGGATTTCCTTTTCCACTTCGTGCTTTGTTAAAGGTCTTCTCAGAAAGCCCCCAACTGATCTGACATTGTCCCCACCGCACACTGGGCTGCTTCCTGGTTGGCTGACCGCCTGACCACCAGGGCTTTAGAGGGTCCCTGTGGTTTTGTTGGATCAGGGGGTTGCTAGCTTTTGAAGCAGGCCTGCTCATTGCTGATTTCCCCCAGGCATTTGTTTTTGAAGCCAAAGCTTCAAAGGCAAGTAACTTTTGAAATTTCTCAGCTATTCATCCTGTTGGAGAAACTCAGTGCAGACATTCAACGAGCCATTTGTTGCTTTCATTGGGTTCAATAGATAAGTAGGAAGCCACCATTTGGAGGGTGAGCTGACACCCTCCTTTGAGGAGCGGTGTCTCTTTAGAGATTCTCCTTAGGCTTAATATTTTGATTTGCAGTTGTCTAGAGAGAGGCTTATAGTAATATTGTGTGTGTGTGTGTGTGTGTGTGTGTGTCAGGGGAGGGTTGGTGTGTTTTTGTGTGTACGTGTGTTTGTAATTTTTTTGCATGATGGGTAGGCAAAAGGTTGGGGAAAAAAATCTTAGCATTTCCAGTAGGAACTAATAGAAAAGCTGTTTTTGAAATGTGGTCCAGGGATCCCCGGGGGTTCCAGAAACCCTTTAGGATTTCTGTAAAGTAAAAACTATTTTCATAATAACACTGAGACATTGTCTGCCCTCTCCTGTCATCAAGATACTGAGGAGTTTCCAGAAGCGCTATGGTGTGTGATGTTGCCACAGCATGAATGCAAAAGCTGGTATGAAAAACTAGCCACTCCCCTTAGATCTGCAAAAATGTAACACAGTGCCCCTCTCCTCACTTCTTTCTTTTGAAAAAAATGTGACTAACTTCCATAAAATTATATTTTTATGTTAACACTAGAGGCCTGATGCACAAAATTCGTGCAAGGGGCACAGGGCTCGGCCCTCGCAGCCTCAGCCAGCCCTTGCAGCCCCAGCTTTGTCCAGAAGGTCATCCAGAAGGACATCCGGAAGGTCGTTTGGCTGTTTGGTCTAATTAGCATATTAGCTTTTTAGTATATAGGATGTTATAGGATTACTATTTTTAAAGGAACTAGTTAATACTTAAAAAATGTCTCAGTTTTAAAATCTAAAATAATAAAGACCGTTTATGTATACATCCCACACTAAACAAAAGCTTTTGGATCCTCAAAAATTTTTAAAAAGTAAAGTGGTCCTGAGACCGAAAAGTTGGAGACCATAGTAGTAGAGCTGGGAAAATTCAGTGTGAGTGAAGCCACAGAGATCCTGCGGCAGGATCCGTGATGGATGATCTGGTGCATCCTAGTCTTGCTCAGGCAGGCCAAGAAGTACCCTTTTATACAGTCAGAACAACTGAGACCACAGGGTTTACAGACTTCCCAGAGGTCCACAGCTGCTGAGTGCAACGTTAGGGAGAGAGTGACACTTAGGCAGGACTGGGACCCGCATGTCATCCTGTCTGGAGCAGAGAGAGCTCCCTACTACCCCACATTGTGAGGGACACAGGTGGTTTGTATTAAGAAAACATAAGCTACAGACAGACAAACCTGTCTTCCCCTTTTTCTCTGGCTGTTAAACTTATCTCTGGTAAGTGTGTTGGTGAAGAAACTGAAAGTGCTGGAAAGAACCGTTTATTTGCTTAACTTATTTGGTTTAGAAATTGTGGGCTGGAGTTGATGCTGGTGGTCATCCTCTTGAGGCTCAACTTGCAGAGTTCCACTTCCACACTCCCTGGTGGGGCTGTGAGCAAACCTCAGGCTGTTTGCTGGAGACATTAGTTTCCTGCCACATGGACCCTCTATAGCAGCGGTTCTCAACCTGTGGGTCTCGACCCCTTTGGCGACCTTTTCACAGGGGTCACCTAAGACCATCCAGATATTTACATTATGATTCATAACAGTAGCAACATTACAGTTATGAAGTAGCAACGAAAATAATTTTATGGTTGGGTCACAACATGAAGAACTGTACTTAAAGGGCCTGAAGGTTGAGAACCACGGCTCTATAGGGTAGCTCACAGCATGGCAGATGGCTTCCCTCGGGGTGACCAAGAGAGAGTGAGAGGGGCTGCTCCAGCTGGGAACCACAATCTTCTTGCAACCTTGACTCGGCAGTGACATTCCATCATTTTTGCCAAACTCTGATTTTTAGATTCCAGTCATCAGGTCCAGTCCACATTCAAGGGGGAGGCAGTTCCACTGGGGTGTGAACACCAGGAGGCGGGGTTTCTTGGGAGCCAACTAAAGGCTGTCTACCAAAAGCCCTACACCCGATCCTCTCACTCTTCTGGCGAACCCGCACTGCCTTCCAAGTGTAGCAGCAGCTTGTGTTCACCACCTGGTGGCCCGCCTACTGTAGAGTGAAGAGCATGGACCCGAGAGCCCGTCTTTCTGGGGTTAAATCCCAGCTCTACCACTTGACAGCTGTTGACCTTGAGCAGGTTCCTCTGTCTCTCGGTCTCTCAGAAATAAAATGGGCATGATAATAGTTGCTTCTTCATGGGGGTTGTTGTGAAGATCGAGTTAATACATGCCATAGAGTGCTGAAAACAGTGGCTGGCATGGCGTAAGCACCAAATGGGTACGTGGAAGTATTACTGCCATAGACCAGGCACATTACACAAATGATCTAATTTATTGCTAACGATACCCCCACAAAGTAGGTATTTTCACACCGTCTGACCACTGGAAAATTCAGGCTTAGAGAGTGTAAGCTTCTTGCCAAGGTAACACCACAAATAAATGAAGGACTGGGACTCCTGACCAGGCTTGAGTACCCCCAGTTCTGGCCTTCTACTCTGTTACATTGGGGAATGCACCAGGGAAAGAAAATGGCCACGTTCGAGTGCAGGGAAAGTAAAATAAGAATGCATTTAAGATATTGCTGATATAATTATGAATTAAGAGGGAGACATTTTTCAAGCATCCCTGTGGACACCAGTGGGAAATATTTCTAGGACTAAATTCAACTTTGAAAATAAATGACTGGTAGCCAGACTCAAAAATTACTAGGCACTTAGGCAGTAATTGTTTACTATGTGATTTTCCCATCCTCTGTATGGTACTTACCTTGCAATGAAATGATCAATAGTTATCCTGTAAGTCGCAAGTGTGCCCATGAAATTTGTGACCTGGAAAATCAACCGTTATAAGAGTGGAGTGTTTAATGGCCTGGAAATGATCAGAGCGATCAAATCCACACCAGTCAGAGGTAAGGCTGCCTCTTCCCTTCGACATATCCATCCGGAAATCTCCAAATGTGTTCCCAGGCTGTGGGTTGGCACCATCTGCAGGGCTTTTCTCGTGTGAGCTGGAGCTGCCCTTGGCACTGTCTCCTTCCAGGTCGAGAACTTCTCCTTTCATGCTCAGGGAGGGAGGTGCTTTTCTCTAGATTAGCGGTTCTCAACCTGTGGGTCGCGACCCCTTTGGCAGTCGAACGACCCTTTCACAGGGGTCACCTAAGACCATCCTGCATATCAGATATTTACATTATGATTCATAACGGTAGCAACATTACAGTTATGAAGTAGCAACGAAAATAATTTTATGCTTGGGTCACAACATGAGGAGCTGTATTTAAAGGGCCAGAAGGTTGAGAAGGATGCTCTAGATCCATCCAGGAAACAGTCCAGAATCAGCTTTAGGCCAGTGGATGACTAGGTGTGGCCATTTGTGGAACAGTGGTCCACTGGGTTGGTTGTGCTCAGCAGAGCTGGGCATGTTTCCTGGTGGCTTCCTTTTAGAGAGAAACTCCAGGGAAGGCAAATGTCTGTGGACGGGCCTTGGGGAATTGGAGAGTGCCACCCCCTCTAACATCAGTGCAGGCCGACTACACTGGAGAGAGGGCAGCCACTGCTCATCTCTATGTCCTCTCCAAAAAGAGAGAATTAATTCCACAATTACTCATTCAGGGGCAAGGAAGAAGGGCAAGATCAGTTCCTCTCCCTTAAGAACTTGCATCTTTATTGAGGATTCTTAATGGAGACACAGGAGCCAATAAAGAAGGTTGCAGGGCAGTGAAAACCCGTGAATATCCGACAAAACCTGGGAATATCCTACAGCTGGAGTGTTCAGAAAAAGTCTAGTGGAAAGGGTAGAGTTTGAGCCAGCCCTGGAAGGCTTTAACTAGGTCAAGAGGAAGGGAAAATCCAAGCTCTTTAGCTTTCTAGGATATGGCGGTAATCTGCCTTTTTTTAGCTTCAGATCTAAGAAGGCAGCTCAGTGTCCAGAGAGTAGACAGGCTTCAGAGTTAGTCAGGCTAAAAGTCCTCCATTCACTATATGTTGGAACCTAAAGGAAGTCACTTAATCTCTTTACAGCTATTTTTCCACACACAAAAGAGGAATAATAAAATCTACGGAGAGTGATAGCATATGAAAGCAAATGTACTTGCACATCGCAGGTGCTCAGTAAACATTGGTTTCCTGCCTTTACACTGCCCCTTCAGATTCTCTACTGGACCTCTTGGCTATAGGCCCATCCAAGCCAGTTCCTATCTCCACATCATCTTATGCCAATCTTTGTCTCTTGAAACCCTCCATCAAAACTGCCACCATGCCACCTCCTCCATGAAGTCTTCTTAATTCCTCCAGACATAAGGCATATCTCCTTTCTTCATACTCTCCTAGCCACTCTATCAGACATGCCTCCCACTATCACTAGAATTACTTCTTTATCAGGGAATAAGCTGCTTGAGTGCATTGATCATATCAGGTTTATCTTTCTAGATCCACAATACTAGCACAGTGCTGAACCACAAAACGTGTTCAGGAAATATTTGTTGCGTGACCAACTGAAGGACTGAAAAGAGGGCAGAAGGCAATTCTAGAAGAGAATGCGCAGCAAAAGCTCACTAGCTCGCTTTAGTGTACTTGGCACTCGAACTGGAAGCTGTTTCCCACAGAGCTAGTTCTATCAGCTCTCTGGAGTAGAGGTGACTATATCTGGGTCACAGATTTAATTGGGACAGTCAGCTCGAACGGAAATGCTCTAAAAGAGAGTTGGGTGTGCCCATCTCTGCCAATTAGGAAGCAGATTCAGGCTCATCTGTGTAGTGTTTATGAAGCCACTCAGTACTCCCTTATTCATAGAATTAAGCTCAAGAGAGAAGAATGGAGCGGCTGAAGAGTTTGATTTCCTCTCCAATGCCAGGATACTTTGAGGAAAATATTCTAAAATAGACCCGAGGCTACCAAGTGGGAAAAGGGTAGAGGAGGGGTTGGTATTCCACTAAAACTGGAACTACAACAACTAACTGAAGGGGTTAAGTAGAGCATCAGCTGAGTTGAGCATCATAGTAGGAAGTCCTAGCTATTTGAAGTTTCTCTTTGATTTTTCACAGGCTCACAGCGTTTGCAGAAGGAACTTCAGTGATTATACTAGTATTTATAATCACAAAGGTCACACAACTAGCTTGTATCAGAACGGAGCCTAGTAACGAGATATTTCATTTACATTGTGCTTTTCACATTTTAAAGTCATTTTACCTACTTTCATTTCTCAAAACCCGTTATATACAGGAATTACTACCCCCATTTTAAAGATGAGGCAGCTGAGGTCCAGAGTCAGAACCAGTGAAGTGGTGAATCTTCCAGTGGAGAGCCACTTTCTCTGCTCCTCTCCCCGGCCTGCTTCGACTTAATGCGGGGATACTGACATGAGTGCTAGAACCATGGCGGCGAGGGGCGTCTGCTTTAGAGGCTGCTGTGGGCTCTGTTTAAGTGACAGAAAGAACCCTCAGGGACACCGATCACATGGGGAGAGTGCCAGGAGCATCATTGTGTCACCACTCAGCCCTGGAAATCCCCACGCTCCACAGCCCGGGGACCACTGTGCATTCCCCCAGAAGTTCTGACAGCGGTGCTTCTGGCATGAAAAACCTCAGCACACATAGGCAGACAGCTGTCAGCGGGCCACCGAAGTTCCCCAAGACACTTGGTACCTTCGTCAAATCTGTTCTGACTCTGTGGGCGGCGGGGTTTCATCGAGTGGCGCTGAGAGCAGCAACCCCAGAAGGGCTGAATTTGGACGGAGCAGATCCTCGGGTCTTGCCATGGCTTTACAACCCCCTTTCTGAGATGCAAACACAGCGCTGATAGATTACACATCCTTTTTTTATTTGCAATCTTTGGCAGGAGGAGATATTTTGAGATGTGAGATATTTCCTCTAAATTCATGTACAACTCCAGGTTCTCAAATTCTGCAGAATTATGTGCAAGAGGGGAGTCCAGGGTGGGCTCTATAGGTTCTTAAAACACACTTAAGAGATGCTGTGCTCACCGGGCATTGCCTCTGTGTTCAGCCACTTTTCCTAATGATTTCTGCAATTAGTATGAAAGGCAAGCAGGTGGTAGCTTTACCAACTGGATAGAGAAGTTTGAAAAAGAACTTTACTTGTCTTCAATTTTTATTTATCATCAAGTCCCAGCTTCCCAAAGAATTTCTGGGGCTTTGCTGGTTTCGTGAACTTAAAGAGAAAAAAAACACACAAAAAGCTGCTTTTCTTTTGTGCACAGAGTGAGCTGCTGGTAGCCAGGGTCAGGGCCGCCAGCTCTGTGGCTTTCAGAGATGAGCCAGATGGCTTCATAAACAGATTCCCTGGGTGGCGGGGGCAGAGGTGAGGACAGACAATGAAGAGGGGGGTGTAAGAGCGAAGCTGGAGTATCTCTTGAAGACAGGAACGGGAAACAGGGAAGCAAAACATCTGACTTGGTGATTAAGAAAGGCTAAGTGATGGGGCTAGTGGTCTCAGACGGTCTCTGCAGAGGACCTCAGAGACACGTCAAAACTTCCCATAAACCTCAGATAGATACATCTTGTCTTTCTTCCCAACTTTCAAAAATGGTATGTGTTACGCCAGAAAACCCACAAAACTTCAAACTGGCACTGGTTTGCCCAATTTAAGGTCAGATTTTGCATAGAAGATTCAGAGACAGGAAAAACACTAACATAAAAGCAATCAAGAGGGCACTGAAATCATACCACCAATTTCCAGTCTTCACACCTGGGTGTGCTATGTTGTCTGCGGGTATTATTATCATTTCTTTTGATCGTTTGTTTGCAAAATGACTGCAGGACCTTAGCATCAGCAGAGAGCCTCTGTGGTGAAATTTCCTGTCTCTGAATCTTCTATGCAAAATCTCACAGAATGAACAAAAAGAGCCCTGGTGTGGCTCAGTTGGTTGAGGGATGTCCCATGTACCAAGAGGTCGTGGGTTCAATTCCCTCTTGGTTAGGGCTCATTCCCAGTTGCTGGCTCTATTCCCAGTGAAGGGCCTGCAGGGGCTGCTGGTTGATGTTTCTCTTTTATCAATGTTTCTCTCTCTCTCTCTCTCTCTCTCAAATCAATAAAAACATATTTTAAAAATAAAGAAAGAAAGAGCCCTAGCCAATTTGGCTCAGTGGATAGAGCATTGGCCTGTGGACTAAAAGGGTCCGGAGTTCGATTCTGGTCAAGGGCACATACCTCAATTGCAGGCTCCTCCTGGGCCTAGGCTCTGCAATCAATTGATGTTTCTCTGGCATCGATATTTCTCTCTGTCTTTTCCTCTCTCTCTCTCACTCTCTCTAAAAATCAATGGAAAACTATCCTTGGGTGAGAATTAAAAAAAAAGAAAAGGAAAAAAAGAGAGAAAGGAAGGAATGGAGGAAGGAAAGAAAGAGAAAGAAAGAAAGGAAGGAAGGAAGGAAGAAAGAAAGAAAGAAAGAAGGAAAGAAAGGAAGAAAAGGGAATTTTACTGTGCAACCTGGAGTCCATTCTCAGTTAGGAGGGAGGAGAAAGAAGCTGCTGGCCAACTGACGAGTTTGTATAGTGATTTCCACAGTTAAACAAAATAGAATATTGGTTTCTTCTCTTATGAGAAGTGATGTCAAAGTTCTCCAAAAGAAAACACCACCATCTTTCCATGCACGTTAGTAAACATGCATGGAAAGCGTCTTTACTGTGTGCCTAATAAAATGTTATGCCCAGAAAGCATCATTCATCTCTGACAATTCTACCAAGTTGACCTGTTAAATTTTAAACTATTTAATTTTCATAATCCTTTTATAAATGAATGTGCTCCCAACTGTTATTACTCCTGAGAAAACCAGGGAGTGATCTGAAAAAGATGATAATTTATGATAATATAAAGCAGGACCAATTATCCTCTTGGATTAAACAGTTCTGATTTGAACTAAAGTCTAGGGACTTAAATTTCTAATCAGTAATATCCAGTGTTCAAACTTTCTGGGCCAGTCTTGTCATCAGTAAAACTTTCATTTAAAAGAGAATAGAATGTATTTCCTAAGAAGAATTAATTTAAACATATTAGTCAACTATTTCACACAAGATTGTTAAAATTTTAAATTGTAATGATATGTATTAGCAAATATGTTCTGATTTCAGGTTGAAGAGTCTGAGATATTTCCAAAGATATTTTCATATTAAGTCAGCATATCTATAAATCAGAACTAATGACATCATCACAGGAAGGATAACATCAAGGTGATATTTATAAACAAGGCTTATTGAAAAATTTTATGGAGCAAACTACTACTCCCAGAGATCCCCACTTTACATCCAAGCATACATATTACAAGGCATCCACATTTCACACTACACACATGTATACACATGTAATTTTATGGATTTTTATAAAATGGATTTTAAAAGTATATGGCTATTGTAACTTATTTGTAATTGACTGAAATTGCATGACCATAATTTATGTATAGTTAGAAATTACTTTATTTTTAATTTTATTTTTGCTTTAAAAATTAAATTAAAAATGTTTAAAGTACAGTGTACATTCAGTATTACTCTAGATCAATCTTAGATATACAGCATCATGGTTAGACAATCATGTACTTTACAGAGTGCCCTCCCAATATTTCAAATAGTTGTATTGATTTTATTCCCTATGCTGTTAAAAAATCTTTAAAAAATATTTTTTTATTGATTTTGAGAGATAGAGAGAGAAACATCGATGTGAAAGAGACATAGCAATCCCTGCCTCCTGTATGCCCCCCACCCACTAGGGATTGAGCCCACCACCCGGGCATGTGCCCTGACTAGGAATTGAAACAGCAACTTTTCAATACATGGGATGAGGGCCATCCAACTGAGCTACACTGGCCAGGGCTAGAAATTCTTTTGAAGTGAGAAAAATCTTACCTACACATTCTTTTCCAGTGTAATCACATTTTTAGAAATATTAAATTTAACAATTAGTGACTTTGTCGTGTTGGCTATATTTGTAGGTATTGAATTAAATAGATTTTGTGATTTTATTCTTTTGTATTTTGAAATCAACATATTTTCTCCAAGTTTCTAACATTTTTATAGATTCTTGAGAAGCCTTGTGTTCTCAGTGCCTGATATTTATAAAGTCCTTGTTTACAAAATCCTTTAAAGTTTAAAATATTTTAAAAAATTCATAGGGCATTGAACAAGTATTACTGTGTCATTGTTGCTTTGTGCCTCTTTTCCTCAATAGCGAGCTTACATAGGTCCAGGAACCAAGAGGTAAAGGTTGAATTGGCCCCTCTTACCAGCAATCCTAGTGACCTACTTGTGGAATTCATACTTCTCATCCTTGAAAATTTAACCTCTCCTGGATGACAAATCCTGGTTTGCTGAGAGGGGCTAGAGAATTAGCCACAGGGGAATTAGTACAAGTTCTCCTGAATCTGAAGCTATGACTGCCACCCAGTTTAGACTCCTTATGCTGACGGGCCATATTTGCAGTAGTAATTGACCCTGATTACCACGAAGAACTAGGATTGCTGCTACACAATGGGGACAAGAAGGAGTATGTCTTAAATGAAGGGGATTCACTGGGGTGTCTCTAGGAGCTTCCAAAGCCCAGGTAACTGTAAACGAGCAAGTGCAGCAACCATAGTCCAAGAACAGTAAGGCAACTGAGGGTCTGGTTCTTGGAGCAATATTTGGTTGTATACGTTATCTCCTCCCCCAGCAAGGGCTGTATTTCTTCACTTGGGTGTTCCTATAACCTGACTCCAGTTTTTAGTCTGGAGGCTTTGAGGGGAAGCAAGGTGGTTTGAGGAGGACAAGCATCAGCTAATAAGGATGTGCCTCAGGTGAGGTCCTATCGCGGCTGGCAGGCTGGTTTCTTCCAGGAAGGGAGAGGAGCCTCTTGCTAGACTAAAAATGTGAGGAATTTGAGTGTTTCAAATTCTCAGGCTTATCTACCCAAATGCCCTTATTCTGAGTCCGTCTTTCTTTCTTTCTTTCTTTCTTTCTTTCTTTCTTTCTTTCTTTCTTTCTTTCTTTCTTTCTTTCTTTCTTTCCTTCCTTCCTTCCTTCCTTCCTTCCTTCCTTCCTCCCTCCCTCCCTCCCTCCCTCCCTCCCTCCCTCCCTCCCTTCCTTCCTTCCTTCCTTCCTTCCTTCCTTCCTTCCTTCCTTCCTTCCTTCCTTTCTTTCTTTCTGTGCTTCTGGTTAATAAAATTATATAGGTTTCAAGTATACAATTCTATAATACATCATCTGTATATTGCATTGTGTGTTTACCACCCAACGTCAAATCTCCTTCCATCACCATATATTTGACCCCCTTTACCCTGTACTTTCTCTATAAAGACTGACTTTCTCAGAGACCAGTTGAGGCTGTGCACTCAGTCTCCTTTGTCATTGTTACCCCTGTTATTAAATCCTGAGCATGCTTTCTAGCCTCCTGTGGAGGATAAGCCCTACCTCCTGGCTTACACACTGCAAAGGAGGCATTTTCGCTTGCACAGGATATCCTGAGGTTGATGGTTGACTAGCTAGAACCTCTCTTTATCTTTCTCTTTTCAAAGCATCTAAAGCCATTGACAAAATCTGAAGAACCCCATAATTCTTAAAATTACCATTGCCCCTCCCACTCAAGGGCTACCACCCTGCCACACACGCTTATGCTCATCTTCTGCCTGTGCTCCATCGAGGCACCACCAGGGAGGGTCTTCGTAATTGTGATGCTGCTGCACACCACGGCTTATCACCACCTCACTGACCACCAGCAACTCAGTCTTTCTGACTCATGAATGATCTGATTCCAAAATTATATCCCATGGATCTGCTTTCTAGGGCCACTTCTGGTATCTACTGTCTTAGCCTGTGTTCCTCCAAGATGTCTGAGCCTGAGAGAAAGCTTACCTCTTACCAGATTATTTTAGGGCATGACCTCAAGGTATGGGGAAGGGAGTAACAGGCAAGGAGGAGAAGTTCGTTCAAGAGGGCATTGTTAAGTTAATGAGTTGGTCATCTCTTTGGGACACTTAGGCTTGATCCAATGGGGTCCCTCTGAGGAGCTGTACGGTATGTGCCTCAGGAGTGTCCGCTGAAGACACAGGAGTATTTATCCAATGTATCTACCATCTTCTTTTCTCCATTAGTCAAGGTTTGTCCAATGGGGCCTTAACTCCTCATGCTTGCAGGCTGTGCACCTGTTAGGAATGCATAGTGTCCCACATGGCAGTGCAGAGCCCTGGGGCAGCTGGGACAAGGTGCTGTCAGGTTATTCCCGCACATGGCTGTTGCCTCAGCATTGGCTTGAGTGGAAAGGTGAGCCAGGAGGACACGAGATGTCCCATCAGGACCCACCCAAGAACTTACCTGTTAAGCCAAGAGCCAAATAGAATGTAAAAAACCCATCAGTGACATATATTTTATGCAGTGTGCACTACTCTATTTTTTTAAAAGTGTATAA
Organism: Myotis yumanensis; assembly: GCF_028538775.1. Lineage (NCBI taxonomy): Eukaryota > Metazoa > Chordata > Mammalia > Chiroptera > Vespertilionidae > Myotis > Myotis yumanensis. The sequence continues at coordinate 74,804,304 of NW_027223759.1, read as the reverse complement.
AGAAAAAAGATTCCATTTCATTTTCTTTAAAAAACAACAACATTTAAACCCCAGAGATAATAAAATACCCATAGGAAAAAGTTGCCTGTGTATTCCAAAGGGAAAAAAAGAAGAAAAAGAAATAGGGAAAGGCCAATTGCCCAAAGGACTCTGAAGCAATATCTTACCTTCAATGATTAATTTGCCTCTAAAATACCTCATCCTTTTGTTTGTGAGAACTGCTCCTCCCCCCTCAGGTTCCAGGTGAAGGTTCCTTTCTCTTGTGTGGTTTCTCCAGCTCCTCCCAGCTCCCCCCTGCCCCCCCCCCCTCTGCAATCCCAGCTCTCCTTGCAGGGTCCCTTACTTTCCCATCTATGCTCCGTTCCAGCCTCTGCCACACTGTACAGCAGCTTTTCATTTGGCCTTCCTAATAGATTGGGACCCCCTCTCATTTTTACCAGCGATGCCTTTTGAACACCTCAGATGAGTTCAATTTCTAAATTTCCCTCATTGAATCATTTTCAGGGTCTGCCTTGTGCCAGGCACAGTGGGAGAGACACTGTATTGTAAGACCCAGGTCTGTCCTCAGCAGGAGGTAGAGAAATCCAGTGGGCAGGTCAGGAAGTGGCTGATCAAAAGTCTAGTACCCATTATGATGCCTGAAATCCTAATTTCAGCTCTTTGACGGATGATTCTATCGGATGGTTCTATAGGGAGCAAAATCCACCATGGGGCGAGTCAGGGACACAGGTTCCATCAGAAGTGAAGACAAAGGCCAGCCCGGAGGTGGGTGAACCTCCCCTGGTAGTCTGAACATAGATTTCCCTTCTCACGCAGGAGGGTGTGGGGAGGGGCCCTGAGCTGCAGTGCCTCTGCCTGAGCCAAAGTGGGCCTGGGAGAGGGAAGTGGGAGGTCCAGGGTAGGGGCCACATCAGATTGCTAAAACCCATCCAGTTGCTTGAGAAATAGGGAACTTGTTGATGTTCTCATTAGAACAATAGTTCCTTAGAATGAGAAGCAATTAAAGCAGGTTCTGCATTGCCTGGCTCAACCCAAGTCCCACCCCTCCGACCGCCCCAAACCTCCCCTCCCTCCCCACCTCCCTCTTTCCATCAGACTCCTCGCCCAGAATGAAGGTCACCAGGTGTTAACAGGACTCTTCTACTGTAAGATGTGCTAACTAGGTCCTCCAGGTTGTGCTGGCCCACAAACCTGACCTGTGAGTGCTTCAGGGAGAAATACCCGGGGAGGAAAGAGTGATTCAAGGACGCCACCACTCACACACTGACTGTCGGTCCCTGGGTGGTTTCAGTTCTAGGTCAAGAGTTGAAACAGCTCAGACAAATATCCTCTGCTCCCTCAAAGTCGGGCCTCTTGGGACCCGTCTGAGGTTTCTGGTCAGGCATTGGCGGGAGCGTGTCTGGGCCTTCCCTGCCTTATGGTGGAGTGTTCTGTCAATTTGGAAATTTTCATGAATGATTTTGAAAACATGCTGGTCTGTGGGGACATAGGTAGCTGCCTGATTTGTCATTTTTTCTTTTTAACTGAGGCAAATTCATATAACACAAAATTAACCATTTTAAAGTATATAATTCAGTGACATTTTGTACTTAAAAAAAACATATCTTTATTGACTTCAGAGAGGGAGGGAGGGAGGGAGAGAGGGAGAGAAGGAGAAGGGAGAGACAGAGAGAGAGAGAGAGAGAGAGAGAGAGATCAATGATGAGGCTGTCCAGTCAATGGTTGAGCATTGACCTATGAAGAAGGAGGTCATGGTTTGATTCCCGGTCAAGGCACTTTGGGTTGTGGGTTCGATCCCCAGTAGGGGGCATGCAGGAGGCGGCTGATCAATGATTCTCTCTCATTGATGTTTCTATCTCTCTCCCTCTCCCTTCCTCTCTGAAATCAATAAATATATATGTATATATTTAAAAAAGAAACATCAATGATGACAGGTGGAGCCCACAACCTGGGCATATGTCCTGACTGGGAATCGAACCCTGCCTCCTGGTCCATAGGTTGACACTCAACCACTGAGCCAGCACGGCCAGGCGCATTTTGTACTTTGACAGTGTTGTACAACCACCACCTCTACGCAGGCCCAAAACATTTTGTCACCCCAAAAGGAAACCCATACCCCTCAGCAGTCCCTCTCCTCTCCCCACAGGCCCTGGCAGTCACCATTCTGCTTTCTGTCTCTATGGGTTTGTCTATTCTGGATTGTCATATAAATGTGATCATATAGTATGTGACCTGTGTATCTGTCTGGTTTCTTTCATTAGGCATATTTTTGAGGTTCATCCATGTTGTAGCATATATCGGAACTTTGTTCCTTTTCATGGCTGAGTGCATCATATGTTTATATCACATTTTACTTATCCATCTATCACATATAATTTTTTGCCACCTCTTCAGATCCTAAACACTGAGGAGTCTGAAACTGGGTGACTGGACCACTCTGTGTTCTTCAAAAGAAGAAGCAACTTGTACAGGAAATGACGGCAGCCCAGGAGCTGTCCTCTAAGGCTGACACCCGTAGAGGAAACACGTTTAGCTGGTCGGGAATGTCTCCTTCTGACTTTGCTGGTGCGGAGATGTGGGAGAGATCTTTGCTGTATGTTTTTTCTTGTTCAAGAGAAAGTACTCAGCTTGAATTCCCTCAGTGGGGCTACCTGACCAGATCAGACGGGTTCTTAATGCTCTTAAAGTGGACTTTCTAACAAGGGAAAAAAGGTTGGTGAACACAGTTCTCCAAATCTCTAAACAGAAATTCAGCAGGACTCAGACAATGAGAGGAGACAGACACCTGCCTGGGGGTTGGGTTGTGGCTCTGGCTTGTGTCCCCTCTTGGGGGGCCCATGTCCACCTTTCTCTAGCCCACCATTCGTGCCAGCAGAGCCAGAGGCCAATGGAGACCAGGGAGCTGCTCCTTCTATGACACGGTTCCTTACCCAGCCGTGAATTGCAACAGAGGAGATGTGCTAAAGAAGGGGAACATCAACAGAAAGGACCAAGTTGGGATGAATAGAGATAGTGGGTTTATCGGGCAGTGACCAGAAACCAGCTTGAGGAGGGAAGACTGGTATACAGTTAGGCTGGATGGGAGGAAAGGAAAACTTCCGTGTGTGTGTGTGTGTGTGTGTGTGTGTGTCTTGGGTGGGGGGGCGTAGATCCGCCAGGTGGGTGCCCCTTTGACTTTATCCTCAGAGAATCGACTCCTGGATATAAAGGCAAAATTTTACTGGCAGATTTTTCTAGAAGAATTTTCCCCAGAGCCCATTTTACCTGAATGAAGTACTTACAGTAAAGCTGGAGTCTTTTCTGGTTAACCCGATGTGATTGGTGGTAACTACAGCTTTATGGGGCTACAAGTGTTACTGCTGAATCCGCAGTGGCCTTCTCCATTACATCACTCCGGGTTTAATTTCCTTTTGATGCACTCCTACCTTTGAGCTCCTGTTGGGGTCTTAGCCCTTTGTGGGGACAGATGACAAACCTTCAGGCCTCCAGCACTGAGTGGTGTGATGGAAAAAAGAGAAGCAAGAGGCAGGAGGAGACTGGAGTGTTAGTTCAGTTCTTGCCCTGGGCAAGTCATTTACCACCTCAGTACTGTGATCTCTAAAATAAAGAGGAAGCAAGATGTTTCCCAATGATCTGTCTGCACCAATTCTTGTAAATCATTGGTTGTGACTCCTGAAAGTCATTCAAAGCAGGCTTAGATTTCCAGCATTTTTTAGCCTGCCTCCTGCAAGGGCAGAGGAAGTCGCTGGGCAAAAAAATGCAGGTAAGTTAAGACTCTTGAGTGGCAACAAGGCCTGAGGGCACAGGTGTTGCTCTAGTGCAAGCATGTCAAACTCAAAGGCTAACACGGGCCAAATAAACAGGGTATGTGGCCTGAGGGCCATGAGTTTGACATGCTTGCTCTAGTGGTACACATTTCCTGGTATTAGATATTTAGCATGTTGCCAATTTTTACATTAAAAACCATAGTCCAACTGGACAATGGTTTTATTGTTACTGTTATTATTTGGTATGTAGTGTTATTTTCTCACCAGTGTGTTCTGAAGTGAAATTAGTTGGCCAAAGAATATTTTAAAACTTATTATGGTTAGGACACTGGTTAAGTTGCTCAAAGTTAGGCCCCAAATATAGTATATGTCTCCAAAAATATAGTGATTCACCAAAGAAGGAAGTTTACTTCTCTTTCATACGACAGAGCAGAGGTAAGTGGTCCACAGCCTGAGGAGGAACTGTGACATGTCTACAGCTGCCACTCTGGTCCTGGGTGGCTGCCCGGGCTCACACCGTGTCCCAGCCCACAAGGGAAGAAAATGTCAAGAGGGCACGTGTGCCTTCCTGAGTAGGGCATGACCCAGAAGTGGCAGAGTTTTCTACTCACATCTGATTGGCAAGACTTAATCACATGGCCACACCCACACGGTAAGCTGCAAGAAGGCTATAACATGTAGTCTCTAGCTTGGCTGTGTGCCTGATTAAAATTCAGGGGTTTGTTTTAAAGATGGAAAGAATGGTTAATAGTGGGCGACCATATTTTCTGCCAGAAGACGCATGCCAAATTATTTTCCAAAATGATTTGTGCTCAAGTTCAGGTCCACCAAAGTTTCATGGTTGTGCCAGTTTGACAAGTGTTTACTAAGGACCTTTTATTCTGTGAAAGCTCCAGGCTCCATGGGGATATTGATGGAGAAGATGTGGTGGACAGTTGTGTCCACAGGAAATAGCTAGAGACAGGGATTAACTGAAGTGCTGCACCATGTGCTCTGACCCTGCATGTCATGGAAAGTTGGTGAGAGTTGGAGGAGGTGACTCAGGTGGAGTTCCCAGGATGCTGTTGCTCATTGACTCCTGATTTTCTCTGCCCATCGGGTCAGGGGCCACTGAAGGAAGTTTTCACTCCACCCTCAAAGCCACTCTAGCTAACTCATTCACTTTTTACTAAACCTTTCCACTGCCAACATGTAGCAAAATGGTAGGGTTTTGAAATGTACTGTCTTTTTTGGGTCCATAGTGGAGTATTGTATAGATTAAAGGAATCCAAGGGAGGAGAAAAGGAGAACTGCTGTTTGCCAGAGGAGTTGAAGGCTATTCGTTTGCTCAGGGACGCAGGTCTTCCAGCCCTGAGGGTATGCGCTCCGCCCTGCCGCAGCTACCCCTGGGGACAGTGAGGTCTCTAAAGGTCGGGTCATGGGCCCAGTCACTCAATATATTTAACTAGAAAATATTCTCTCTGGGTCCTTTCCCCTCATTTCCATGAGTTAGAGAAGGCAAGGAAGCTAGTGTAGTCGTTGGGTGAAGGGCTGAAATGAAATACTATTATTGATGGTGAAATACTATTCGCAACTGAGGTTCTGACTATAAAAAAAAACGTGGTCAAATCTGGGAAGGAGAAGATTTATTTTTGTCCCACCTCTCCTAGGATTTCCATCTCTCTGCCATTCTCCACCAGTATCCTCATGGTGGTCCACACCCTCTCCTCCAAAATGTGTCCTATTTGGCAAAATCTCATGTTCCCTGTTTTTTTCTTCTCACTTTCTTACTCCTATTGTGAATGATACGTGTCCTACTTTTTTCGTCAACATTTTCTGAAGTCTAACCCTGCCTTTTCTCTACTCCTCCATCCCTCTATTTCTCCATCCCTCTATCTATTCTATCATCAAATCATTTATCCCTCCATTTACCCTGTCATCCAATCCCCCTTCCTTCTTCCTTCCTTCCTTCCTTCCTTCCTTCCTTCCTTCCTTCCTTCCTTCCTTCCTTCCTTCCTTCCTTTCCTCCTTCCTTCCTTCCCTTCCTCCCTCCCTTCCCTTCCTTCCTTCCTTCCTTCCTTCCCTCCCTCCCTCCCTCCCTCCCTCCCTCCCTCCCACCCTCCCTTCCTTCTTTCCACTCAGGTAAGCAAATATAAAATATAACCTACACTGGTAATGGTTTTTAAAACATCTCAACATTAAACCTCTCATTGAGGGAATTTCTGGCATAGAATATGGGATAGATATTTGGGGAACATATGTGAATTTAGCTATCTCATATCCTCTGCTTAATCATAGAGCCAGTTAGCTTGCATCTGTTAGGTCAGGATAAAAGCAAATTTGAAGATAATTCTGCTCAGTTCATAATCACCTCTGCCTAATGTCTGTCATTATAAAATGTGAAACAAACCTATGCCATGGCCACCAAGCCCTACTGCTGGGAAGACCCAGGCTTGTAGCAGGTGAGGAGGCCGCTGCAAGGCACTGGACCCTGGGTCGCATGCTGACCTCTTTGGAGGGTTTCTGTGGTGGGGCTCCTTCTGTGGTCAGGACCCTGGGATTGTGGGCACAATCTGTCCCGTCATCACTTTCATTCTGATGAGCTTCATTCGGAAGACCTTTTGACGGCCTTTCATAAGCACAGGCCAGCGTGGGAAAACCAGTTCCTCTGTATGGGTCTGATTTAATCTCTCTGCATAGAAGCTGATCTCAGGAGAAAATGCACTCCTTCTCATATCAGACATGCAGGAGATCTCAGCCCACAGCCACTCCTGCTGCATCTGGGGTTTTCTCACTGGGGGCCTCAGCGTCTTGGGACAGCCAGCGAAGAGGTGCCTGGCAGCCTTAGGCCAGCTTGGTGCCACTCAGCTCTGGGTGGAACCAAACATCTGTAGCTTGGTGGGACATCCTGCTTCTCTGGGTGACTCAGAGCTCCCGGGCAGCTGGTTGAAGTTTTGTTTGTAGTGGTGCCGCCCGCTCACTCCATACCCCCACTCCCTGTAAACCACTTCACAGGTGGCCTGACTTCTGGTGTAAATAAACTGGTGTGTGTGTGTGTGTGTGTGTGTGTGTGTGTGTGTGTTTAAATTTATTTAAACAAAATTAAGCTGTGGGAGTCCATTAATAAAAGGTTTCCATGACAAAATTATTGGCACTCTGCAAGGCGCTTTGGAGGAGAGCGGGAAGATCAATATTACCTAGAATAACATAGCAGGGCAGACATTACTCAAGGGACGTGGGCTTGCAAGTATGAGGGGGAAAATAGATTTCCACCTGGGCAGTCAATGTTGGAGGATGATGAAACAGGGAGTTGGAATTGGCGATCTGGCAATTATTCGAGAAGTCTTGGGGAGACTCCAAATGTGCTTTAAAAAAAGAAAAATAAGCAAACAGTAGCCTCAGGTAAGGCTTTTCAGAAAGAAAGAGCAAGTATTTCAACAGAAGATGAGAAACCGAAAACTCAGAGCATTTGGTTAACTGGTGGCGGGATCTAAGGTCACAGAAGTGGTGCGATGACTGTGCTTCGGAGGGAAGGGCAGGGACTGCAGGCTGCTAGCCCAGGCAGGCTACTGAGCAACCATTCCTCATCTTAAGCCCGGCCCTCTCACTTGTCGCTTGTGAAGCTTTGTGAAAACGAGTGGGAAGCACAGTGGATTGTTACCCAAAACAAATCAATTTAATGGGCTGCGCTTTACTCTCCATCTCTGTCATGTGAGCTAATTAACCTGCAGGCTGGTGAAATGCAACTGGCAGCTAATTGGGCCATTGCTGGAGCAGTGCACACCCTTGGTACCATTTGTAAATTGCTGAGATGGGGAACTCTACATGGCTCCAGGGATGAGGGGAAATGGTTCAACTGCAACTATGGTGGGACATCAGCTCTCAGGCCCAAGAAATGGCTGCACATTGCCAGGGAAGATGAGCTAGAGGAAGAGGGAATGAAAGCGAAGTCCCAGATTAAGAAAGGGGAAGGAAGCAAGTAAGGAGAGAGGGAAGGGGAGAGGGAGAGGGAGGGGAAGAAAAAGAAAGGGGAACGGGGCGGGGGGGCGGGGGGGGTAGAGAGAGAGAGAGAAATGAGAATAAGGGAATAAGGATAGGAAAGAAAAGGGAAGGAAGGAGGGAGAGAGTATAATACTTCTTTTAGGTGCTTCTTTTGATCTTTGATAATAAATAATTGAAGGAGACGTGCATGCAGGCTAGCTTTCCCCAAAACTTATCCAGAGGCGGACTCATGTCCTCTATGGTGTTAATTGGTGTTTTATGGGAGAACATTTTTTTTTTTAATGGAGAAGAGATGTCCTATGGTCTAATCCAGTGATGGCGAACCTTTTGAGCTCGGCGTGCCAGCATTTTGAAAAACCCTAACTTAACTCTGGTGCTGTGTCACATATATAAATTTTTTGACATTTGCAACCATAGTAAAACAAAGATTTATATTTTTGATATTTATTTTATATATTTAAATGCCATTTAACAAAGAAAAATCAATCCAAAAAATGAGTTCGCTTGTCACCTCTGACATGCGTGTCATACGTTTGCCATCACTGGTCTAATCCATTTAGGAAATGTTTGGTTCAGGTTTCTTAAGTGTATTCCTTCTCAGAGCTTTCCATAAACTAATGTGCATTGTGGGGCTCCTTAGATTATTTTATTGGGGAATTATTTATTCAAGGACCATATCCTGGGACAAGCTTTCTGAGAAATGGAGTTTTTGAAATAATGATTCAGGCCTTTGCCCTGGTTCGAGGCAACACTGAGCCATTTCCATGCTGGTTCTACCTTAAGTTGAACAAACTCTGTCGTCATCCTTTGGTGAGAGCTACCTGCCAGGGCATGGTCCAGAGCCAGTTCTCATGACAGCAACACTTCATTCATTCTTTTATTGATGTGCCCATTCATTCAAACTCCATCCTGCTCGCCCTTGTGCCTCTGGTTCTGGCCTTGAGCACTTACTCTGCTCTCAGACTTAGATGCCCATAGACGCCCATGCTTGGCTCCTATCCCCAGAGAGTGTGAGACATCATGAGTTCCTCTCTGGCATTTGCCATTCAGTGCTGCTGTGCAGTCTTGGATATGCTCCTTAGCTTTGCCTTCTCCTCGGAACTCGCTGTCTCTTTTTGTCTTCAAGGTCAAGACCCTGGCTTCATATACCCCAACTCTTGCTCATTTTTCTCATAAGCTGGAAACCCTCATCAACTCCTTTTGCTCTTGAGAGTGAGTGTGCATTTGAGTATCTTCCATCCTCTGAGCCTCTTCCAGGGTCTCAGCTGCTCCCGGAGTCAGGAAGTTTTTCTTGTAGTGACCTAAATGTTTTTTCCAGTTGATGAGTAAGTTACTTCCTCTTGTTTTTCCACAAGAGCAGTAGAGAATGAAGGGGTGTGTTAGTGCGGAGGTGGGTAGGCCCCTCTTTGCTGCTTGCTCTCTCTGCATTCTTCTTGGATGGGAACAGCTCTCACCCAGGAGCAGCCCCTCAGATGTCCTCTGAGGACCTCCACTGGGGGTGGGAGGGAGCCAGCACAATCCTGTCTGGCCCTACACTTACCTCCACCATGGTGTCATTTAAATGGTGACAACCCCCAGAATTCCCATCCAGGAGAGAAATCCTTTTAGAAGCATGGCATCATGGGAATGTGTCCAATGGAGACAATCCTACTGTTCAGGTCTATGAGATGCTGCCCCAAATGTCATACTTTTGTGCTGATTCATCGCCTCTCCCTAGTGAAAGTATTTACTTCACATGTTTTATGGGAAGTGTGTGAACACACAGCAGAAAAATGACTGCTACTCAGAAGCTCATGGTAAACAAATAAAGGAACTGAAGTACTGAAGGTTCCCTTACATGCCATCCATGAAGTCTGGGAGAGACTAGACAGAGTAACTAACCACTGTTAGAAGCTTATTAGATCCATTTTCTTTCACTTTCTGCAAGTGGGGTTCCTTACCTCACCAACCAGTGGGAACAATCAGGAACATATAATGTGGGTGAACACATGTATCTTTCTGTCTCCAAAATTAATAAAACCAATAGGCAGGTTTGAAGGGAGGTCATGAAAAGTCATGTTTTTTAGAAGGCTAGTTTATTTGACCAAAAATGCAATTGCTGTCTGCTCATCATAGACATTTTGGAAAATATAGACAAGTAGGAAGAAGGAAAATTTGTCTATGAAGGTAAATGGGGAAAACTTCACTCTGGTGTTAGCAACCAAGATGGTTGTATTTTTTTTTTTGAGTGATTGCTTGTTTTTTACCCATAAATGTAGTCAATCTTGTATTTAACCATATCTCCAACTTTACACCAATTTCTAGAAAACTATGCAATGTTCATTCATGGAATAACTAATTATTCATTGAACACTGTTCATTGATGCCTGCCGTGTGCCGGGAGTTCTGAGAGGCCTTGAGGATATGTCTTGAGCAAGAGATGTGGGGCTGCCCTACATCACATCATTGCTAGGTGGTGTGATCTGATGGATGTTGGCAGTTATTAATACAACTCATTGCATGTATAGCATTGTGTTAGCACTTTGTCTATGTGCCAGGAAAATTTAATTCCTTCTATGTATCTATATTCTCTCAGAGTTTTTCCTTCTCCCCATTCCAAGGGGCTAGCCCACACGTGGGTGAGGTTGCCGGAGGACACCTTCTCTCCTCATCTTTTGTGGAGGCCTCTTGGCATGATCTCTTGCAGAATGTTGTGTGGGGGTTCCAGAGGAGGAGGAGAGGGAGAAGCATGGTTGGAGAAGAGAGAAGTGGAAACTAAGAAAGCCAACAGTTTCTGCAGAACTGAAAAGGGGACAGAAAGGGCTGGCTGAGAGTGGTGAGGATCTGTGTCCTTCTCCCTGGGGGGAGTGGGAGGGGAAAGGCTGGTGGCACAGCAAGGAGAGGACTCTAGATGCCTGTGCTCTCCGAAACAGCACAGGTTGCCATGCCTCCTGTGCAAGAGAGCAACTGAGCTGCCCAACTTAAGGGGCCAATATATTGGCAGTGGGCATCTGCTTGCTGACCAGTGTGGAGTGATGACCGTGGGAGCCCCAGTATTTCGTGAATCATGATGTCCTTAGGGCCTTTGTAGAACTGATTTAAGATACTTTGATCACATACCAGTTTTAAATTCTCTTTGCAACATAACTGTAGCCAGAATAAATCACTATGAGATTAGAGAACAAATTGAAATTCATGTCAGATGTTACCACACAGCAATCACTGAGCTAGTGTTTATTAACAAGGAGACTACACACTCTTTCTACCACCTGCTCTTAGTTACTCAGTGAAGCCCCGATTTTGTCTGCATGGATCACTTAATACAGATTTAATAGCACACCAGAGGCAGGATTCTACTCCCTTTACAGATGACCTCAGGCATCCAGGATTTTCTAGACCAATAGCTCAATATAAGATTGTAGATCAAGTCTATGCACCATCCCTATGTGTCAGGCTAACGGCCTTGCTAGGTTTTCATAATCAGTTCATGCAAAGATGGAGAATAGCTCTCAATTGTTTTATTCAGTCCTCATGGTTGACCAATGAGAGCCTCTTTCTAGCATCTTTATGCAGGCTGGTATGTCACCAGTGCTATCAGTTGTATTAGTTTCCTGTGGCTGCTGAAAGTAATTACCATACATGTAATTTATTCTCTTATATGACAGCAGAAATTTATTCTCTTATAATTCTGGAGGCCAGAAGTATGAAATCAACATTGTAGTAGAACTTCACTCCTTCTAGAAGCTCTAGGGTGCAATCTGTTCCTTGAGTCTTTCAGCTCCTGGTGGCTGCTAGCATTTCTTGGCTTGTGGCCACATTACTCCAATTTCTGCCTCTGTCTTGACATTGACATCCTTGCTTCTGTCTGTATGATTTCTCTCTGCCTCTCTCTTATTGGGACAGTTGGCATTGGACTTAGGGTCCATCTGCGTAATCCAGGATACTCTCATTATCTCAAGATATTTAATTATATCTGCAAATACTATTTTTCCAAATAAAGTCACTTTCACAGGTGCTGGGGATTCAGACATGGACATATTTTTGGGGGATTGCCATTCAAATCACTGTTTCAGTGAAACCCCTGTCTCATATCTAGGATGCTCTGTCGCAAATCTGCTATTCATCACAACGTGGATAACAGATGACTGAGCCGTAGCTACCACTGGAGTGTGGCCTTTCTGATAAATACTAGCTGACTGCCCCTAGAGTGTGACTTCATGATAGAGCACGTGACAGCCCCTAGAGCACAGCTTAAACTATGAACACATATTACATTACACTATCTGCAGTGGGAGTATTTAAAAGTAAATTATGGCCCCAAATAGGAGAAAACCCTACTAATGTGTTTGATTGAAGGTGCGCCTGCCGATCTAGGGTCTGCCCAGCTGGTCATAGACATGGACGCTTACAGCTTGACTTGAACCAGTCAATGTAAGTTGACCCCCATCCTTTCTACCTCCCTCCTGCCCACATCTAAGCCTTGGCTTCAAGCATTCTTGAGGGGCTGGCATCTTGTCAGAGAAGCTTTTTGGAGACAGAAGAGAGAGCTGTCTAAATCCCTGCACCTTCCATAATGAGCTTCCCGCCAGGCTGGATCCCAGTGGTTTATCCGGATATGGGATTATGGACCTTTTTTAAAAAACAATTATTTATTCTGTGTGTTTTCTAAACCCTACAAATTGGGTGTTTCTTAATCTGAAAAACAATAAATGCTGCTGAAATCAATGAAACCAGCCCTCCAGCTTTGGGTGAAGGCCTACAGGTCAGGTGACGTGGGAGGGCAGAGTGGCTGGAGCAGTAGCTCTGCCAGTGGCCGGCGGTCCTGCCCGGTGCCGTTAGTGGCAGCCGCTGACTGCAGCCCAGCTCAGCCTGTCCCTTGGCTCTGGCTTCCCAACCTTAGCTGGCAGCTTGCAAAGGCCTGCGGGTGAGGAGGTGTGAAGGCCCCGAGCACCGGAGGGAGCATGTTGGCATCAGCATAAATCTGTCGGCACTAGAGGGGCTTTTTGTTTTGTGCGGTAAATGGGTTTCTGAAAAATAGTGAGGATCACCATTCTAAATCAAAAAACCATTTTACACGGGCCAGGAAAGTTTCCTGAATAAAAGGCTCCTACTGCGAAGCCCTGGTAAAGTGAATAATCCCTCTCCGTTTTATCTGTGGCATAAATCTGGATTTTCACTTGGGGTGTTTTGGGTTTTCAGAAAAACCAGATGACAGGTGCTCTGAACAAAGCAACTCCCAGAGCTTCTGTGGAGGTTTAGTGGTCAGCAGCAGCAGCGTCTTCCACTGGGAGGACAGCGGCCCCGGTAAGTCCGGTCCTGGTGCTAAGACATTATGTCCTGCTTTGACCGGTTTGGTTCAGTGGATAGAGTGTCGGCCTGCAGACCGAAGGGTCCCGGGTTCGATTCCAGTCAAGGGCATGTACCTTGGTTGAGGGCACATCCCCAGTAGGGGGTGTGCAGGAGGCAGCTGATCAATGTTCCTCGATGTTTATAACTCTCTATCCCTCTCCCTTCCTCGCTGTAAAAAATCAATAAAATATATATTTTTAAAAAAGACATTATGTCCTTCGCAGGTCCTGCTCCTCCTGCCTGGAATGCTCTCCCCCTAGCAAGGCACATGGCTCCCTCCCTCCCCTCCTGGGAGCTTGTGCTGAATGTCACTCACCTTCTTAGAGGGGCCCTCCTCCTCTTCCCACTTGAAGTTGTGACTCTGCACTGTTGCCTGCTTGGTGTTTCTCCACACTGCTGATTGCCTTTCACCATATTGTATGTTTTCCTGCTTTTGTTTCCTGCCTGTGTCTCTCACTGGAATGTCAAACCCCTGGGGCCAGGACCTCGGGTCGGTTTCTTCACTGCAGTGTTCCCGGTGCCTGGCTTAGTGCCTGGCAGAGTCTGTGCGGCCACAGACGTTTGTTGAGTGAGTTGATGACTGGCCTTGGGCATGGCACTGACGTTTTCTGCTTTTCTGTGTGTCTAAAACCAAAGGAGTGAAGTGGCAACTCCCCCCGCCTGAGGGTGGGAGGCAGTAGGGTTGGTGGGTGGGGCGACCTTTGGGCAGCTCTCTGTCTAAGGCAGCCGCCCTGCAGCTCCAGCCAACTCGCCTCATAGGGAAGCTCACCCAGTAGTGCCAGGTTTTAAAGCTGTTCCTAAAAAGATAAGACAGAAGGGGAAATTTTAAAGAAAGTGAAAGCACTTGATTTTGAGTTGTTGGTAACCAAGTCTTATTTTTTACAAAAACCTTGCACAGTTTAGATAAAACACATCTGTGAGTCAGGTCTGAGAGGTGAGCCACAGGATGGGCTCTTGACTATGTATTCTCCACATCCTATCCTTTCCTATCCTACCCTACCCTATCCTATCCTTTCCTATCCTACCCTACCCTATCCTACCCTTTCCTATCCTATCCTATCCTATCCTATCCTATCCTATCCTAGCCTATCCTATCCTACCCCATCCTACCCTATCACACCCTACCTTATTCCACCCTACCCTACCCTATCCTACCCTATCCTTTCCTATCCTACTCTACCCTATCCTAAAATTCTATACTTCCATTAAATTGTTTCCATCTTTTCTATTGTACTGAGAAGAATATAGAATAATCAAACTCAAATCAAATTATTTGACTTAAATGGTAGAGACGAGGCCATAATATTTGTCCTCCAACCTGACAGGGGAAAGTTTGCTCTCTAGAAAACCACTGGCTGTCTCTTTAATAGCATAAAAGGAGGCAACACACGGTGTGGAAAGACTGGTTCATGTGGCAAGGCCACGGACGCCCATCCTGTTATTTTTCAAGTTTATGGGATGTGGAAGATTTCCTCCGTGCAAGATCGTAACTCCACTGGGCCCTAGCTCTGGGCTGCTTGGGTCACTTGGAAGGAAAAAAATACGCTCCTTTTCTACTCTGTCACTCAAAAATTTCATTTTCTCCAATGCATTTTATTCTCACAAAATGATTTCCGCTCCTTGGCTGCTATTAACAATCCTTAATGCATGTATTTGATAACTTGTGAAATGCCCCAGGGAGCCCTCTGGGATCTGCAAAGGACTGTGATGAAAGGATGGCTGGACCAAACGGAAAATGTCCAACAAATGAAATGGCCGTGATGACCTCCAATTCCAGGACCACTGTGATGAATGATGCTTTTTGGCCAATTACATGGGTTGTAATTGGACCCCTTCCTGCTGCAGAGCGAGTTATTTTATGACTGTGATCTGGTGTACAATATGGAAATGTGGGCCTTGGGACTAATATGTCGCTGGACAGGGTCAGATGGAGAGAGGTGAGAGAGAGAAGGCAGGGAATGTTGGTTATGTGCTAATACAGAGGCAAAAGGGATGTTGGGGAAGGGAGAGGGGAAGGCATGGGAGGCAAGAAGGAGCAGTCGTTACGGTGGGGGAGAATTGCTATGGTGGGGACACAAGTGCCTGGTTTTAGACTCACAAAGACCTGGGTTTGAGCACCAGCTCCGTCTCTTACCAGCTGCATGTGCCTATGGGCAAGTTACTCAACCTCTCCGAGACTCAGTGTCCATCACCTATAAAATGGAGCAAGTAAAGCCTTCCTTCCAGGTTTGAAAAGAAAACCAAATGAGATAACACATGTGTGGTACCAGGTACAGCATAGGGACTCAACACCAGCCATGCTGCCCCAGAGTGTGGGCCTCAGACTCTTCAGTTATAAAATGGTAGCTGGTATTGAACTAGACCAGTGATGGCGAACCTTTTGAGCTCGGCGTGTCAGC
Organism: Myotis yumanensis; assembly: GCF_028538775.1. Taxonomy (NCBI): domain Eukaryota; kingdom Metazoa; phylum Chordata; class Mammalia; order Chiroptera; family Vespertilionidae; genus Myotis; species Myotis yumanensis. Next base: position 74,788,829 of record NW_027223759.1, on the reverse strand, counting down.
ATTTTGAAAAACCCTAACTTAACTCTGGTGCCGTGTCACATATAGAAATTTTTTGATATTTGCAACCATAGTAAAACAAAGACTTATATTTTTGATATTTATTTTATATATTTAAATGCCATTTAACAAAGAAAAATCAACCGAAAAAATGAGTTTGAGTGTCACCTCTGACATGCGTGTCATAGGTATGCCATCACTGAAGTAGACCAAGGGTGCAAACCCAAATGCTTACAGAGATGAAACAGATAATGTCAGTGAATGAAGGCGACCAGCTATTGAAAACTGTGTAGACTGAAAAACAGAGTGAGGGCTGACTAGAGCCTGTCAGCTCTCCTGCGTGTTCTTAGATATTTAGCGTTTTTCAGAAAAGCCCCAACTCCGGTCTTAAGGTGGAAACTCCTGATTTATAAATGTGGGCATCTGACTCCTCTGCCCCACTTTCTAGAATGTGGCCCACTAACGTGCATGCAGGTCAAACAAAACGTGGGTCATTTCCAATCCATGGGCCACCATTTCCAGCCTCTAAACCAGCGGTTCTCAACCTTCCTAATGCCGCGACCCTTTAATACAGTTCCTCATGTTGTGGTGACCCCCAACCATAAAATTATTTTTGTTGTTACTTCATAACTGTAATTTTGCTACTGTTATGAATCGTAATGTAAATATCTGATATGCTATATGTGTTTTCCGATGGTCGAGACCCACAGGTTGAGCACCGCTGCTAAACAGAAGGATGGTAGAAGGATTGTTTATCAAGGCCTGAGTACGCGATTCTGGGTTCAGCTAACACAGGGAGTGTCATTTAGACTTGGAACCCAAGCTCTGCCTGTCAATTTTACAAGTACAAGTACCGTAGGATCCTTCCTGTAGGATGCTTTGGGAGGTCGGGCCATGGTGATCTCTGTACCTTGAACTAGTCAGAGAGGAAGGTGATTTTGCACATCTTTAAAACAACCTTCTCCTGGAGGATGTCTGGTAATGGAACTGAGATAGGTTTGGAGCCCGAGGGAGACACAATTGTCACATTCCTCATTTTTGTTAAACCTGCTCTAGGCTAGCCAGCTGGAAGTGGTCTTTCCAGGCTGGCTTGACTTGAGACGTGATCTCCTCAAACCGAGTCCTCTTGCTTGCATCAGGCAATTTTCTTTGTTATTTTAAAAGCAAGTTGGTAAAGTTTCACAACCACCTGTTAAATTTGACCAGTTACATTTACGTCTATGGTGATTTGTGGACCTTTACTCCCTCTTACTTTTCAATCCTTCAGACTTACTTCTCTGTTTGGACTCTTTCTGGACAACACTGTGGATTCATCCTATGGGCATCCCTAGATGGCATGCAGTAGGGATCTGAAGGTCTAGTCCTGTGGGATATTAGCAGCCAAGTCAGATTTGATTGGGAACAGCAAAAATAACTAGCTAAACCATTCTGTGGCCAATCCAATAGTTTGCTTTTAAAAAAGTTCTCTCTTCTTAAAATTTAAAGGATAGACTAGTAAGAATATAAAATAAAAATAATTTATAACTATAATTCTCAGCAATATTTCCCTTCTATTTTGGTGAACATCCTTCTAATATTTTTTTGGGAGAAGTATTTCATACACATATAAAACCACACTGGCGCCCTAGCTGGTTTGACTCAGTGGATAGAGCATCAACCTGCAGACTGAAGGGTCCCCAGTTCGATTCTGGTCAAGGGCACATGCCCAGGTTGCAGGCTCCATCCCCAGTTGGGGGTGTACAGGAGGCAGCCGATCAATGATTCTCTATCATCATTGATGTTTCTATCTCTCCCTCTCCCTTCCTCTCTGAAATCAATAAAGATATATTTATAAAAAATAAAATAAAATAAAATCACACTGGACATACTGTTCTATGAGTTTGTCATTTAACACTATCTCATGAGCATATTCCATAAATATATTTTCTCATGACTATTGAAATATTCTTTAACGGTATTGTTACAATGGTTATGCCATCATGCATTTAATTAATCTTTTATTTTAGACATTTATGTTGTTTTCTTTTTTTTTTCTTTTGTAAACAATGCTGTGATGTATGGTCTTAGGGCTAAATATTTGGGTACCTGGGTCATCATATTGTTAGACTAACTTTCCTGAAGTGGTGTCAATGGTTTGCCAATAAACTGTTTGACAATAAGCAGCTGGTATTGGCCTAGCAGTGCAGGGAAGCAGTGTGTGTATGGCCTTAGCCCCGTGCTGACCATTTAGGGGTATTTGTTATGGGCTCCCCACTGGGGATGTTGGGTACAACAAGGCTGCCTGGAATCTTCCAATTTGAGGATTGAGATAGTCTGAGTCAGTTTGAGACAGTCAAAACTCAATGAATAGGGGCTATGTATGTTTTTAAAGTAATTCTGCTAAATTCATTTCTGTTTAGTGATAAATACCCACCTAGTCTTGGCTTTGGACTGTGGTGAATAGTAGAACAAAAGTCATATTATAATGTCAAACATAGGTTTTTTTTCACCTGGTAGTCTCATATGTATGGTTGGAAGGAAAAAACAGGAGAAGCCATCTGTTATAGGAGCAAGAGCTAGGAGATTTAATGCTCAGAAGGATGACTTGGTCACGTTTGTGGTCACAAGTCTAGCCTACGTTTTGCAATTTTAGGATCATAATTTAGGATCCATGAATTTAAGAAGTCAGTAATTTAATAAAATGAAATAAGTGGTGGTGAATTCTGGTTCCAATTATTACTTTGTTGGAATGTTTTTCTTTGGCATCTTCCAAACTTGAACCACTGTTTGCGTCCTATGCCCGTTTCCTCTTCTCTGTATGGTAATGTGATATGTAATTTAGTAAGAAAGTTGCTAATAAAAATGGATCAATTACATTAATAATTAGTCTAGGTTCCGGCTGGGAGGTTTTAAACTTATACAAGAATGAGTGTGGGAATTCATAGTAACTTTTAAATTTCTGTTCAATATTTTTCACACTATATATCTATATCTATGTGTTGATATCTATCTATATCTATTTATCAATTGATCTATTTTTGAGTGTACTTTCTCCTCCTCTTCTCATATTGAACTCTTGGGAGCATATAAGAGATGTGAGCTAATAACAGGCTGGTAGACTCTGAAACCAGACAGGCCTTGCTTTGATTCCTGCTTTTCTGTCTCCTGACTGTGGGACTGTGAGCCAGTCATTTAATTTATCTCAGTCCCAGCTTCTTTATTTGAAAGATGAATATTTCATGAAACTGACTCTTATAAACTTAAGCCCAAAAAAGGTTTATAGCAAGGCTACTGTTTAGTTAGCTCATGAAATGTAAGATAGAGCTAACCCACAAGTCTTGGGAAGGGCTGGCTCAGGGATTCAGCCCAGGGCACCTGCTCTCAGCCCTAATCTGTCTCCACTGAAGTCAGGTTCCCAGGAAGAGTAACCTGATTGGCTGGGACTGAGTCCCATATCCTGTTCTGATCACTTCTTCTCTCCACAGGCGTGATCTTGGTCATTTGATTGGCAGATCCACAAGAGAGTCATGTGAAATGGGGTAGGGCACTTCCTCAGTATTGCCAGAGGGAGGGGAATTGTGTTCACATACAGGAACCCAGAATGCCTCCTCGCAGCTCACAGGAAGAATCCATGTACCTAAGGTCCCTCGTACAGTGGGGCCTTGACTTATGAGTGTCCCGACTAACGAGTTTTTGAGATACCAGCTGTCTCTCGGCTGAATTTTTGCATTGAGTTGATAGAGTAATTTGAGTTAAGCAGCTCCTTAATGAGCCCCTTAACGAGTTTGGTCTCGGAACGAATTAAACTCGTAAGTCAAGGCCCCACTGTACATGGTATGTGCTCAATAAACTATAGCTGCTGTGGTGATCATTGCTGTCAGCAGGCCAAGATGACCTGTTTTAGGATGAGAGCAAGGACAAGAATTTTTTTCTTTTTCTTTTGAGTTCAGTGCATTCTTTTTATACCCCATGTGACTAAAATACAGATTTCCCGAGTCCCTTCTCAGACCGATGGGACCAGAATCTCTGTGGGGATGGGTTCCCTGGCCTCTTCCTGCTTAACAAGCAGCCGAGGGGTGTCCTTTGTGCACTAGGGTTTGGAACCCGAGCCCTTGGTGATTAGGGGGAAGGGATGTTTCTCTCCCACCACAGCTGCGGAAGACATGCTGAAGGAGCAAAACAACCGCATCAGTGGGCTTGGTCCCTGAGCTGTGGCTCTCAGCCCCGGCTGCACATTGGGAGCACCTGGCAGCACTGACAACACACCAATACCCAGACCCATTCCTGGAGCTCGGCATGGCTAGTTCCCAGCGGCAACCAGATGTTTCCAATGCACGCCTAGTCTGGGAGCCACGGAGACTCCTCCTACATCCTTCTGGAAGGCAGCTAGGGATGGGTAGAACTTTGCGGTTTCAGAGCATGTTTTTTCTTCAGTTACCCATTTTATCCTCTCGGCAACCCAAGTCCTCAGGCAGCTGAGGGTAGGCAGTAATCTGCTCCCGATTTTGGAGACGAAGGAGAGAAACGGACCCCTCCGAAAGATTCATTCGCTAGTGATTCCACCAAAGTCACGCACACAGCTTAGAGAAGGCAGAGCCAGAACTCAGGCGTGTTCTTCCAGCCTCAGGCTCACAGCTCTATCCACGTCCCTCTCAGAGACAACAACTTTCAGATTTTCCAAGATTTCTTTCAGTTACAGTTTCAAGGAAACCTAAAGGGGAGCCCTAAGCCCTTCACAAGGCAGTTTATGTGAAAAACACCCTTCTGGGCCGTAAGCACTTTCTGGGAGGTCTTTCAAGCCATTTTCTGCCCCTCACGCTTTGATTTAGCTACCAGCTCTGAAGACTGTGCCTTCTGGGGCTTAGAGGAGTGAGGGCTGTGATTACAGTGGCAGCGTCCCTGCCAACAGCCTGGGGGTGGGCTCTTCTTCCCGAAGGAACATTTCCAGGGGAGCTGTCAGCCCTGCTGCACTAGGAGCCTGCCTTGGCCTTCCCTCTACACAGAGCCGTGCAGAGGACTCAACCCAGTCAATAGTTGATGATTAGACAGCGACACAGAATGGATTTTCTCGCCTTCTGACTTCCTCAGCATCTGCTGCCCCTTGACTACTTTTTAAAGTTTTTTCTCCCCATTACAAAGCTAATCTAAATTCTCCAAAGGACAGACGTACAGAAAAGGAGAGGTGCAAAAAACCCACTTGTAATAGTGAAAGTGTTTATTATAAACACTATATTGTATTTAATCTGCACAACCTTCAACTCTACCCCGAGAACTCTCAGAACTGAACACTTATCCACTGTCCGCCTGCCCATACACAACTACAGGATCCCACACGGCCTCGGAGCGTGTGGCACCATCCTTTGGCCTCCTTCCTGTGTTTACACCTATGCAAACTCTTGATGTCAAGCCAGTTCCTGAAGGAGACAGGTGTTCCCTCTCTCTGGGTCTTTGCTCTGCTGGGCTGCACATCAGCAATAGTTGTTCCGCCCACCTGGTCATTTGTGGCTCTGTTGCTGAGGCACAGTCCATGGGCAACCTCTCTGTTACGGGCTGAGTTGTCTTCCTGTGGGGGCCCTGACCAGAGAACACATGCGCGAGGGCAATGACTCAGCAGTAGCACTGTGCATACTGCGCAGGCGCACCCTTAGATAGCCTACTTATGTTAACATGGTATGGACATCACTAATTGGCACGAGGCCTCTTTTGTTTGAGCGTGTATATAAGGTGCCCCTGACCAGCCAGTTGTTGGCTGCTTTGTTCGTAATAAATCATGTCCCACCTACCTATCGTCACTTGTGTGTTCTTCCAATTTCCTGCCCCCAGAGGGGTCCAGTCTCTGGCTGAGGAACTTGTACCCAACACTCCCCAAAGTTCATGCATTGAAGCCTTAACCCCCAGTACCTCAGAATGTGACTATTTTGTAGAGATAAGATCTTCAAAGAGGTGATAAAGTTTAAATGAAGGTGTTAGGATGGGTCCTAATCGAATCCAACTGGTGTCCTTATAAGAAGAAGAAAGCTGGATATACGTAGAGATGCCCAGGACACACCCACACAGAGAACAGGCCATGTGAGGACACAGGAAGAAGAAGGCCATCTGCACACCAAGGAGAGAAGCCTCAGAATAAGCAAAATCAACTGACACCTTGACCTTGGACTCCAGCCTCCAGACTGTGAAGAAATAAATTACTGTTGTTTAAGCCTCCAGTCTGTGGTACTTTGTTATGGCAGCCTTAGCAAATTAATATACTCTGGAAAGCTTTTTTAACAACTGCCCAACCCCCCAAGAAGGACTAACATTCTTTCCTTGGTGTTCTCACCAGGTCCACTTTTATTGGACTGTTTTCCTGAGTGCCATCCCCTCTAGGCCTCAGGTTCCTTGAGGGCCAGGCCTGGCTCACTCCTGCATGTCTATCAGCTAGCCCAGGGCTGAGCACAACCTCAGTTTGGCGGGGTGGGGAGGAGAGGGAATGAATGAATGAGTGAACAACCTGCTACTTTAAGTCTTGCCTGGTATCCTGGCTACAGTGAGGGGTCCAAAACTGCTTGTGGGTAGATTGATTCTTCATGCAAATTCAGGGAAGGGTTGAGGGACTCAGAGTGGAGAGGAGTCAGGCAGGGCCCAGGGAGAGGGGCCATCCAGCCCGCCGCGGTGTTTCCTCGGGCTGCTGCGCATGCCTTGGGACATCCTGGGCTGTGCAGCCTCCCAGCCTGGGCCCTGGCACTCGGCCTTCTTTTCAGTCTGTTGGCCACTTAATCACATACAGAAGATGTGAATTCCCCGAGGCCCCGCTGTGTGGTCCTCTCCTCACAGTCTGCTTCCCCACCCCAGTTTCTGGAAGTCCCTGCGGAAGGCCTGACAGACGGGCCTTCCTTTCCCACCCCCCCAGCTGGACAGGCTTAGGGAACAGAAGGAGATTTCTGGGAACAGACTGGGGAGGAGGAGCTGGGAAGGGCGACAAAGGCCTAGCTGGGGCTTTACGTGCCCTGTACTTGCTGCCCAAGCAGGGCTCTGGCTGCCTCCACAGTAGTCTGTTGGTAATAGTGGAAGCACGGGAGATCTGCTAACAGCCTGGCATTTACACATAAGCCGGCCCACCCTGGGTTGCAGCCCTGATGGCAGAAAGCCTCTGAGCATAAGGAAACCCTCTGGAGGGAAGTGTTCTAAGTGAGAAAGAAGCCAGGCGGACATGCCTGGCCGAGGATCAAAGCTGCAGGCCTCGAGGGTGGGCTGAGGGGAGGACAGGCTGGGTCGAACTTCTGGGTCAGCGCCCTGAGCACAGCAGTGGGAGCAGGCAGGCTTGGCACGCCGCAGGGAGGACAGCTTCCCCCTTGTCCGCTCTCGGGACCTGGCTTCTGGGCGCCCTGGCCTCCGGAGGCTCTGGGAAGTTGTCGGGAGTCGAGGCCTGCGGTGGCCGCAGGAGTGGAGGTGCTCCTGCAGGTTGGGAGGTTGCCTCGGGGCTGGCCAACTTCTCCTGCAAGCTTAGCGCCTGGGCCCAGGATGCTTGTAAGGGCCACAGCAATGTTTTGCTTTATTTTAAAATCAATAAAAAAAGTGAACTTTAAGACACAACAGATTACATGTTATATGATTCCATTTATAGGAAATGTCCGGAACAAGCAAATCCAAAGAGACAGAAAGTAGATTAGTGGTTGCCAGGGGCTGGGGAGCGGCCGTTAATGGGTTCAGGGTCTCTTTTGGGGTGATTAAAAGTGTTTTGGAATTAGATAGTGGTAAAGGTTGCACAACCTTGTGAATATACTAAAAACCATTGAATTGTACACTTTAAAATGATCTTTTTTATGGCATATGGATTAGCTCTATACATAAAAGCCTAAGCGACCCTTGCAACTGAAACAACCAAATGGACGATCGAACAGTATGCATGGGGTGACCAGGCCGGCAGGGGCGTTAGTGAGGGCTGACCAAATGACTGAACAGCGGGCTGCATGGGGTGACCAGGCCGGCAGGGGGGGGCAGTTGGGGGTGACCAGGCTGGTGGGGAGGGGGGAGGGCAGTGAGGGGCGACCAAGCCAGTAGAGGGGGGCAGTGAGGGGCAACCAGGCTGGCAGGGGGGTAGTTGGGGGCAACCAGGCCGGCAGGGGTGGGGCAGTTGGGGGTGACCAGGCCGGCGGGGGGGCAGTGAGGGGCGACCAAGCCAGTAGAGGGGGGCAGTGAGGGGCAACCAGACTGGCAGGGGGGTAGTTGGGGGCAACCAGGCCAGCAGGGGGGCATTTAGGGGTGACCAGGCCAGCAGGGGGGGCAGTTAGGGGCGATGAGGCAGTCAGGCAGGTGAGCAGTTAAGAGCCAGTGGTCCTGGATTGTGAGAGGGATGTCCAACTGCCAGTTTAGGGATCGGGCCTAAACCGGCAGTCGGACATCCCCTGAGGGGTCCCAGATTGGAGAGGGTGCAGGCTGGGCTGAGGACCCCCCCTCCCCTGTGCATGAATTTCGTGCACCAGGCCTCTAGTATTTCAATAAAGCTGTTATTATTTCTTTTTAAGGTAAGGACATCAGAGACAAAGGAAAAAGAAAAAAAATATAAAGAACAATAGTATTAGCATGCCTGGATAGCTCAGCTGGTTAGAGTGTTGTCCAGATATGGCAAGGTTGTGGGTTTGATCCCCAGTCAGGGCACATACAAGAATCAACCAATGAATGCATCAATAAGTGGAACAACAAATCAATGTTTCTCTTTCTCTAATCAATCAATAAAAAAGAACAATAGTATAAAACAGTGGTCAGCAAACTGCAGCTCGCCAGCCACATGCGGCTCTTTGGCCCCTTGAGTGTGGCTCTTCCACAAAATACCACGTGCGGGCGCGCATGTACAGTGCGATTGAAACTTTGTGGCCCATGCACAGAAGTCGGTATTTTGTGGAAGAGCCACACTCAAGGGGCCAAAGAGCCGCATGTGGCTCACAAGCCACAGTTTGCCAACCACTGGTATAAAACATAACCTTTAATAGTATCTACATATATAAAAGCCTAAGCGACCGAATGACTGGTCGACTGGTCGCTATGATGTGCACTGATCACCAGGGGGCCAACGCTCAGAGCAAGAACTGCCCCCTGGTGATCAGTGCACTCCCACAGCCAATCTCCCAGGGTCCCTCCCCGAGGCAGGCCAACCTCTCTCAGCCCCAATCAGCTCTGATCGCTGACCAGGCCGAGGGACCCCACCCATGCATGAATTCGTGCACTGGGCCTCTAGTAATATATAACCTTTAATGTGTAATGGACAAGAAATGTTTTAAACGGAAAAAAATGAGATGCGGTTAGACAAAACTAAAATTGGAGAACAGGTTTTGTCTGGTCTATAAAGTCTGTTGGTGGCTTTTTGGAATGCAGGGCTAAAGACACGTTTGAGGCTGCATTTAGACTCACAAAGAGCAAGCAGAGGGATCCACTAGCGATGCCTGCTCTGGGCGCAGGAGGAGGTCCAGGTGGCAAGTATGTGCTGGTCCTGCCTGCACGATCTCTCATCCCTGCCAGCTTTTACACTCCCAGACCTGGGCCGCACAGGGAACGGGGAAGGGAAATGTGGGTTAGAAGAGGAGTGGGACAAGTAAGGCAGAAGCTTTCTTACATCTCATGCTGCCCCTGCCCCCCCCACGTCTGCCGGAGTCGTCTGCATTTCTTTCCCACACCAGCTCCATTCTTTAAAAGCCAACTCTCCAGAGAACCCACTGTCTCCCAGTAAGTAACAGTTCCCACGGACAACTCTTAACCAGCTTCGTGCAGGTCAGCGGGCACACCATCTCTTTTCTACGCTCTCCCCCGCCCCAGTTTTCTCCACAAGATAGATAACTCTCCTTGTTGCAAAGGATTTAGACAAAGCCCTCCTGGCACAGACCCTGCCGTTAAAAATATGTGCTTTGTGAAAATATGTGCATCGTTAGCACTCTTCTCCTTTTCCAGTGGGCTTAGCAATTAACATGCCCCCTCGCTTTTCAAAGAGTGTGTCAAGAGACTCGCTCTGGGCAGCAGAGAAAAATACATTTGTCATTGGAATGACAGCCACAGCAGCCAAAGCCAATTTTATCCAGTGGCAGTGAGCTGGCCTTATCCCTTCTGGGAAAAATAATATTAGAGGTTCTGTTTACAAATATGCACCTTTGGCTGATTTCTCCCACTGCCCGGCAATCTTTCAACAGGACAAGCTTTCTTGGAAACACCGTACAGGTCCAAAAGATGATAACGTGTGGTATCCGGAGAGATGCCCGGGGCTCTGTTTGTTTAACCGCTGTGATTGAACTCAGACTCGAAGGTCATCTTCCTGCGGCCGAGTCGCCCCAGGTGCACGTCTGTGAGGAGGCTCCCTGGTTAAATAATCAGGTCTAACACTGCTCCTGCCCCTCTTCACCTGCTTCCCAAAGGGCCACCCTCTAGGTCAGGTCTACAGACCCCCCTGGCGACCTTTATGCAAGCAAACCTTGAACGCACCATCCTCATGGACCTGCCTAGAAGGAGCCAACTGTGTGAGGCTCCTTTCTCCCGCCGCTTTGCTATTTGAAGCTAAATCCACTTTGCTTTCCCCCCTGACTCACTAATATATTTAGGCCCTGGAACTGCTAATGAGATCAGAAAGTGATTAGCTGTTGGTCCACACATGAAAGTGACCAATGATGGTTTCAGGCTAAGCAAAGAAAATGTTCCCAGCGACAGTCCATGGATATTCTGTGATCCTATTTGTGCTCCTTTGCGTCTACATTTTTTAGGGCAGCTTACTGTTACTACAGGACTGTCCACAGGGCCTGGTGTGTGCTGTCACGTGTTCACTTTCGAAAGCCCACTTTCGAATAGAGGGACTATTTCCAGGATGAAGGCGCAGCGTTCCGAGTTTGCTAGCCAAGGTGGTTTTGTGTAAGACCCGATACTCCCCTTACAGGAGGCCACATGGTGTGATGGAGAAAGATGTGGACTGGGGTGTGGTTCTGTGACTCTCACTCTCCACGCCGGGTGACCTCGGTAAGCCACTCGCCTTCTCTAAGCAGTCTCGGTTCCCACATCTGTGCAACGGGGAGGCCTCCATTGCAGGCAGCATACCTAGCAGTGTCCAGGTGAATAAAGAATGAGGCTGCATTTCAGAAATTAGCAATTACTACTATTTTTATTTCTCAAGGCCACCCCAGCCTGGTGTTAAAATAAGGACACTTTGAGTTCCGTGACTTATTTCTATGGCTCTCACTTGCACCTGCTCTTTTAGGACCCACAGCCTAGGCCTCTGCAATGGTTTCTGGAAGCCTCCAGGACAAGGCTGGCAGCCACCATTGCCCTCTGTCATATGCCGTCTCTACCAAGCCTGTGTTGCTGGTGGATCTGTCTCAAGTGACCACCTCCCAGTGGGACAGTCAGCCCACACCCAGCAGTGCAGCAGAAGGCTTTCATTGGTCTCTTTTTCCAATTAAAATTGTGTATAAAAATTACATTTTACCAGAGGCCTAGTGCACAAATTGGTGCACGGGTGGGGTCCCTTGGGGTCCCTTGGGGTGGCCTGCAGAGATCAGGCCCCAGCTTGTGCCCCCAGCCTTGCAGCCCCGCAGCCCTGCCTGGCACCCTGCCTTGGCCTGGCACCGCCCCCTCACCTGCTCCACCATCCTGCCTGAGGGGCAGTTGATTGGGGCTGACCCCCCCTTCCCCCACCCAGCTCCCTCAGCGCCTGGGAGCCAGGCAGCGGCGCCGCCCCCTGCTGCCACCACTGATCGCTGTCTGCACGGCGATCGGGGCCCCAGCTCGCACCCACCTTGACCTGGTGCCACCTGCTCACCTGCTCTACCATCCCACGCAGTCCTGCTCTCATTGGGGCCCATCAGCGCCGGCAGTCCCTCCACTGCCATCCGCTGCCAGCACTGCGTTGCAGATGCCCACATGTTCTGCCCCACCCCCTGGTGGTCAGCGCATGTCATAGCAAGCAGTCGAACTCCTGGTCGAATGACTGCCCGAGGGGACAATTTGCATATTAGGCTTTTATTATATAGGATGGCACAGTTGGTAAAATGTGAATTTAATCCAGGCTGATTAAAAATTAAAACATTTCTTTAACTCTAAAAGTTCTTTATTTTTTGAGATGAATTCACATAGCATAAAGTTAGCCACTGTCAAATGTATTCTTTAGTGGCATTTATCACATCCACAAAGTTGTACAACCATCATCTCTCTCTGGTTCCAAAACATTTTCATCTCTCTCAAAGGAGACCTTGGGCCCATGAACCAGTCAGTCCATTTCCTTCTTTCACTTAGCATGTCTTCGAGTTTCATGCATGTTGTGGCATGTGTCCGTACTTCATTCCTTTCTATGGCTAATATTCCATTGCATCGGTATAGCACATTTTGTTTATCCACTCATTGGCTGATGGACTTTGGGTTGTTTTCACATGTTGGCTATTACAAATAGTGCTGCTGTGAACATTTGTGCGCACATTTTTGTCTAGAAATTTCATTCATTTCTCTTGGGTATATACATAGCAGCTGAATTGCTGAATCATGTGTGACTTGAAAATTAACTTTTTGAGGAATTGCCACTATTTTCCAAAGCAGCTGCACCGCTGTACATTCCCATCAGCAGTGTACGAGTTCTCATTTCTCGCTATTCTCACCAACACATGTTATTGTCTGTTTCCATTGTAGCCATCGTAGTGGCTGTGAAATGGCATCCATCTCATTCCAAAGATAAATAAACTGGAGACGAAAGAGTAGGTGTAACCTGTAGAGCTCCTGTGTCGCAGAGTTAGGATCTGGACAGCACATCTCTTAACCTCACAGTTCGATGCTTGTTCCCATCAGACCAAATGTCCTTTCTCTTCCACATTAAGAGAAAACCAAAGTCAGGCTACTACAGTGATGCTGGCTGGAACTCCCAGGAGTGGAGGGATGCAGCAGGGGCTTCAGGCGGAGCTGGGTGCTCTTCCCACCCAGCCAGTTTGGCTGGGATTTGCCTAGGCCTGTGGTCGGCAAACTGCGGCTCGCGAGCTACATGCGGCTCTTTGGCCCCTTGAGTGTGGCTCTTCCTAAGCCTTAGGAGTACCCTAATTACGTTAATAGCAATGTACCTACCTATATAGTTTAAGTTTAAAAAATTTGGCTCTCAAAAGAAATATCAATCGTTGTACTGTTGATATTTGGCTCTGTTGACTAATGAGTTTGCCGACCACTGGAGGCCCTTGCAGGGCTACCTTTACTTTCTGAGCTTTTCTTTGAGGGGAGAGAGCTATAGCAATGCCGTGTCTGCTTCACCTACACATTTATTGAGAACCTATCAGGTGGTAGTCATAGTCTTACACATTGGAGGCACAAAGATGAATAAGATACAGCTTGAACCCAACATGTGTACATATTACCTCCATTATTCAGCTGAGCCTTAACAATAGAGGTAGTGAGGATAAGGCATGAAGGAGTGAGGATAAGGAGCACCAACCCCGACTGGAAAAGGAGAACAAGAGCCGAGTCTTGAAGGACTCAGAGAGTTGGTGGGAAGTTTGCCAGGCCTGCTCTGTGCACAGAGGTAGGTGAAGTGTGCAAAACCTTGTCTGGATGGGTGAGAACAGCTAGAAGGTCAAGTAGAACATTCAACAGCCCAGGGCTGAGGCCTCTTAGAGTGTTTTGACAGAGCTATGCACAGCTGAGAAACCAATGGGCCCATCAGCTTTGTGTGTGGGCATCCCAGCACATAGAATCCAAGGAGGATTTTTGCACAAGTGGTCAGAGGAGGAGTGAGAAAGGCAACCATTGACTAACTCAGCACATAAAATTTGTAGCCGCTAAGCAGGTTCTGCCCTTGAGTGTGAACAGTGTGGAAAGTACTGGGGCATCAGGCTGGCTTTAGTGGTTACACCTCCCCCGCACACAGTGTGACTATTGTTTTCACATATGAAAGCAATAGTAGGTCCCCAAACAACCATACAGATAAAGAAAAACATACATTGACTCATGTTTTCCATCTTGGTTTGTGTAGAGTACCTCTTTTTTTTTACACTTGCCTTTGCTAGGCGGTTTCTGCCTGTCAGACCTCAGTGAAACTGTGAAACAGGTGAGGTTTCCTCCTCAGGCCCATCGAAAGCTACTGTAAATCTCTCTGCTGAAGATCTGGATCAGACAGTGATGCCTTAGGGGGCTGTGCCTCAGGTGCTGTTTACTGTAAAGTCAAATACTTTATTATTCTCTTTTTAATCCTTCCCCCAGGACATGCTAGAGAGGGGGAAAGGAGAAAGAGACAGAGAGATGTGAGACAGAAACATTGATCATTTGGTTGCCTTCCATACATGCCCCAACCGTGGGCCAAACTCGCAACCCAGGCATGTGCCCTCACTGGGAACTGAACCGGCAACCTTTCAGTGCACAGGACAACACTCAACTAACTGCGCCATTCTGGCTGGCCTAAATATATTCTTGATTTTAAAACTGGGTTTGGAAATCCCTTCTTCAGTGTTAGTTTCCAGTGCTTTGGGCTGGTAGAAACATCTGCCACGTGAGTTTTGAGGGCCTTTCTCTCTCTTTCTCTTTTTCTAATGAATAACCCAGAGATCAGGTGACCAGTGGTAATGGCACATAAATGTGAATATAATTTGAAGCAAGTTTCAGCTGACAGTCAGAATTAGTCATTTCTATGGTAAGAATCTGTCAGAGTTCAAGACTATATACCTTGGAGCATAATGGAGCAGAAATTTGAGTATTAAGAGGGTGGGAGAGTAGAGACCTGTGTGAAACTTTAAAAAAAAATTACTTAGATTGTGTAATACTGATCAATGAAGAAATAACATCTTTCTTAAGACATTTATAGTTACATTTTAAATAAAATTGATGAGATGGCAAGTGTCCATATCACAGAACATTACCATTTTTAAAAACTGGGAGGGCTGGGTGGGTGCCACGGCCTCTGACCCACCCCTAGCATCACTGTTGTGGAAGAATTGCTCTCTCCTTTGGAGAATGAATGACTTTCTTCTGGTTTGGAATGAGGTCTGATCTCCAGTGCATTGGAAAACAGACACACCTGTATGAACCTAGCCTCTCTTTTTTCTTCCAGAAAAGGAACAGCTTGTGGAAGGGTTTCAAAGGGGGCACTAGCCTCTTTGTTTCTCTTTCCCACCAGGGCTGGGTCATGGACAATAGTAGGTGGAAGACTGGAGGGAGGGCTGAGAGGAGACTGTAGGAATGAAGTCCATTAGGGAGGAGAATGTTAGGGCTGTGTCCTGGGGTCCTGAGGTGGGATCAGGGGTGAGGAAGGGTCCTGGGCTGAATACTAAAACAAGCACGAGTAATGGCATAGAAGTGAGGGTGAGGGGTGAGGGAGATGCGGAGTTTGGTGTTTAATTCTCTCTCCCTCTCAGCATCCATTCATTCATTCAACATTTTTTTTTAATGAGCACCTACTACATGCTAGAGACTATGTAAGGTACGTAAGAGACGCTTGAGCTAAGGATTCTGGACATTCAGAGCCTGCAGTAGGTCAGGCTTGGGGTGTCCTGGAGGGAAGCTGGTCTGGGGAGAGGGTCTGCAGAGCACAAGCCTGACCTGTTGATGGCGGGCAGTGTGGGACGGTTCCTGGGCGCTTGTGTTCACAAGGGCCCTGCATTTGCTCACACCGCTCTCTTTTTCTGAATTTCGTTTGCTCCACAAATACTTGCTGTTTTTTCTAAATTAAAGTTTCCTGACAGTAGACATAGATCATAATACTCATAATTCCCTACTTATGTCCCTGGCTCCTGTGTGTAGACAGTGAGGTCTTCGAAGTCCGAGGCCACACCTCTGGTGTTCCCACTGTCCAGCACAGAGAAGATGCTCAGCAATGCTTTGAATGAATGAATGAATAAACCTCAGGTTGTGGGATTTGTTTCTTGAGGAGCAGTTGTTAAGGTCGTTTCACCCCAGCCTGCAGACTCCCCGAGTCACCACCCAGCCACCTAGTTTAGCCAGGGATACTCACAGAGGAGCCTGAAAACCTTCTGGTTATACAAGCATTTGGGCTATTATTTTCTCCTGCTGCTGTTACTGTGAACTTAATATGGCACCCAAGCTGTAGCCGACTGTCAGAGACTAGACAATCCCTGGAGAATGTTTGGTAACATGCGCTGAACCAAGGCGATGGACGGTATATTTAAGAAAAGACATTAAAAGAAAAAAATTAAATTGGGTGCAAAAAACAAGCAAACCATAACAACCCCAAACCCAACTCAATAGCTTAAAGCAACACAAATTTATCTTCTGACTGTTTTGGAGGTCAGAGGCCCGGATCAGGTCCACAGGGGCTAAATCCAGGCAGGGAGTGCTGCTTTGGGAGGCTCGAGGGGAGAATGTTCCCTCGCCTTTTCCAGCTCCCTGAGGCTGCCCTCAGAGCTTACTCATGGTTTCTTCTTCTTCCTGTTGCTTCCTCCAGCAGTAGTGCTTCAAGTCCTTCTCATGATACCATCTGCCTGATTTCCTCACTTCTGCATTCCTCTTCCATGTAGGAAGGCCCCTGTGGTCACATTGGGCCCACCCCCCATACAGGATAATTTCCCCATGTCAAAGTCAGCGGATTGGCAGCTCAATTCCATCTGCAACCTAAGCTCCTTTTCACTGTGTGACCTCACATGTTCACAGATCCTGGGGAGTAGTGGGGTGTGGGGAGGCATTATTCTACCTAGCACCGCCTGCAGTAGATTTCAGATCCCCCAGTAGGGAGTCTTGGTTACTCACCTGCTTTAGTCTGGGCTGCTATAACAAACACCATAGACGAGGTGACGACAGACATGTATTTCCCACAGTTCTGGAGGCTGGACCAAGATCAAGGCCCTGGCAGATCTGGAGTCTGGTGTGGGCTTGTTTCCTAGCTCACAGGTGGCCGTCCTGCTGCTGTGCCCTCACCTGGTGGGAGGGGTGGGGTTCTCCCTGTGGCCTCTTCCACAAGAGCACTAACCCCGTTCATGAGGCCTCTGCCCTCAAGACCCAGTCACCTTCCAAAGGCCCTTCCTCCTAATACCGTCACATGGGGTTAGGTTTCAACTTATGAATTTAGTGGGGGACACAAGCATCTAGACCAGTGATTCCCAAAGTGGGCGCTACCGCCCCCTGGTGGGCGCTGCAGCGATCCAGGGGGGCGGTGATGGCCACAGGTGCATTTGTTTTAACTATTTTTGTATTACCTTTCTATTCTGAGTTCAATAAATAGTTTCATAATTTCAAACTTCAATGTTTCTAATTTACACCTTTCTTTACTATATTTTACGAAAAAGGTAGAAACATTAATACATATATCTTTCTGTTTAATTGCTATTAAAATTTTTTAAAAAATTAATTTCCAGGGGGCGCTGAGTAATATTTTTTCTGGAAAGGGGGCAGTAGGCCAAATAAGTTTGGGAACCACTGATCTAGACCAGGGGTCCTCAAACTACGGCCCGCGGGCCATATGCAAATACAAATATTGTATTTGTTCCGGTTTTGTTTTTTTACTTCAAAATAAGATATGTGCAGTGTGCATAGGAATTTGTTCATAGTTTTTTTTTAAACTATAGTCCGGCCCTCCAATGATCTGAGGGACAGTGAACTGGCCCCCTGTTTAAGAAGTTTGAGGACCCCTGATCTAGACCATACCACGCCACATAGCTCTCTTTCATCCCTTTGAAGTGCGGTGAGCACCCTGTTTAAGGATTTGCAATTCAAGCCAAAGACCAACGTTGGGTCCAGATAGATCAGGTAGATGCCGTGGTGATCCTTCCCCACAAATGCGGGGCGACCAAGACATGCGAGGCTCTGACTTCTCTCTGGTTCTGAATCATCACCCCAAGGATGTACTCGACCGCAGATGAGCCATTCCTGGGTCGAAATGACCTTTAGTAATGACAGCCATGTGGCAGTCGCTCTTTTGCATATATCATCTCAATTACTGCCAGCACGGAAGGGTGGTTATCATCGTCCCCAGGTCCGATGGAAAATTAGGGTTGATTCAAATCAAGTAACTTGCCCCAGGTCACATACCAGTAATAAGTGGCCCAGCCGGGTTGAGAGCCTGGGCTTATCTGATTTCACTTCATGTACGGTCAGCTCTGAGGAGCCATTGCCCTTAAAAGCACTCCCAAGTTATTCCTGTGAGTCCTTAGGGCAGAGACTGCACATGGAACGACCTGTGTGCTTGTAAATAAAGCTTCAAACCAAAAATTCAAAAATGACGGCTTCGAACCAGTTGCTTCTGAGGCTTTGGGAGTGGGCTTGGCCACCTGTATTTTTTGGTTCCCTGGTTGTTGTCATGCTGTTCAGGGTGCAGAACCGCCGCCTTAGGATGGTGTGTCTGCTCTCCAGAACCCAGCTGCGTGTCACTCTGTACCCGTCACCCCTGCCCGGCCTGGCCCCTCATGGTTGGTGGTCAAAGAGGAAGAGTGGAGCAAGTGGGGTTTTTCTAATTCCCCGGGGGGCTGCCTGGCCCCCTGCTTGCTGGCTGGCAGGCTTTTTCCTTAGGCTCCAGATTAGGGCGTGTGTGTGGGGGGGGGGCTCCTCTCAGCGCCTTTGCACCCTGACCTGACAGGGGGTGCAGGTGGATGCCTTTCCCTGGGCATCTGTGTTTTCCAGGTGAGCGGGGACCGGAAAGCGGCCCCACTGAGTGCAGGAGTAATGTCTGCACTTCAGAGGAAGAAAAGTACTTCATGTCACTCCCTCGCTCCCCTCTCCCTCATTGATTTGGTGGTAGAATAAGTGCTCAGTATTCACAGAAAATAGCAATTTGCAAAGACAGTGATTTAAGTTTCTCCCCTGACTTCTTGTTGGTTCAGTAAATCCACATCACACTTCAGAGCGGAAATAACTGAGTCCCCGCCTGGAATGGCAGACACGCGCTGTTTCCAGAAAGAGCAGGCGGTTGTGGTGGAGCGTCGCTGGGTTCAGCTCCATTTCTACCCCAAGTTTGTTGTCTAACTTCAAGGAGATGCTGACCCCAGGAGGGGGCCCAGGTGCATATGGGGATTCTTCAACTTTCTAGACCAGATGGTATGTTAATATGTGAAAAAACCCCTTTTCCTTATTTATGAAACACTTCAAAGAGCACAGAAGATTAGAGGAAATAATATAACAGACCCTGATGCATCCACCACAAAGCTTAAACAATGGCTATTTTTTTTTGCTATATGCCCTTTAGTATTCTTAAAAAAGGGAAAGATAAGTTAATACCTGCACAGCTATTACCCCACCAAATCTTTTACCCTTTTTTCCTCCTTCCCCAACAGTAGCCATTCACTTGAACTTGGCGTGTGTTATTCTCATGAATGACTTTATATCTTAACTATAATGTACGTGTCTGTGAATGGTCGCACTATGATTGTTTTGTGTTTTTTATTAACTGTTTATTTCTTTTTCCTTTTTTTCTTTTTCTTTTTGTGACCTAAGAAGTCATTCTCTGTCCCAGATTCACAAAATATATTTTCCTATGTTTTCTTGAAAGGTTTTACATTTTTCCTTTTCACGCTTATGTGTTTAATCCCTTAAAATTAGTTTTTGTGAAGGTGTAAGGGAGGAACCTAATTTCATTCATCATTCCTTCAGTAATTCGTCCTTTCCCTGTGCTTTATAATGTCATCTATGTCCTACATCTGGCTTTTGTGTATGTGGATCCCTTTTATGCTCTGTATTTAGTTCTATTGATCACGGTGTCTATTCCTATACATTACCACATTGTTTTAATTTCTATAACCTCATAACTTTTTAATTATTTTTTTACTAAGGTATACTTCACCCTATCAAAGTGTAAAATTTATATATTGATAAAGTTGCGCAACCATCCTCACTATCTAATTCCATAACATTTTTATCACCCCCCAAAGAATCCCTATACTCATTAGCACCATTCCCCATTTTCCTCCCCATCTTCTCCGCCCCAGCTCCTAGCAACCACTAATCTACTTTCTGTCTCTATAGATTTGTCTATTCTGGATATTTCACAAAAATGGAATCATATAATATGTTTGACTTCTTTTACTTAACATTTTTCATATTTCATCCCTGTGGTAGCATGTACTTTTTTTTTTTAAAAGGTAGTATTCCTTTTTTATTTATTTTTTTAATGCAGCTGAGTAATATTCCATTGTGTGAATATACAGTTGTTCCCCCAGTATCTATGGTGATGGGCTCAGGGCCCCCACAGATACCAAAATTCATGGGTGCTCAAGTTTCTTATATAAAACTAGAGGCCCGGTGCACAAAAATTTGTGCACTGGGGTGGCGGGGGGGCCCTCAGCCCAGCCTGTGCCCTCTCTCAGTCTGGGACCCCTCAGGAGATAACGACCTGCTGGCTTAGGCCTGCTCCTGGGTGGCAGAGGGCAGGCCCAATCCCTAGGTGCAGCCCCTGGTCGGGCTCAGAGCAGGGCTAATTGGGGAGTTGGGGCGCCGCCCCCTGTCATGCACAGAGCAGGGTGGATTGGGAGGTTGCGATGCCACCCTCAGTCACGCTCAGGGTAGGGCTGATTGGGGGGTTGGGGCACCGCCCCCTGTCACACTCAAGGCAGGGTCAATGGGGAGGTTGTGGTGCCACACCCTATCACGCACAGAGCAGGGCCAATCAGGGGGTTGGGGCGCTGACCCCTGTCAGGCACAGAGCAGGGCCCATCAGGGGGGTTGAGGCTTCGTACCCTGTCACGCACAGAGCAGGGTCAATCAGGGAGTTGGGGAGCTCCCCCCTGTCACAGAGCAGGGCTCATCAGGGGGTTTGGGAGCTCCCCCTTGTCACACACAGAGCAGGGCCCATCAGGGGGTTGGGGAGCTCCCCCCTGTCACCCACAGAGTAGGGCTGATAGGGGAGTTGGGGCACCGCCCCCTGTCACACACAGAGCAGGGCGGATCAGGGGGTTGGGGTGCCACCCTCTATTACCCACAGAGCAGGGCTGATCAGGGGGTTGGGGCGCCGCCACTCTCACACTCAGGGCAGGGCCGATGGGGAGGTTATGGCTCTACCCCGTCACACACAGAGCAGGGCCCGTGGGGGGGGGGGGGGGTTGGGGTGCCGCACTCTGTCACACACAGAGCCGCAGGGGGTTGGGGAGCTCCCCCCTATCAGGCACAGAGCAGGGCTGATCAGGGGGTTGGGGCGCCTTCCCCTGTCACGATCAGAGCAGGACGGATAGGGAGGTTGTGGCCCCGCTCCCTGTCACACACAGAGCCACAGGGCTATCGGGGGGGTTTGGGCGCTGCCCCCTGTCACGCTGATCCCGGTGCTGGGAGGCATATTACCCTTTTACTATATAGGATAGAGGCCTGGTGCATGGGTAGGGGCCGGCTGGTTTGCCCTGAAGGGTGTCCTGGATCAGGGTGGGGGTCCCCACTGGGGTGCCTGGCCAGTCTGGGTGAGGGGCTGAGGGATGTTTTCAGGCTGGTGGGTGACTGAAGCTCCCAACCACTCCTTTTTTTCTTTTTTCTTTATTCTGGGCCAAGGCCTCTGCTGCTGAAAGCAGGTATCTGGTTTGTTTCGGTTCTATAATCGAAACACTGTATCATCTCCAGCTCTGAGATCCCGGCCGGCTGAAAGCTGGTTTCTGGGGTTTTGTTTAGCTTCTATATTTGTTACAATGTTTCAAACTGCCAGCTCAGAGGCCAGCAAGGCAGGCGGGGAACGTTGGAGTCCTCCTTCACTGAAGCAAGCAAGCCTCATGTTCGCTTCCAGCTGCCTGGCTGCCGGCTGCCATCTTGGCTGGCAGTTAATTTGCATATTGCCCTGATTAGCCAATGGGAAGGGTAGCGGTCGTACACTAATTACCATGTTTCTCTTTTATTAGATAGGATGATGTAGTACTTGCATATAACCTATGCACATAATCCTGTATACCTTAAATCATCTCTAGATTACTTTTAATACCTAATACCATGTAAATGCTCAATGAACATGTGAGCTGTTTTCACTTTTGGGTTGTATGCATAATGCCACTATGAACATTCCTATACAAGTTTTTGGGTAGACATATGTTTTCATTTCTTTAAGAGTGGTATTTCTGGGTCAAATGGCACTATTATGTTTAGCATTTTAAGGGACCACCAAACTACTTTCCAAAGTGGCTTCACCATTTTACATTCCCACTAGTAATTTATGAGGGTTCCGATTTTTCTACATGCTCACCAACACTTGCTGTCTGTGTTTTTTATCATAGTCATCCCAGTGAAGTTGTATCTCAGTGCAGTTTTGATTGGTGTTCTCTCATGACTAATGGTGCTGAGCATCTTTTCATGTGTTTATTGACCATATGCATGTCTTTGGAGAAATGCATATTCAAATCCTTTGTCTCATCATGGTATAAGTTTGTAGAGAAGCAATAATAGCTGGCATCCTTATATTTTTCACTATTTTCTAGGAAATATGGGTAAATTTGGTCTGCGTGAGATTTCCAATTCCCAAAGGAGACTTTTTTGCTCATCTAGAATTCAGAGACAGATGAGACCTGCTTATCTGTGCCGACAGATTTTGTTCTAGTCTTTTTTTTTTCAGAGAGTATATCACTCCTTGAGAGTTCTCAGTTCTAACTCTCTGACCTTGCAACATCTTGACTCCTAGTTGTAAAGCTCAAGCCATTATACTGCTCACCCCGTGGTAACCACAGCCTTGCCAGGTTCTAAACAATCACTCTGGGTTCACACTCCTATTTGGTACCTGGAAATGTCCACTTATTTTTTTCCTTGTGAGTCTAATAATATATTTTAAAAATATTTTTCAATGATGTTTTATTAGCAATTCTTGTTTTATGAAGCAAGCAATTTTCTTGTTGTTACTGATTGTTATCTTACTCTCCCGTATTTCCAGAACTGGGATTCATCCTTAGAGTCCTTTTCACTGTGAACGGTGGAAGTTTTAGGACACCATGAGGTAAACGCCTATCAGAGTCTTTCAACTGTTTGTTTTCTCTTGAATTGAACATCCCAACAATATTGAGCTACACCCTTCATTGCTATCACCTGAAGGAGCTGGCATTACTGCTGATTGGGTGACTGTGGACACATCGGTGGGGCCGGCAGCCTGTAGTGGGGCTATTGGAGGGACCTCTAGGCAGTGGATCTCATAGATGGAGGAGATGTTTCATCTCTTTCTTCAGACACCTTTCCTGGGGCAAACATGGCAGGCCTTGTGGTGAGACTCCCTTAAACTGCTTTCCTGGTAAAGTCCCCTTTGCCTTCTGCCTCTGGGAGACTCTGTTATGAGATTTTTCTCTACTTATTCCAAAAACAAAGGGCTCTCCCTGATCAGGAGAGAAAGCAGGCAGAATTCCTAAATGAGGGCCTTCAAGAGATTTTTCTGTTCCTCATTCTCTCTCTGTTCAAATACACAGATCCCTCACAGGGAGCTATGCAGAGGCCTTAGTAGGCATTTCCTGGCTTAAGAAAAATATATTGATTAAAAACCTCCATTCCTGTAAAACAAAGCAGTCATTACGCAGCAGTTGCCAGGAGACTAGGAGGCTTTGTCACAATAGTCAGGAGTAAGGATGCAGCCACAAGAATGACAGTTTCACTCTCTCCTAAGTGGTAAGCATTGTCTTGGTGCTGGGAATCCAGAGATAGAAGAAGGTGGTCTTTGCCCTCTAGGAGTTCACAGACTAGTAGAGATAACAGACAATCACTAGGGAATTAAAGGAATGATATATTCAGGTGTGTTTTTTTTTTAATGATGAATTAGTCTTCATCAAAATTAAAAACTTTTGCTCTTCAAAAAACACTGTTAAGAGAACGAACAAGACACACCACACATTGGCCAGGACATGGAGGAACTGGGACTCTCAGACACAGCTGTGGGGAGTGTAAATGCTACAAACACTTTGGAAAACATTTTGGCAGTTTCTTAAATAAGTTTACATACTCCTATCATATATCTGCCATTACACTCCTAGGTATTTGCCCAAGAGAAAAGAAAATATATTTCTATAAAAATATTTGTACATGAATGTTCATAAATGCTTTATTTTTAACAGCCCCAAATTGGAAACAGCCCAAATATCCATCAGCAGATGAATGGATAAATCAAAACTATTTAGCAATAAAAAGGGTTGAACTATTTATTGACACACACAAGAGGAATGAATCTCTAAATAATTATGCTGAGTATGAAAGAAGACAGACAAAAAGGATTACATGCCACATAAGTCCATTAAATAAAACTCTAGAAAATGAAAACTAATCTATAGTGATAGAAAACAGCTCTGAGTTTACCTGGAGGTGAAGTTGGGGAGGTCAGAGAGAAGAATGACAAAGGATCATTAATACTTCTAGGGATGATGCATTAATTTGTTTATTATCTTGACTAGAGGCCTGGTGCATGAAATTCATGTACTAGGAGGGGGGGGGTGTCCCTCAGCCCAGCCCGCACCTTCTCCAATCTGGGACCCCTTGGGGGATGTCCAACTGCCCACAAAGATCGGGCCTAAACTGGCAGTCGGACATCCCTCTCACAATCCGGGACTGCTGGCTCCCAACTGCTCACCTGCCTGCCTGCCTGATTTCCCCTAACTGCTTCTGCCTGCCAGCCTGATCACCCCCTAACCATTCCCCTGCTAGCCTGATCACCACCTAACTGCTCCACTGCCGGCCCGATTGCCCCCAACTGCCCTCCCCTACAGGCCTGGTACCCCCAACTGCCCTCTCCTGCTGGCCCAGTCACCCCTAACTGCCCTCTCCTGCCAGCCTGGTCCCCCCCACTGCACTCCCTCCCCTGCTGGCCTGGTCCCCCCAACTGCCCTCCCTCCCCTGCTGGCCTGGTTGCCCCTAACTGCCCTCCCCTGCTGGCCTGGTCACCCCTAACTGCCCTCCCTGCTGATCTGATTGCACACAACTTCCCTCCCCTGCCGGCCATCTTGTAGTGGCCATCTTGTGACCACATGGGGGCGGACATCTTATGCAAGGGTGTGACGATCAATTTGCATATTACCTCTTATAGGATTCTGATGTATACCTATGTAGAAACATATCGGATTGTTCACTTTAAATATGTGCAGTTAGCTGTAGGTCTATGATACTTCAATGAAGTTCCTTAAAAATCAAATCCTACATAATAAAAGGCTAATATGCAAATTGTCCCCTGGACCAGGATTTCGACCGGGAGTTCGACCAGGGTGTGGAGCTAGCCAGCCAACCGCCTGCGGTCCTTCCCCCTGGTTGGCCCCACCCCTGATCAGGGCGAGCCAGCCAGACTTCACCCGTGCACGAATTCATGTACTGAGCCTCTATTAGAGTAATAGCTAGGTGCCTGGGGAGAGGTAAGATCAGGATGCTATCAACAGAGAGTACATGGGGGAGTCCTTAACTGACATTAGCTGGAGGTCAAGGAAGAGGGAATGCCTGACCTGAGACTTGGAATTTGAGTCTATGTCATTCAGGGAAAGGGGGAGAGGAAGCGGGGGTGGGGGGAGGCTGGGAGAGGGAGTCTCCACATCAAAGCTTTATCGAATGCAAAGGTTCCAAAGCATATAACCGTGTGGTGCATTTAGAGACCTACAAGAGCTGGGCATGACTGAAACATGGGAGGCTCCTGAGGAGGAGAGGACAGCGGAGGAGAGGAGAGGTGGGTCATGATGCTTTCATGTTTCTTTCCAGGTCTATGAGTTTATGAAATTCTCATCATGATATGCCACTTGTGTGACCATCATGACCAGGCATCCCCATCCCTGAATACTAAATGGGTCACATCTCCATTTATGTGCGAATTACAAACCTCTAACCCCCTACCTGCCCAAAGTCTCCCTCAGTTATTTGGGGGAATCTCCAAATGGGCTTTCATAGATATGCTCACCAACAGTCTGCTTTGGGGGGGTTCTTGACCAGATGCCTGTGCCGCTTTGTGGTGAAGGGACAACTGTCTCCTGCAGATCACTCAGGGCATCGAGGTTGGAGATGGTAGGAGACAGATGGAGGTCCATTTCATCCGTGTGGGTTCCAGTTGGTCCTGGCCCTTGTCCACATCCAGTTCTCCTTCTTGACTGACAGTCTAGCTGATCTATAGTAACTTTGAATTTAATACCAGGCACAGAGATAGCATCCTGTATAGAATGCTCTACCGCCCCAGCCTGCAATAAGTGCCTTATTCCATGTCACTCTCAGTGGTTCTGCTTCTCTGATCGGACCCAGACTAACACAGGCCTCCCTGGTCCCAGAGCAGCTCTGCTTTGCCAAAACCTTCATTAAGGCTTTCATGAGAGCAAACTGTCCCATGTCTGACCATTACCTTTACAGAGACTCAACTTGCAGGGCTGATGGGGGCAGAGGCCATTTTCCTCTCTTCTTCCAGCCCGAGCCCAGCCAAATGCCTTCCTCCTCCCCACTTAATAAAACAAAGCTCCCTGCTCTTCTGCGGGTGTGAGCAGATGTTCCGTGTGGGCGTGGGTGCTGGTGAGGGCTGTTCTGATCACCCACCAGCTGCCTGGGCCCCGCGCAGACAGCCCCCAGCACTGGGAGACATGATGAGCTCTTCCCCGAGCCTTTGATTCTTCTGTTCAAAGCGTCCCAGCAACTTGACCCTGTTCTCACGTGTCTTTGTTTGCACGCATTTCCTCTCCATGGTGCTGTGCCAGAATCCTGGATGGATTACAGGGCCTCCGGGAAGAGCCAGCCGACTGACGGCGAGCCATTTATTCCATGGCTTCTGCATGCCATGCCGCGCTGTGTCTGGTCAACCTGAGTCTCAGAGCCCACAGCGAGGGCGGATGTCTCTGGGTGGATGAGAATGCCCAGAACTGGGTCAGTGGAGGCCCTGAGCTCAACTCCCCTGAGTGAGTCCCCCAGGTTCCGGGCAAGTCCCTTTCTGCCCTCCCTCTGTAAAGGTCCTTATGCTTACAGTGTTTCCTTCCTCCTGGTCCCACGGGACATTGCGAATGTGATGGAGAGAACATGCTCTGGGCCTGAAAAGCTGTGACCTGGTACAGCCACGTCTGAACCTCACTGATCGTGGGAACTCCCTCAGGTGGGTTACTCTTCCCACAGACGTGTTAGAGACCAACAGCTCTCCAGCTCTCCCCTCCCCGGGACTGTCTGGCAGCAGGCTGACGGGGGCATGGAGTCTGTACTGAATCAAACAGGCCGTGGAACAGACGACTCTGCCGTGGATTCCGATGATCAGCCAAGTTTCAGAAACTACTGAGCTAGTGAAGGCAAGGGCCTTACCAACTTCAGGGGTTCTCTCTCCAATTCCAGGGAAAAGGGAAGCAAATATGCATACAATTCCAGCACGAAGATGCATTTTCATTAGAATTATGTAAAGCACGAGTAACTGTTTTGGAGACATGTGGGTGGAAAGCAAAATCTTCTCACCTATTTCAGTTCAGACCAAGCCTCTGGAGAAAACAGCAGTGGAGGGAGGTTGAGTAGAGAGGAAAGAATTGTATTTCTGAACAGTTTACTCCCATTGTGGTCACCAGACATTCTGGATGTGCTGGGAGTCTCTTCCCTTTCATATATGCCTATTGCTACTTAGAGCTCACAAACCGTGAATTTCCATTTTTGACATGAAAAAATGATGCCTGTTGCTTATAGTGCACCATGCTCTGGCTAACCACGAGAGAATCGATTTTGAGACAGCTTTCCATTGGCTTGGGATTTAAAGTTTGTAACTAAGGTGGTTGCATATCCCCAATGTTTTGGGGAATGCACAGATCTGTTATTCTGCCCTTTTGTCTCCTTGGTACCAATGCCAGTCAGTAGCCCGCTCCGTGTTTCCTAATTTGAGTGGGAGATGGTGGCTCTATCTCCGGAGACTGGGTGAAATGCATGCAGCTGGGTTTCGGGTCTCTGTTGCAGGGTCTGTGTTTGCTGGATGAAGCATTTCTTCAACGCCTGGTTTCCTGGGAGGAAAAGCTGTAGCCTCGTCTGGTTCTATCAAATGTATTAGTCCTTTGCTTCTGTCCTGCCCTGGGTAGCCGCCCTGAGAGGAAGCAGGGGCTGGGGGGCCAGCGTCACATTTCCTGTGCACACCAACTCAGCGCTGCCATCTTGTGGCTGGGCAAACTCTAAAGACCACCAGAGACGTGAGCTTCAGAAAAGGAACCAGAGTTTTAGAATGCATGTTCCCAACCTGCTCAGCAGAAAAAGTTGACCATGAATTCCTAACGATTGTGTTGTCCTCGCTTTTCTGTCTCCAGAATGGAGAAAGTAACTGCTCGATTATTATGGTAGAGCCCACCAAGTCCTTAAAAGAGAAAGGAATTTATTCTTCTTTAGGTTTAAGTTGCTTTTGGATCAGCCCTTAGGCAATATTTTGAGCCATTTGAGAAGTTTGGAGAGGAGGCCTTAAAAAGAATATGCTACCCAAGGCCAGAAAGAGAGGCAGAAAGCAGAGACAGATGAGTTTCTCAAAGTGTGGCCCCTGCACCAGCAGCATGGAGGTCTTGGTGACATTCACAGTCTTGGGCCCCAGCCCAGGCCCACTGAGTCAGAAACTCTGGGATTGTGCCCAGAAATCTGTGTTTTCGGGTGACAGAGGCAGGCTCCAGTTAGAGGACCACGGTGCTGGGGAATAGAAGCCATCCCTGGACACATGCGAAGCAGACCGCACTCAGCAGCCATTGGGTTCACCACTGAACTCATTCCTCCTCAGTTCCTTCTTCCTGGGCTAATTACTCAACAAACAGCAAGTGTTTATTGAGTCACTACCGTGGACAAGCCACTGTTTCAGGCGATGGCTTGGTCTGAGCAAGAGCTTGAGAATTTGCATTTCTAAGAGTTCCTCAGGTGCTGCTGCTGCTGCTGCTGGCCTGGGAACCCAGGTTTAGAGACCAGGACAGCAGGTGCAGAGGCCTTTGTGGTTTCAGATGGAGAGCTCAGTTCAGGCTTTTGGGATCCACGTGGCCGTGAGACCTGCTACCGACCCTTCCTGCCTCTCACCGTGGGCACCCGGGAGACATGTTTATTTGAACTGAACTCCAGTTCATTATAAAGAGATTAAAATAACATGCTGTGATTTCACCACCCAAAGGTTAGGCAATTTAAAAGGCAAAGCAGGCGTGTGATTATTACAAGGCCTTAGAGAAAATTGTCAATAGACTCAGAAAATTTGGCCATACATCAAAAGACCTGCTTCCCGCTCTGCCTGATCAATAGCACTTGCATGCAGCACGTCCCCCTCTTGTTTAACTTGCCATTTATAAGTTTGGTCTGTCCAGCGAATCTAAGCAACTCCAAGGCAAGGAATAAATAAGCAGAATGGCAAATCAAACCGGATGTGTGGGCACAGTTATCCAGCGAGAAATCTTGGACCTGGGAGCAGAACTCTAATTACAGATTAGAAGACAGATGTCTGCTTGTATGTCACACGCACCCTCTATAGAGGCTGAGGGTCAACAGCTCCTCTGGTTGATCTTCTAGCCAGCATTGCTGAGGAAGGTATGAGCTGGGTTTTGCTTTGCAAAGTCTTTAAGTCTTAGAGCGAGAATGGGTGAGGCAGCTTAGTGTGGTGGCAAATACCCAAAGTTTTGGGGTCAGGCAAAGCTGGCCCCCAAATCCTTTATACCATGTGGAGAGTGATTTGATCTCTCTGGATCTCATTTTCTTTACCTGAAAGGTTAGGACAGTGCAACCTACTTCCTGGCATGGTTTTAAGGATCAAATGAACAAAGGTAGGTAGTACGTAGTAGGTGCTCAATATACAGTAGCGGTACCTAAGCTCGCAGTGGCAGAGGGCTGGGCCAGCAGAGGCGAGGAAGTGAGCATCTACACTCACAACCTTCTCGCCCCGGGCCTTGCCCTCCCTCTTAAGGTTGCTCTGTGTAAAAATGGGAGTACCTGAGTCCCCAGTGGAGGGCACCGCCAGGCCTATAACGGCACCGTTCCTCCCAGGGCAGGAGCAGCAGATGATCACACCGGAGCCCCGAACACAAGACTGCTACCGAGTTGACTTGGTCATAATAAGATGTACTTAAATTTTAAAGGGATGCCCCATATATATGGTAGGCCCATGTGCGTTACAGTCACTGGGTTTGTCAGATGCTTTCCTCCTACAAAACTAGCTAAGTTCTTTGGTGGTGAAGCAACTGGAAGGCATGTTTGGGCTCAAGGAGGGTGGGCCTGGGTGGGGCTGCTGTGGGGGCATGGAGTGTCTAGGACAGTGGTTCTCAACCTTGGCTGCACATTAGAATCACCTGGGAATCTTTTAGAAATCCTGATTTCTGGGCCTCATCATTCGGAAATTCTGTTTCTTTATTACTAATGTTGTGGCCCCACCCCATAACAAAGAAACAGAATTTCTGGAGGATGAGGCCCAGAAATCAGGATTTTAAAAAGATTCCCAGGTGATTCTAATGTGCAGCCAAGGTTGAGAACCACTGGTCTAGGATTTGATGTGGATGGGAGAGCAAGAAAGAAGGGGTGCCAGGAAAAGTGAGGCGGGTGGATGTGGGCCATCGGAGCCTGAGTATGTCATTTTTCTGAAGAAAGATCCCTCTGGGTGAGTCCTACTCTGAAGTGGTTTTCATGAATCCCGGGTCAGTTCTCCCACCAGGTGGCCCTTTTGTTTAGAGCTCATAACTGGACCTGAGAATCTAGGACAGGGGTGGGCAAACTTTTTGACTCGAGGGCCACAATGGGTTCTTAAACTGGACCGGAGGGCCGGAACAAAAGCATGGATGGAGTGTTTGTGTGAACTAGTATAAATTCAAAGTAAACATCATTACATAAAAGGGTACGGTCTTTTTTTTTTTTTAGTTTTATTCATTTCAAACGGGCCGGATCCGGCCCGCGGGCTGTAGTTTGCCCACGGCTGATCTAGGAGGTGAAAAGTCATCCCAGTGGTCCTGTGGTCGTGTGAGGAGGGTGTGGGGGAAAGAGTTTAGGCCAGTGATGGTGAACCTTTTGAGCTCGGCATGTCAGCATTTTGAAAAACCCGAACTTAACTCTGGTGCCGTGTCACATATAGAAATTTTTTGATATTTGCAACCACAGTAAAACAAAGACTTATATTTTTGATATTTATTTTATATATTTAAATGCCATTTAACAAAGAAGAATCAACCAAAAGAACGAGTTCACGTGTCACCTCTGACACGCGTGTCATAGGTTCGCCATCACTGGTTTAGGCCATGGAGTCGGGTTGGGTCCTGAGTTTGATCCAGGTCTGTGGCTTCAGGCTGGGTGGCTTCGGGCAGTTATGTAACTCATCTGTGACTCAGGTCTTTCTGTAAAGTGGGATTCATAATCTGTGCGTCTCACAGGGCTGTGGTGAGGATTGACGGGGCAATGCAGGGAAGCCCTTAGCAGGACGCCTGGTTTATGGCGAGCACTAAATAGTAACTGGCGTTATGATAAAGAGCCCCGTTCCTCTGTAGAGCCCCTCGTATGGGGTTTTAGCTGTGTGACCTTCAAGAGTCACCTGCTCTTTCTGAGACGCATTTCCCCAGCTCTTTAAAGGCAGAAATAGCCCAGGGAACTGCAGGTGGGGCCACAGATCCCACGAACTGCTGTATGGTTCTGGGTGTGTTTAGACAAAGTCATTCATTACGAGACTGAGTCGGTGGCAGGAGGCTTGAATCTGTGCATGTGGGGAGGCGGGAAAGGGTCTGAAGCTCGACAGAAGTTTGTTTCGAGAGAAACGTGTCTTCTGTGTCTTCCGTTTTGAGCGAGAGGAAATGGGGCGGGGATGTGGCGTAGCGCGCAGAGACAGGGTCGACTGACGAAACTTCGTGGTTGTGTTTCTCAAACCACCGGCGCAGGGCCAGATTTTCAGCCTGGGCTGCATGTGCACCTGTCACTTATGACCTTGTTTGACTTTGGGCTACAGCGCTGAGGCAGCCACAACAACTGGGGCCTGGCAGCAGCCCTGCCGTCCCTCGGACCCACTTTCCAAATGTTGCCCGTTTTCATTTACTAAATCATTGTGCATGAATTAGTGAATTCCAGGGGCAGGAGATCTGGCAATGACCACAACACATACGAGTCTTGCTCTCGGAGACCTTTTGGTCTTGTAGGGGATAAAGGCAATAGACACAGAGTAGATGACACGCATATACAATTACTATTTTTTTTAAACTGTGAACTAAAAGTTCTTTATGCCACGAGACTGCACAGTGGGCTAAAACCCAGTTTAGATTGGGGTTCAGCAGCAAGACTAGAGGAAATGGACGTGCGCTCGGGTGGCAGAGGAAAAGACATTGCCTGGAGAGGAGACAGGCTTTACTTATAGTTCTCAACACAAGCCTCGCTTTCACAGCAGCACTGACCATGGGAAAGGCGGTTCCCCTGCTTCCTGATCTATTGTCCTCGGAGCATACACACTTGGTGCTCCCACTGCCCTCACTCACGGCCCTCCTCAGGGATGCTGGCCGGAAGCATGTGGACTTTAGGCTCAGCTCTAGTCCCACATGTAAGGAGCCTTCTGAACTCTTCTGCTCCCCAAGCTCTCTGTTCTCTAGACTTTTCTCAGGGTGTGTCTGGTCTGCTCTTTCCACCTTGATTCTACCAGGTGATGTGGCATATGTTTGTTACTCTTGCATTACATGTGTGTGTTAGTTTGTGTGTGGTACTTCTCTGTGAAGGTGTAGGTAGCATCTCCCCAGTGAGAATATTGATGAGGCTGTGGAATGTTAAAGCTAAATGAGCCATTGCACAGGGTTGGGCAAAAGTAGGTTAATAATAATAATAATAATAATAATAAAATAATAAATAATAATACAAGAATAAACTGCATTTTGTGTACTCACAACTGTAAACCTATTTTGCCCACCCCTGTAGATCTTATTCTCCAAACTGCTCATCCTGAAGTAGATGAAGCTGGAGACTGGAGAAGCTAAAGGACCCCTCTGGTCCCCGGATGGGTGTCAAGGGCTTTGATCATGTCTTGTTATTTCATCTCGCATTCATCAGGGCACTTGTTCCAGAGTCAGGATTCAACACTGACTTCCTCGCTGTCTGCTTATTCCTCTAGTTGGACCATGCATGCACTGTCCCACATGCTTCCCTTACTTCCAGCATTAGAAATAGCAGGTGGTATCATGCAGCCCTTCTGAGTGACTTGATTACCTTGTCAAATGGGTGTAGTCATTTAAGTGAACAAACATTTGTTAAACACTTACTGTATGTCAGACACTGCAAAGCTTTGGGACAGAAGGCTGGTGAGATAGATCTGGTCCCTGACTTAGGGGAGCACACAGTGGTGGAAGTTGGTAAAGAAGCAGTTACAACGCAGCAAAAATGTCTGTGATAAAGGGTCGTGCAACATATGGGAACACAGAACAGACCAACCGTTTTGCTTGGGAGAATTGGGGAAGTGCATTAATACCTTCTCTACTCACCTCAGCTTTGTGTTATGAGATGCCGATGGGATAGTGCAGTGAAGATGTGGTAGGAAGTAGAAAGGACTGTGTGTGGACACACTAGTGGATGGTGTTGTGATTCGGGAAGCGTCAAAGAGGGGTCAAAGAGACAATGATGGCTGAGAGAAGGGGGATAGTCATCCTTTCTGATGAACCAGTACATTTGACACAGAGAAAACTCAACTCCGTGCCTGTAGAACCATCAGAGCTATAGCCACCCAGCTTGTAAACAGAGCTTTCTGTCACAGGAATGATTAAACCTGCTCATTCTGTGAAGGCTACTGAAAGCTCTCTGTGACTTAGGGTATTAGTCACCCTTATCTTCTCATTGGAAGAAGATGGCTGAGAAGACCTGTGATAGAAGGACAGACAGGACATGGGGAAAACCCACAGCAAGGGACATC
This sequence comes from Myotis yumanensis, assembly GCF_028538775.1. NCBI lineage: Eukaryota > Metazoa > Chordata > Mammalia > Chiroptera > Vespertilionidae > Myotis > Myotis yumanensis. The sequence goes on along the minus strand of NW_027223759.1, from coordinate 74,755,225 downwards.
TTGTCTGAGCTATTAGCCCTGATGGGCTGAGGAGCGATCCACTTCTCTCCTCTAGTCCTCTGCATCCTGCAGCTTTGAACAGTGTGTTGTTTTGAAACAAGTAGTTTGCAAACATGAGTCACTGTCATAATGAAAGCACAACGTTCAGAGACTGATTCCTCGGTTAGGATCCACAATAGCATGGGTCAAAGGACATTGCCCAAAACAAAATGGCTATATGTGGTAAGAGTCTGCCATCATCCCAAAGGCATTCTTCAAAAAACAAAAACCCTTAGTGTCAACTTATGTGATGCATTTGATACTTGATTCTGTCCAAACTCTGGATGAACATCCAACCTAAAGCCTAGAGGGAAAAGTGACCACAGGGCACCCTCTGGTGGTGAGGCAGACCCACTACAGTTCATGGCCTGAGCCCCTGTTCCTGCAGGAAGGAAACCTGGCCACCTCAGGTTTTAGTGTCCTAGATGTAGAGGGACATCTGTCTGTTGAGAGCATGTTCTGAGGATCTTCTTGCTGGGCTGTGAGGCAATGAAACAGGCGAGCACTGTGGAGTCTTCCACAAAGGACTCATTATTGGGTGAAATGATGCAGGAACAGCCCCGCTGTCCATCCCTGTAATAAACAGCTGCCTAAACCAGAACTAGGGGCCCTCTGCCTTCTACAACCTTATCTCCCTTCTTCTTTGCCCCTCCACTTTGCTGACATTAACCAGCAAGGGGTACTCTTTCTTTGAAGTTGAATCTGTGGAAACAGCAGTAACTGCCCCCTTCTCTCTCTACCTGCCCCCCCTCCCCACCCTGAAAAACTACCACCATTATGGGCTCCCCTGTTTTTGGCTTTGTGAGCCTTGGGAAGTACAGATGGAAAGAGGAAGGCTGGAAAGGAGATAATTCAGATGACCTGTTGTCCTCTCACCCCAGGAGAGAGGCCTGCAATATTGATCAATAAACAGATGTCGCATTGCTGTGGGCGTAAGTCCCCTGAGTGACAAAGGGCCTGTGATTTCTGGGATCATGACTGAAGTTGTCCTCAACTCGGTGCCACATGATGCCTCACCTGCAGCACCTTCAAAACTTGGGCGGGCATACACACAACAGCACCTCAGTGTGGCTGTGTCAGTCTTTGCCTAAGGCTGACTGAGAAGGCGGAGGTCAGCCGGGATGCCCACCTGGACATTCAGCAGGACATGCATCCCAGCTCGTGCCTGGACATCGTTGGTTATCCGCAGGATCCTTTAGGGTTATCGTTTGTGTGTCGTGACACAACCGCAAAACCAGGTCACAAAGCATAGAGTCTGGCAGCTCCCACTTGGCAAATGACTGGGGCCGGCCTGCAATTACTGCAGCAGGAGTTTGACAACCAGTACCAGGTGGACTGCGGCTTGAATCTGTGGTCGCAGGTTTCGCCTGCCTGTACTTTAGCCATTAGGTTCCTTTTCGCCCATTCTTTGGTGATGGACAGAACACACAGTGGCCAACAGTGGGTTTACTCTCACACAAGCTTTGTCACTGCCTAGGTCAGGGGTGGGCAAACTTTTTGACTCGAGGGCCACAATGGGTTCTTAAACTGGACCGGAGGGCCAGAACAAAAGCATGGATGGAGTGTTTGTGTGAACTAATATAAATTCAAAGTAAACATCATTACATAAAAGGGTACGGTCTTTTTTTTTTTTTTTTTTTTTTAGTTTTATTCATTTCAAACGGGCCGGATCTGGCCCGCGGGCCGTAGTTTGCCCACGGCTGGCCTAGGTCCTCTGAGCAGCCCTGGGTGAGTTGGAGAGGAGGACAGGGAGGGAGGGAGGGAAAGAGGAGAGAGAACTCCCCAGAGTGCATCAGATAGACACAGGCCAGCGCGGAAGTCCCTGGACCCCAGAGAACTCCGTGTCTGGCTCCCCCTCAAGGGAAGCAGAGCACACAGTGTGTATCTTCATAGGCAGCCAGGAAGGATGGAGCCCATTTTGCTCAGGGCCTGTGACTGTTTGGGTGCATAAAGCAGGGGTGGACCACATGGACAGATGGTGGCCTCCAGTTGCAAGGACATCCCAGAGGGAACCAACCAATTCAGCATCCTTTTACTTCCCGTTTCTTTTTACAACTAATCCAATCCAAATACTTTGCACATTTAAGTCATTTGGCACAGTACACATGCACACCCAATGCCAATGGTTATTACATCATTGCAAAACCTTTTTATAACCACTTAAAAATTAATATTCATAGAAAACTCCTGTCCAACATATACTGCAAATCACTATGCAAGGACACTTATTTACAACTTTAAGGCCTCTCGGAATCACCAAAGGGAAACATGAGGAAGTGACCTGCCAGGAGTGTGCTGGCCTCCAGGGGACTTTCCCGCTGTGCTTTTGAAGAACGCTGCACCACCATGAAAAGCTCTTTCTCTGGAAATTTTCAAGAAAAGCTCTTACTGAGAAAGTTGGTACCCCTGGATGTACGGAGGACTTGGGTAGAGTATGTCGAGTGAGCTGGTCTGTGCTGTAATCTGTGGTAGACGTTTGATTCTTTCCAGGTGTTAGACCACCAGGTAAAGCTGGACAGCTCCACATAACAACTGCTTCCTTCGGCTCTCCCTGCAGACCTCCTGGGGGTGGGTTGCCCCTGATGACAGCTCTGGGTGCTGCCGTTCAGCTGGGCACCTGGTCATGGGACTTACCATATGTAATACTTTGAAACCGTGGGACTTGATCAGCAAAAAGAGATGCTCTTTTGATGTTGAAATTTCAAGTTGACAGAGTATTCCACAGTGCTCTTCTAGGTTTGTCAGAGGCGAGGCCCAGACTGAGAGTCCAGGGATGAACCATCTCATTTAAGAAAGCTCAGGGCTTCAGCTCTGAGGGCGAAGCTCAGATTTGTAACTTTTGTAGTTGGTTGCTCACCAAACAATTGTTCTTATTTGGGACATTTCATTGGTTAACGAAAAAAAGAAACACACAACTTACTGAACACTTACTACGTTTCAGGCAGTGGGGATTTGAGGGTAAACAATACTTTAAACCTATCTTCTCAGATATTTTGTTTTCAATGTTGACCCAAGTAATGGTATAATGAGCTAGTGATGGCAAACAGCAGCCTTTCACTTGGTCATTACCCCTTCCCAGACCCTGCTTTAGTCTTTCTATGATTTAATTCTTCTGGTAGTTACCTCCTTATAATATGCTATACCTCTAGTTCTTGATTTATGAACATCAGATAATGTTTTGAAAATGCGGATTTTGCTCATCCATTTATACCAAGGCCGCTTATTTTCTCCTCTCTTCTCCCTCCTCCCCCTCAATATTTGAAAATTATTATTATTATCATGTGCTTCCTTCTCACCTCAGACTAAGAAGGAGTTTAAGATCACCACTCAGGAAATGTGGGAGTCTCTGCCAGAAAGATGTTTTCTCCCTTAGGTGACAACCACCATTGTGGGCTCTCCTCTTTTTGGCTTTGTGGGCCTTTGGGAATACAGATGGAAAGAGGAAGGCTAGAAAGGAGGTCATTCAGATGACCTGTTGTCCTCCCACCCGGGGAGAGATGCCTGCAATATTGTCCATGTGGTCCACCTCTGCTTTATGCCCCCAAACAGTCACAGGCCCTGAGCAAAATGGGCTCCATCCTTCCTGGCTGCCTATGAAGATACACACTGTGTGCTCTGCTTCCCTTGAGGGGGAGCCAGACACGGAGTTCTCTGGGGCCCAGGGATTGCCCCGCTGGCCATGTGTCTGATGCACTCTGGGGAGTAGTTCTCTCTCCTCTTTCCCTCCCTCCCTCCCTGTCCTCCTCTCCAACTCACCCAGGGCTGCTCAGAGGATCTAGGCAGCGACAAAGCTTGTGTAAGAGTAAACCACTGTTGGCCACTGTGCGTTCTGTCCATCACCAAAGAATGGGTGAAAAGGAATCTAATGGCTAAAGTACAGGCAGGCGAAACCTGCGACCACAGATTGAAGCTGCAGTCCACCCGGTACTGGTTGTCAAGCCTCCCTTAGGCTTTCACTTCACCTCTCTGTATAAGCTGATTTATGATTTTGACTCCTTGCCTGAGGGTGTGCACATTGACCTAATTTCTTGCCGATAACACGGGACCACAGCTTCCGATGTGTATCATGGCCATGGAGAACCTTTTCTTCATAAGTTTAGACAGGTGGTGCCAAGTCTTTGGGGACAGGGAGCACAGACCTCTCAGCTCCAAGAACTCAAACTCTCAAACTCTTCAGATGGTTTCCTTTCTGCTTCTTCCATTTCCTCAGCCTTTCTAATGAAAGCCATGCTCTCTTGTCCCCCAACTGTTGACTCTTCTCCCAGTCCCAGGATGGCCAAGAGATTTTTTTTTTTTTAATCTCTGGAGCCTATTTGATCATTAGCTAGTGGTGGATGCCGTGATGCTGTAAAGAATTAGATTTCCTCAGGAGACATGATTCTCCAACACCCATTCCAGCCCAGGCGGGTGAGTCTAAGGAGGCCGGGACCATTGTCTTCCTGGGCCAGGAACTGATTTAGAAAAGGACAAGTGACCCACCTCTGAACACTGAGACGTGAGAAGAAGGCAGCTGGGGTTTCTTGGAAAGGTAACTATTTTCCTACAAGTAGTGACAGAAGATCTCTCCATATCCTCTGGGCCTGTCATCTTGGATACAATTTCTTGGGTACAATTTCTACTGCAGCCGCCTTGCAGCCAGGATGACTATGCAGCCAGCTTTGAGGATGGCCGAAGAGGTAGAGGAGAGAAACCGGGTGCTTGATGATCCACTGAGACACTGAATCCAGCAGCCCTTAAGTTCACCCCACTAGAGTTCCTGTCGTGTGAGAGAATACATTTCCATGTTGTGGAAGCCAGTTTGAGTCAAGGTTTCTAAAGTCAAACCAACTGATTTGACTTCATTTCTGTACTGAAGTCGTTTCCGGAAGCAGTATGAAAGGCAACAAACATCGACTAGCTATGTCTGTCAGATGGAGGTAGGAACCATCGCCTGCCTGTGCCCTTCTATTGCTTGTTCTATTCTCATGACCCTCTCTCTTCCTCAGGGAGGGGATTTAGAAATCCAGCCAGGATGTAGACAGGAACACAGCAAGCTGCAGCCTACTGGACGCACCAGATGGGTGGTACCGACAAGATCGTGGGTGAGGCTGGTCTGGCTGATGCGTGTGCCACCCCATTCAAGGGCTACTTGGCTGATTTGAGGGGCGAGACTTCTGTCCCCTTTGCCTGGCCCTCACTGATCTGTGAGCAGATCTTCAGTGGCTGTGTGCTTGGTCAAAGAGGTCGCCTTTCCAGAAAGAGAAACAGCTGTCCTGTGGTCACGGGTACACAGACGCTGTACTGATGATCCGAGGAGACACAGCTTTTGAGCTCCTCTGCCGACATTTTGCTATGAACCTTTCTTAATTCCTGGTGTCCTTACTGCATTTTCCAGGCGTTTACATAAGAAGTCCAAGAAGCTGAGTGGGAACGGTGGGGATGCTGTTTCTCAGCTTTCTCATTTTTTATTTAACTTGGAAGTAAGTTGTAAGGGCTCAACCTTGTTGCTTGTAAATTAAACCAAGAATAAAAATGAATAGTGAACATACTTGTGCATGGTTTATGGAAGAGTTCATAGTGTCCCTCAACAACAAACTCATACTTTTTTTCCTGTTTGCTAATTGATTAAAAAATGTGTATGTATTGCAGAGTTCATTTATTGATCGGGAGGAGAGTGGAAAGAATAGATTCTCTAATTAAAACGGATTGGAGCTGTAAAAGTTTAATTAATTGGATGCATGTCACTTCATTTCCATGTTATGTTGTGCACGGCGCTCTGTTTTCATAATTAACGCCTTGTGTTGGGGTGGTGGGTGTCTCTCTAATTAGCAGTCTGAGGGAAAAGTGATGTATGGGCCTGCTGGGCAGGCGGAGTGGGTGGAAGCGAAGTCTCAGCCAGAATCCACGTCCCTATTCCCCGTAGCCTGCTTCTTGCCATTTTGCCATCCTTTGTTCAGTAAACGAGGTTTTGGTGGATCTTCCCGGAGACTGCTGTTTGTTTCCCACTGTTTCTTCATCAGAGCACAGGAGGCGGGATGACACCTCGAGGGGTGGGGAGAGTCGCTCCAACTGCTCTCTCCTCTGAACTCCCCACATTCACCGGAGTCACTCCCCATCCCGCAGCCTGCACTCGCCTACTTGACAGGATAGACATTTGCTGGGCAATGCATGGTGTAGGGTGGGTGGCTTTGAGTCCAGGCTGCAGCTTCTTATTAGACACTAGAGGCCTGGTGCACGATATTCTTGTACTGGAGGTGGGGGGTCCCCTCAGCCTGGCCTGCACCCTTTAGCAGTCCGGGAGCCTTTGGGGGATGTCCGACTGATGGGGAGCGGGTCTAAGCCACAGTCAGACATCCTTAGTGCTGCAGCTGTCCTTTGCGCTGAAGCGGAGACAGGAGAGGCTCCTGCCACCACCGCTGTGCTTGCCAGCTGTCAGCCCGGCTTCTGGCTGAGCGGCGCTCCCCCTATGGGAGCACACTGACCACCAGGGGGCAGCTACTGCATTGAGCGTCTACCCCCTGGTGGTCAGTGCATGTCATAGCAACCAGTCGTTCTGCCATTTGGTCGATTTGCATATTACCCTTTTATTATATAGGATGTGACCTTGGGGAAGTTACCCAAGTTCTCTGTGCCACAGGTTATAAAATAGGAACACTTGGTAAGCCTGCTGAGTATTAAATGAATAGCATAAATGGTGCCCAGTTGTAGATTGTAGCTACTAACTGACTCCCATCCTCGTGTCCTGGTCCTGAAACCCATGCTCTACTGGAAACAGAATTCATTTTTCTAGAATGAAAAATTGATTATATGAATGCTTTCCTGAGACCCATGAATGCACCCTCTTGCCCAGATGATGTTTCAACCCTGCAGTATAGGAATTCTGCCCCCTGTCCTCCATTCGCTTGGCGAGTCTCACCTCCTATGGCTGGTGCCTCCTTTCCTCAGCCCTTCCACCTCTGCACACCCCCTCCCAGGCTCCCTTTCACCTGAGCACAATATACTCTTTATCTCTTCTGACCAGAAGGCTCTTTCTCTCAGAAAAGCAAAAATCTTTCCCTTTTCTTCTTCTTTTTTTTTTGTGTGTCATTGAGTCCCTTTTCTTCACATTCAGCTCAAGTGAAGTCATCTGTCCTCCAACAGAACTGTTTCTTGTTTGAAGTCTCTCTTCGTGACAACACAGGAAGTTCCTGCAGGCAGGGCTGTATCTTGGCCATCTTTGTGTCATGGTGCCTAGTGAGAGGATAGCATGAAATAGCCTTTTAATAAATGATAGTTGAGTGACAAATAGAAAGAACAAAAGTTTTCTTCATGTGGAATTACTATTTGATACCTGCCTTCCTACAGCACTGCTGGCTCCATTTGGGCAGTAACATTTCTGTTCTGTTCTTTGTTGCCTGGCACATAGTAGGTGCTCAATTCATAAATAAAACAGGCACATCTTCTGATCTATCTGCCTCAGAGGTTTGTTGTGACAGCAAATTGAGGGTGAATATAAAATTTCTTATAGTTAAAAAATGTTTGGCAAGATTATTTATAATAGAACACTAGTTGCCATGATAGTTTTTAGTTACTGGAAGGGGTGCTCTTCCCTTTTTGGAGTAGATTCCTGAGAAGCATATCATCATTGCAACTGGGGATGGCACTGTGTGTAGACCCAGGGGCTGTCCCCGTAGGGAGGATCCCGAAGACTGTGCCCCTCAATACTGCAACTGAGCTGCTTGCAGGTCTTAACCAACCCCTTAAAAAATCCCATAACCCTCTGGTTTTCCTGATACACTATTCTCCTAGCTCAGGGATGTGTGCAATACATAATGCATTCTGGTAATTTTAGAAAATCATTTTATTTCTAGGCACTTGGATAGAGTTTAATCAATACTTCTACTTATTCAAGGGATTTTCTTTTTTTTTTCATTAAGAGATCTGTTTTCCTTCATATGACTGTATGACCTTGTATCAAATAACAAGTCTTTCCTCTAGTGTAAAATCCCCTGAGCCACGCTGAGCCATGAAGATTGTCACCATATCCCTTCTCAATGATTAGGAAGGAGTCCTTACGGAAAACAAGGTCTCATCCCATGGTCCATTTTACCAGCTCTTCACATTTGAATATATAGGGTGCCCCAAAAATTGTATACACACTTTAACAACTGGTAGCTCAATTTTGAAAATGAAATGTATTTTAACAAACGCTGTCTTTATAATTATTCAAATTGTGTGGATACATTTTTGGGGGAACACTCTATAGTTCAGAAAATGGGATTATAGACTGGGTCTGTTATCTGCAACCTGATGCCAGTGCAGTTTCTATCGGCAATATTTATAGTGCCGGGAGCTGGATATCATAATAAACTAAGGTGATTCAAAATAACTTTGGATTGATATGATTTACTTGTTTCAGAGGCCCTCTTCCTCCATACCAAAATTTAATAGGAGCTAAAAAAATTTCAGGCCCTGAACGATTTCCCCAGGTATATCTTGAATCTGAGAGGAAGCAAGGCATGCTGGCCTTGGGGAGTTTAGTTGGGCATGAGGTGTGGGGATGAAGGCCCTGGGTGTCTCAGGGTCCAAGTTCTAGAATGGCCCTGCCTAGGTTGGCTGTATGACAAGGGGAAGTCACTCAACTTTTCTGAGAGTCAGTCCCTGTCAGCGGAATGAAGAGACTGGCTCAGTGATTCTGGGTGAGTTTGCCTACAGCCACCCCACAAGCGTAGTTATTCTGTTTCTACCTTGTGCCAGCACTAGACTAGGTTTTGGGGATGTAGTTATAAAGGAGACTCACTCGTTAAGGTGCCAATGCAAGACTTGTGTGTGCTCAGCCCTCAGTCCCAAAGCACAGCCTCTGTGCCCACGTGACTGTTGTGGGTCACAGTCATCTTTTCCTGTGAACATCTAGGCCTGTGCCTGTGTTGAGGCTGAGTGAACAGTTCAGGCTCCCGCTCCACAGGGCATCAGCTTCCTCAGGCCTGGTTCTCTTTCCTGCTGGCTCACCTCAACCCAATGCAGAACATAGAGCATCTGAACACATTGATCAGAAGAAGAGGAAGAGGGTAGAGATGAGCTCTCTCCTCCCCGAGGCACCTGACCCTGCTCCTGGTCAGGGACGGAATTGGGTTCCAGGGCCACGGAGAGGAGGTTGCAGCCAGTTCCACAGAAGTGATTTCAGGGCAATGGATGCCCCTCCCTTCTGCTCTGGAATGAAGAGGATCCCTGCAGTTCAAGGGAAAATCCCCTCCAGGTTATGGGCTGTGCTGCTCAGAAAGTGGAGGCAGCTTTTCTACCTGAAATGAAACAAGGCCTGCCTGCCTCACTAGCAAAAGGAATAGCAGCGAGGAAGCCCTCAGTACCCATGGTGGGAGAGGAAGAAGGTCCGGGGAGGTGCGGGCAGGGCTGAATGGTGCCAACCTGGGGGGCTAAGCTCAGACAATGTTACCCTTTGGCAGTGGGTCTTAAACTCTAGCGAGTACTAGAATCACGGAAGGCTTGCTCAAACACAAATTCATTGTTCCTGATTCACTAGGTCTGGGTGGAGCCCAAGAATTTGCTTTGCCCAAGTTTCCACGTGGTGCTGATTCCGTTTTTCGTGCCATTGTGCTAAGGAGAGTGGTTTGAAGGGAGTACGATCTTAATGAGTATAATAGTGGCTCAACCAGCCTCTTCCTTGGAATCTTAATAAGTCAAGACAAAGCCTCGGATGTGCTGAATACAACAGAAAGCTCTCGAGCAGTGAGCCAGACTTCAGAATGGTGTTTCTTAACATGATTCGTAAACCATCTTCATCAGAACCACCTGGACCCTGCTACTCAAAATGGGGCTCCTAGACCAACTGCATCAGTGTCAGCTGGATGTTGGCTAAAAATACAGAATCTCTGGTACCTTCTGCCCCCCGGACCTGCTGAACCAGCAACCTATTTTTAAACAAGATCACTGGAGATTTGTAGGCACATTATTGGTTGAGAAGCATCGATCTAGGGGTTTCTCAGGTGGGCCTCTAGAGTGAGTGTTGTTGAGCATGAGGTTGGGGTGGTAGAATACCTATATATATAAAAGCCTAAGTGACCATTATGACTGAATGACAGGTTGACTGGTTGCTATGATGCGCACTGACTGCCAGGGGGCAGACACTAAACACAGGAGCTGCCCCCTGATGGTCAGTGCCCTCTCACAGCCAACCTCCTGTGGTCCCTCCCCTGAGACTGGGCTAGACGACCCCAATTGGCCCCAGTCACCGGCCAGGCCAAGGGACACCACCTGTGCACGAATGTGTGCACTGGGCCTCTAATGTCATTATAATGCAAAATTGTTGCACAGTAGCCCAACTTACGTATTTGACTGGGTGTGGCCATGGGTGGGGACCTTGCCCGGGACAGTGGCTTGAGCCTTCACAGAGCATACATTTCAGGGAACAAGGCCTGTAGGAAGGTAGGGTGATTTCAATGTGCAATATGTCAATTTTGACAGTCTCTCTTGCAATATACTTTTTAAGTTTCTGTATGACAGAGAAAGTATGGAAGGGTTGGGAATAATCACACCTAAAAGGGAGGAGCCAGGAGTACTGCATATGTATAACTCAACCAGAATCACCCCATATCATACTTCTTAGTGTTCAGGAGGTGAGTGAAATGAGGAACTGTGGCAGGATCTTGCTTTCTGCTAAGTATCACTAATACCTCTTTCAAAAGGCATAGAACAGTTTTTTTAATAGCTCAAGATATAATTTATATACCATACAACTTACCTATTTAAAGTGTATAATCCAATTGTATTTAGTATATTCACAGTTATGCAGCTGTCACCACAATCTAAGTTTAGAACATTTCCCCCACAAAACAACAACAACAACAACAACAACCCGTATCCACTAACAGTCACTCCCCATCACTCTTGTCCTCTCACCAGCCCTAGGCAATCACTAATCTACTTTCTGCCTCTATAGACTTACCTATTCTGGACATTTCATATAAGTGAAATCATATAGTATGAGGTCCTTTGTAATGGGCCTCTCACTTGGCATATGCTTTCAAGATTCGCCCATGTGGTAGTGTGCATCAGTACTTCATTTCTTTTTATTGCTAAATAATGCTCCATTGTATGGATATATTGCATTTTATTTATTCATTCATCAGGAGATAGACATTTGGGTTCTTTCTACTGCTTGGCTGTTGCGAATAAAGCTGCTATAAACGTTCACGTGCAAGTTTTTGTGTAGACCTATGTTTTCATTTCTCTTGTGTCTATACCTAGGGGTGAAATCGCCGGGTCTCATGGTAACTCTGTTTAACCTTTTGACAAACTGCCAGACTGTTTTCTAAAGTGGCTGCAACATTTTACATTCTCATCAGCAATGCATCAGGGTTCCAGTGCTTCTACATCCCCAACTCTTGTTATTATGTCTTTTTTATTATAGTCATCCTGGTTGGGGTTAGACCTCTTGGTAGCTTTGGTTTGCGTTACCCTAATGTTGAAGATGTGGAATAAGGTAGCTCTTGTCCTCAAGAAGCTCTGTCTCACCTTGGGGGACTCCCCTAAATCCTGTGACCAATATTTCTGCACTTGTTGATCTGCCCACCTACCCAACATGCCCCCAAACTCACAGAGGTGGGTATTTAATTCCGACCATAGGAGGCTCAGACCTCCCCTAAAATCTTGGACTTCAGAGAGACTGGCACATGGAATGTAGAACCTCAACATCAATAACCTGTGCTTTAAATTACTGTCACTGACATATTTCTGGCCCCATCCCCAGGGCACAGAAGGTTTTTTTTGTTTCTCCCTTGCCTGGGCCCTAACCTTGTGCCACACTCTCCTCCACTATCAGTGGCCCGCAGTCAGCTCTGGGAACTAACTCCTGCCTTCCTATCCAGATTCCAGGTCTTGAAACCCAGGCTCTCAGGCTGGTTTACTGATCTGTGTTCATAGATCTCATCTCCCTCCTTTGCTCAACTTGCCCCTCCTGTCTGATGAGATGGGCCTGGGTGAGGCCCCTCCGGGGTGCCTGCCCAGCTCCTAGCCTCTTGGCCCCATCTCAGGAGCTCACCCTGGCTCTGACCCAAGTTTTCTGCCTACAAGGCTCAGGCAGGTTCTGGTTTGGATATGGCTTAGTTAAGAGATTCATGTGGACGTTCGCACTCACCTTTGCTTGGTGTTTCTCTTTCATGATGATTCATTTTTAGGTTATTCTTTCTGGTAGCAAGAGATGGCTGCACCTGTCCCACATCTTGTGTCTTTTCTCCTTTCATGCTCGTGGGAAAGCAGGAAAATCTCTTACCTGTTTCACGTGGTTTCCTGAGTCTGATTGGGTCATATTCCACCCTGGTCCAATCTCTGCAGCTGGAGTGGGGATTTGGTGCACTGACTGGCTTGAGCCTGGATCTTATGTTCAACCTTTGGAAGTGAGAGTAGGCAGGGTTCCACATGGACCATAAAAACAGAAAATGAGCAAGAGATGGTGTTGTATAATAAAATAATCATTTGGTCTTTGTCCTCAGTTCCTGGCACAGGAGCTTCCAAGACTCTTGAAATTGGCATCTTTTGTATGCTAATGAGATGACTAAAGTGAGTGTGTGTGTGGGAGGGGGGGTTAGGGGGTGGTCCCTGATAGCTTCAGGATGAGGGTTGGCCACCAGAAAGACCAAGTGGTGATTAGAGGATTAGAGCTTTCAGCCCCCGCCTCCAGGGATGGGGGACAGCGGGAGATTGAGTTCAGTCACCAATGGGCAATGATGGACACAGGCCTGCCTCATTATGGAACCTCCACCAAAACCCCTACATTATGGCGTTCCAGGAGCTTCCAGGTTGGTGAGCACACCCAAGGGCTGGGAAGGTGGCACCCTAGAGAGGGCATGGAAGCTCCACACAGGCCCCTCATACCTTACCCTATGCACCTCTTCCATGTGGCTGTTCCTAATTTATATTCTTTATAATAAATAGTAATAGTAAAGGAAGTGCTTTGCTGAATTTGGTGAGTTATTCTAATGAATTATTGAAACTGAGGGGGGTTTGTGGGAACCACTGAACTATAGCCAGTCAGTCAGAAAAATGGGTGTCAACCTAATATTTAGAACTGGTGTCTGAAGTGGGGGCAGTCTTACGGGACTGAGCCCTTAACCTGTAGGGTCTGTGCTAACACTGGCTTGTTAGTGTCAGAATTGACTTGCATTGTAGGACACCAACTTGGTGTTAGAGAATCAGTTGATTGGTGTTGGAAAAGATGCACATATTTTATATCAAGGAAAAGATAGCCCTTAGGTGGATTCCTATTAGCTGTTAGCAGAAATAGGGTCAATGGAGGCAGATGATCAAAAAGCATATGCCCATTATATATGCTCCCCGGATGGGTTCCAGATCTGCCTCCCTGGTGGACCCCTCAATCCCATGGACATCATATTCTGATAGGACACCACTTCCATCCAGTCCGGATACCGCAGCCCCGCTGGGAAGTGGTTCAGAGTTTGATATAGAGAATAAAGGTTAGAACCCACAGGTGGCTGGGGGAGTAAAAATGGGAACAACTGTTTTTGCAGACCATTTTATACTATGTGTTGGCTTAAAAATGTTCATGCCCTTTGACCTAATAATCTTAAGTTTTGGAAATTTTTCCTCGGGGAATGATCTGCTATGGGGGTCAAGCTTTAGGTAAAAGATTATCTATTGAACATTATTTATATTAGGGAAAAACTAACTCCAAAAACATGTCCAACATTATGGGAATGATTAAATAAACTTTGGTATATCAGCATATCTTTTAGATGGAATATTTTATAACTACTAAAAATTATAAAAAATTTAAGTCCCTGGGCAAATGATAGAATTTGGTTATTATTCATTAAATAAATAGTAGATGGTATATTACTTTAACATATAATATTATCCAAGTTATATACACCAGGCATTAATAAAAATATTGGAAACACAGTACTACCTTGGGTATTAGGCTACTTGGTGTTTGAATTCTTTTTCTTATATATTCATTCTGTATTTTCAGATACTTCTATAAGGCCACTCACTGTCACTGTGTTGAGTCTCCAGGATAAGATCCAGAAGGGTCAGAAATGGAGTTCTCCTTTTATGATCAGGAAATAATAAAACAATTCCTCAGCAGTGCTTTCCACATCAGTTGAATTAGACTCCAGTCCTTAGAGTTGGGAGAGGCAAGGGAACAAGTGTTTATGGGCTGCATTGATTTTTCACTCCTTTTTTCTTGCTTGTATCCTGTAACCCGTTGGGGGAACCATGGGAGGTGAATGCTCTCAGGAAGTGCCAGGAGGAGTACAAGTCAAAGGCTGGGACAATTGAGACTGGAGGGTGCACTCAGGGGTGGAGGAAGGCTTTGGAGCACACAATTCCCCTGAATTGACTTAGTGGGGGAGAAGGGTCTTGTGTGTCTTTCAAATGTAGGGGATGTAAACCTTTACCAGTTGGGCAATTGAACCGAAATCACTACAGAGGACAATGGACCTGAGACAATTTCTTTCTTTCTTTCCTTTTTCTTTTTTTTTTCTGAGACAATTTTCTGAGATCGTTGCGTGCAGCCTCCAGGTTCTTTGGAAGGCCCAGCTCCCCAAAGAGGAGGCCCAGCGGAAGGTGAACTGGGGAAATGCACTCCGCGCCTCCTTTCCCTGCCCTCTCTCAGTGAATGCTCAGGGCTCTGCTCTGAGATGCCCTGTGCTCCCTCTGCTCTGTTCCAGCTCTGGCTTTCTTTGGGGTCTGACAGCTTCAGCCACACCCCTAGTCCTTGTGTCTGTATCTCCCATCAAACTTACACGTCCAGGGTCCCAGGCTGTCAGTAGCTCTGATCTCTGCCAATCAGGCAAACGTAACAGTGGTTCTGGGGAAACAGGCACGAACACAGTACTCTCTTCCCAGAGAGAGCTTGAGTTTGCATTGAAGTCCTGGCCCAACAGTTAAAGACGGGCAAGAATGGCAACAGGGACCTCCGACCCCTAGAGCCCTTTCCGTGGTCAGCCCTATGTTCTGTGTTGTGTGGTCTATTGCAAGGATGGCGTACACACCTCTCACCTGTGGGGTTTCAGCTCTGCTCCTGGACAATCCATCTTTCATCACCGCTGGAGAATTAGTCATTTGTCTCTCTTTTCCCTTCAACTTGTTAAAGCAGGCAATGTTGTGAGTAGTTCTAACTTCAAAGCTTCCAGAAGCATGGAGGGTATGAGTCTCTGACCCTTCTCTGCTCCCCATCTGCTCAGTTCTTCACTCCTCATTAAAGGGGATGGGGCGCGGAGCCGGCTTTTCCAGATGGCTGCTCGGTGGTCTCAGCTCCATTTACTGAGCAGCCCACTCTTGTCCACTGATTTGAGAGGGTATCATATTTCCGGACTTTGTATTCTGTCCCACTGTCTGTCTACATGCCAACACCACTGAGGATCGAGGGCAGGCAGCAGCTGCTCAAGCCCAAGGAAAGGTGACAGCTCTCCTCTCCAACAACATATAAACTCTCTCAGTGCAGGGTCTCTGTCTTCTAAGGCAATTCAGTGTTGATGTTGAGAAAGCTGGTAGGGAGTTCCTCGTCAGTTAGAAGCGGGGGGAAAGGTGAGTTGGAAAAGGCAGTGAGGAGCCTCAGAAGATTCTTGAGCAGAAAAATAAGACACAAAAATCGTGTTTAAGTTAGTCAGGGCTCATAAGCACTCTATAATCTCTGCAAAGAGAGGAAAGAAACAGGACAGCGAAATCCCATTGACCTTGTTTGTAAAGGTTTGATCTTCAGGGCACTTGACTTTGTCCATTTGATCTGAACAGCAGATCATCTGGGTGGCCTAGGACCCCTTATTTTTCTCTGTGGATCAGGGGGTCTGGGTGTCCTAAGAGTCTAGGAGAACGGGAAAAGCTTTCTCTTTTAGATCAATCTTTTTATTCCAAAGCCTGGGAAAAACCTTGGAACCCTTAACTCTGATTGTAGTGTCCTTTGTGATCTGCCACTGGCCTTGTTTCTCTGGCCGTCCCCTTCCGCCTTTCTAGGCTGTGCCTCCACCCACACTGAGGAGAGGAAGGTTAGAGTGGAAGGGGCCTGGGCAGTTTCCTGAAATAGTTTTGCCCCTTCTGGTCTAACTCTTGCTCTTCCTCAGGTCTTGGCTGAGATGCACCCTTTGGAGGAAGCCACCTTCAGCTCTCCGAGGCGGGTGGGTGCTCCCTCAGTGGCTCCCCACTGCGGCCGCCATCTCCCGGTCTTCTCTGCTGGCTCTGTGATGGACTGATAACTCACTCGGCTCCTGGACTCTGGGCTCCTCATGGGAAAGGCTCATGTCCCAGTTGTCCAGGCCTCGCACAGCAGCTGTCCCGAAAATGCTGGCTCATGAATAATGAAGGAACCTTGCCATGAACCAGCTGTCCCCATCTGTTGCACCAACTGACTAGTTGGTGGCTCTTGGCTCTTTGAATCTCCTTGTCACCCCAACAGGAAGACCTCTGCTCCAAAATCAGAGGCAGAGGAGCACCTTCCTTCCCAGGAAGGCCTTTCCTCTGGGTCCCTTGCCTCAGGCCCTTCTCCTCCTGGCTCTCTCAAAGAGCCCTCTCCCAGCACAGTGGGCAGTGCTCCTTCGCTTGGGCCAGCAAATCAAAAAGCAATGTCTCCATTGGCCATGTGACCTCCTGAAGCTGCCAGCCTGCTCTGACACAGACTTCGTTCATCAAACCTGATCGGCTCCCCTGAGTCCTCCTCTGGACTAAGCTTCCACCCTGGGCCCTGTCTCCAACCTGTTAACTCCAGTTTTAGCAAGAATCCTGCTGTGTCAGCTTAGCAAAACTCTCCCCACCCTTGGAATCTGATCAAATTCTTTATCCCCCACTCATCACTCTGGGCTGCCTTCAGCAAGAATGCTGTTAGATCAGTTTAGGCAGAATCCTCCTCACCCCTGATGTCTCTCTCCTCTTAGTAATCTTCCATTTGCCGCCCCCCACCCTGCTCCTTGACTGCAAATCCCACCTGTCTTGTATTGGGTGATAAGCCCAATCTCTTTCCCCTACTGCAAAGCCCCCACTGCTGTGGTCCTTGAAGAGTCTTCCTTACCCTCTTTGACAGGCGTCATGAATTACTTTTCCTCAACAGCAAACCGTACCCCCAACCTTGTGCACCTCTGTCTTCTCAGGTGCCAGTGGCCTCTTCTCCACCACTTCCCACTGCCCTCCTTTCTCTTCCTCTCGGCAGCACTTTGGACTTCATTCTCTCTTGGCTATTTAATTACTCCCCTCCTTTAACTCTGTGGCTTTTTAGCATTTGGCTTTTCTCCCCTCCTATTTTCTCCCTAAGCTGATACTTGTCCACATATTGCTTAAATACAGATTTATTTTTTACAAGTTTGTGTTTTTAACCTTCTGCTCCTCTTAGTCTGAGCACACCACCTCTCTAGGAGGTGACCCACAAGGCCTCAAAATAGATATTGTCTCAGAGTGGTTGAAGCCTCTGAGAAAATGCTCACGGCCTGTGGTCCCGGATCAGGATCCTTCATCCCTTAGGGTGGTTGGCTGAGCCTCAGATGTCCCTTAGAGAGTGTCTGAGTGAACTGGGGGGCGTCTGATGATGTGGCCCACAGTCCTGCTATGAGCTCATCCCCTACTTGCCTCATTCCCTGGACATCCACTTGGGCAGCCAGTTGCAGAGACCACTATTGCCCATTGAGGACAAGGGAGCAGTGGGAGGAGCTGGTGTTCCTGGTTCCAGGTGCCCAGTGTACAGCTGGAGAAGTAAATGTCCCAGGGGCCTGGGGAGCAGGTATGTCATCCAAGGTGTTGGCCAGTCAGGGTGTCCTGGTGGAGCCAACTCCAGTGTCTTCACATATGCTGGACAATCATTTTTGCAGCTCCTAGACACTTTTAGTGTCATCCAAGCCAGCTGTAAGCTGACTGTTCTAATAATTCTTGCACATTTTTCAAATAAACATATCATCATTATTTTGGAATATGTGGCATGAAAATTTGATGGGATTTAAAATCTGTTTGTATTATCACAAACATGTCAACATTACTTATTTGTCAATGAAGGAAATAGTTAATAGGTTATTCCAATATAATTTAAATGTAGATTTTTGAATGGTTGTAATTATAGTCTTGTGAGAACCAAGTTTCTTGTTGATGGAGATCATCAGGCATTTGAAGAGAATATCACTAAAAAGTGCTTTTCCAGAGTCATATGTAGCCATTTCCAACCTGTGTTCCCCCAACGGAATGGGGAGAGGTTACGAAAAGTATGTTCAACGACACAAATGCGAGTATCTCACTTACATATTTAAAAGCATTTATTTGGAAGTTGTATATAAATTCACTATTTCATAACTTCCTAAAAGTTTTGTATTTTATTTTTATTATACAGAAATTTCCTGTTATCTGTGGTTTCACTTTTCATGGTTTTAGTTACTCATGGTCAACCATGGTGTGAAAATATTAAATGAAAAATTCCAGAAAGAAACAATTCATAAGTTTTAAATTGCATGCTATTCCGAGTAGTATGATGAAACCTTTCATCATCGCACTCTGTCCTGCCCGGGGATGTGAATCATCCATCTGTCCAGTGTTTCCACGCTGTACCTGATTGACTTGTTAGGTACTATCTTCGGACTCGGGCAACCCACTGGTGTCTTGCAATGTATCCCCTGAAGATAAGGGGTCTACTGTACTGTTATAAAGTCTAATACTTTTTACCACTAAACTCCAAATTTTCTTCAGTTTACTCCAGGGTGTGACACAAATGCTATTGTTTTTTTCCTACATGCTATAACATAAAGACTGCTGGGAATTAAAAAGAACAACCTTTATTGAGGTATAATTTACATACTACAGAGTTCACCCACTTAAGTGTACATTTCAATGATTTTTAGTAAGTTTATTAAGTTGCACAACCATTTTTAGAACATTTTCCTCATCCCAGCAAGATGGATGGTGAGAAGGGACCAGAAGGCATTCCTGGGGAGAGCGGACTTTTAGGTGCTGTGCAAGTATAACGGTGCTGGGTTCCCAGGGACAGGAATTCCAGGCGGGACAGGGAAGATCAAGGGATGGATGTTGCTCTGGGGAGGGGCTGTGGCTCAGTGCAAACATCACCTGCTCAGGGAGGCCTTCAGGTGCGCATAGCAGCTTGCTGTGTCTTTTCCTGGGCCCAATGTCAGCCTGTCAGGGGTCATGGCTCTGCTGTCCCCTCTGGACTGTGAGTCCTGCTTTGTGTCCCCAGAACTTAGCCTTGTCTCTGGCAAACAGCAGGGCCTCAATAATAAGTGCTTTCCAGCTCTTTATCCTCCCTCCACAGTGGCTGGGACATGGGGACTTTCCCAGCAAACAACATTGACGGGAGTGGAATCTGACTGTCTCAGTGCCTGGGACCGAGTGAGTGCAGGCAGGCATCGGAGTCCTGGGTCTGGTCTGGCTCTGCTCTGACATTGGTCCTGCTGTGCTGTCTTTGTGCCTTTCAGCTGGTCCATGGCCTCCAGAGTGAGGCTGCTGGAGCAGATGCTGTCTCAGTTGCCTCCCTGCTGTCGATCCCCACTGTCCCAGTGCTGAGCTTTCCCCCGGTGCATAGGGGAGCTGCCTGCATATGAGGGGACACCTTCCAGGGAGCAAGGGAGGCTCTGCCTGGGGCGTGGCATCAGAGCATTTTCGCAGACTGCAGCTACCATGCCAGCCAGACACCGCGAAGACAAGCAGATGAGGTGCCCGCGCCACCTTCAGAAGCAGGCAAGTGGGCACCATGGCTTCTCTGGATGCAGGAACAATGGAGAGGTTTAGAGCAAGCACATGGAGCTATTTCTGTGTGTACTTAACAGCTGCCCAGACTTGCAAACCCTTTTTAAAAGCAGAGCTACTTCACTAAGAGTAGAGCTCCATTATTTTTTCTCACCGGACTCTCAATTCTGCTCCAGATATCCCCTCGGTGTCCTGCTCACTAACCTTTATCCACTCTTACAAACCTACCCTGAAAGCTGACATAACATACAGCCGGACACCACGGAGAGCTTTCTGGCATTGGCTCGAGGAAGCCTTTCCCAACCATTTCCATCCAAGGTGCCTCAAGTAGATCTGGGTTGGGGTGGGAGCTGTTCTTGGTGACCAGCTGAAGTTGTTAGGGCTCCAGGGCCGACACCTTGGTGCTGGGCCCAGCAGCAGCCCCCTGGGAGGTGGTCAGTGCCCCCTCCCCATCCCCCCAACTCTCTGGGCAATACAGGACCTGTCTGGGCACCCTGAGACAGATCAGACCTGACTGTGGTTTTCCAGTCTCTTCCTGTTGTTAATTAACATAACAAATCCTCACAGCTGGCATCTCCTCCCCTCCTCCTCCCTCTGTCACTAATTAATGCTAGAGGGGGAGCAAATCTTCAGACACTGCTTTGCCTTTGTAGTGATGATTATTGTGGGAGCTACCCACCCCCTCCCAGCAGATAAACTCCCCACACTCTGAGCTTGAACCACGTGCTTCCTTCCACAGATTTTTGGCTTTGCTATGCTAGATGGGAGCCCGAACATTGACGGGAGCAACATCACATTTGTCTCTGGTTTTGAGAAACAAAAGGGGCTGTGAGGAGGGAAGGGGAGAGAACACCTCTGGAGGATGTGATTCATGAAAGGTGTTGGCGGGTCTTCTTTTAAAAAAGTTGACGCCTCCAAAGTGGCAACCTGGTCTAGACAAGTGTCACGTGGAACGTGGCAAAAAGGCCTCTACTGACACCTCTGTGTTTCTGAAGTGGGTCCGCCTCGGACCGCTCTCAGCCCTGCATGTGCATCTGTGCCCCGGAGTGTCGTGAAGCTGGGGCCTGGAGAGGGATCTGTCAGAGGCTGCTCCTTCAAGTGGTCCAGGGCCCAGGAACCTGGACCCTCGCCACTAGGGTGCTTGCCAATACACCTCTGTGGTGGTTAGTCCCTGGTAAGGCTGCGTGGTACTGCAGCAACGGAAAAGGAGTGTGTGGCCTTCTGCCCACTAGGCACTATTTTAAAGGATAGATACCAGATACCATAGTGTGTCTCAGGGGATTTCATCTATTTGGTCTTTTTTCCTTCTGAGTACTCCCTGCCATCCTTGGTGGATCATCTCCTTTGCTTCTCTCCCACTCTCACTCCATCTCCCAAACACACAGACACAAAATCTTAGTCATTTTCCTTTCTCCCATCTCTCTCCCACTGTTCTCTCCCGTCTCAGGGGCCGTGGGGACCTGGGAGTGTGCAGTACTCAATTAGCAATGTCTGCCAGGGTGGGGTGAGGCCAGTGCCAAGTGAGTTATGTACCTACCACCCCATCCCTTAAAAACATTCTTTAACTGTGGTAAAATACACGTAACATACAATTTACCATCTTAATCATGTGTAAGCTCATTAGTGTGCAGCTCATTAGTGTTAGATACATTCACACTATTGTGCAATCTGTCTTTAGAACTTTTTCATCTTTTAAAACCGAACCTCTATCCCATTAAACTGCAGCTCCTTATCCCTCACTCCGCAGCCCCTGTTAATCTCCATTCGACTTCTGTTTCTCTGAGCTTGACTACCTGAGATGAATGGAATCATACAGTATTTGAATTTTTGTGTCTGGCTTATTTCACGTAACATGTCTTCAAGGTTCACCCTTGTAGTATGTGTCAGAATTGCCTTCCTTCTTAAGGCTAAATAATATTCCATTGCATGTATATACCACATTTTGTCATCTGTCAATAGACATTTGGGTTATTTCCATATTCTGGCTATTGTGAATCATGCTGCTCTGAACATGGGTGTGCACATATCTCATCCTTTTCTTTAAGTTTTTCCCCAATAACTCAATGATCTAACTTTGTGATTTTCTGGTTATATTAGAACAGCCTGTAGAGCTTTAAAAAAAAATGCCATCCCCTGAACCACCACCATTCCAGGGGTTGAAACCATTGATTAAGAATCAGATGTGCTTTTAAAACATACAGATTCTCTGGGGATTGTGATTCTGTTGGTCTGGGAGGGGGCCCAGTAATCTTTACTTTTAAAAAGGAGCCCTAGGACATTCTCACAATTGGGCATTTTAGAAATTTCTGTCTAAATAATCAATTAAGGGCCTCCCTAACCTCCACAAAGCCTTTATCTTTGGGTCAGGAATGGCCTCAAACTGTTTACTGGTTACCTTATGTATCTTGGTCTTATATTTCAACCCAGATTGTAAATTTATAAAATTATAGACTTTGTGAACTCAAAGGGGCCATAAGGACTAGATAATCTGTTCTACCAAAGTCATACCTTAGTTGGGTTCAGAACTGGGTCTAAATTAAAAATGTCCCTTACTCAGTGGTTATTTAAAATGGTGTTTTCTCACTGCCAGGGCAGTACTTTACTTTTAAGAAAGACAGTGTGACTACCGTTGTCCTGGTTAAAGGTTGGGTGCTTACATTTATACCTTCTGCTGCTCTGAGAAACTCCTGTCAGTCAATGACTGACAGCATCATGAAGTGTAAGCGATTGAATGACAAATAGATTTAAACTGTCCCTTCCATAGCCCAAGGTGCATATAACTGACTTGACTTTTAGGCCAAGTTCAAGTCCACATCAGCTATGAGACCTTGAACCTGTATGAGCGTTATTATACTTCCTTCCTTCCTTAAGTCATGAATCATAAGAGCTTGCGTTAATTGAACATTGACTATTCACCAGTTGATGGATTACATGGGTAATTTGATAGGCCTATAAGAAAATGAAAGATTGAAAATTTTAAAATATGTATTTTAATGGATGTTTAGAGAGAGAGGAAGGGAGAGGGAGAGAGAAACATCAGTTGGTATGTGCTCTGACTGAGAATTGAACCGGCAACCTTTTGGTGCATGGGAATAGGCCCAACCAACTGCACCACACCAGCCAGGGAAAAAGTTTGAATATGTTAAGTTAGTTGACTTGTCTAGGGTGACTTGCTGGCAAGCGACAAGATTTGAATTTGAGGTCAGGCTGATTTTTCAATGCATTTTCTTAAATGCTGTGCTATTTTGCATTGATGGGGAGAGAAGGTAAGTAAAATGCTTAACAGAGTGTCAGTTCATTAGAGAAGCTCAGTAAATGGCTAACGACATCATCACTGCAACAGCAACTAACCCTTCCTTACATGGCTCTAATTAAGTACCAGGCTTTAAGCACTTAACATATATTTATTTGCAAAATAACTCTATGAAGTAGTATTATTATAACAGATTTTACAGATGAGGAGTCTGAGGCACAAAAAGATTATGTAACCCAAAGTTATACAGCTAGTAAGTGGCAGAAGGGGGATGTGAACCAGGAAGTCTGGCTCTATACTTAAGCCATTAACCAGTATACTAGCTACCTTCCATGTGGTGAATGGAAAACAGTACTAATGATAATGATAAGTAATATGGCCCTCAGTTTCTTTCAACATAATATTTTTCTACATGCTTTCCTTGTAGGTATGGCCTTAAGATAAAAATATATATAATAACAGGTTAAATATTCTTTTTATGTCTCCCCTTTCTGCCCTCTTAAAATTCTGAAGTGGGTCAACCTAACGTAATTTCACATCATCTGATTTCTTAGTCATTTTGGAAGCAATCTCTGGGGAAGGGATGCTCATGGGATCATTATATCTTTTAAGCTGGAAGAAACTTTTGGAATTCTCCAGGACAGAGATCTCTAAAATAAAGTGCTCGATCCTGCAGGCAAAGTCAGTCATCAGAAAGGGGGAAGAAAATGCTAGTATAAAACCAAAATTAAGGGCCATAGTGATCTTCTTATTGCTAAATCCAATGGCTGTCTCCTAGACATTATCATAATGCCTCAATTTCAGCAGACCCTTTCTTCTTCTTCTTTTTTTTTAATTTAAATTCTTTATTGTTTAAAGTATTACATGAGTCTTCTTTTTTCCCCATTGACCTCTCCTCGACTGCTCCCACTGCTGCCTCACAACTTCCACACATGCCCTCACCCCTCCTACTATCTGTGTTCATTGGTTACGCTCATATGCATGCATACAAGTCCTTTGGTTGATCTCTTACCTCCTCACCCCCTGCCTTCCCTCATAGGTTGGATAGTCTGTTCAATGCTTCTATGTCTCTGGTTCTATTTTTGTTCATCAGTTTATGTTGTTCATTATATTCCACAAATGAGTGAGATCATGTGGTATTTATCTTTCTCTGACTGGCTTATTTCACTTAGCATAATGCTATCCAGTTCCATCCATGCCGTTGCAAATGGTAAGAATTCCTTCTTTTTTACAGCAGCATAGTATTCCATTGTGTAGATGTACCACAGTTTTCTAATCCACTCATCTGCTGATGGCCACTTAGGCTGTTTCCAAATCTTAGCTATTGTAAATTATGCTGCTATGAATAGGGGTGCATATATCCTTTCTGATTGGTGTTTCTGTTTTCTTGGGATGTATTCCTAGAAGTGGGATTACTTGGTCAAGTGGAAGTTCCATTTTTAATTTTTTGAGGAAACTCCATACTGTTCTCCACAGTGGCTGCACCAGTCTGCACTGCCACCAGCAGTGCATGAGGGTTCCTTTATCTCCTCATCCTTGCCAACACTTGTTGTTTATTGATTTGTTGATGATAGCCATTCTGGCAGGTGTGAGGTGGCACCTCATTGTTGTTTTGATTTGCATCTCTTGTTTGATTAGTGACTTTGAGCATGTTTTCATATGGAGGCAAGAGCATACAATAGAGTCAAGACAGTCTCTTCAATAAATGGTGTTGGGAATATTGGACAGATACATGCAAAAAATGAAACTAGACCACCAACTTACACCAACCACAGAAATAAACTCAAAATGAATAAAGGACTTAAATGTAAGATAGGAAACCATAAAAATATTAGAGGAATCCACAGGCAGCAAAATCTCAGACATATGCCGAAGCAATATCTTTACCGACACAGCTCCTAGGGCAATGGAAACTAAGGAGAAAATAAACAAATGGGACTACATCAAAATAAAAAGCTTCTGCACAGCAAAAGAAACCATCAACAAAACAACAAGGAAGTCCACTGCGTGGGAGAACATATTTGCCAATGTGATCTCTGATAAGGGTTTAATCTCCAACATTTACAGGGAACTCATACAACTTAACAAAAGGAAGATAAACAACCCAATCAAAAAATGGGCAATGGACCTAAAGAGACACCTTTTGAAAGAGGACACACAGAAGGCCGAGAGACAGACCCTTTCTTCTTGAAGTATTTGTCTCCTTTAATAAATTGAGGTCCCGCTCTCCTCCCTTTCCTTCTCTCTCTGGCTGCTCCTTCTCAGCTTCTTTTACAGCTTTCCTCTTCCCTGCATTAAAAAGATCTGTGGATTGACACGCCGTCCTCACTTGCTCTCTGCATCAGAAGATCATGGGTCATGTGTTGCCGGTCCCATGCCCAAGGCGAGGGTGAAGCTTCTATAGCATGGACAAGGCTGCCTTCCCTGTTTTTCTTTAGCATATGTATGCAGGCTGTTATGAATAAATTATGGTTCACAAAAATAGTTAAAATTCTAACTCCCAGTACCTCAGAATGTGCCTTATTTGGGAATAGGGTTGGTGTAGATTCAATTAGTTAGGTTAAATGGAGTTGTACGGAATTAGGGTGGGGCATCTAATATGGCTGGTATTCTTATAAAAAAAAAAAAGAGACACAGAGTCAGAGACACTCAGAGGGAAGACAGCTGTGTAGTGATGGGCACACATTGGAATGAAGCATCAACACGCCAAGGAATGTCATGGATTGCCAGTGAACACCAGCGGCTAGAAGAGGTAAGGAAGGACTTTCCCCTACAGGTGTCAGTGGGGCGTGGCCCTCTGACACCTCCATTTCAGACCTCAAGCCTCCGGAACTGTGAGAGAATACATTTCTGTTGTTTTAAGCCATCTAGTTTGTGGTACTTTGTTATGGCAGCTGCAGGAAACCAATACATGTGTCTACTTAGATTTGTGAATTCCATTTTCCCGTTTAAATGAAGCTATTCCTCACTCAATGCATAGTCTTCAAAGACACCACCAGTAGGACACTGTGCAACCGCAGTGGACCACATGGACACGGCAGCATTGCCCCTCCCCATCAATCATTGCTATGAAGGAAAGATAGTTCCATCAAAGCTGGTAAGAAATCAGGTAAAAATGTCGAGATTATCAAGATATTTGACCTATAAATATTGTCTACTGTGTTTAATAGTGTGTACTATTATTATAATAAGTTAATCTTACCCCAAATCATATTGTGCCTAGAGGCAATAGCTGATAATAGCATCAAGTCATCACAATCAACAGGACATTTAATAGTCTTTATTTCATTTCTATTTCATCCTTTTACATAGTTTATTTTTATGCCTTTTAATAATATATGCACTGTTTCTTCATGAAAGAACCTATGTGTGCCTTATAAGTGAAAGGATAAATAAATGCTTATATATTGGTAATATATGCTCATGTTTTTAAATTAATGGGGTACATGATAAAAGTTGGAGACTCCTGATCTAGCCAGCACCCACCCCTCTTTTATGCATGAAGAGAAAGGTGGTTAGGTGACTAGGTTACCATGGGCAGAACTTGAACTTGGTTCTTCTGACTCCAGGCTGTAGTCAAGACTCTATACAACTCTCTCTCCCTCAAAGATGTAGTGAGATGACACTTTGCCCTTTGTTAGCATCAGGAGGCCTTGGGCGATTTTGAGTAAGATGCTCTTGTTGCAAGCCTTGTGGGGGCAGAGGTGTTCCAGCAGGGTCAGGCAAATGTGGACTTGAGTTCTGGCTCTCCACCCAGTGGTTGTGTGAGCTTGGCCAAGTAAGTGCCTTAATCTCTTTGATCCTCACTTTCCTTAATTATAAGATACAAATAATTGTGTTTACGGCATAGGATTGCTTTTAAAGAAGAAGTTTATAGTGCTGTCCAAGTGTGAACTACAAGTTCCTTAAAGTCTCGTTGTAAAAGTAATCATTGATTACTGTTGAGATTATGAAGGTACAGCAGATATAGTTCTGTCTTACATATGCAGGCGTTCCTGGGGACCGAGGGATAAGAACCCATGTCCAGATGTGAATGCGGTTGGTCTGACTGGACATATGGCACAGAGGCAGTACGGTGCTGCATGTGGCACCCAGCCCAGGGAGCCCAGTGACGGCTTCTGTGGGCCAATATTGGCTGGGTCTTCTGCAATTCTCACTACCTTTCCCTGAGCTCAGGTCACACTTTTGATATTATGCTAAGTGAAATAAGTCAGTCAGAGAAAGGCAAACCATATGGTTTCACTTATATGTGGAAGCTAAAGAGCAATATAAATGTAGAAAAAAACACAGAAAGAGACTCATAGATACAGAGAACAGACTGATGGCTTCCCGTGGGGTGG
This sequence comes from Myotis yumanensis, assembly GCF_028538775.1. Lineage (NCBI taxonomy): Eukaryota > Metazoa > Chordata > Mammalia > Chiroptera > Vespertilionidae > Myotis > Myotis yumanensis. Next base: position 74,727,934 of record NW_027223759.1, on the reverse strand, counting down.
GAGTTTGGGGGACTGGGTGAAAAAGGTGAAGGGATTGAGAAGTACAGAGGAGACCAAGATGGCGGCGTAGGTAAACACCGGAGACCGCTGCCGCAAACAACCATTTCAAAAATACAACTAAAAGACGGAACGGACATCACCCAGAACCACAGGAAGGCTGGCTGAAGAGAGACTCTACAACTAGAAGGAAAGAGAACAGCAAATCGAGGCTCAGAGGCGGCGCAGTGTGGAAAATACAAAGGTACCGAGGTGCGCGCGCAAAGCGGGCTGGTGGCTGAGGGCACGGTTGTCGTTTTCTGTCGGGAGTGAGTCTCAGACTCTGGGCTCCAGATCCGGGCGAGTCTCTAGGGACCCAGACTCAAACGGGAGAAGCGGGATTATCCGGCATCAGTTGGAACCTGAGGGCAGCTTTCTCTCCGAGGTTTGCAGCTGCTGCCGGGGTTCTGAGAAGCAGAGCCTCTGGGAACGGGACTGAGCGTGGCCATAACTGCTCCCTCCGCCCGCCCTGTTGATCCCGCCCCGCCCAAACCCTGCGCACAGCCATTTGCCGATCGCCTCAGGCAAAGGCTGGATTAGCGCCTCCCCAGAAGGCAGACGTTTTCCATACAGCTGATTCCTATAGCCAGTCGGCCTGGTGGTCAAATCCCTCTAGTGTTAACTACAACAATTAAGGCTTGGCTAGAACAAGACTGCGCACAGAGACCACAAGGGGGTGCACCAAGAAAGCATAAAAGATGCGGAGACAAAAAACATGACAGAAATGGAGGATATGGAGCTAAGAATCACAATTTTGAGGGCTTGCCATAAATTTGTGCAGAGCCTCACGAAAACTAATGAGACCCTCGATGCTACGATAAAGAAATTAGAAAGTAAGCATACACGGACTGAAATAAAGAATATTATACCCAATAGCAGACCAGAGGAGCACAAGAATCAAACCAAAGATTCGACAAAAAACACCCAATTGGAAAAGCAAAATGAAAAAAGAATCCGAAAGTGTGAAGATAGTGTAAGGAGCCTCTGGGACAGCTTTAAGCGGACTAATATCAGAATTATTGGAGTGCCAGAAGATGAGAGACAGCAAGATATTGAAAACCTATTTCAAGAAATAATGGCAGAAAACTTCCCCCATCTGGAGAAAGAAATGGACTTACAGGTCCAAGAAGCGCAGAGAACCCCAAACAAAAGGAATCCAAAGAGGACCACACCAAGACACATCATCATTAAAATGCCAAGAGCAAAAGACAAAGAGAAAATCTTAAAAGAGAAGTACAGATTGGTAGTTACAAAACAGTCACAGGGATGTAAAGTACAGCATGGAGAATCTATACTAATAAAAGGGTAATATGCTAATTAGACCAGACATCTTCCGACAAAGCCACAGTGGCAGAGGCCAAGGCAGAGGTGGTTAGGAGCGATCAGGCTGGCAGGGAAGAGCAGTTAAGGGGCAATCAGGCTGGCAAGGGATAGCAGTTAGGGGTGATCAGGCTGGCAGAAGAGGGCAGTTAGGGTGATCAGGCCAGCAGGGGAGGGCAGTTAGGGGCGATCAGGTCAGCAGGCAGAGGCGGTTAGGGGCGATCAGGCCAGCAGGGGAGCAGTTAGGGGCATTAGGCTGGCAGGCAGAAGTGGTTAGGGGTGATCAGGCAGGCAGGCAGGCAAGCGGTTAGGAGCCAGCGGTCCCGGATTGCGAGAGGCGGATGTCCAACTGCCAGTTATCCCCCAAGGGGTCCTGGATTGGAGAGGGTGCAGGCCTGGCTGAGGGACCCCCCTCCCATGCATGAATTTCATGCACTGGGCCTCTTGTATAATACATAATACATAATATAGTAATAACTATGTCTGGTGCCAGGTGGGTACTGGAAATACAAGCAGGAATAGTTTGTAAAGTATATGATTGTCTAACCACTCTACTGTACAACTGAAACTAATAAAAAATAATATTGAATGTAAACTGTAATTGAAAACATTGAAAAAAATTAACAAAAAATCCACATACTGGTTAGGAGTCACATTATTTCTCTCAGTCACAGGCAAATGTCTGGATGGAGAGGCCTCTTTCTCATCTCTACCCACTCCTCAGTCCACTGCAACCTGGCTATTGCCTCTCAACTGTCTGGAAGATGCTTAACCAAGGGCCATAGTGACCTCCTTGTGTCAGGCCCAGTGAACACCTCTTGATTGTTACCATGACTTCTTGGCACCACTGTCACTGTTTGGGACCATTTGACCCCTTCCTTTGTCTTCTTCTTGAAGCACTCTTTCTTTCTTCATTGAGGGACACCACACTTTCTTGGCTTTCCTCCTCTCTCCACATGCTCCTTCTCACTCTCCTTTGCTGGCTGGCATTCTTTTGTTCATTGTTTACATGCTGGGACTTCTTCCAGTTCTGCTCTTGGTCCCTATTCTCCCTGAAAATTCTATCTACGGGCTTGGCTTCCCCTCCACTTGGCACCACTGATACTCAAACAGAGGGAGGGCTATCAAAATCGCCTGCCAGGAGAGAAGCTTTTTCAAACTACATATGTGGTTGCAAGGGTTCTGAATGTACCATCTGTCACTGACATTCAGTGTCACAAAGGTCCTTCTATGGATGGTAGTTCCTCAGTTGTGTGTGTGTGTGTGTGTGTGTGCACGCACGCATGTGTGTGTGTGTGTGTGTGTGTGTATTGAGGAGCTCTTATTTAATGCTGACAGACCCCAATCTGTCACCAGTACATGCAGGTGCTACTACACATGTCCATTGGGTACCTCACACTCATTCTGACCCAAGTAACATAGCTCTCCCATAAACTTGCTCATTTTTTTGCATCTTCAGTTACTGTGAGTGGTACCACCATTCAAACAGTTACTCAAGCAAAAGCTGGTTATCACCTTGACTCCTGTTTCATTACTCCCATCCTGATGCCCACAATTGATTACCAAGCCCTTGTGAATCTACCTCCAAAAGATCATTTGCATCAGATCATTCCTCTTCTTTCTCATTGATGCTATACTCCTCACTTCCATCTATTTTCCACTCTCTGGTCCACTGGCTACACTTAGGTCTACTCAAAAGCAATTTCATCATGCCCCTCCCCATGACCCCCCCCCCCCCAACCCCCCAGCCATCTGCCTGAGTGCTTTAAGGTTTTCTGTTGTCCTAGGGACTCAGTTGGCCCCACCCACCTCTTCAGCCTCATTTCTTGCCTCTTCTCATCTTATTCTACACATTTTGGTCATACTTAGGGAAACCTATAGTTGATTGTCCAGAGCAGAATATACTTGCGAATGAAAGAGGATGCTGTTAATACTTTCTCTGGGACAATAAGAGAAAACAGAACTCTCCCAAGAAAACCAAGAGGTATAGTCAGCCCAAGTCATACTGAACCTTACCCAAATGTGCTTTGTTTTCTTTCATCTGTAGACCTTTGCTTTGATGTCCCCTCCACCTGGGATATTTTTATTTTTTTCTCTTTGAGAACTCCACTCCTTCTGCGTGTTCTCCTAGCATCCTGTACCTCACCTATTTAGCATGCAAAACACTCCATTTTAATTGTATTTTTTCCCCACCCTCATCTGAGAGAAGAAACAAAGTCAGTTTGGGTCTAGAGTTACTTTAATGCTTCTACCACTCTTTGGACTTTTTCTCCAGCACCACCCTGTCTTTTTTTTTTTTTTTTTTTAAATAAAAGAGTGGTTTCAGGCTTAGACTTATTGTGTGACAGATCTAGCCAGAAATTTAAAACAGTATCTTATTTCACTTTATTTATTGATGTCTGTCTTCTTTTTATGACAAGTATTGCTGATTTTCTATTTGTGCTAATGATACATTTTCTTTCAAAATTAACTAAGTAAAAGAAAAGGAGTCTATTAAGTAAAATCATTAAATTAGTGATAGCTCAGTTGATACATGAATATGGAGGAAAATTACGATAGATGGTACATCTGCTAAGAATAAGGACATTCTCCTATTACAAGACAATAAACACCATTATCACACTTAAGAAAATTAATGTAATAAAAGGTATTGGCTTCTGATATATTCTAAATATTCACATTTAAAAATAAATCTCTTACATTATTCTTTTAAATGTATCCAGTGAAATCTAAATACCATAGGTCTTGATACTTTTCATTAACTATTTTTTTAATATTTATTGTTGAGAGTACTACAGGTGTCCCCTTTTCCCTCCCCCCACATTGCTCCCTTCCACCCAGTTCCCACCCTGCCCTAGTACATTATTGTTTTAATACATAAACAAGTTCTTCTTTAGCATTTGGATATTTTACATCTTTCCTTGAGTCTATATATCTATACTGCTTACTCCACAAAATTTTATTTTAATATATAATTGTTAATGCTTGAAAGTTTTTGGTTGTTGTTACTCCTCGCCTGAAGATATTTTTTCTATTGATTTTTTAAAGAGAGAGTGGAAGGGAGAGAGACTGACAGAGAGAAACATCAATGTGAGAGAGACACAGATTGGTTGCCTCCTGCATGCTTCCCGACCAAAGAGGGGGATTGAGCCTGCCACCGAGGTACGTGCCCTTGACTGGAATCAAACCCGATACCCTTCAGTCCAAGGACCAATGCTTTATTCACTGAGCCAAAGCAGCTAGGGCAGTGCTTGAAAGTTTTTTACTGATAATTTTAGCATGTTTTTCTAAAACAGAAACACACTGATTAAAATTGAATTCTTCCTTTAAATCCTGTAATTATAAAACACTAAGTATTAAAAAGTTCTTAATTGAGATGTTATAATTATTACTAGAGGCCCAGTGCATGAAATTCATGCACGGGTAGGGCTGATCTGTGGGGTGAATTGCAGGGCGATCGGAGGCGGGCGGGGGGGGGGGGGGGCCCTGCTGGCACCCTCCTTGGCTGGCCTGGGACCTGCGGGCTGGGCGCAGCTCCTGCATTGAGCGTCTGTCCCCTGGTGGTCAGTGTGCATCATAGCGACTGGTCATTCCACTGGTCATTCTGCTGTTCGGTCAATTTGCATATTAGGCTTTTATTATATAGGATTAGTACACAAATACACTGTCAGTATTCTATTGACCATAGCATCATAATAACATCACAATTTTGATAACAGTCATAAAAATGTAAAAAATGTTTTGGAAATATATCTTGTAAATGACATGATTGAGGCTTTAACAAATAGCTTGTGTATTCGTGCATGAATATTTTTACTAGAAAGAGGAAGGGTGCAGCATCAATTCTATTTTTATTTTTATAAATGCAAATTAAAAATTCTTATATAAATAAATAGTTATGGAAGGAGATTTCTAATATTAGTTTGAATTAATTCATGATTATATGACAACAATCACACAGTGAAATATCGCAAAATTTATTTTAATAATTTTAATAATGATACATCATTTGACAATAAAGTTAGTTCCTCTTTCAATATTATTAAAAGTAAAGAATTGGAAACAGCCTGAATTGTAAAAGATTTGCTATCCAGGTTTTAGACTTATTCACCCTCTTGATTTCTTGGAGTTATCTTGAAAAGTATTTATTAGTTGTTACCAAATCATTATTAATTACAGGTTTTTTTTCACCTAAAGGCATTATCTTTTCTTGTAAATTATTGAGAAAATAAAAATATTGGTCAATTCAATACACCTTGCCAATGCAATTTTTAAAATTAAATATAAATGCTTTAAATATATTTATATGAGACTGTGTAGTTACAGATTTTAATTTATGAAAAATGTCCACCATGGTCAAGCCCATCAGCCAAATCTACCTGCTTCCTGCCAGAAAACATCTGACTTTCTTTTCTAAATCAAGTAGGCATCTGAGACCCTCTCTCCCTCCTGGTTCTACTTCTAAGAAAGAAAGAGCTAAGTGGGGCCAGGAGTTTGCCGCCTGGTGACATAGGCCTGTGCTGTGATGTTTGCTTTCTTTGCTCCCAGCCTCAGGAGCTTTGCTTTCTTTGATGGGAGTCATGGGGCAGAAGAGGAGAGGACATCAGGTGGAGTTCTTCGAGCTCGCCCACATACCTCGTCTTTAATGCCCTCATTGGCTCTTCACAGGACAAGTTTAACACCTGGAGAGACAGCGGCCTGTCAGGTGCCCTGCGGGATACGGACATCCACACTCTTATTTAGGGCCTGGCTGATGAACACCTGGACCAAGACCCATGGGAAGTTCAGACTGGGTGAGGGGGCTGGCCTTCTAGTGAGCCTCGGGTGACCCTGAGCAGGGAGGTGGCACAAGGGACTGACAGACTGGCAAGAAGCCCATACGATAAAAGTGGCCACACAGAGGTCAGTGTTAGAAAGATGGGGGAGCAGGAAATCTGGAACTTGATTTCCTAACTATCCACCGCTGCAGATTCTGTGCAGAAGTTTCTAGTCCCCACCAGGGTGCACTTACCTGCATGAAGCCTGCTGGGCCAGTGAATTGACTTTGCTGGAGTCTGGGTTGAGGATGACACAGGGATGGGCATTGGATGAGGTCCCAGTGAAGTCCCTGCTGGTCCTGGGTGCACCGGTGTGGCCTCCTGACTCAGCTCTGACTGCCCCAGGGAGACCCTGGGTCCATCCTCCACCTGAGAAGTTGCCACCTGGCCCAGGGGAGCGTGGGGAACCTGGCTGATCTGGTTGATTCTCCCCTGGTGATGGAGATGCCCTCTGTCCACTTAGGCAAAGCTTTTGACTGTTATTTTCTCAGGAAATTGTCAAGGCAAAGTATTAACATTTAACCAAGACTCATCCAAGGCTGTCTGGAGACAGAGCGCTTTTCACAAAATGCATATTGAGGAATCTCTTGAGTTTCATCTTTTGAGAGCGAGACTTTCTATGATATTTGGGGAACTATTGGTGTGCAATGAACCTCCCCAGACAAGCTCTTCAGTTCATCTCTTGGTTCTTTAGGCTACATCCAAGCCATCTGTTCCCGTCTCCCAGCCATGCAGGAACACCCAGAAGAGAAAGAGGGAACTCTTCTGATGCTCCATCTCCTCCTCCTCACCCCCTTTGTACCATTTTCCACTTTGGGTCCAGTTTGGGTCAAGGACCCATTTTCCAGTTTGGGTCACAAGCCACTGCCATTTGAGCAGTGTACTCACTTTGAACAGTATGCTCATTATTCAATTAAATTTTTTTTCTTCTCATATAAAACCCAGCAGATTTCACACTCTCATCCCCAAATTTCAACTTCAAGTTTCTCTTAAAAAATAGAAGTGAAAACAACAGTGCCATATGGCAGTGATTGCTGGTGCTAAGCAGTGCTGTCCTCTCTGGGTGGTGGCCCGAGCTCGCTGGTTGGCCACGGTCCAGAGCCCACTGGTGACATTTCCTACCTGTTCTCTGTAGCAATTTGGATTTATGACCTTTACATGAAAATTCATTGAGACATTTTATGAAATTTTCCAATAAACATTAATTGAGTACCAATGCTGACTAGCCAAACTCACAGAATTCCCTGCCTGCAAGAAGCTTACATCCTGGTATGGGAAGACAGACAGTAACAGATACAGTCATATGCCACTTAATGACAGAGATATGGGCTGAGAAGTGTCATTAGGCAACTCTGTCATTGTGCAAACATCAAAGAATGTGCTTACACAAACCTAGATGGTGGAGCCTCCTACTATTCTTGTATGTGCTGTACTTTTATACAACTGGCAGTGCAGGAAGTCTGTTCATACCAGCATCACCGCAAACATGTGAATGATGTGTTGGTCTATGTCATCAGGGGATAGGAATTTTTCAGCTCTACTATAATCTTATTGGGATCACAGTTGTAGAGGTGGTCTGTCATTGACCAAAACCTCATTATGAGGTGCATGATCCAAAGTAAATTATAGAATACTAGAGGCCCGGTGCACAGATTCATGCACCAGTGGGTTCCCTCGGCCTGGCCTGTGAGATCGGGCTGAAACTGGCTCTCCAACATCCCCTGAGGGGTCCTGGATTGTGAGAGGGCACAGGCCAGGCCGAGGGACCCCACAAGTGCATGATCAGAGCTGGGGAGGGATGCAGGAGGTTGGCCAGCCAGGGAGGGACCACAGGAGGGCTCAAGGGCATGTCCGGCTTGTCTTGCTCAGTCCCAATCAGCCAGAAGGCAGCAGCAAGCTACCCTACCAGTTGGAGCATCTGCCCCCTGGTGGTCAGTGCAGGTCATAGCAACTGGTCGACCAGTCGACTGTCTGCCCCCTGGTGGTCAGTGCATATTATAGTGAATGATTGAGCAGCCTTAGCATATCATCAGCATATTACGCTTTGATTGGTTGAATGGTCGACTGGTTGACTGGACACTTAGCATATTAGGCTTTTATTGTGTAGGATGTTGGAGGGTGATTGTTCTATGAGGAAAATACAACAAAGAAGGGGATAGCAAGTGAATGGGTACAATTTAAATATAGGATAGCAGGGAAGGGCTCACTAAGACATTTACATCAAGGGGGTGAAGGAATACTCCGTGGAAATATGGCTTGGGAAGAGCATTCCAGGCAGAGGGAACAGCAAGTGCAAAGGCCCTGTGTCAGTGGGGTGTTGTAGAAAGAGCCATGGCTAGGACTCAGACACTGCTGGATGCTCTGTAACCCCCCCACACACCCTGCCCCAGGCCTCATTTCTTCATATGAAACTGAGGGTTTGAACAAGATTTCCAAGGTTCTATTCAGTTCTAATGGTTGGTGGTTCTACAGCAAAACCCTTCTCTTAGGAAGAGCAGAGGGTGTTGGCTAATGTGGATGTGCTCATGGAAATAAACAGTCTTTTATTATTTCTCTGAGGAAAACGGAATTTGAGGAAGGTGGCTTTTGCTCCTGACTTCTATCACAAGGAAAAGAAGGGTCACGATGAGGTTTGATGGCTGAAAATACACACTCTTGCAGGTGGGTGGGAAATAAAGGGAACTGGCAGAGTCGATGGCTATCTTTTCTATTACTGTTTAGTGTTTTACTTCTGCTGTAGTCCTGGCAGATGGCAACAGATTGCTGGGCATGAGATTATTTCTTATCTGGTCATTCTCTGTGTGTATTTGGAGTGACCAAAGGTTTTAGTATTGAAAAATTAAACAGCATGGACCGTTTCACCCACCATCAGCTTAACCTGTTATTTATAATCTCATTCCTTTAACTTCCCAATTCTTTAAACAAAAAAATTAGGCATCAGTGATAATGTTTGGAAGATGAATGTTGGAGAAAAATACACATCTTCCCGGGCTCTTGGTCCCTCTGGGGGATCTTTGGGTTCGACACACCATCCTTTTTTATGCTGATGTGGTTGACTTCCATGAGTTGAGCAAATAGTATTTAAGGATGTCATGCCAAAGGTTTGGACTTGTAAGGGGGCTAAGTGCCTGGAGGAATTAGTTCTGCAACTAGAGAGTCCTTAATAATATGCAGGCAATTATTCTGAGATTTCTCTAATTTAGTTGAAAGTGTTCTATTTTCTGGGAGATAATTGGAGCTATGGGCGCAGTGTTTATGTGCAGGAGATAGGCCGGGGAAACAGTGGGGGGAAGTGACGGAGAGGAAAGGGACATCAAGACTGTGGAGGGTCTGGGGTGTTACTTTACTTGCAATTAGCAAACCAGCCAGTTAGTTAGCCACAGTTTCCTGGATGTCAGCGGACTCCTGACTCGGAGACAACAAACTTGATTACTTCCACAATAGCAGTAGCCCGAGTATCGGCATTTGTGCCAGTTCCCGGAGCCCCATTTCCTCAGGGTGATAGAAGAGGGCCAGGTGACACCTACACGTGAAAGGCATGTGTTACAGGAGAGGTACGCTGAACTTAGGGAACCTGAATCTTTTATAATTGGCAGTAAGCCTGCCTGCCTTTATCTCCAAAGGGAGACGTTATCTTGATTATATGGGCAGTAAGCAAACTTGTCTGTTTCTCTGGAGAGAGGTACTATCTCTGTTTCCCAAGGCTGTTCTGTTTACAGACACCCTGGAAAAGGGATTTTGGAACAAAAACAGTCAGTGCCTTTGCTTGCTATATGTGCAGGAACCAAGAGATCCATGGAGAATCGTCTTCCAACAGGACAAAGACATGTTTTTGCCCTAAAGTTGCAATTTCGTCCCAGCTGCGTCAGAAGAGTTCACCCTGGCTTTGGATCTAGTAGATTTCCATCACTAATTTCTAAGGACATCTAGGCAGACAAATTCCTGCCTGAGCTCAAGGTACAATTCAAACTCTTCCTATGGGAACCGTCTGAGGAGAATTTGCAAAGTCCCATTGACTTTATGTCCATTACACATCTCTTTTACCTTGGCGCTCTTACAGGGCACTCAGACACTTCAACGATTGAAAATGTTAATTTCACATCATCTTTGAATTAGATGGGACTGTGGGTTGTTATTGGTCTAGGCCAGTGGTTGGCAAACTCATTAGTCAACAGAGCCAAATATCAACAGGACAACGATTGAAATTTCTTTTGAGAGCCACATTTTTTAAACTTAAACTATATAGGTAGGTACATTGTTATTAACTTAATTATGGTACTCCTAAGGTGTAGGAAGAGCCACATTCAAGGGGCCAAAGAGCCGCATGTGGCTCGCGAGCTGCAGTTTGCTGACCATGGGTCTAGGCCAGTCCTCCTTGATTGAGGTGTGTTTTAACTTGAGGTAAATAAGTTCCTGAAGAATCAAGTGTCTTATTCAAAGTCATTTAGTAAAGATGATTGAAAGTCGGGTCTGTGGAAATAGAAAGTTTCCCGTAGTTTTCCTCATAACCAGAATTTAGACTAGGGGATCTTTGCAGACAAGCTTGACCATGAAAGGTTGAGGAAAAGTAGGTGAGGGTCCTCACAATATCTTTCTGAAGCTTCAGTAAGTGTTAAGAAAGCAGTGTGTGAAAGAGATTGCTAGTTGCCTACCCAATATCCATTCTCTCCTTTTTAAGGATAGGGCTCCTATATATTTGAATATGGCAATTTGCCCAACTTAAAAACCAACAACAACTTCAATTGTTAGTTTTCCTTGATGTTGAGGTAGTCAGTGAGGTGTGGGTAGAAGTCACTTCTAGCATATTTTTGTCAAGGGGACTCCAGAAGTTCTAGGAAGCAGGCCCTGCTTATTGAGCTCATCAGTGATCTAATTTCTTACCTTGTGTCACTTGGCCAAGATTCAACACTCCAGGGAAGCAAGTATTCCATTGGCTGAGCCAAGGTCACATGACTACGTGATGCTAAGGTCACGTGACCACCCTGTACCAAGTTGGTAAGAGGAAGGACAGAACAGAAGGATTCTCCTGAGAGCACCCCAGATCCTACTGTGGAAGAGCAGGCACCTTGGTTTATTGTCCCACAAGGACAGCATCCAGTGGGGGAGGACAGAGGCAAATTGACAAGGAAAACAGTGCCCACCCCGATAAAAACATTATTCAGTGCAGCAAAGCATTTAGAACAGTGGTTCTCAACCTTCCTAATGCCACGACCCTTTAATACAGTTCCTCATGTTGTGGTGACCCCCAACCATAAAATTATTTTCGTTGCTACTTCATAAGTGTAATGTTGCTACTGTTATGCATCGTAATGTAAATATCTGATATGCAGGATGTATTTTCATTGTTACAAATTGAACATAATTAAAGCATAGTGATTAATCACAAAAACAATATGTAATTATATATGTGTTTTCTGATGGTCTTAGACGACCCCTGTGAAAGGGTCGTTCGACCCCCAAAAGGGTTGCGACCCACAGGTTGAGAACCACTGATTTAGAGCTTTCTGGTGTGAGGAGGTGAACTGCTCAAGATAAAAGACTAAGATTGTTCAGGCTTCGGGGATGAACAGCTCCTGACAGGCCCACCTCCTTGGGAACAAAGGCTTATGATAATGGCGATGGGCAGATGCTTCATGGAAAGAGCTCTTTTAATCCTCTCCATTTTGTGTAGATGTAAGTGATATTTCATGGTGCAAATACGAACATCTATTTCCTTGGTCGCCTCTTCTTTCCTCGACTGGGCTGCCGTTTCTAATTCATACTCATTAATTCATCTGCAGCAATTACAGGTCTTCACAGACCTCTGGAAGTGGTGGCAAATAATGTTGTCCCCCTGTGGTGGGAAATATGATCTCCTGAAAATCAAGTGCTGGTTCCAAGGCCATGAGGTGTGATGGAAGCGTGGTGAGGTAAAGGCAAATTACAGTCTGCAGTTAAGGCGGACATAGGCCATCGGCCAAGTAATGGCTGCTGAGAGAGTGGCCTCAGCACGAGGATGCTTGTGTGTAGAGAAATGAATGTGATGCTCTAATATCAGAGATTCTAACCGTGGATGGAGTGTTAGTGAAACATGTGCAAGGACACAGAAACTTGGATACTTGGACCCTCAGGGCATCCACCAGACTTTGGTTTCTTGGTATAAACCATATTTAATATATATTACTGAGGAAGGATATCGGAAGGAAGGCAAAAGCAGAAGTCTCTATCCAACTTAAAACTTTCCAGTGAAATTCCAGTCAGTAGAATAAAATCCAACCTCCTCTTTATGGCCATTAAGATCTTATAATCTGACCCTGCCTTCTTATGTGCTCTCTCTGGTCTTCTTTTAGTCCTGAAAGCTGGTTTTTGCCCCTTTGCATTTGCTGCCTAGGAATGCTCTATCCCAGAATTATGCTTGGCTGACTCCTCCTTGGCATTCAGATGTCAGCTCAGATGTTGCCTGCCTTGAGTAGGAATTTCAGAGCCCCGCTGCCTGGCTTTCATTCTTGGCTCTATTGTGTGCTGGCTGTGTAATATTCAGCAAGTGCTTAATTGTGTCATTTTACTGAGCTGTAAATGAGGCTCATGATATCTTTATTTCATATGATTTATGCAAGTTAATATAGTGAAGCCCTTGGGACAGTGTCTGGGGCAGAGTCAGTGCTACATAAGTGTCAGTGTCGACATGCCCCCACTCTGAGCCACTCTGGTTTGAAACCTGGTTTGTTTTCTTTATAACACTAATCACTGTTTGAAATTACTTGGTTTTTTATTGTCTGTTTCTTCCAGGCTATATGCAGACTGAGTAACTGGAATGACACAGAACTCCAAGTTTATTCCTTAGATAGGGGAGGATGGAGCAAAGCCTCACCAGTGGCATTCTCACATGCCCTCCCTGCTGCCCCCTGACCCGGGTTTCCCCTGTGTGGTGAAGGGGTGGGATCACCTTAGTGGTTCTGATGTATATCCAAATCACCCAGGGGGCCTGGGAAACTAAAGGTGCCAAACTATTGTATGGTCTGGATATGTACACTGCTGGGTATATATCCAAAATAATTGAAAGCAGGGTCTCAAAAGAGATATTTTGCATCTCCAAGCAGCATTATTTTCAATAGCTGAAAGGTAGAAGCTATCTAATGTCCATTGACAGGTGAATGGATAAACAAAATGTGGAATACACATACAATGGAATATGATTCAGTCTTAAAAAGGAAGGAGATCCTTTCATATGCTATCACATGGTGAACCTTGAGGACATTATGCTAAGTGAAATGAGCCAGCCACAAAAGACAAGTACTGCATGATTCCTTCCACCTACACAAGGTAGCTAAAGTAGGCAAATTCCTGGAAACAAGAAGTACGATAGTGGTTCCAGGGGTTGGGGGAGGGAGAGGAATGGGGTCTTGTTTAAAAAGTACAGTTTCAGTTTCACAAGACAAACAGTTCTGCAGATCTGTTTCACAGCAGAGGGAATATACTTAACACTACAGAACTGTACACTTAAAAATGGTCAGGTGGTAAATTTTATGTGTTTTTCTTTGACCACAATAAAAAAATGAATGAAGACTCTGCATATAAATTCTGAGTAAATGGATTAGAGTGGGTGGGGCATTTACATTTGAAAAATATTCCTAGGAGAGATTCTGACATTCAACCAACGTAGAATCACTGGGCCACATCATCTTTAAAGATGCATCTGTGGTTTGAATTTAGGGCTTTTGAAACTTGCATTATCCCAGATATAAAGCCTTAATTATATGGAGAAAAAATGATCCCCAAATCCTCCTCATGCATTTTCTTTAATTTTGTGGAATTAATCGCCTTCTCATTTGTATTCACATCTCTCGCAGCCGTCTCTCAGAGTGGGTCTGTGGGCAGAGGGCCAAATTTGGAATGTTTACCAGGGGTGTTTTTCTCATAGTGTCCACAAGGTGGCAGGCCAGGTACTTGGATTTGGGCAGCCAATGGTGCAAGCAGTCAGCAGCTGAGAGCTGAGTTCCCAGCCAGGTGACTAATCAGGTGTGAGGAATCCGGTGCCCTTGAGTGGTTTTGGGGGTGCCTGGGCCCTTGCATGATTTGGAGGTTCCTAGAGGAGGCTTTGGGATTCCTGTGGATGCATTTTTCTCAGGGCCAGGTGAATAACTTCCCCTTACCTGACACTGATGGTGGAGTGGACCCAGCCACCTTCCCCTGGGACTCAAGAGCATCTGTCTAAGGAAGGCGAGACTTTGAGTGTGTGCACATGAGTTGAGGAAAAACGTTCACAAGCTGTTCTGTTTTATTCAGAGGGAAACCTAATGTGTTGGTGTTACTCCC